>NC_138075.1:65165657-65765657 GCF_964212035.1 Myotis nattereri
GATGTGCCAAAGTTTTTTAATCCATTCATCTGCTGATGGGCACTTAGGCTGATTCCAATTCTTTTAGATCTGAGGAGTTGAATCTTCCTCATAAGGTTGATTTTTGTCTTAGGAAGAATAAGGTTGTGATGTCTGATTTCATGAGTTTACTCCCATGTGATAGTTAGTGGTGATGAGAGGAAAGAAAAGGTAGAAGGAAAAAAGAAAAAAAATTCTAGGGATTTTATCCTATTACTTGCAAGATAGTGAAATCTGAGTGCTAAATATAGAGCTCTTATAAGGAAGAGAGTACAGGTAGGGTAGAAGTACTATTAATTCAGTACCCTGGCTGATCAGTCTGCTGCTTGACAAGGCAAGAAAACATAGATCCTCCTTCCCTAAAGCAGCCAGTAATCTTCTACATTAACCTATTTTTTTTCTCTAGTCAGTGCTGGGAGGTAACAGTCATGCCGCCTGGAGTGTCCTGCTACCTATGCCTCATGCTGGCATTGGCTGAGGGCTCATGCAGCATCCTTTGTCCAGATGCAGAAGTGGAACTGAATCCTGTTGCTCCTAAGACCAGGTGTTAATACTAGTGTGTAGTTGTTGATACTTGTGACAGGATCTAACCTAGGAACTCCCTTTCAATCCTGCAGAGCTGTGGAGCCAAACAGGCAAATTGACAACCTTGAGTTATTGTTTTTGTTTGCATTTTAGTGTTCTTTCTTTCTACCTCCTGCCTCTCTTCTTTCAGATATTAGCAACTATCCAGAAAGCACCACAGCAACCAGTGATGTCATGTCTGAAAGCGTGGTGGAAACTAATGATCCTATACTTGGGAATGAAAAAGAAGATTCTGCAGCTGTCCCAGAAATGGATGATAAATTGTGTCTGAGAATGAAACTGGTCAGTCCTGAGGCGGAGGCGAGTGAAGAATCTTTGCAGTTTAGTCTGGAAAGTAAGTTTATGTTAATCTTGGGTAATTAGTAGCTCCAGATCATCTGGGAAGTAGTGGTTATATTCTTTCTAGTTATACTTTTATAATTATAAATGTATTTGTAAAATATTATTGTCATATATTTAATTCTTTGCCTTTGGCCAGTCACTGTCAATATTACTGAAGATGCTCCATTTTATTTTATTTTTTTATTTTAAAATATATTTTTATTGTTTTCAGAGAGGAAGGGAGAGGGAGAGATAGAAAGAAACATCAATGATGAGAAAGAATCATTGATTGGATGCCTCCTGTACAGCCTCTACTGGGGATCGAGCCCGCAACCTGAGCATGTACCCTTGACTGGAATCGAACCTGGGACCCTTTAGTCCATAAGCCAACATTTTATCCACTGAGCCAAACCAGCTAAGACGAAGATGCTCCATTTTATAATTTCTATGGTTCCGGTTGTATCTCTGCATTAAACCTGTGTTGACCTTAAGTAATTGGCTTCCATATTCAGAAACAGTTCAGAAGAGGGTAGGAAATTTGAGATTGTGGATTCACATTGTAGGTTTATGTTGACTATTTCCCACATTAATTGCAAGTTATTTGGCTAAAATACAGAGAAGGTACAAGGGAGTGGCTGTAAGGTAGAGACCAGATTCTGAAAGGCCTTTTATATAATGATGAGAAGTTGAAAAATTTTAGGCAAGGGAATAATAAGACTGGATTTGCTTTTTTTTTTTTTTTTTTAAATATATTTTATTGATTCTTTACAGAGAGGAAGAGAGAGAGATAGAGAGTTAGAAACATCGATGAGAGAGAAACATCGATCAGCTGTCCCCCGCACATCTCCCACTGGGGAAGTGCCCACAACCCAGGCACATGCCCCTGACCGGAATCGAACCCGGGACCCTTCAGTCCGCAGGCCGACGCTCTATCCACTGAGCCAAACCGGTTTCGGCTGGATTTGCTTTTTTAAAAGGATCAGCTGAGCCCTGGCCTGGTGACTCAGTTGCTTGGAGTGTCATCCCATACACCAAAAGGTTGTAGGTTCAATTCCCTTTTCTTTTTTTTTTTTTAAAATATATTTTATTGACTTTTTTACAGAGAGGAAGGGAGAGGGATAGAGAGTTAGAAACATTGATGAGAGAGAAACATCGATCAGCTGCCTCCTGCACATTCCCCACTGGGTATGTGCCCGCAACCAAGGTACATGCCCTTGGCCGGAATCGAACCTGGGACCCTTGAGTCCGCAGGCCGACGCTCTATCCACTGAGCCAAACCGGTTAGGGCTCAATTCCCTTTAGTACATACCTAGGTTGTGAGTTGAATCTCTGGTTGGGGTACCTATGGGAAGCAACCAGTCCATGTTTCTCTCTCACATCAGTGGTTCTCTCCCTCTCCCTCTTCCCTTTCCTCTCTTTCTAAAATCAATAAACATATCCTCGGGTGAAGATAGATAGATAAGTAAATGAATAAATAAATAGATCAGCTGAGTGTTTCAAAACTTGGGCTTCTATGTATCATTCCTTGCCTTGCCCATTTCTTGTTCTTCTACCTGGCAAACTGAGTCTTTAACCAGGAATTGGGGTCATTAATAGTGGGGATGGAGATAAGGGATGAATTTGAGAGGTAGGTAGTAGAATAGGGACAACTTGGGACCAGTTGAATATAGAAGTAAGGGGGAGGAAAAAAATACCGGATGATTCTACATCTGTGTTTAGTTTTCATGATAGCACTCCATATAGATATCCTATTTCCATTTTATTGATGAGAAAACAGACTAAGAGAGATTTTAAATTATATATGTTTTGTCACAATAACTGGTAAGAAGTAGAGCTGGAGTTTGAATCATATTTGACTCCAAAGGTTATACATTTTTTTACTAAGTAGTTTGTAAATGCAGTTTAATGGAGTTAGAAAAGGAAGAAGTCTTAAAAGAGATTGTAAAGGAACATTCAGAGAAGTTGGCTAAGAGAATATAAAGCCATGGATGGCTATGGGGAGGAAAGTTACAAGAAGAAAACAATGTCAGATGGAGAAGTGAGGTCTAGTAAGATATTTCTGAAGTACATTGGGTTTGGCAATTAGGATCCATTTGGTGACTCTAGCAAGAACTATATCAGTATAGTGGTTTGGATGGGAGCTACTGAACATAGTTGAGGCATGATGGGAGAAGAGGCAGCAAATGTATTCTTTTAAGAAGTTTTTGTTAAATATGGAAAGTTAGAGGGAAATGCAGGATTAGAGGAGATTTTTCATTTTTAGACTTCGAGGTCTAATCAGGTATATAGACTGAATAGAAATATCCAAAAGGGAGATGGATTAAAAGTGAGGGAATAGGGGAAATTGTTGATGAACCAGGGCCCTGAGGGAGTTGTGAGGGAAAGCTTTCAAAGACCACTAATAGCCAGACTGGTGTGGCTCAGTGGTTGTGCATCGACCTATGAGCCAGGGGGTCTTGGTTTGGTTCCTGGTTGAGGCACATATCCAGGTTGTGGGCTCGGTCCCCAGCGGGGGTGATCGATGGTTCTCTGTCATCATTGATGTTCTGTCTCTCTCCCTTTCCCTTTCTCTCTGAAATAATACTAATAATGATAAAAAAGACCACTAATAGAGTGAGTAAACTTTAATAAGAGGGATTTTTCATCCTTTGAGAACAAAGAAAAATTTTACCTAAATAGATTTTCAGTTCTTACTATACACCAGGCATTTTACATGCACAGCTCACTAAATCCCCCGACAATCTTGTAAAGCTGTGTTTTTTTTGAAGATCCCATTATTATCTACATTTTACAGTTGGGGAAACTGAGGCACAGGCCGGTTGAGCACCTTTCTTAGAGTCATACAACTATTTAATGTAGTACCTTAATTCAAACTAGTTCCAAGAACCAGAAGTCCAGTTCCAAATTACAGTGCTATTCTGCTTCTCAGGGCTTACTGGTTTGAATCTTAGAACCTCAGTAGAAATTAAAGTATTACATGTTTCTATCCTTATCATCTTTTTTGAAATCAAGTAGAGCTTATTAAGAGAGTATGTGGTAGCCTTGAATCTTTAGATTTGAGATTACAATTGGAAAGAATTTAAATGAAGCTAAATGTTAAGGATGACCGTATTATTACTTTTCAGATAATAGGAGCATAGGATCAGGCACCATACTCAAAATTTCACTCCTCTCATCCCCACACAAACCTGTGAGGGTGGTCCTGTTTTATAGGAGAGAAAACTGACTCAGAAGATGGAGGCGTTTACTCCCAGGTTGTACTACTAAGTGCTGGAGCCAGAGCCTGAGCCAGGCTTCTGTTTCAGAGCTAGGGCTTTAACCACTAAACTTCAGCTGCCTCCTTGATAGACTATTTAGATTATGTTGGGTCATGAAATTGTAGAAATGTTTAAAAGTATTTGTTACTTTTTTTCTGAGGCTGGAATAAATTGTCAGTGAATAAATTTTAATCCCTTGATATTAGTGACATTACTTTGAAAATATGGGATTCTTTTCAGTATTATTCTTGATTCTTCTTCTTTTTCTTCTTTTTTTTTAAATCCTCACCCAGGGATATATTTCCTCATTGATTTTTTTTTTTTTATTTTTTAAAGAGAGAGGAAGGGATTGAGAGAAATAAATATCTATGTAAGAGAGAAATATCGATTGGCTGCCTCCTACATGAGCCCCAACAGGGGATTGAACTGTAACCCAAGCATGTACCCTGACTGGGATTGAACCACAACCCTTTGGTGCATGGGCTGACATTTCAAACAACTGAGCCACCTCTTTTTTGAAAATGTTGTTTTTCAATTATCTGTCTCCAAAGAACTTTAGGAAGAACTTGAGTACTTTCTATGTGTGGGTTCTCATAAAACTGCACACTATTTAAAATTTGCATCCAAAGACATTTTCCTACATAATTTATCTTATTAAACTTTTCTTGTTTATTTTAAATTTATGTGATTTTTAATTTTTAATTTGATTTTTAAGTAAGTATTTTTAAGTACATATTTTAAAAATTCTTGTATGAGACAAGATAGTTGAGATTCATTTTTAAATGTTACTGCTTCATTCTGTTTCTGAACAAACTGATTAGTCATCTGTAGGAAGTTTGAAAAAAATTTACTGATAGAAGTGAGAGAAACTTGTACCACCTCTCAGTCCCTTTCCCGGCCGGCAGGCTCCAATCACCTGATGGCGAACTGGGGGTGGGTGGCAGGGGATGAGGGTGGCACCAGGCCAAGGTCCCTGCCCTGCTGGTCACCCCACACACAGAGGGTGACCTGCGGCGGGGGTGGGGCCGGCGAGCAGGCTCTTTCTTGGTCCCTTTCCCTGGCCATTAGGCACCGATCACCTGATGGCAAACAGGGGACCGGGGGTGGGTGGCGGTGGGGGGCAGGGCTAGCTGTGGGCAGCTGGGAAAGATGGCCCTAATTGCAGGTCAGGCCTAGGGACCATACCTGTGCACGATTTTTGTGCACCAGGCCTCTAATTAAATTATAAATCTTTTTCTGTTTCCTTATTATTTTTACCCATTTCTTTTTGTTATTTGTTGCAAATACGTACTAGTAGAACAGGTTTTTTTGGTGTAATATTAACTGAATTCTCTTTTTCTTTCCTTTCCTTGCTTCTGTTTTTATTAAGAGCCTGCAATTGGTGAAAGAAAAAATGGATCCACTGATGTTGCTGAGGCTGTTGCCAGGTAACTAGAGCTAGTTGCTATTTAGAGGAATTCAATATACAAAGCCGCTGTACTGCAGGGAAGATGATTTATCAAGAGAGGAATGAAACTTAAAATATAACTCCAGCATAAAGGATTTAACAATGTGTTGAATCTAATATAGGCTTTCTTAAGTCTAATAAAGCTTTTGCTATACTTAGAACTAAGATATTTAAAGGTGTTTTCCTTTCTCCCTTTTGTTCATGTGGGACAGTGTCCTTTTTTTTTTTTTTTTAACCTTTTTTTGTTGTTGCTTTGGTGAGGCAATGGAGGGTTTAACAAGAGATAGGCTTAGGCCTTGTTCCTCTGAGACCCTCTACTCAGCCGCAGCCTCAGGCCATTTTCTCTTCTGTTTGCCAAATTTGCTACTGTGTTGAACTGTTATTTTTGCTTTGTCATGAAGGCTGTAATGCTTTGAGCATGAGTATGACTCCATCCGGAGGCTCTGGTGGGTAAGCTTTGCCATCTGGTGGCTGTGAGAGTAAAATTGTTTTATTGGTTTCTGGCATGAAAACAGTAGCAGCAGTTTGTGAAATATAGGTGAGAATTTTTAAATCAGGCTAAGCAGGTACTATAAATAAGTAAAGCGGGCTGAGTGCAAGACCTTGAAGTGCTGAGGATGACGGCCAACTGAACACCAGCCCTATTTAAAAGGCTGGGGAGGAGGATAGTCCGGGTTCAACTCCTGTTTGGTGGGTCATATAAGGCCTATGTGTGGACTCAATTTGACCTTCAGTTTCAAGTTTCTGGCCCCTGTCTAAATCCTTTGATCTGTATTTAGTTATATGTTAGAGAGATCAGTTGTACTCTGGGCTCTTACATATTTAATCTGAAAAATTGGTACCTTAGGGTCCTTACAAGGTTGAAGACTAATGATATGTAGTCTTACAAGTTGAAAAAAAATAGTTTATTCTTGATCTCTTTGGTTTTAACAGAATTGCATACTAGATATAACTTGTTATTGGTCTGTACATGTGCCCATTGAAAGGGACCAGAATATGCTGCTAAAGCTTCCCAAACCCTTTGGGAGGGATGTAGGGTTGGGAAAATACTTGAGGCACATGATTAGATTGGTGGCTCATAGGATGAGGAGAAATTCATTGGTATTGTTGTGAAGCAAATTTTGTATATGAGAATCTAAATTTTAAAAGTGTTTGACTATTCATTTTACCATTGGGTGTATAATAAATCATTTAAAGTAAGCTCTGGAAAAGTTTTTTTTAAATTTATTAATTTTCGAGAGAGAGAAAACATTGATTTGTTGATCCACTTATTTATGCATTCACTGGTTGATTCTCGTATGTGCCCTGAACTGGGATCAAACCTGCACCCATGGTGCATCGAGACAATACTCTCACCCCGTGGTCACCAACCAGTGGTCTGCGAACCACTGCTGGTCCGTGAGGTCCGGAAGGTTGGCGATCGCTACTCTAACCAACTGAGCTGCTGGAAATCTTACCATTTGTGACAGAATGGATGGATCTGGAGATTATTATGCTAAGTGAAATAAGCCAGTCAGAGAAAGACAAAAACCATATGACCTCACGTGTGGAGTCTAATGAAGAAAATAAATGGACAAAATAGAAACAGAGGCATGGATACATGGAACCAACTGATAGCTGTCAGAGTGGAGGAAGTTGGGAGGGCTGGATGAAAGAAGGTGAAGGGATTAGCCCCAAAACATATATATATCACCCATACACACAGACAACAGTGCAATGATAGCCTGAGGGAGAGGGGGGTAGTGGCTAGGTGGAGGCTGGCAAAGGCGGGGAGATGGGGATGGAAAGAGGCTTTACTTCGGATGAGGGGTGCTCATCGCAGCATGCAGATGATGTTTATTGAATTGTACACTTGAAACCCATATGGTATTGTGAACCAATGT
This sequence comes from Myotis nattereri, assembly GCF_964212035.1. Taxonomy (NCBI): domain Eukaryota; kingdom Metazoa; phylum Chordata; class Mammalia; order Chiroptera; family Vespertilionidae; genus Myotis; species Myotis nattereri. Next base: position 65,173,169 of record NC_138075.1, read on the forward strand.
CACTCCAATAAATTCAATTAATAAAAAAAAGAGGTAAGCTCAGTTAGAATATTTTAAATGCTCATTGCTTCCTCTGTATTTGGGTAAAGCAGTACCACTCTCTTTTTAATACATTTTTATTGATTTCAGAGAGGAAGGGAGAGGGAGAGAGATAGAAACATAAATGATGAGAGAATCATTGATTGGCCGCCTCCTGCATGGTCCCACACTGGGGATCGAGCTCGAAACCCTGGGCATGTGCCCTGACTGATGTCGAACCCATTACCTCCTGGTTCATAGGTTGACACTCAATCACTGAGTCACACTGCCAGGCAGTACCACTCTTTTTAAAACAAAGTGTCATCTGTAACTGGGCTCTGTAACTTGCTATCATCTTCTTTCTCAAGACATTTCACTGTTGAAGGTTTCAAACATATACAAAAGTAGAGAAACAGTATAATAAACACTGTATATTCATCACCCAGTATAAAAAATTACCAACTCAGCCCTGGCTAGTTAGCAATTTATTGGTTGAAGAAACGGGGCTTTATGTCTTATAGAGTTATACATTCCTGGACCTTGCTGATTGTGTATTGTTGGAAGTATTGCAGAAGTCCCCCTTTCCCCCCCGCCATTGACCCCTCCACTCTGCCCTCGCCCCCTCACATCCCCTCTGATGGTGTCTTTATGGTATTTAATATAGTCCTCTGCCCACCTTATTTCCTGCAAATCTTCCTTGAGAGTTTTTAATTATGCTAATATGAAACAAATACTCTGAGAATCTGAATGTTGGTGTAAGGCAGTTTGGAGTTTTGGATGCAGAAAGAAGATTTTATTTCCTCTGTACCTAAAAGGATAATCTTCAGGGGTACATTTTGTTTCAAAACTAACACAGTATATTGCTTTAATTTATTGTTTTAGTCCCCAGAAGGCCATGTCTTTGCTTAGCTGTGTCTGCGAAACCCAGCAAGAGGATGAGGCTCAAAGTCAGGATCCCTGCTCCACACCTACCAGGTGAGCATTATTTTCACAGCATCTTCTGGGCTGTATTTATATTGATCCATAAAATTGTGGTACCAAAATTTAGAATATAGTGCTACTATTTTGGAACTTGAGTTTACTTTTTTATCTGAGGGACTGTAGCATATTCTAGATGGATTTATAAAGATTTATAGTTATGAGAAGTTTTTGTTTATATATATATATATATATATATATATATATATATATATATATATATATATTTTATTGATATCAGAGTGGAAGGAAGAGGGAACGAGAGATAGAAACATCAAGGATGAGACAGAATCATTGATCGGCTGCCTTTTGCATGCCTCCCACCGGGGATTGAGCCTGCAACCCCGACATGTGCCCTGACTGGGAATCGAATTGTGACCTCCTGGCTCATAGGTTGATACTCAACCACTAAGCCACGGTGGCCGGGCTATAATCATGAGAAGTTTTTTTTTTTTTTTTTCTTTTTTTTTTTTTTTAATTGCTTAAAGTATTACAAAGGGTATTACATATGTGTCCATTTTATCCCCCCGCCCTAGACAGTCCCCCAGCCTCCCCTATCCCCCAGTGTCTTATGTCCATTGGTTATGCTTATACGCATGCATACAAGTCCTTTAGTTGATCTCTTACCCCCCTACCTCCTGCCACCCAACCCTCCCCGGCCTTCCCACTGCAGTTTGACAATCTGTTTGAGGCAGCTCTGCCTCTGTATCTATTATTGTTCAAAAGTTTATAATGGTCTCTATTATCCATGAATGAGTGAGATCATGTGGTATTTTTTCTTCATTGACTGGCTTATTTCACTTAGCATAATGCTCTCCAGTTCCATCCATGACGTTGCAAATGGTAAGAGTTCCTTCCTTTTTAGAGCAGCATAGTATTCCATCGTGTAGATGTACCACAGTTTTCTAATCCATTCATCTACTGATGGACACTTAGGCTGTTTCCAGATCTTAGCTATGGTGAATTGTGCTGCTATGAACATAGGGGTGCATATATCTTTTCTGATTGGTGTTTCTGGTTTCTTGGGATATATTCCTAGAAGTGGGATCACAGGGTCAAATGGGAGTTCCATTTTCAGTTTTTTAAGGAAACTCCATACTGTCTTCCATAGTGGCTGCACCAGTCTGCATTCCCACCAGCAGTGCACAAGTGTTCCTTTTTCTCCACATCCTCTCCAGCACTTGTCGTTTGCTGATTTGTTGATGATAGCCAGTCTGACAGGTGTGAGATGGTACCTCATTGTTGTTTTGATTTGCATCTCTCGGATGATTAGTGACTTTGAGCATGTTTTCATATGTCTCTTGGCTTTCTGAATGTCCTCTTTTGAAAGGTGTCTATTTAGGTCCTTTGCCCTATGAGAAGTTTTATTAAGTAATTTATAGATATAGATTTTTGTCTTTATCTGCCAGTTCTAACAATTTGAAATGATTAAGTCTTCATATATTTATGAAACTATTATCATTTTATATTTCCAAGATTTATTCTCTTTTTCTTAGGTTTGGAAATGTTTATTTTTAACAGACTTTTAATTTCCGTTTAGTTTCCCATAGCAAAACTGAGATAATGCTTAACATCCCAGATTTAAAAAATATATTTTATTGACTTTAGAGAGGAAGGGATAGGGAGAGATAGAAACATCAATATTGAGAGAGAATCATTGATTGGGTGCCTCCTGCATGCCCCCCTACTGGGGATCAAGCCTGAAACCCTGGCCACGTGCCCTGACTGGGAATTGAACTGTGACCTGGTTCATAGGTCGACGCTCAACCACTGAGCCACATCGCTTGGGCTTAATATCCTGGATTTAAAGTTTGTCGGACCTGATGGAATTAAGATTTTTCTATAATTTCTTTACTCTATAATTTCTTAGAACAGCTTTGAAGCAGAAAAAAATTTTTTTGATTTACAAAATATTTCTTTGCTATTGATATAATTGAAGAGTATTTGTTTGGAATATATGAGTCCTATATTTATTATAGGGGAAGAAGTAATGACAATGAAAATAAGTTTTTATTTTCATTATGATATATGATATCTGTCATCTCTGGAATTTAGTGATTTTATAATTAGAGAATATAATAATGTTTGTCGCTAGGTATCTAATAGTGTTATTTGCAGCATAATTTCTGTATTCTTTATTGATAGAAATATTTAGAAGGAACATGTCAGTGTTTTTATTGGGCATTCTGATGATTAAATGTGAACTTGTTGGTATTGTTAGGAATCAGCTAGCCCAGATTATATCCTCTATTATATCAAGAAGCTTGTTGGGTGAAATGTCACTTGGTGTGGTTCCAAAATTGGTGTGGTAATGGCCAGCAATTACTAAATTTATCAGTGGCATTGTATTGCCTGTCTGTTTTATTAGACTGTCTTACAATAGGCCCAGCTGCTGGGGATTTTGTGTAGCCTTAATAGAAAAAGGGCCTGCAATCCAACTGGATTTGGCTTCAGTTGCTCTACAGACAGATCTACACTGAGAACAGAATGGTTAGAAGTTTGTTAAATATGGAGATTTATTCTTCTCTGTTTCACTTAGGATTAATTTTGCCCAGGCTTTTTCTGCTAGAATTTCTTAGCGTCGGTTTCTAAATCTGGCATACAGTGACCAGAATAGAATTGTGTAGCTGGAACTAATGAAGAGAGAGAGGTGTGGTCCTTCTTACAGTATATTGGATTTCTCTTGTCTTCTAAAACTTTGTTCTGGTGCTAAAGATTTCTTCTTTTTTGTTTCTTGGGACATTAATATATACATTCATGGTAGATGTTTCTCAGTTGCTTTATTATGTCTACAGAATTTATGAACTTGTTAGGAGTGGGCAACACTTTTTGGAGTATGTGTTGTAATTACGCTTTTGGTTTTTACCTGCTGTTTTATGTTGGTCTTAATCAGCAAATCTTGCCAATCAAAACTATATATATATATATATATATATATATATATATATATATATATATATATATTATATGATCCTGGGTGGGAAATGATTATGATTTTTTTCCTTTTTTTTTCTTTTTTTTATTGCTTAAAGTATTACAAAGGGTATTACATATGTGTCTCTCTTTTTTTTTTTTTCCCCCGCCCTTGACTATCCCCTGGCCTCCCCCACCCCCCAGCGTCCCATGTCCATTGGTTATGCATATATGCATGCATACAAGTCCTTCGGTTGCTCTCTTATACCCCTCCCTCCTGCCCCCCCAACTTTCCCCGGCCTTCCCACTGCATTTTGACCATCTGTTCGAGGCAGCTCTGCCTCTGTGTCTATTACTGTTCAAAAGTTTATAATGGTCTCTATTATCCATGAATGAGTGAGATCATGTGGTATTTTTCCTTCATTGACTGACTTATTTCACTTAGCATAATGCTCTCCAGTTCCATCCATGACGTTGCAAATGGTAAGAGTTCCTTCTTTTTTTACAGCAGCATAGTATTCCATTGTGTAGATGTACCACAGTTTTCTAATCCATTCATCTACTGATGGGCACTTAGGCTGTTTCCAGATCTTAGCTATGGTGAATTGTGCTGCTATGAACATAGGGGTGCATATATCTTTTCTGATTGGTGTTTCTGGTTTCCTGGGATATATTCCTAGAAGTGGGATCACAGGGTCAAATGGGACTTCCATTTGTAGTTTTTTGAGGAAATTCCATACTGTCTTCCATAGTGGCTGCACCAGTCTGCATTCCCACCAGCAGTGCACAAGTGTTCCTTTTTCTCCACATCCTCTCCAGCACTTGTCGTTTGTTGATTTGTTGATGATAGCCATTCTGACAGGTGTGAGATGGTACCTCATTGTTGTTTTGATTTGCATCTCTCGGATGATTAGTGACTTTGAGCATGTTTTCATATGTCTCTTGGCTTTCTGAATGTCCTCTTTTGAAAGGTGTCTATTTAGGTCCTTTGCCCATTTTTTGATTGGATTGTTTATCTCCCTTTTGTTAAGTTGTATGAGTTCCCTATAAATTTTGGAGATTAGGCCCTTATCAGATATGACATTGGCAAATATGTTTTCCCACACAGTGGGTTTTCTTGTTGTTTTGTTGATGGTTTCTTTTGCTGTGCAGAAGCTTTTTATTTTGAAGTAGTCCCATTTGTTCATTTTCTCTTTAGTTTCAAGTGCCCTAGGAGCTGTATCAGTGAAGAAATTGCTTCGGCATATGTCTAAGATTTTGTTGCCTGATTATGATTTTAACATCATTTCATTTGACTGATGCTAATATGAGAATTATAAATACCAAAATTCTAATATTTGATAGGAATCTGCTATATATTACTAATATTGCAATGAGACACATTTAGTCTTTAGAGAAAGAAGAATTCTTCTGATTAACTCTTTTTTGGGAAAAAAGCAACCTAATATTTATCAATTAAGAATTAAATGTCTCAAATAAAACAAGGCTTTGCTTTAGAAGTGAATATCTGTTCAGAAGTTCTATCCTAAATAAGCAGCTTATGAAGTAAAATGTGTAGTAGGCTTATTTATGTTTATGTTGGGGAACAATGGTAATTGAATTATTAAAATAGTTAATCCAGTCATGTTCCATCTAGTTTTTGACTCACTTTCATTATTGCTTAGCTATTAATATGTTAGTTATCTTAAAGATTCAAACATGAGTATTCAGTTTATAAAGAAGATGAATTGCATCTCCTTAATTGCTTTGTCTTATGCAACTAATATTGATTGAGCATCTGTTTTATACCTAGTACTGTGCTAAATAATCCCATCTAATAAAAGAGAAACATGGTAATTGGCATATGGCCGCTACCCTTCCCATTGGCTAATCAGGGCGATATGCAAATTAACTGCCAGCCAAGATGGCGGCCGGCAGCCAGGCAGCTTAAACTGAACATGAGGCTTGCTTGCTTCAGTGATGGAGGACTCCAACGTTCCTCGCCTGCCTTGCCGCCCTCTGAGCCTGCAGTTTGAACATTGTAACAAATATAGAAGCTAAACAAAACCCCAGAAACCAGCTTTCAGCGAGCTGGGATCTCAGAGCTGGAGTTGATACAGAGTTTCGATTATAGAACCTAAACAAACCAGATACCTGCTTTCAGCAGCGCGGAGGCCGCAGAGCTGGAGCCTCAGAGCTAAAGCTGGCCCAGAATAAAAAAAAGAAAAAGAAAAAAAGGAGAAGTTGGGAGCTTTAGTCCCAGCCTGAAAACAGCCCTCAGCCCCTCACCCAGACTGGCCAGGCACCCCAGTGGGGACCCCCACACTGAAGGGTGTGTGACCAGCTGCAAACAGCCATCATCCCCTCACCCAGACTGGCCAGGCACCCCAGTGGGGACCCCCACCCTGATCCAGGACACCCTTCAGGGAAACCAGCCAGCCCCACCCATGCACCAGGCCTCTATCCTATATAGTAAAAGGGTAATATGCCTCCCAGCACCGGGATCAGCGGAGCCGCGAGGCCTCCCAGCACCGGGATCAGCGGAGCTGAGAGGCCTCCCAGCACCGGGATCAGCGTGACAGGGGGCAGTGCCCAAACCCCCTGATCGCCCTGCGGCTCTGTGTGTGACAGGGGGCGGGGCCACAACCTCCCTATTCGCCCTGCTCTGTTCCTGACAGGGGAAGGCGCCCCAACCCCCTGATCAGCCATGCTCTGTGCCTGATAGGGGGGAGCTCCCCAACGCCCTGATCGCCCTGCAGCTCTGTGTGTGACAGGGTGCGGCGCCCCAACCCCCTGATTGGCCCTGCTCTGTGTGTGACAAGGTGCGGCGCCCCAACGCCCCCCCCGCCCCCATGGGCCCTGCTCTGTGTGTGACGGGGTAGAGCCATAACCTCCCCATCGGCCCTGCCCTGAGTGTGAGAGTGGTGGCGCCCCAACTCCCTGATCCACCCTGCCCTGAGTGTGACAGGGGGCGGTGCCCCAACTCCCCTATCGGCCCTACTCTGTGAGTGACAGGGGGGAGCTCCTCAACCCCCTGATCGGCCCTCCTCTGTGCATGACAGGGGGGAGCTCCCCAACCCCCTGATTGACCCTGCTCTGTGCGTGACAGGGTACGGAGCCCCAACCCCCCTGATGGGTCCTGTTCTGTGCGTGACAGGGGTGGCGCCGCAACCTCCCCATCGACCCTGCCTTGAGTGTGACAGGGGGCGGTGCCCCAACCCCCCAACTGGCCCTGCCCTGAGCGTGACTGAGGGTGGCATCGCAACCTCCCAATCTGCCCTGCTCTGAGCCCGACCAGGAGCTGCACCTAGGGATTGGGCCTGCCCTCTGCCACCCAGGAGCAGGCCTAAGACAGCAGGTCATTATCTCCTGAGGGGTCCCAGACTGTGAGAGGGCACAGGCCGGGCTGAGGGACCCCCCCTCCCCGCCGAGTGCACAAATTTTTTTGCACCGGGCCTCTAGTCTATTCTAATAAAAAGGTAATACTATGGGGCCTATACTTATGAGTGTCCCGACTAACGAGTTTTTTGAGATACCAGCTGTCTCTTGGCTGATTTTTTGCATTGAGTTGACAGGGTAATTTGAGTTAACGAGCTCCTTAACGAGCTTGGTCTCAGAACGAATTAAACTCGTAAGTCAAGGCCCCACTGTATGCTAATTAGACTGGACTCTTCTGGACAAAGCCACTGTGGCGGGGGCCAAGGCAGAGGCAGTGAGGGGCTATCAGGCTGGCAGGGGAGAGCAGTTAGGGGTGATCGGGCCAGCAGGGGAGGGCAGCTAAGGGGCGATCAGGCTGGGAGGGGAGCAGTTAGGGGGCGATCAGGCCAGCAGGCAGAGGCAGTTAGGGGTGATCAGGCTGGCAGGAGAGGGCAGTTAGGGGGCGATCAGGCCGGCAGGCAGAGGCGGTTAGGAGGCAATCAGGCAGGCAGGCGAGCGGTTAGGAGCCAGTGGTCCTGGATTGCAAGAGGAATGTCCGACTGCCGGTTTAGGCCTGATCCTGAGGGGTCCTGGATTGGAGAGGGTGTAGGCCAGGCTGAGGGTCTCCCCCCTTCAAACTCCCCCCCCCCCACCCGCATGAATTTCATGCACTGGACCTCTAGTTTTTAAATAAGATCAATGAGGTAGGTGTTACTCATCTGTCTCCTGGTGGTCTTATTCCTATCTCTTCATTGAAACATCTATTTCATTCAGTTGAGGTTCCTGACACCCAGGACACAAAGTATGACAATCAATTTATACCAGGCCCTTGGTTAGAACTTTATTCTAAATCCCTCTTTGACTTCCAGTTTTTTGTTCTTTTGTGTGTGTGTTTTTTTAAATATACCTTCGTTGATTTCAGAGTAGAAGGGAGAGGGAGAGAGAGATAGAAATATCAATGATCAGGGAGAATCATTGATCGGCTGCCTCCTGCACACCCCCTACTGGGGATCGAGCCTGCAACCCTGGCATGTGCCCTTGACTGGAGTTGAGCCTGGGACCCTTCAGTCTGCAGGCTCACACTCATCCAGTGAGCCAAACCAGCTAGGACTAACTTCCATTTTTGATAAACTGAGCTAAACATGATAGAAACCTCAGAAACCTCTCCTTTTCTCTTCAAGGTTCAGAGCAGAGCAGGTCCTATGGTTAGAGCTCCTCCCAAGCTGGCAACTGCTCCACCTTTCTCTGGTCAAATGCTTACAGCAACATACAGCATAGTTCGTAGATCCTTTATCATCCTGTATGTTGTCTTTTGGGTGTATCTCAGTTTATGCATTATAAAATACTAGAGGCCTGGTGCACGGATTTGTGCACCAGTGGGGTCCTTCAGCCTGGCCTGTGCCCTCTTGCAATCCGGGCCCCTTGGGTGATGTAGTAGCGCGTGAAGCAGCAGGTGGTTGGGGAGGAGCCTGGGCCCTGGCCGGGCGCCTCACTGCTCCTGCTGATCCCTGCCCCGCTGTGCCTGGTACCGCTGCACTTGCCAGCCATGAGCCCGGCGTCTGGCGCCCAACCGTCAGCTGAGCAGTGCTCCCGCTGTGGGAGTGCACTGACCACCGGGGGCAGCTCCTGTGTTGAGCATCTGCCACCTGGTGGTCAGTGTGCATCATAGCTACCGGTCGACTGGTCGTTCGGTCGCTTAAGCTTTTATATATATAGATGACACCCCAAACTAAAACAGGTTCCAGATGTGATCTTACTGTAGTCAGTTCAAAATGGATCCTTTTATCTTTATTCTGGCCATTATGCATGTAATGTAGCCTAAAAATTCATTAGTTTGTTGTTTGTAGTATACTTATTCATTTGAACTTGTAACTTAGAAAAAGTCAAAGGTTATGGACTTTTTTAAGTTATGGGCATTTTCTACATGGGCATTTGCTAGTTATACAATTAGTTTATTTAATCAGAGTAGCTTTTTGTAGTTAACCAATTGAGAGAACATGAATTCTTTTGTTTAAAATACATTCATTAGACACTTAACTTTATATTAAGCCCTGTGGTGGGTGTTTTAAGTATAAACTTGAATAAGACATGAATGTCAAGTTTCTGTGTAACCTGCTCACTTGGAGTTAATCTGGGTCTTTTTATCCTGGTGTATTGTTAAAGACATTTAAAGCCTCTAGGCACCTTAGAGTTTCATGGTACCTGGTTTGCAGGAGACATTCATCAAATGCAGTGAAATGAATAAGTCACTGACAGCCAAATGGTAAGTCTAGTGAAAAGAAGTTGGCTGTATCTTGAGGCACCAAGTCATCCTGAAATGGTTACTTGTAGATATACTAGTAGAGCTTGCAAAGCTAGGATCTCTTCTTTTGCTGAAATTTTTGGTCGGGCTTAGGTGTATCTAAAATGCCAGTAGTCATTTAAGAAATGTTAGAATCATAAAGTCAGAGGACTCTTGACCTAATTGATCTTCTTTCCGCCTTTTTGTTTTCTTTATTTATTGTTTTTTTTTTTTAATTTGTGTTCCCCCCCCTTTTTTTGTTATTTTTATTGTTGTTATTTATTATTTAATTGAGCTTTTGTGAAATAGATCCCTAAGCTACCTTCATTGTCTGTGACTTCAATAATGGCTTTATATCTTCTTATTTATTTTCCTATGTCAGAGTTTATAGCTAGTGATGAGAAGAAGTATTATGACTATTTTATCATCACAGTGGAATTTTATCATCACAGGAGTGAAATTATGATGAGAAACCTCATAAGGTGATATTCTTGGTCATTTTATTTTCTCCCCCATGTTTCTCAAATTGTCAAATTATGGTTCCCCTTGCCAGTATGCACACATGAGCATGCACATGAGTATGTACATGCAGGTGTGCTTACTTGACATGGTTTCTTTATGTGGTTGATTCTCAGGGGGAACTTACTCCATTTTCCAAGTACTGAAGATGAAGAAGAGAAGGAAGAATTGGGAGGTGACCAAAGGACCGGGCAGCATCAACAAACTACGAAGCCCAGTAGCCCCGTCGAAGACCCTGCGCCTCCTGCCTCCCAGCAGAAGGCCGCAAAGGGGCCATCCAGTCTGCGAGAGGAAGTGATGGAGATAGATGTGCTAGACGGCCAGAAAGAAGGGTGGAATACCAATCAGGAAAAACCTAGTAAGACCTTGATTGAAAGGCCCAGCCAAAATAACATAGGAATTCAGACCATAGAGCCTTCCCTATGGATCCCAGAAACTGTTTCAGCAGCGACCCAGACTGTAAAAAATGTGTGTGAACAGGGGACCAGTACAGTGGATGAGAACTCTGGAAAACAGGATGCCACAGTTCAGACTGAGAAGGGGACTGGTGAGAAACCAACCAGTGCTTCTGGGGATGACACAGAGTCACTCCACAGCCAGGTGAGAAAAGTGCCGGCTTCCACTTTCTGGATTCCCAGAGAATTAAGCTGTGGTACTTTTACCTAATGATAATCCTTCATAATTTTGTACAGACCAGTAATTAAAAGACAAAAACAATTTATTCAGAATAGAGATAGGGTAGTGAAAATTATGGGTAGCTGTAACTAGTAAATGGTCTTTTAGGGAAAATGGAATAGTGCTAGAGTTTGCCAAGTAGGTCTTTACTAGAAAAGAAAGCCAGGAATATAGTCTGGGTCCTATATTCTTTTAAGTTGTTCAATCTTTTCCTTCCCTTTTGCTATCATTTTGCGTCCTTCTTTATAACTATCAGAGCTAGTTGTGTTATAACTATAACTAATTGTGTTTCCTCCAAGTCTATTTCACCATGGTTCGCAGGAACTGAGAGAGTAAAATGTAAAGGAGGAAGGAGTAGAAAAAGTATGAAAGATAGTGTATCACAGTATTAAAAGCAAAGACTAATAACAGGAATAGAGAGAGATGATGGGCACAAGTCTCCAGGTGACTAGCGACTGCAGAAAGTCTCAGACTCGACTTAATGGGAGGAAAAGCGTTGGGGCTGATGGAAGTGAGGCTGGAGGAGGAACAGGTTCTTGGGAATAGAGTAGGGAAGTAGATCCTAGTTACTGAACACCTGTCGTGTGTTAGCGTTGTGCTCAAGACAACCCGTGAGGTTGGTATCATTGCTCCCATTTCACAGGTAAAGAAACAAAGCTGAAGAGAGGTTAAGTAACTTGCCCAAGATTTTGCCATCAGTAGGTGGCAGAACCGGAATTTGAACCCAGCATGTCTACTTCAGAATCGGTATTCTTTTCATTATGCTATGTTGCTTTTCTATATTTTAATCATGGCCTGTGTAGTCTTGTTCTGTCTATCCTTGCCTCTCTAAAACTGTTTATATTAGACTTTTATAGTGACACAGTCTGTGAGATCTAAGACCTTATCAATTCATACAGATTCAAATAGCAACAGTCTTCTGGATATAGGGGTTCTAGCATATCAGATCCCATTTTCCGTCTGTTTATTTTCACCCTTAAAGTGTTTGCATTCTGCTGCATAATTTTGGTTTCTCTGCTTTTATAAAAAGTTAAACTTAAAGCTAGCAATCATGTGGGAACCACTGTTTTATATTTTCCTTTTCTTCCTCATATTTTACTTCTCTAAAATAGGGAAGTAATCTTTTCTCCTAGCTCATCATGATTATAGGAGCCAGTGAGCCAGTATGCTTAAGGCCCAAGCTTTGGAATCAGATCACTTTATCTGAATAGTGAGGATTAAATGAGATAAGACATGCAAAGCCCAAAGCTCTGAGCCTGGCACATAGTAAGTGCTCTGTCATTGTTGGGGGCTGCTGTCACTACCACAACCACTGCTGATACTTTAGTAGTTTACTCCTGTGTCATGCGGAGTGATGTAACATTTAAGAGCTCATTGCTTATGCTAAGAAAAAAAAGAGGCTAGAAAAAGATAGAGGTGAATGGGTAGAGTTTCATTTGGGAAAGATGAACAAGTTCATGGTGATGTTAGCACAACAATGTGAATGAAAGCGAGGTTTTCCAAGTGTCAGAGCTTTGTTTCTCCCTGCAGTCTGGCTTAGAGAATAGTATAGGCAGCTACCTTTGACATTCTTTAAATTTTCAAGTGGGTCTGGAGCCAGGTTTTCTTTCTTTCTTTTTAAATTAAATCTTTATTGTTCAAATTATTACAGTTGTTCCTCTTTTTGTCCCCCATAGCTCCCCTCCACCCAGTTCCCACCCCACCCTCTGCCCTTACCACCCCCCGCCCCCCACCACTGTCCTCATCCATAGGTGCACAATTTTTGTCCAGTCTCTTCCCGCATCCCCCACACCCCTTTCTGCCCGAAAATTGTCAGTCCACTCCCTTTCTATGCCTCTGATTCTATTATATTCACCAGATTACTCTGTTCATCAGATTATTTATTCACTTGATTTTTAGATTCACTTGTTGATAGATATGTACTTGTTGTCCATAATTTTTATCTTTACCTTTTTCTTCTTCTTCCTCTTCTTAAAGAATACCTTTCAGCATTTCATATAATACGGGTTTGGTGGTGATGAACTCCTTTAGCTTTTTCTTATCTGTGAAGCTCTTTATCTGACCTTCAATTCTGAATAATAGCTTTGCTGGGTAAAGTAATCTTGGTTGTAGGTTCTTGCTATTCATCACTTTGAATATTTCTTGCCACTCCCTTCTGGCCTGCATGGTTTCTGTTGAGAAATCAGCTGACAATCTTATGGGTACTCCCTTGTAGGTAGGTAACTGACTGTCTTTCTCTTGCTGCTTTTAAGATTCTCTCTTTGTCTTTTGCTCTTGGCATTTTAATTATGATGTGTCTTGGTGTGGTCCTCTTTGGATTCCTTTTGTTTGGGGTTTTCTGCGCTTCCTGGACTTGTAAGTCTATTTCTTTCACCAGGTAGGGGAAGTTTTCTGTCATTATTTCTTCAAATAGGTTTTCAATATCTTGCCCTCTCTCTTCTTCTGGCACTCCTATAATTTGGATGTTGGTTCGCTTGAAGTTGTCGCAGCGGCTCTTTACACTATCTTGATATTTTTGGATTCTTTTTTCTTTTTTCTTTTCCGGTTGGGTGTTTTTTACTTATTCATATTTCAAATCTTTTACTTGATTCTTGCGATCCTCTAGTCTGCTGTTGGATCTCTGTATAATAGTCTTTATTTCTGTTAGTGTATCCTTAATTTCTAGTTGGTCCTTTTTCATAACCTCGAGGGTCTCACTAGATTTCTTGAGGGTCTCACTAAATTTATCAGCAGTTTCTAGAAAACTCTTGAAAAACCTTATAATTGTGGTTTTGAACTCTGTATCCAGTAGTTTGCTTTCCTCCATTTCTGTCATTTGTAACCTGTTTCTTTGTCTCCGCATTTTTTATGTTTCCCTGTGTTGATAGGGTGGCTTTCTGTGCTAGGTGTCCTATAGGGCCCAGTGGCTCAGCCTCCCCAATTACCTGAGGGGGACACTCTAGGTGACCCCTTTGTGGGCTGTGTGCACAGTCTTGTTGTAGTTAAGCCTTGATTGTTGTAGGTATCACTGGGAGGAATTGACCTCCAGGCCAATTGGCTGTGAGAATCAGCTGTGTCTATGGTGGGAGAACTTATGTTCTGGAGACACCCTTCTGGGGCAAGACTTGCTTCAGTGGGGCTTTTGTGCTCACTGAGTCTGCCCCCTGAGTGTGTCCCTTATGGATCTGAGGAGTTGTAATCTGGATGGTTCCACTCTGACTACTGGGTACACTGGCACTTGGATCTCTAAGGAGGTGCTAATTTAGCCTCTGCCTGAGGCTTCCCAGCAGGAGGTATAGAGAGATCTGCAGATTCCACTTCTTTGTTTGGGATTTGGAGGTGCCCAGATGAGGCCCAGCTGTGAAGCAATGCAAGCTGCTGTGGGGCCTTGGGCCTTCTTTTGGAAGTTCTGGGTCTCTCTGACCCAGCTGCAGTTTGTTAGGTAATTTTAGATTGCAAAGGGCCAGGCCTTTCATATGCAAAAGCCTCTGCTCACAGCTTGGGTGGGGTGGGGTCTCAGGGAATCAACAGGGCGGAGCAAACAGCTATGGCTGCTCCTCAGTCCTGCCCTAAGAGGACCCCGGTCTCAGTGTCCTGGCAATCGCTGCAAACACTTCTGAGAGAAAGCCGCCCTCGAGTTCTGCCCGCTGCCAGACAGTCCAGTTTCTCCCCGTGTGAGTCTGGGTCTCCAGAGACTTGCCTGGAACTGGAGTTCAGAGCAGTATGGAGCTTGAGACTCCCTCCCGATTGAAAAAGACAACCACGTCCTCAGTTGTCAGCCCTTTCTGCATGCGCCTCCATACCCCTGCACTTTACTTCTGCACCTCCTCTGAGTCTCAGTGTGCTTTTCTCTTTCCTTCTAGTTGTAGAATTTCCACTCAGCCAGCCTTCCTGTGGTTCTGGATGATGTCCGTTTTGTCTTTTAGTTGTATTTTTGAAGTGGTTGTGCAAATCAGCAATTTCAGATGTTTACCTATGCCACCATCTTGGTTTCTCCCTGGAGCCAGGTTTTCTATGAAGGGAAAGTATGGTTTTATTTTCATTTTGTCTTAGTAATGACAAAATTCTCAAGTTATTTTATCTTTACAGAGATTACTTTTCAGAAGATTTTAAAGAAAGAATAAGAATAGCTTTCCTTTTATCTGCCCCTTTCCCTCTCTCCTTTCTTATTCTGTCAGACATGTGTAAATGTCTCTCGTGAAGTGATCATTTGTTTGGGTGTTGGTAATGGAAGAATTACAGGGAGGCTTCTTAGCCACATTTCAGAGATGTGTAAAGCACTGAAATCTTTCAAACCCAAAGAGGTTCAGGCTGTCATGGTTCTAACACAGGGGCCCCTGGCAGTTGAGGTGTGACAGAGCAATGCTCGGACCATTCACTAACCAGAGTTGTATGTATAGAAGTATTTAAGGAATTGGTTGAGTAACATTCCATGCTTTTGATTTCATTTTTATTTATTCACATAATTTACATAGTTCCTTTTTAGTACATATTTTACCTCTAAGATGGGGTTGGAGTAGGAATTATTCAGGCAAATTATCGAAAGTTGTAGGTAAATTACTACCACATTGTCATGAAACACCCAGAATCCCCATTATTGCAGTGGTACATATAATTCTTTGGAAAGTCTTGGATACTTTGACACTGACTACTGAAAGTAAAATTAGTCCACTGTAGGGGGAATAAGGAGGGAGAAAAAGTGTGCATTTACTCTTCAGAATTATAGACCCAGTGGTACAGGGTAGGGTGTGACTGTGGATAAATGTGATATAGGTATTATGAGAAAACATGTATGTAACAGTTGTATTAAAAATGTAGGTCTTAATTAACTATTTAACTGATTATTATTTATAACTAGATCAGCCAGCGGTTGCCAACTGGTGGTCCGTGAGGTCCGAAAGGTTGGCGACCGCTGATCTAGATAGAAAATATTAATTTGCTAATATTTTCTGTTTCTGGACACTAGTTCAGCTCTTCAGTTATAATCTATTATTTGGAATAGATTCAATATTTTACATTTAATTCTAGGATAACTCAGTGTATCTTGTTCCAGGTATAGCTCAACTATAGTTTTGTTTACTGATGCCGGGAAAACAGACGGCACTGAGGTCAACAGCTGTCATTCTGCTTTACATACAGTTCTAAAGAATGCCTTTGTCTACAGAGCTGTTCCAAGTATAAACCTGTAAAAGTCAGCATCAGAATCAGAAAGATCAAAATTTAAAAACAATGTACTTTTCGGCGATCAAAGTTTTACTTAAATATCTTAAATATAAGTGCTAGGTGTTACGATTTTGATGTAGACAGAAATAGGTCATTTTTTGGTGACACTGAGACAAATTCTTCTAGCCTCTGGCGGTACAGATGGTCCACCGCTGTTTTTATGTAGGTGATTGCAAAACAAAGCAGCTGGAGAGTGTTTTCACACTAGATTCCTGGAGCCTCTGCACTGTTCATCACGAAGAAGTTGACCTGGACGCTGCCCGTCTGCAGTGAGGCCCATTCTGTGCTCTCCATTTGCTTCCACAGGGGGAGGAGGAGTTCGAGATGCCGCAGCCACCGCGTGGCCACGTCTTGCATCGGCACATGAGGACCATCCATGAGGTTCGCACGCTTGTCACTCGTGTCATCACAGATGTGTATTATGTGGACGGAACAGAAGTAGAAAGAAAAGTTACTGAGGTAATATATGCTGTGGGTTGATGTAGCAAATTTCTTTCAGTAGAAAAATTACTCTGTCACTTCATGCCACCTCCCCAAGCCCCTGTCCTGAGCAACTAGCTACTAACACTTGGTTTTCTTCCATCTTTTTAATAGAAAGATATAAGAACCAGCTTAGAAACCAAGAGTCCTGAATTCTGTGTCTTTTCCAACCATGGGTTTGATGTTGACCTTTGGCTGGTTATTCAACCAGTCCCATCCTGCTTTCCGTTTTTATAAAGAATAGATGGATACATCTCTGTCATATATAAATATAAAGATTTTATGTATTATTTTTAATCCTTGGAAACTCTAATGAAGCTTAGAATTTCCTGCTGGGCTGCACATGTTTTCTCATTGTCATTGTTTTCCCATGTGTTTTCATGTTTACTCATGTGTCCTTTCTTGGTCTTCATCAAATGTGGTTATGAACCTGTTGGTAAGCCATGTACCTTCATCTGTCAGGGTTCATATGGATTCATTCCCAGTGTCAGCATAATATTAGCATTTATTGACTATTATATTGGACAGTGTTATATGCTGACTTTGTTCACATCGAATACTGAGATTAGACAGACTTTCTAGACTGGCACCTTTCTGGGTACATATGCTAATATTTGGGAACCATTCTATTTAATTCATAAGAGGCACAGCTATTTTCTTCCTTCACTCAGGCACTTTTGTTTAATTCTGCCAGCTAGTCATAGAGGAAACTGTACTCAGAGAATTAAACTACGGTATATAGTTTTATTAAATGGAATATATTATAGCTATTGTTTATTAATGGGCCATTGTGGCTCTTGTGTCAGAAAGCATTTGACATTAGTTTGAGAAACTGTCTTATGTTCTTTACTTATTGTATAACAAATAATAATAATCCCAGAATTACTTCTTTTAAAATGTTGATTCATCTTCAATTTTATGTTTGCATACTATTTTCAATATTATTACTATTTTGTAAAAATTATGAACTTAGGAGCTTTATAGAAAAACAATTTGCTTTCACGTGAAGGTTTTGTAACTGTTGCAGTTACAGTGAACTCTGTGCCGGGTGCTATATCAAGTGTTACACATATGACTTAGTTTGTCATATGGTGCTTTGTAGAGTGTATTTCTGGAAACAGCAGGCCTCCTAGATACTCTGAGGGGAAAATGAAGTTCCATGTCATAAATAATTTCTTAATGTAATATTTATCGTACCCCTATGGGAGACATTGCCATAATTAAATAAAAGAATGATAATGACTAACATTTATAGAGCAATAACTATATGTCAGGCACTATTCTAAGGACTTTAAATGATTTAATTTATTTAATCCTCAGTTAGCTATGACATAGATATTGTTATTCCCATGTTGCAGATAAAGAAGCTGAGGGACAGCGAGTTAAAATAACCTGCTTAAGGCTACACAGCTAATAGAGGAACTGGAATTCAATCCAGACAGTCTAGTTCCAATGCCCATCTTCCTAAGCACTACACTATGCTGCCTTTCTTAAAAAATATATTTTTATTGATTTCAGAGAGGGGGAGAGAGAGAGATAGAAACATCAATGATGAGGAAGAATCATTGATTGGCTGCCTCCTGCACTCCCCACATTGGGGATCGAGCCCTCAACCCAGGCAGGTGGCCTGACTGGGGATCAAACCATGACCTCCAAGGTCATAGGTTGATGCTCAAGCACTGAGCCACACCAGCCAGACTATATGCTGGCTTTTAAGAGTGAAAGTGATGTATTCCGAAAGGAAGAGGGAAATTTTGATAAAATCTTTCTGGATGATGGCCAGAAGGTATTTGACTTGTACACTGAAGGCTTAGGACATTGGGAGATAAGGGGAAGGCCATTCTTATGCAAGGCTTGAGGAGCAAAGGCAGAGAAGCGGAAAGTAGCGAAAACACAGGTGTGAACAGTCTGATTGGCGCGCAGCACAGAAATGTGTAGTAGTGTGAAGGTGGGCAGGTTCAGGTCAGAGGATTCTGGGAACTTTCCTTCCTTCATCTCTTGTAGCCCTTGTTTATCATCTCTTAGAGATTTTATTCATTTACTTACCAGCAGGTTCTTTTCACTAAGATCCTAGTTCTGTGGTGGGCACTGGGAGTATGAAGGTAAAAAGACAGTGTCCCTGTCCTCTAGGGGTTTACACTTCACATGCAACAAATCCACAGCGTGTTGGTTGCTGTAGTGGAGGGTGGAAAGCTGTGTTAGGAAGAGGCATGGAGCCCACTAGCCTACCTGAAGGCGGCTAAAAGGCCTCACAGGATATGCAGTGCCCAAGAGTGTGGCAAATAGCATTGAGGGGTGGAGGAGAAGGACAGTGCAGGCAGAAGGAAAAGTTAGGTAAATATGTAGGTGCCATGGCATGCTTAATGAGTATTTAGAAGCTCAGTATGACAACAACAGTAGGATAGGGAATAATGAGAGAGGATGCTGTTGAGGTTGGTAAGGGCCCAGAGCATAAGGACTCTGTGTACCATAGAAAGGAATTTAGATTTTTATCTTCTTTGTGATGGAGAGCTGTTAGAGAATTTGGAGGAAATGGAGTGATATACTTAGATTAGAGTTGGACACTGAAGGTTTTATATACCGGGAGCTAAGGGGGAAGGGTATTCCGTATAGAAGGCTCAGTGAGCAAAGGCACCATTGTTATTAATTAACTAGAGGCCCGGTGCACGCATTCATGCACCAGTGGGGTCCTTTGGCCTGGCCTGCGGGATCAGGCCAAAACCAGCTCTCCAACATCCCCCGAGGTGTCCCGGATTGCAAGAGGGCACAGGCCAGGCCCAGGGACCCCACCGGTGCACAGTCGGGGCCAGGGAGGGACACAGGAGGTTGGCCAGCCTGGGAGGGATCATGGGAGGGCTCCAGGGTGTGTCCGGCCTGTTTTGCTCAGTCCTGATCGGCCGGACCCCAGCAGCAAGCTAACCTACCAGTCGACTGTCTGCCCCTGGTGGTCAGTGCACATCTTAGTAACTGGTCGACCGGTTGACTATCTGCCCCCTGGTGGTCAATGCATGTCATAGTGAGCGGTTGAGTGGCCTTAGCATATCATTTGCCTTTGATTGGTTGAACGGACGACTGGACGCTTAGCATATTAGGCTTTTGTTATATAGGATAAATTGCATGTTGGGTAAGTTAGGTTGACAACAGTGTAAATGAATTGGAGTGCGTTGAGGTTAGAGGCATAGTCAGACAAGAGGTAATTAGTGTCAAGTTAGGACAGTGGCAGTAAGGGTTGAGAGGAGAGACATAGATGCAAGAAATACATAGACTTTGGGGAATTTCTGAATGCGGGGATTGAGGGAGAGGGAAAAAATCATATTAGAATCATATTAAATGTCTGGGCTTTTTGCCTGATTAGCTGATATATGGTGGTACCATATACTGAGATAGAGAATATAAATAGGACACAGTTTGAAAGAGAAGGTCTTATTTCAGTAAATATTTGCTAAGGGCCTCTTCTGCAGAAGGTACTGTGCTAGATTTGGGGGATGTGTCCAGGAAAGAAGATGGTTCTGATCTCTGTCTTCATGTGGCCTCTGTAGTCTAGCAGGAGAGACATACAGGAAAACAAGTAGCAAATACATCAAAACATCATAGGACAGCTTGCAGCCTGGGCCTAAGTCATATAAGAGCAATAGCTTCGATTGCCGGACAGTTGCAAAGGCAGGTATAGCTGGCTACTGCTTTCTTTTTTTAAAGGGGAGAATGATGATTTTTATTTTTATTTTTTTTAATATATTTTATTGATTTTTTTACAGAGAGGAAGGGAGAGGGATAGAGAGTTAGAAACATTGATGAGAGAGAAACATTGATCAGCTGCCTCCTGCACACCCGCTACTGGGGATGTGCCTGCAACCCAGGTACATGCCCTTGGCCGGAATCGAACCTGGGACCCTTGAGTCTGCAGGCCGACACTCTATCCACTGAGCCAAACCGGTTAGGCTGGCTACTGCTTGTTGAGCCTGCTCTCTAACTGAAACACACCTGGAGTCCCAGCCTTTTGTGCAGGCCTTGCCCCTACACATTTGCCATGACCAAGAGAAGGAATTAACTTACATTCTGGGCTCACAACACCTGTTTCAGTCAGATGACCTTGGCAGATGATGCTGACCAGACCCAGCTAGGGCAGTCGAGTTGGATGATAGGAGATGGTGCTTGGAGAAGGGCACGTTTGTGATTGAGATTTTTGGAGGTGGTGCAGTTTCTGTTATTGACCCTAGTAACAGATGGATGATGTAGAGTAGAAGAAAAGGTTAATGGTGGTCATTAGACCGGGAAAGTTGAGAGTTGCTGGACGGGTCATTTGATGGATGTAAGTCTCAGAGAATGATGACAGAAGTCGAGGTGGGGAGGGAAGGGAGGCTGTGTACCAGGAGCTGAGGTGTTCATGCATGAGAGGGAGTGATTGGAGGGTGTTGGTGAGTCACAAGGGGGAGGGAGAGGAAAGTTTAACAGAATGGCAAGTAGTGGTTTGGTAGGAGAGAGAGGTGGGGAAAGAGAAATGGTCTGTTAAAGGCAATGGGAGCAAAGAGGCCTCTCATCTCCAAGCTCTTGACTCGAGGCTTGGTTGAGAAAAAGCAGCCTCTGCTAGAGAGAGCTGCAGAGGATGTCAGGTCACTGGGGATGGCCAGGGCGCACTCACTGAGGCAGGAGATGGACAGGATTGAGCGTTGGGTTAAATTTCAGATGTCCTCGGGGAAGAGTTGGTAGGCATTTGCATCTGAGAGTTTGGAGCTGAGTGATCATTGTGGATAGTCAGGTATGGGTCTGATAAGACTAGCCAGGGAAAGTTAGAAGGGTGGGAAAAGGAATGACCACAGAGTCTTGGGAAATACCAATTTTAAAGGAATAAACTGGGGAAGAGGAACCCAAATACAAACATAAATCGAAGCAGCCAAAGGGTAGAATGGAAGGAAGAGAAAATGACTTACAGATTCTAAAGGAGGACATATTTTCAAGAAGGGAATGGTCCAAAATATTTATTTAGTCAGCTCATAGCATTATTTAAATATGTGTTCATACTGTCTCCCAGAGAGATTGCAAACTCTCTGAGGGAAGAGTGTATCTTCTACATATATATATATATTTAATCCTCACCCGAGGATTTTTTCTGTTGATTTTTAGAGAGAGAGTGGAAAAGAGAGGGAAAGACAGAGAGAAATATCAATGTGAGAGAAACACATCGATTGGTTGCCTCCTGCATGAGCCCTGACTAGGGCCTCCGGGGAGGAGCCTGCAACCGAGGTACATGCCCTTGACCAGAATTGAACCTGGGACCCTTTGGTCCGCAGGCTGACACTCTATCCACTGAGCCAAACCGGCTAGGGCTATTTTTTGACAGTACAATAATGCTCTAGAGCAGAAAGGCAGATGTGCAGCTCCTATCGGTAATTTCTCAGTCCTGTGCCATAGGGGACATTGATGATTGGTTATAGAACCTTCTCCCGTAAGCCTGGGAATTAGCCTTGGAAGGCTGCTTAAACTGGGCTCCAGGCAACCACTATCAGTCCATTAAAGTAGGCAGGTGAGATAGACATTCCTGTCCTCTAGATTTCTGAAAACTCATATATTTTGATTATCTTTTTTATCTTAATTTTTAAAATAGTATTGTTGAAAGGTAATATAAAACACCTAATCTCAAAGAAACAGGTAATGCTACCCACTGCTAATCATGTACCAGAACGGCTCCCAACCACTAATTTTCCTTCTCTGACAACCTACCTCCTTCCTTACCTGCCTTTCAGACAGGGACTTACCTCTGTCCTCTGGGTAAGAAGCACTGCTGTTTCTTGGTAGCCAAAGGTTATGAATTTGTCCAGTAAAAAGATAATTAACAGTTCGGGATAGAGGTCTCTTTCTTCCCACCTTTATTTTTTACATTTTTTATTGTGCTATAATGTATTCTCTGTAGCATGCGTAGATCTTATTCAGTTCAGTGGTTTTTAACAGTTATATGTAACCACTATTCTAAACAAATGTAGAACATTTCCATTGTTCCTGATTTCCATCTTTCTGAATTGAAATTTCTTGCCATCTCTAGGGTTTTCCATCCATCACATTGGCATTATGTTATTGTGGTGTCTTTTAGCTTTTGTATCCATTTCTTCCTTGCAGGAGACTGAAGAGCCAGTGGTAGAGTGTCGGGAGTGTGAATCTGAAATTTCCCCTTCCAAGACTGGGGGCTCCTCAGGGGACCTGGGGGATATCAGCTCCTTTTCCTCCAAGGCGTCCAGCTTACTCCGCACATCCAGTGGGACGAGCCTCTCAGCCATTCACAGCAGTGGCAGCTCAGGGCGCGGAGCCGGACCGCTCAAAGGGAAAACCAGCGGGACAGAACCCGCAGATTTTGCCTTGCCCAGCTCCCGAGGAGGCCCAGGAAAACCGAGGTGCAGACAGGGTCCCCAGGGAGAGCCAGCAGGGGCAGGGTTGCTGACATTTAAATATCACAGAAAAAGGGGAGCAGTGGGAAGCCCACCCTCCATCAGGATAGACGGACTCCTCTTCTCCTCGTGCGTTCCCGTCCCATTTGGGGTTGGCTGGGAGGTAGACGCCCTTAGGAAAGGCGGAAAGCCAGGCGGTGGGACTTGGACAGCGCCGGCACGTGCTCCTGCCACCCCCACTTCCAGCAGCCTGCGAGTGTTTCGACTGGGAATACAGAAAGTTCGGGGCAGTGGCCCACCTCGACCCAGCCCCTCGCTTTTTGTTCCCTGGGCAGAGGTCCAGAGCCGGACGTAGAAGCGAAGGCAGGGCAGAAACACGGGCTGTTTTTGAGGGCAGCAGTAGGAAGCTGTGTCAGGGGAGCAGACGTGCGAGGAGGAGGATCCCTGTGCTTGTCCACATTCCCACTCCCCAGCTGGTGCTTTGGTGGCGGGTGTGGCCCAGCTTCCTGCTGCCCTGGCGGCCGGCATGTAGTCTGAGGGCCAAGGGGAGCTTTGGGGAAAGGATGCAGTAGCAGGTGCCATCAGACTAACCTGTCTTCATTCTCTAGTCCTAGAAAAGGGGTCAGTCAGACAGGGGCGCCAGTGTGTGAGGAGGATGGTGATGCAGGCCTTGGCATCAGACAGGGAGGGAAGGCTCCAGTCACGCCTCGTGGGCGCGGGCGAAGGGGCCGCCCGCCTTCTCGGACCACTGGAACCAGGTACCCGGGTAGTGTGAGATATACTTAGTCTATGACTTGCTTAGAAAAAAAGGGCGAAGAGAGAAGAGAGGGGATTAGAGAGTATGTGGGGTGTCAGGAGGGAGAAGAGGGACCCACACTGACTGGGGAGTGGGCAGGGATCAGAGTGAGGCCCCTGAGAGAGCAGGCTTGTGCCTGTGATGGGTTATCAAAGAATGGGCTGAAGAGACCCATGGACGAAGGAGTGGGAAGATTGCTAGTTAAGTATTCTCTCTTCTTATTCTCACTGCCTTCTCCTCTCTCTCATTTCTTATTAGAGAAACAGCTGTGCCTGGCCCGTTGGGCATAGAGGACATTTCGCCCAGCATGTCGCCAGATGATAAGTCCTTCACCCGCATCGCGCCCCGAGTGCCAGACTCCACCAAACGCGGAGACCCGGGCGCCGGTGCTTCCCGCCGAAGTGACTCTCCAGAGATCCCTTTCCAGGCGCCTGCGGGCCCTTCTGATGGCTTAGATGCTTCCTCTCCAGGCAATAGCTTTGTCGGGCTCCGTGTTGTGGCCAAGTGGTCATCCAATGGCTACTTTTACTCCGGGAAAATCACACAAGATGTCGGAGCTGGGAAGTATAAATTGCTCTTTGATGACGGGTACGAGTGCGATGTGTTGGGCAAAGACATTCTGCTGTGTGACCCCATCCCGCTGGATACGGAGGTGACGGCCCTCTCGGAGGATGAGTATTTCAGTGCAGGTAATAACAGAAGCCTCTGCAGAGATTCCTGCTCCGGGGCAGTCCTCTCCTGCCACAAATTCTGTGCTGGCAACACTGGTTCATTGCACCATTGGCTTTTTTTGTTGTTCTCCGTTGCTTGTTTTTGAATAAACTTGTTATTTTGGAATAATTCTGTATCTACAGAAAATTTGCCAAGTACAGGGTACTGATAGCACAGAGTCCCCATATATTTCTCACCCCTTTTTCAACTTTCTCTTAAGTTAGCATCTGTCAAAACTAAGAAACCAACCTTGGCTTATTCCAGGCTGTATTTGGGTTTCGCCAGCTTTTCCGTGTCCCTGTCTGTCTGGAGATCCCGTCCGGGATGAGCACCGCATTGCGGTAGGCCCTCCTGTGTCCTGCGATCGCCTCTCAGCTGTGACAATGTCGGAATCTTTTCTTGTTTTTTATGACCTTGGCAGTTTTGAGGAGTACCGGTCAGGTATTTTGTAGAAGATTTGGGTTTGTCTTATGTTTTTTTTCCTGATTAGCTTGGAGTTCGGGTTTTTCAAAAGAACGCTGCAGCGGTGAAGTTCCCTGTTCATCACGTCCCAGGGGGAGGTGGGTGCGTGACCACCACAGGCCGTCAGTGGTGCCTGAACCTTCGGCGCTGGGGTCCGGTGGTATTTGCAGGTTCCTCCACCGTGAAGTTGGTGCTTTTCCCTTTCCGTTCTCGGTTCTCTCACCCGTGACTTTTAAACTTACTGCCCGCCTTGCTGGGAACCTAGTCGGTGAGTGTGGCAAATACATGGAGATACTTCTGCTGAAGAAGAAGTTTTTAGTGCCTGCACACCCACCGCTTGCTTTCTGGTTTGGACAATGTGCCTTTTTATTTTCAAGTGGCCAGTCCCTGTACTGGTGAGAGTGAGAGATTTATATTTGTTATGAGTTTCGTGTGCCAGTTCTTTGAATATATTACCTCTTTTCTGTGAACTAAGTTGGAGATACATGTTGTATTGACTTTGTCATTTGAAATCATCCTTTCTGGGGATTTTTTGGGAACATGAATTAGGATATAATAGGCAAAAATGCCCCCCGATTGAAATCTCTCGACTCTTGTGGTTTGCACTCCTGAGCAGTTGGTGTTGGCCCCTTTACTTCAGCGTTAAATGGGCCACTTCCCCTTCGAGTTCTGGCTCACACTTAGCTCTGTGTGGCGGCAGGTTGTAGCACATGGGTTGCGGTCTTTTTTGACCTGTGACTTACAGTTTGTATCAGATGCGTTCCTTCTTCTTTCAGGGGTAAAGCCACTCTTGGAGCCCGCATTTGGCCCTCGTAAGATAGAGGCGCGTCTGTGCCAGAGTGAATTATGGATCAAGGGTGGGGATTCTGTGTCCCATTTATTGAGGCTGTGCATAATGTCAGCACTGGGCTGCTGCTAGTTCTAGCTCTTCATTCGGGTGAAGTATATTGTTGGCCTTGGACTTCTTTCTGCTTTTGAGGGGATCTTTGTGATTTACGTGGTGATAGAGATTTAAGCCAGGAGATGAACGGGCAGGAGAAAGAGAGTGATTCTGTGGCACACACAAAGAGAGAACCAAGGCCTGTTATCTCCTCTGTACTAATATTTTTTTCCTTGTGGCTTCGGTTCTGGGTTTCTTTTAGTCATTCATTCAAGCATAGGCTAGCGAAGAGAACAAATGGATCTTTCTGTTTGTGGGAATGAAAAACTGTTTATACTAATGCCCTGGTTTTATATATGTGTTGTGTTGTGTTTGTGTGTGTGTGTATGTATAAATTATTTATTGCTTGATAGAGGGGAGTATTCTCTTTCATAGGATTGGAAATGGATCTTGCCAAAGATTACGCACTTAGTGGCTGCAGAATTGGGCCTAGGTGCAGGTCCCCTCAGTTGTAGCCCAGTTTCCTTTATACCCCACGTTGCTTTTCTAACTAACCTAAAGGCCTTACCTTTAAGTTCTGAGTCAGAGCAAGAGCAGGAAAGTAGATAATCGGGAAGTACGATTAGGCAGGATTTATTTTTTTCTTTGTTCTATCTTTATTTTGATTTTGCTACACAGACATAAACACATAGACACATGCTCTCTCTCTTAGAGTGATGTCATCTTTCACCTACAGCTTAAGAATTATTCCTCAGCCTTGAAAGAAGCCAAGAATTAGCAGGCTATAATGGGATAATTAAGAAACCACATGCCATTTCATTTCAAAAACCATTTAAACACCTACAAACCATGAAGGCAGGCTTTAGGAAGATCTAATTTATCTTCACCTGAGAACATCTTTTTCCACTAGAGAGAGGAAGGGAGGAGGAGAGAGAGAAACATTAATGTGAGAGAGAAACTTCCATCTGTTGCCTCCTGTATGTGCCCTGACCAGGGATTGAACCCACCACCCTTTGGTGCACAGGACGATGCTCCAACTAAATGTTTCTCACCAGGGCTAAGGAAGCTTTATTTTGTAACTAAAGGGTTCCTTCTGCTGGGAAACTTTCCACGTCCCGATGTCAGGGTCCTAGCTACATATGTCCTAGGTGGTGGGATTTGAGATTGACAACGGGGATTTTGTTAAAGCGTAACTTCAGCCCACTGTTGGAGCACCTGATTCCCGTACTTAGCCTGTTCTGCAAAGCCAAGCCTTTGTGAGGGGTGCTGGGCAGCCGAAAACAACAGCCGGCTTCTTGATGTTTTCCTCACCCAGGCGTGGTGAAAGGGCACAGGAAGGAGTCTGGAGAGCTGTACTACAGCATTGAGAAGGAAGGCCAAAGGAAGTGGTACAAGCGAATGGCTGTCATCCTGTCCTTGGAGCAAGGAAACAGACTGAGGGAGCAGTATGGCCTCGGCCCTTACGAGGCAGTGACGCCGCTCACCAAGGCGGCGGACATCAGCTTAGGTGAGGCCTGTGCCCCGGGCTCCTGTGTGGGAGGAGGGCTTCTGGAGCATTCCGCTCTCTCCCGTAGGCCTTACTGTCCCCTGTGGCTTATGCGATGGCGATGGGCCGCCCTTTTCTGGAGCCACTGCCTGTCTTTCTTTCCGTCCCAGGACCGAATGGTCAGTCGTCAGGTTGTGCTGGGCCCCCGGTTCTGTTGGGGAACACACACATGTCATCACGGCAGGGATGGAAACAGGAAGTTTGGTGGCCTTGAAAGGCCTCTGCCCGGGGAGGCTGGTGAAAGGTCGCGGTGGTGTCTGCGTCAGGCTCTGCCCATCTTCTTGGAGTTCAGGCCGTAGATGGAGAAGCTGACCGACCTTTGGCCTCTCCTGTCACAGATAATCTGGTGGAAGGGAAACGGAAACGGCGCAGCAACCTCAGCTCCCCCGCCACCCACACTGCCTCCAGCAGCAGCAGCACGACCCCGACCCGGAAGGCCACGGAAAGCCCGCGAGCCTCCACCGGAGCTGTCTCAGGCAAACGGAAACTCATCACCTCCGAAGAGGACCGGTCCCCTGCCAAGCGAGGCCGGAAGTCTGCCACTGTGAAACCTGGTGAGGGTCCCCCTGGCCTCCTCCCGCAGACCAGGGCCCAGTGCAAGGCCAGCTGCTGGAGGGACGGAGTTGGACGGGAGGCTCTGTCTCCTCTGTCCTGGCTCCAGAGTTGGAGGCCCTCACCGGCCCACGGGTGCCACTCAGACAGCTTTCTGCATCCCCTCCCCCACTTACCAGCAGCGTGCATGGGGGTGGACAGAGACAGTCTTGATCGGAAACAACAGTTGACTTCTCTGTAGGTTCTAGGAGGGAAAGGTGAAATACTGAGCTTTAAGCAGATTCAAAATAGGAGACATTTCACCTCTTCAAAAAGGTGGACACCAGTCTTCGGTCTGATCTCTGCCTTTCCCGGCACCATCTTCTGCCTCTGGCAGCTGCTCCCTTCTCACCTTCAGGCCTCAGGCCTGCATCTCCCCTCTCCCGACTGTCCCTCAGACAGCCCGCTTCAGCCCTTCATGCTTCTTATTGACAGAGTTCCCCAGCTGCTGTGACTGAGCCTCTGCTGGGAGCAGCCCCGCCGCTGTGGGCTGCGGGAGGCAGGGGTCCAGGTCTCAGCGCTGCCCCGAGGGGCTCAGTCCGCAGAGGAGGAGGGTGATGGTGGGTTGGTTGTCTTGGCAGCAGAGCTCCTTTTGCTTCCTGTGTATTCGGGTTGTGTCACCTCCGCATCTGTTAACATCTCTGCTGAGCTTCAGGGTGTGTGAAGGTGGACCCAGTGCTGCACACATATCGCCTCATAGCTTCCCCGTCAGGGACAGGCGCTAGCGTCCCCTTCCAGTTAAAGCCCCTGAAGCACAGGGAAGTCCCGAGGCGATCCAGAATCCAGAATCCAGAATCCAGATCCAGACGCAGGCTTTGAAGTCCAGGCTCATATGTGCTCCGTCACCCTGTGCTCTTGCTGCTGGTTTTATTTTAGGGAGGCATGACCTGCCTGTCATCTTAGCCTCCTAATGAGCCTACGATTCAGCTTCTCCAAGTCAGGTACTCATTTTCTTCAAGGATTTATTGGGTGCACTTGGAGCATGGGTGTCCGGGAGTCCTGGACTGGCTGGGTCACTTCCCTCCCCCAGGTGTTGGAAACTGGCACAGTTGAAGCAGGCTGTTTTGATGTGGCTCCATCAACGTGTAAAAAATACATTCACTACCCAGTATTCTCTGCACCATTTTGGTGACATCAGGGTTTATCTTTTGGGGACATTTCTTGGTAATAAAAAAGTGAATTCATTTATGAAAACAATGTATACATTGTCACGACTGTGTAAAATATGTAAGTTTTGCGCACTAAGTTTTGTTCTAGGTTGTTGGCCATAGGAATGAATGGCTTTTGGGGAAAAGTCCATCAGGGCATTCCTACCCACCCGTCATGCCCTGGCCGTGGTTTGTATCCATCTAGTAACCCTGCCTCTGTCTCTCGCAGGTGCGGTGGGGGCAGGGGAGTTCGTGAGCCCCTGTGAGAGTGGAGACAACATGGGGGAGCCCTCCACCCTGGACGAGCACAGAGGGCCTCTGCCTCTCAACAAGACCTTGTTCCTAGGCTATGCCTTTCTCCTCACCATGGCCACCACAAGCGACAAGCTGGCCAGTCGCTCCAAACTGCCAGACGGTCCTTCAGGAAGCAGTGAGGAAGAGGAAGGTAAGGCCCTAGGGAGGCCTGGGGGCTCTGCCGCCTGCACCTCCTTCACTTCCATTCACGCTATGTGCCTGGTGGTCCCCAGCCGTCTGTAGAGGAGGCAGGACAATTGGCAACTGGGGTCTTGGTCAGGAAAAATTAATATAACCCTGATTCTTTGTTTATAGACTATTTTCACAAAATTCTCCTTAGTAAGTGGTTTCTCAAAACAGTTCCTGTTAGGCAGATGGGAGATAGATCTTTTCATCTGTTTTACAGATGAGGAAACAAGCTTGGAGGTTAAATAACTGCTTTCTGTCCACGATAATGGTAGGTTTGGGACTAGAACCCAGTGTTCTACCCACCACAGCCATCTAAGACAGGCTTCTGGGTCCCCGTCTGTGTTCTAGGGGCAACTGCCAGAGGAAACCCACATGGGGGCAGGTTCATTCTCTTGAGGTCTGTGTAAGACGGGGAATATGGGGTGCCCAGGGCCCCAGGGGACTTCAGAGAAACTGCTTCTAGGCCTTTCAACTCCTCTTCCTCTCTTCAACCTTAAACTAAATCAGTACGTTGTATTTCTGTGTTGTCTGCTACTTAGGGTTGGAGTGAAGGCTTCAGTGGGGAAAGGTAAAATTATTTCAACTGTCTGTGTGTGATCTAGGAGAAGAAATGGACAGTACAAATGTATATAACTTAATGTAAGTAATTGGCGGCAGTATCCGAATGTAGCTGTGAAAGCTCAAGGTCCAAGTGGAATGATGTTTTCTAAAGGTTCAAGTTCTGGCTAATGTTGAGTCTTACAAAAGGGAATCAAATGAGGGAACCTGGCGATGGTGAGATAGCACCACTGCAGGTTTGTGATGGTTGGCATTTCAGGTGTGCGGATGACTCTTTCCTAATGAACCAAAACTGTGTCTTAGCAACTGCAGCCACGTGGGGCTCTGCACAGGGACGTGGGAAGGGTGGTCAGGAAGTTGCAGTTAAGGTTTATGCTCTGTAAGGTGCTTAAACAGAGTCGTCAGTGTATAGGCTGTCGGGGGTGGGAGTTTCAAGGTTAAGAGTACACCAAGCCTCGTTTGTCAGACAGAAGTCAGGTAGGTACAATGGGAGATAAGGTGTGTGAGGACTTTCCTAGCCAAGAATGTGGTTTTATTTGGATCATAAGTCCCTTGAGGATTCTGAGAAGAGGTTTGTCATGGTATCAAAAGTGTTTGTGGTCTTGCTTTATTTTGCTTTCACAATATTACTGGACTTTAGTCTTTATTCTCCAACACACTCCTCAACCCTTCCCTGGACCAGGACTTCACAAGGCAGCTTTGTAGATGTTTTATTTGTTGGTATATCATGGTCAAGAAAGCTAGTTTTGGTATGACTTGCGACTGTCCAGTTCCTTAAAAACCTGCGAGCCTGTGTGAGATCTTATAAACTCAACCCATAACAATCCCTTCTATTCTCCCTTGCTGGGACAGCAAATGTTTTTAATCCCATCCTGTAACCAGGAGTGAGGAGAGGGAGGCCTTGTGTAAATGAGGAGGAATTTGGACAGTTTTTTAGAGGGATCTCCAGGTTTCCCATGGAAATTGTGGTCATGGTGAAAATGTCTGCTTTATGTTGCTCTTTCATCCTTGGACATTCCCCCACCTGTACCAAAACCCTTGATCTTTTTGGCATAACAGAATGTCTAGAGGTTCCTCAATCTCAAGAAGCCTAGAGACACCTGCACTAAAACAACCTTCTGTAGTAGTTTTCAAAAACTATGTGATATGTTTTGCAAATAAATGGGAATCTCTTTGATGCCAGGAGCTCAGTAAAATATTTGAATTTAACTTCAGACATTTATTAAATAGCTAAGAACACTGAACCCTGTCTTGGTAGGTGGCATTCCATTGGGGACCCATCAGCCACAGGGAGTGACTCTGGAGTTGGTTTTATTTAGTATCTTTATCCTTGATTTAAATGAGGGGATTAAAAACCTATTCATTTTAGCCTCTGGTTGGGCAGGGTCACTTAAATCCAAACGAATTCAGAAACATTAGAAAAATGGACTGCCTAGACCTAGGTAATATTTGATCACACAAATGCAAGGAAATACGAGTGGTAATTAAACAGGTCAAGGCTAGACACAGTGCTGGGTTAAGCAGACGTAAAACAGAAGTCCCGAGAAAAGTAAAGGACCTCCACGGGGACTCGACAGTGGAGTGGTTGGCACTGAAAACTGTGACATGATATATTCCGATGGGTCAAAGGACAGTGACAAAGCTGAGAAGTACTCCTTTTAGAATTTCCAGTTTTCTTTCATTTTGAGAAAAATGTGGAGAATGCTGAATCAAGAAAAGAGCAATAAAAGTGAATAGGCTGGCCAATCAGAACTCCTCAAGGTGCAGAGGCCCGAGTTTGGGGCAGTAACATTGCCTGGGGAGCTCCAGCAGGCAGGGCGGGCATCTGAGGGGGAGCCATCGCTGCAGGGGTCTACTGGGAAGGGGAATGGTCCTGGCATTGAACTTCTATGCATTTGGTTGGGTTTTTATTTGTGATAAGTATGTTGGCACTTAATTTCACAGAAACCCGAATTAACTAAAATCTCTAATGTCTTGCTTTTTTCTTTTTTTTTAATGTGTTATTTATATATGAGAGGAGCAGATGACAAGAAAACAAGCTCAAATTAGATATTTGGTCAAAAGAAGCGATTTCTAATTGCCTAGGGTCATTACAACTTCAGCCTCATCTCTCATAACTTCTACTTCACCCTCAAGACTGTAGAGCAGTCATTGATGTTCAGTGTCCTGAGGTACTTCAAGATCATCAAAGGTAGATAGTTTTCAATAAAAAGGTTGAACAGGATTTTCGCTAATCTTCACTTAATCTTTTAAATTTTAAAAACCCTACTTTGAGCAGTCTGGTTCATCAGTGTTTTAGTGCACAAGGGGTAAAACAGCTGAAGGGAGAATTGGAAGGCTTTGTTATAAGAAGTGCTAACTAGCTATTCTCCACAAAAGGCAGAATTAGGACAATGGGCGCAGTTTGAAGGAGACATAGGGTAGACATGAGGAAGAGCTTCCTGATGGTGAAGGTTACTCACATTGGAACGTGTCACTATGGGAAGTGATTGAGTCCATCCCCCATGAACAGTCTGATGACTGTCTCAGTGCAGAAATGCTCGATGTTTGTAGGTCTGGGACCTACCTCCGTTCTCATCTTCCTGCCCCTCCTGTTGTCCTTTTGGCAGCACTTTATGGGCCTCAAGACAGGTCTCTTTCTGAGCCACGGGGAAGCCCTTGAGCCGCCTTTGGGATGTAGTGCTCTGGAGATAGCTGGGGAGGCAGAGGGGGCAGTAAGAGGCAGGCATAAAGTAGCAAATAAGAAACCAACTAGTAGTAATCGTTGTCTTGGTTGTCTGTCTGTTTTTATATATAGAATTTTTAGAAATTCCTCCTTTCAACAAGCAGTACACAGAGTCCCAGCTTCGGGCAGGAGCTGGCTATATTCTCGAAGACTTCAATGAAGCTCAGGTGAGGAGTTCTTTGGGAAGCTTCCCGGGCGCAGCGATGGAGAGCCCACCTGCTGCACTGAGGAGGCCCAGGAGGGACAGTAGCCAGAGGTTTCAGGGACTGGGAAAGGCCAAAAGGGTGTTGCATAAAATAGAACTTGTACTGTGTGCAAGGAGGAGAAGTTAGAGTCTTGGGTTAATCTGTTGGGACAAAGCAGATTAAAATTTGTGTTTAATAGAAATCCTTGTTACAATGTTCAATGTTACAATGATCCTTTGCCTGAAATGCTGGATACATGGAGTTTGGTTGTCCCTTCAGGATTTAGGCCCCCAGAAAGCTGCAGGCATGGGGAGCCCCTGGGCCTTTCAGTGAGGTGAGACCTTGGGCAGGACAGGCTCAATCATAATTTGGGTCCTTGAACAACATGGGGTTACAGGGGGCTGACCTTTAACGCAGTGGAAAACCTACATGTAACCAGTCGAATCCTCCCCCTGGATTCCCAACAGCAGAGTTGACCTCTGAACATGGATTTGAACTGTGTGGGTCAATTGAAAAAATCCGTAAATGGACCCATGTTGGTCAAGGGCAGCTGTATTGGGTGTTTGGATCTGTTCTCTGGGACATGGACTGTTTGGGGGCTTTGCATAGACATCACCAGACCCATCAGTTCTGCTCCTTTTCTTCCAGTGTAACACGGCTTACCAATGTCTCCTGATTGCCGATCAGCATTGTCGAACCCGGAAGTACTTCCTGTGCCTTGCCAGTGGGATTCCTTGTGTGTCTCATGTCTGGGTCCATGACAGTTGCCATGCCAACCAGCTCCAGAATTACCGCAATTATCTGCTGCCAGCTGGGTACAGCCTTGAGGAGCAGAGAATTCTGGATTGGTGAGTATTTAAGAGCCCACATAGAATGGTGGAAAGGAAGGCAACAGCTTCAGGAGGACAGAATCTAGAGAGTAAATATTTCTAGAAACTGGAATGATCACACGATAAATTACAGACTTTGAATAGGTTTGAGATTACTTAAGCAGTTTACCTAGTTTACTTCCTTAGGGTATACTGTTTAGAGACCTTTTGAAAATGTGTGAGCATTTCCATGTGGGCTCAATAGTCTCAACCTATAAGGTTAGGGGACTAAGTTTTAAGTAAGGCATTTAAAAATGTACTAGTAGGCTTAGGTCATAGCTGGTTTGGCTCAGTGGATAGAGCATTGGCCTGCAGACTGAAGGGTCCTGGATTTGATTCTGGTCAAGGGCACATACCCGGGTTGCGGGCTCGTTCCCCAGTGGGGGGCGTGCAGGAGGCAGCCGATCAATGACTTTGTTTCATCATTGATGTTTCTGTCTCTCCTTCTCCCTTCCTTTCTGAAATCAATAAAAAAAAAAAAAAAAAAGTAGGCTTAGGAGCATGATTTGGCTTATTCCTGGGCCCAGGACAAACATGGAAATGGAAGGGGTGGATTAGAAGACCATGATCCCAGAGAATCCACATCGTTCACAGAAAGAGGGAAGGGGTGTGGTGCCCAGATGCAGGGGTTTCTAAAGCATCCAGATGTACCTTAGTCCCTTCGTAGAAGGGCTGTTGTTATTATCTATCATGCGAAGACTCCTTCCAATTCCAAGGTGCTGTGTCTCTGCCTCCTTCATAGGCAACCCCGAGAAAACCCTTTCCAGAATCTGAAGGTACTCCTGGTTTCAGACCAACAGCAGAACTTCCTGGAGCTCTGGTCTGAGATCCTCATGACCGGGGGGGCAGCCTCTGTGAAGCAGCACCATTCAAGTGCCCACAACAAAGGTACCTGGAAAGAATGTGTGTGTGGTTGTTGCTCCAAGGATATCCTTAGACCCATAGCAATGAAGCCTTGTGGTCTGAGCCCTGATGATCGCTGCACGGGTAAGGTTAAGCTGAGAGAAGCAAAGCACCACCCTCAAGGGGTGAGCCAACGTGAGTGAAGCACTGGGCTGTGCGCTCCGATTGGTGTCCAGCGGGGCATTTGCTAAACGTTTCTGTAAGGTCTGCATTCAGGGCTAACTGCACGTTTGGTTGTGATCAGCTGCACGCTGTGTTTGACATACAGGGTTTTAGTTTGGGCAGAGTGGGATGTACAGGCTAGAAGGCACATCTGGCTTTTTAATGGAGAGTTAAATTGAGTCTCCTTTCCTTGTTCACCTTCCCGCTTCCCGCAGATATCGCTTTAGGGGTATTTGACGTGGTGGTGACGGACCCCTCGTGCCCGGCCTCGGTGCTGAAGTGTGCGGAGGCACTGCAGCTGCCAGTGGTGTCACAAGAGTGGGTGATCCAGTGCCTCATTGTTGGGGAGAGAATTGGATTCAAGCAGCATCCAAAATATAAACACGATTATATTTCTCACTAAGGATACTTGGTCTTACCGGTTTTATTCCTTGCTGTTGTGGAGATTGTGTTTTAACAAGGTTTTAAATGTGTCTTGTGTGTAATTGGATTCTTTGCATGGATCTTGTATATAGTTTTATTTGCTGGACTTTTATGATAAAATAAATGTTGAATCTCTTTGGTTGTAGTAACTGGGATTTCTTCATCCACTTCTTTGAGCTTAATCTCAGAAGAAGAGTAAGGCAAACAGTACCTTCTCTGTGGTTTTCAAGAGGCTTGTTCACTGTAGAGGACAGCCAGGCAAGGAAAATAGCAAGGAGGGACTTATAAAATTTTCTGTAGCGTCACTGTCAAAAGGACATCCTGGGATGTCTAAAATTCACTATATCTAAAAAATAAACTTTACAGTAGGTCCAGGTTAATAGTTGTGCCAAAAGTTGAGTGAAATTCAGCATAGTTCTGAGTTTCCTGGCAATTAAAAAAATATCTGTCTTCATAGAGTTGCACTCACTAAGCTGACCTGTGGGTACTGTGTTCTTAGAGCTCCAAGGCAAAAGGACCAACTGCTGTGAATGAGCAGTGACTTTCCGCAGGGATCAACACGAGAAGCAGTGACAGCACTTGGAAGCGTTACAGGTCCTCGTCCCAGGCACTGAACGTCATTCCTGTCTCACAGAGGCTGGGGGTGTTCCTTCCCTCCCGGAGCATCCTCCCTGTTGATACCTTCCATCTGCAAAACGGGGGCCAAAAATATTTTTTCTGCCAAATAGTAAACATTTTAGGTTTTGTGGGCCATTTCGTGTGTCACAGCTACTCACCTTTGCCATGATGGCATGAAATCAACCACAGACCATGGGTAAACGAATGGAGAGGGTGTGTAACAGTAAAGCTTTATTTATAAAAACAGGCGGCAGGCAATGGTCTGCTAGCCCCGGCTCCAGGGGCAGCAGTGGAAGAGGTCATCTTTAGCTGAAATTGCAGGGAATGAGGGTGGGAGAGGATGTGGTGGATGAAGATGTGAGGACCAGACTGAGTGGCTACACACTGAAGCCAGAATACTGCATTCTTTTTTTGGGTTAAAGGAAATTATTTGATGAATATTTATTTTTATTCACAATGATACAAATATTAGTGATTACTAGTGATGGTTGGGCTCCTAAAATGGGATAATTCTAATTTTCAGTATGTGACATCTAACAATTTGACCTCATTTTTTTTAAGAAACTTTTTCTTTGTTAAACAATACTTTAAATACATTGCCAATAGCTAGTTTTGTCCTTTCACCAGTCTGAAATAATTGGAAGTTATTGGTAAAATTCTTCAGATTCACAGTTTTGAAAATCCTTAAGGATGGAACAGTCTCTCTTACCTGGAGCCTTCCTGGCTCAGTGGCAACATCCCGCAGCTGACCTACTTGTAAATCTAATTCCTTTTTCACACTGGCCACGAACATTTCACTTTCTGATATGTGATTACTTTCTGCTGTGTTTCTTGCAGCTTGAACAGTACTCAGGCACACAGTAGGCGCTCAGTAGATGAACTTATCTGACAAATGTCCTCAGTGGAATGGAGCTGGCATGGTCAGCAGCGGGAGAGTTGATGCCACATGTCCTCCTTTGTGGGCAAGTTCAGAACTCCCTAAAGCGGGCAGACCCTTCCACATGGGAACAAGGAGAGGAGCTGTACTCTTGAATGCTCAGCAATCGCTTCTCGGGCGAAAGGTAGAGCCATCTCAGTAGTTTGCAGATATTTGGTGAGTGGCTAGAGAATGGGATATCGGTTTTGAGTCTTCTGTTAAAGGCGGAACGCTACGGGGATAGATTTGTTATTTTAGTTTGTGAACCAGAAATGTTCACATCCCGAAACTAGAAAAGAGAAAAAAGAAACACCTCATCAAACATGCTTTGCTAAGATTTTCTTCACAGAAATATGAATCAGGGTAACTTGTGATCTAGATAATGTCGTCTTAAAACTCAAAGTTTCTCTGACTCCTGCTAAAATTGCTTAGGAAAATATGCTTGACATTCCAGAGAGAGAAAGGAGAATCAGGTGCTTTTTAAAATGGGACAGACCTGAGTGAGACCTACAACCACTGCAACTCAGTATTAGATTTCAGAAGTTTAGAGTTCCAGGGGCGATCCTCTGCTTGCACAGACTCGGAAGCTGCACAGCTCGTTAATGTCAGAACTGGGAACTGAACCCATGCTTCTTCCCAGCATGGCAATACACAACCTAGCCAAGAACTTAAAACCCATCTCAGCCTAGAGTTTAGTCTTTTACTATGATGATGACTTTCACTGGGAAATATCCATTAAAATTATTAAAGATGATCAGACACAGCCCTCTATCTCTCTGAGCCTTCGTTTCCTTGTTTATAAAATGAGGATATATGGATTAGAATCAGGGGTGGGGAGCCTTTTTTCTGCCAAGGGCCATTTGGATATTTTTATTACTTGCAAGCCAAACAAAATTATCAGCTTAAAAATTAGCCTGCTATTTTTGGTCAAACATTTATCTCACGTCTAATGCCTTGGCAGGGCCAGACCAAATGGTTTTGTGGGCCTTATATGGCCCACGGGCCAGACGTCCCCATCCCTGGTTAGGTAATGGCTAAAGCCTGCTTCCAGCTTTGGAATTCTACAACTGGTCTTATAAAAGCTACATACATAGTCCACTGAGTTCCCCAGGGGTTGTTCCTACCTGCCCAGAGTTCCACCAGCCTGGGTGTAGTATTTGTTATAATCTAGTCGTAACAGTAGTTGAGCCAAATCCGAGTTGATTTGATGATTACGGACACTGGAGAGAATCTTGAATAGGAGTGAAGACTGACGGCTAAAGCCCTGCAGAGAGAAGGACTCAAGTTGCCATTCCTCTTGACTCACCAACTATCCATGTGGAGAGGGGACGGGCTGTTCCTTGGGGAAAGCCTCGCTCAGAATTCTATGGCACCACCTGGCCTTCCCACATGCCCCTTGCTCTTAGCTCCTGAAATGCCTTCGTAGTGCTGAGTCCACAGAACTCGGACTTCCTATGGAAGTCCTCTCATCCTCAGTAGGAACTTAGTAGCCAGCTTCAAATTAATATGTTCTGTCATGTACTGGGGCTGTGGAGAGCCTGTGCGTTTTGTTACAGGAGATCATTATAATCTCCGTGAGATAGAGAGTCGGTTGAAGGAAGTAAGGAGCCTGGCCATGAGAAAGTGAGAGCCAAGCTGATGCATATTGGTGGGCTGAATAAACTATCCAGGGCTGACCTATTTTTGAATGCTGAGGCAGCACAAAATTATCTGCTTCAAAATCAACCAGTAACGTTTTAAATTTGTATCTTGTCATTTATTTCTGTGTGTATGTATGGGGAATGCTTTATTGCCTCAAAGGGAAAGATATGGTTCCCATTGGCAAAGCCATCTCTATCCT
Organism: Myotis nattereri; assembly: GCF_964212035.1. Taxonomy (NCBI): domain Eukaryota; kingdom Metazoa; phylum Chordata; class Mammalia; order Chiroptera; family Vespertilionidae; genus Myotis; species Myotis nattereri. The sequence continues at coordinate 65,211,824 of NC_138075.1, forward strand.
TTGGACAGGGCTGCCCACTGCCACTGGCCAGGCCACTCACCTTCACCAGGATGCGTAGCTGGGCGACCCCACGTTCATCCAGGGGGCCCAGGTTCTGACTGACCAGCGAGCAGAAGCTATGGCAGAGATCTAGAATTTCATTCAGGCAGTGAAACACCTATATAGGAAATAAGGTTGGCATTAGGGAAAAGGAGATCTGTGACATTAAACATTTTGGAAAATCTAAGAACTAACGTATTCTCATGCTCCCACATCTGACCTTAGGAGTGAGAATGTCATGTGCAAGTCCTGCCAACTCCTCAAATGCAAACGTGTAAAACAAACCCCTTCCTGGCAAAGATGCTATTGCTCTTAGTCGCCCCTGCACAGAACCTCCACACTAGCCACTTAAACCAGTCACCGTTTCATGGACCCACCGCGCCTGCTCCTGCCTTGAGCTTGGCTTTCAGTGTTGCTCCCTGTGCCTGGGACACTCTCCTCCTAATACCAGGCCCTGCTCCTCAGTGGAGCGCTTCCTTCCTACTGTAGCCTTTAGTGACCCCCTAATTCTCTCTCCTCTATATTATCTGTACTATTCGGTACGTGTTTGTTCAGCCCGTCTATGTTGTTGCTGATCTGTGTGTGTACGTATGTCCTGTTTCTCCAACTAGATTGTGAGCTCCTTAAGGGCAGAGCCATGACTTATACCTCTTTGTATCCCTAGTGCCTTGCATACAGTAAGCACTCAATAAATATTTAGTGATGACTACCTGCTCTGAGAGTCTGCTTTTCCCCAAGGAGGCACTCAAGCCATCGAAGACAGCATACCTGTCACAGTGGTTCTTGGTGGCTTTCAATTCACAGAACCCTTTGGAGTGTATTTATATGACTCACTCTCCCTTAGTGCAGCAACATGAACAGCCCAAACCAGGACAAAAGAGGAGTCTGCAGTGCTTGTGGTGTGGCACAGCTCACATCAGAGATAAAGGGTAACCATTACAGTATAACCTACAAAAGGTCATTTCAATCTTTTTTTTTTTTTAATTCTGGAATTAGAATCAGCTTGTGAGCTTTAAAAAATATTTGTACCACCTGTCCGGCGTGGCTCAGTGGTTGAGCGTCGACCTATGAACCAGGAGATCACACTTTGATTCCCAGTCAGGGCACATGCCCTGGTTGTGGACTCAAGCCTCGGGGTGAGAGGGGGGGCCTGCAGGAAGCAGCCCATCAGTGATTCTCTCTCATCATTGATGTTTCTATCTATCTCTCCCTTCCTCTCTGAATTCAAGAAAAAAATACTTTAAAAATAAATACTGGTACATGGGTCCCACTCCAGGGACTCTAATTTAAGTGCTCTGGGCCTCGTTTTTTAAAGTTCCCAGATTCCCATGTGGATCCAAAGTTGAGAATAACTTCCCTGAAGGAGACATACATACATACATACATATGTGTGTGTACATATATACACACATATACATGGAGAGGGAGACACTCACTACTCCAGTTGTCTGTGAAAACAACTTTCAAACACTGATTGATCCTTATCCAAAGATTTCTAGACTTGGCCCAGTGGCTCAGTTGGTTAGAGCATCGTCCTGACATACCAAGGTTGCAGGTTCAATCCCTGGTCAAGGCACGTACAAGAATCAGCCAGTGAATGCATAAATAAGTGGGACAACAAATCAATGTTCACCTCTCTCTCTCCTCCTTCCCCCCTCTTGCTAAAAAGAAGTCAATACTAGAAAAGTAAATTCTATATGCTTTTTGTTGGTCTTTCTGCGGTGTCAGAAAGGTTTTTTAAATTTCTTGAAATCCTTCCTTCTGAGGGTTAAACCCATATTTTGTCATCTATATATAGCTGCTTACCACATCCTATGATATATTTAAGAGATGCAAAGACATTTAAGTTACCTTTTAACATTCCCTTTCATTTTGCTTTATAAGTTGTTAAAAATGGAGGGTAAACAATTACTTAATGATAGTTCCATATCCTGGCAACTCAAAGTGGCTAAGGAAACATTCAAGCTAGAAAACCAATCAGTCCTACTTACAGGTTTCAACAAGATAAAGGACTGAGCCAGCAAATTGCTCAGGAAGTGGTCGTGAGCCAATCGGATGCTTTCAAAATCTCGGGTAGAGTTGATTTGATGAAGCAGCTGTGAGAACTGAGACTCCAGCACATCTACCTGGTAGACAGTTACACAAATAATTATAGCAGCTTGCATATTCTGAGCACTCAAGGACAGTAATGCCTGACAGGAAGACACAGAAGCTCCCTGCCCCCATCTTTCTCCTATTGAAGCCACTTTAAGGCTGACCAAATACACCCTTAGAGACCCAACCTTGTAGAAAGTTATCTGCCTAATTCTTCAGCCTCCGGTCTTGGCAGATTCCCCACCTGACCGCCTGCCCCAGCCCAATCCCCTCCTGCCACACCCCCTCCACTGACTGACTTGGTTATGTCCTACAGGATTCCAGAAGTTACAGCAAACTAAAAATAGGGCCAGGTCAGCAATAAATATTGCACTGTTGATAAGGACCCTAACCCCTCTTTTTCCTTCATTTATTTTCACTTTCCTCAAAAACGCCCCCAAGAAACAAGCCTATTGATAAAGTTGTGAATTTTCTCAAATCCCAGTGTTTCACCAAACTCCTGCCAACGCCCCGGACTTCTCTTTGTACCCCTTCCTCTCCTCCTCCGTCAGCACAGACCTGGAGGTAATACTGAAGATTATCCACCAGGAAGGCCATGTGATTTCTCAGGCGCCACTTGACTGCGTCGGTCTGGTTGGATTTGAGGTGCTTGCGCTGCATCTGCAGGGCCCAGCAGTGCTGCAGTTCAGCTTGTACCCGGCGCACACTCAGTAAGTACTTGAAAACTACGTTGTACCTGGGACAGAAACATCAGGCTATGCAAGATAAAAACTTCACTCCCCGCCCCACCCCTCGACAGACCCCAGCACTCTGTGCCACCTGCCCCTCCCCAAAAAGGCAAGAAGGAAATAAGAATGCCTAGAGATGGGGACAAATAAAATTATTTATTTGATGGACTGTTACATAGCCTTAAAGTGAACTTCAGCTGTACAACACAACAAAACAACTCCCAGTAATAGCATCATTTTGAATAAAAAGGTAAATCTCAAAAGATTACATAACATAGTCTTACACTCTTTTTTATAGTGTTTAAAACAACTACATAGGAAAAAGTATATACTTTGGGGGAATATATTTAGATGTTATAAAACTAAACATAGATATGTGATAGAAAACATGGAATTTAGGATAGTGGTCGCTTTGGGATGCGGGAGGCAAGAGGCAGGACTGGGAAGGACCACATAGGTAGATGGAAATTATTGTCAGTGTTCTAGTTATTGTGCTGGGAAGTGGATGCGCATGTGTGTGTGTGTGTGTGTGAGAGTATGTGTGTGTGAGTGTGTGTGTGTGTGTGTGTGTGTGTGAGAGTGAGTGTGTGAGTGTGTGTGTAAATGTGTGAGAGTGTGTGTGAGAGTGTAGAAGAAAGAAGAAAAGAGGGTCTTTCAAGGACCCATAAGAAGAGTATGTTAGGATCCAAGGATTTTGGTTAATATGATTCTCTGTCCCTGAAGCCCAAAGAGAAGATAAAGTTGAGGGCTCCCCTCACTGAGATCCCCTGCAGCAAGCTCAGGGGCTAACTGCCTATTGCTGAACCCTGTACGGAGAAGACACATGGGATGAGCAGCCGATTCCTGGTGGAACTGCATATATTTACCTATTCTAGGTAGGCATGCGAAGACAATCCAATTCCATCTGGTTTTTTAAAAATTACCTATTTCTGCCAAAACCGGGTTGGCTCAGTGGATAGAGCGTCGGCCTGCGGACTGAAAGGTCCCAGGTTCGATTCCGGTCAAGGGCATGTACCTGGGTTGCGGGCACATCCCCAGTAGGAGATGTGCAGGAGGCAGCTGATCGATGTTTCTCTCTTATCGATGTTTCTAACTTTCTATCTCTCTCCCTTCCTCTCTGTGAAAAATCAATAAAATATATTTTAAAAAAAAATTACCTATTTCTAGTGGAACAACATATTAAAAATAGTTCACCTTGTTTGGATTCTGATTTGAGTAAACCATAGAAAACATTTTTTAGATAATTGGGGTAATTTCAATGTGGACTGGCTATCAGACAAGAGAGAATTTTATTGGGCATGATAATGGCATTGTGGTTGTGCTTATAAACATCTTTTGAATTGCATAATGACAGTGAATGACATGTCTGGGATTGCTTTATAGACTCCAGCAAAAAACACACACACAAAATAAGTCCCATAATGTTGATGGTTACTGGAGCTGGATATGTGTACATGGGAGTTCACTATAGTCCATAGGAGATTTTCATAATAAGAAGTTTAAAAATACCTCTGAGTTTGATTTCTTTAAGGGCATATCAAGTGAGGAGGTGAGTGGACCATGGGGCTGTGGGTTCTGAACCTGCCACAGAATACCCCCCACCCCCCCCGCCCCAAACAAGCCTTATCTTTTCCAGTTTATGTCTAATCTCTCACTCTAAGCTTCTCTACCCAAAAGTAAAGGGGGTTGTGAACAGGAAGAGGGAGGAATAAGAGAGGCCCTGCTGTTCATTTGTTTCCCTTGTCTCCATTGCCCTAGCCTGAGCATGACCACGTCCATCCTCCAGACAGGCAAGGGGCCCAGAACCTGTCACAGGATTTGGGACGTTCCTGAAACGGCTTGGGGATGGATTTCAGAGGCCATCACCAGTCAAATATGCTTCTCCTGCTTCCTTTCTCTAGGCAGCGGTTCTCAACCTGTGGGTCGCGACCCCTTTGGCAGTTGAATGACCCTTTCACAGGGGTCGCCTAAGACCATCCTGCATATCAGATATTTACATTACGATTCATAACAGTAGCAACATTACAGTTATGAAGTAGCAACGAAAGTAATTTTATGGTTGGGTCACAACATGAGGCACTGTATTTAAAGGGCCAGAAGGTTCAGAACCACTGCTCTAGAGCTCTAGTCTCCCTCTGGTTCAGGGACGTTAGGTCCTGACGGAGCCAAGCAACAGCACTTGGCAGGCTCTCAGGGTAAAGACCAGGCGGATCCAAGAGTCTTCCCACCTGGAGTGACGCCCCTTCATTCCACCCCGTGGGCTGGGCTGCCCCCACTGCCTCTCCCTGGGGATAAGGAGGTGATCTTCTCCAGTGGCTAAAGTCCACAGCAAACGCTCGAGCTTAGAAAGTCTTCCCAGCAAATAAATAGTCACAGAAGTCAGGGAGGAACTGGGTCAGCCTGAGGGATTACCCAGGGCCAGGCCCATGTGGGGCAGGGTCTGCGTGTCCCAGGGGTCAAACTGCTTGTTTTGGCACTAAAAACGCACATGAACCTTTCATAGTTTTAAGGGTTTGACCCTCCCTCTCATTCCAGTCCCCACCACTCCCCACTTCTCAGGTCAGTGGCTTCACTTGTTTTCTGTGCAGCCCCTCAAGGCATCTGAGTTGAAACCTCTGATTTAAAGGGTGGCTACTGTTCTCCCACCAATTCTATTACTGCTTCCTTCCCTTGGAAGTAAGGTGGGTCTTAACTACCTGGGAGAAACGTGGAAATACTCACTTTTCCAGGACAGCAGGCGTGAAGAGAATGTGCAGTGGCCACTGCACTTTGTAGGAAAGACCTAGGGCTGCCCAGCCCGATGCAGGGGCTTCCCGAGGAGAGGTTTCCCGGGGAGGCCCGTCCCTGGCCTGAGCAGCATCTGTCAAGAAGAGGAGGAAGGATGTCTAGATTAGACTTTAATCTAGAACTAGAGCAGCAACGGTGAGTAGCATTCAGGAAATGAGTGCTCCCTCAGTGTCAGAAGCACAAAGGGGACTTGCAGAGGCAAGGAACTGTTCGTGTGAAGTTCTCTTAGGAGGTTTTTATAAAATGTGAACTAGCTGGTTTCTAAGGTCCAAAATGCTATGGCTTCTGTGGAGGTAGGTGGAAGCAGAGGTAGCAGAACAGATGATGAGCAGCAGGAACAGAAAGATGTACGAGAGGATGGCCAACCTTTGTGCTCCTTCCCATGGTACTCAATCGTCAAGTGCAGCAGAGGGAGGAGGTTGTCATCGTCTAGCAACACCTTGTGTGCCGACTGCTGGAAGGCCACGTTCACGTCTGCAAGAAAGAACATGGGCTGACACGGGTGCTTGGCTACGTAACAAACCCAGACTCCTGCTTCCCACCTCCCCCAGCTGCCGAAAACAAACAGGACGCAGCAGACATTGGTTGCTTTTGCCTGACTAGCATGCGTTCCTCCTCCTCTTGCTGGTAACAGCATTCTGATTTTCCTTGGAGAATCACCCTGCCCAGGGTAATCCAGGCAGTTCCAGTGGGTTGACAATACCTGATCCTAGGGGTCGGCAGGGGACTCCGGCATGATCAAATGGAATATGATACTCTACCTTGATATACTATTTTGTTTAGGGGTCTGAACATGACCCAAGCCAGGCCAATTAAGAGGCTTTCAGATGCTGTGTGAGTACAGCTGTGTGTGTGTGTGTGTGTGTGTGTGTGTGTGTGTTCACTGGAGGCCATCCTGCCACCATACAGAACAGGCCTGTCTGAGAAGAAAGGCAGAGATAAAGATGGAATGATACCAAGTCCTGAAAGTGTCATATGAGCCATTAGCTCAAACTCTGCCTAAAGCCATCATACTTCTGACCTTTTCAGTCATAAGAATCAATAAATGATTTTCCCCTCTTTAAGTGAGTTTGAATCGGGTTTTCTGATATTTGCAACCAAAAAAGTCCCATGTAAGTGTAGTGGACATCTATTGTTTTATAGAGCTAGAAAAATAGTAACTCTGTCCCCCTCCCTCCCTCATTTTCTTTTTTACTCTGATCCTCACCCAACTTCCCTCATGTAATCTGAATGGGAATAGTGGTCATCCCCGTTGGTCAAAGATAAACACTTTACTGAGGAAGGCACACCTTGATGTCTGACCTCTCTGTTCCAGGGAGAGGTATATGATCTGGGCTGGGCTCATCAAAAAATTTCCTCGGAATTTTTTATTTTGCTACCAAAGAGATCAGATTTGGTAGACATTGTGAGGCATGCTCCTAGGGTCTGCTAGTGGCCACGTTTCCAGATGGAAATGTAAGGCCATCAAGGAGTGTACAAGGGGCACAGAGAAGACATGGTAAGACAGAGAGGATCTCAGCAGAATTCAAGCCGCTAACATCAGTTGTTCTGAGGCCCAGCTATACCCTACCCCCCTGGAGTTACAGATACAATAGCAAATGCATTCTCCTTTTCTACCTAAGTTAGTTCAGGTTAGGTTCCCATCAATACAACCTAAAGAATTCTGGTACAGTAGGTGGCAGTAAGTCCGCACGTGTCCCATAGGGACATAAGGCTATAATCTGATGGTTTGAAGGCCCGAACCGACTCTTCCAGAAACGGTCACAAGCCCAGAGGCTGCTCCCCTGACCAGGTGGGAAGCCTACCTGGAAGGCCTTGCATCTCTGTAACTAGCCAGTCTGCGCTAATGAGGAGCAGCCGAAATGGCTCGACAGCAGCCAAGAAACACCCTACAACTTCAGTCAGCTGGTCATCCTCAGGCCCCCAGGGCAATTACCATGTTCTGTGACTGCAGTGGGTGGTGTTTTTAACATGTGTTGAGCTGTGTCAATGAAGGCCTGAAACAGTTCTCCACGTCCAAGAAGGTAGAAGTCTTTAATGATCTGCAAAAAAGAATTTCAATTTATAATTTGGTAATCCAGCAGGGCCTTGAGCTCCTCACTGTCGTACTGGAATTACACACATAATTTCCAAAGTTCATCAGTTTGAGTTACCGTACAAAAGGACATAGGCTTCTGGCATTTTAAAGGGGCATATTTAGCAATCCTTCAGGGCAGAATGTCTGGTGTGTCTTTGGTATCATTCAGTAAAAACACAGTTATGTTACACCAGGAGAAACTTAACACCTAAAGTTTTGTACTATAGTTCATTTGTAGTAACAGGTGGAGGTGGCCCACTTGGCCGAGGACATGTCAGGTCATCTAGAAATCTGGGTACAGGCAATCAGCGCTCTCAGCAGAGGCTGGAAAATGAAGTCACTGCTCACCAGCATCATTTTAAGAGTGAATAGGACAGCTAAGCTATTACCTTCAGCTGACCCAGTAAATCTGACTCTTCTACCATCAGCTTCCAGAGATGCTGTGAAAAGAACCAACAAAACAGGGACAACATTTCATTACAATGAAAATTAACGTAAAACATGGTTTTGTACAAATCCAGCAGCGTTGAGAAAAAAATATAAACCACTACCAAGTCAGGTTAAATCCAGGAAGGGTAGTTTAACAGCAAAATAATATATATGAGGTGGAAATATTCTGAAATTAAATAGTAGTGATGATTATACAACATGGTGAATACACTAAAAACCAATGAATTTTATACTACCTTTAAATGGCTCAAATGGTGTCATGTAAATTTTATTCAATAAAAAATTAAACATTTAAATATGAATGTAATTAATAAATTAAATATAAAAAATAAAAACCATATGATCACTTCAATAGATGCAGAAAAAGCATTTGATGAAAGTCAATATCCTTTCATGATTTTAGAAAAACAAACAAGAAACAAAAGGAAACATTCTTAGGAAGGGTATGTACCAAAACTCTACAGCAAACAACCAAGTTGCTAGAACAATTGGATATACACATGTAAAAAATTAAAAGTTGATTCAATCCATATAGTGGAATACTGTGTAGTTGTAAAACATAACCAGGACCTTCTCTAGGGAAATGTGTAAATATTACCAAGACATTGTTAAGCACAGAAAACCAAGTTGTATAATACTGAATACAGTGAACTATCTTTTGTGTAACAAAGGGGAAAACACATATTCGTAATCCTTATATATGCCACAAATATATATCTATACAGAAGAAAGAAAATTTATAATGTTGGGTTAAGGAAAATGGGAACTGAGCATGGAGTCAAAGCATTTTTCCTCCTGTATTTTTATTTTTGAGCTATGTGAATTGTTTTCTTATGAATAAATAAAAGATACTAAAATTTTTAAAAAGTTGATTCATACCTTGTACAACATAGAAAAATTAACTCAAAATGATCACAAACCTAATAGTAAAACTGAAAACCATAAATTTCTAGAAGAAAACAAGAGAAAATTTTTATGACCTTGGTTAGTTAAGCAAAGATTTCTTAGGCACAATGCCAAAAGCATGATCCATAAAAGAATAAAAATTGGTAAACTGGATTTAGTCAAAATTAACTTCTGCTATTTGAAAGACAGTGTTAAGGGAATGAAAAGACAAGTTATAGATTGGGAGAAAATATTTATAAGTCACATATCAAAGGACTTATATCTAGAATAAAGAATTCTTGAAACTCAAATAGTAAAAAAACAAAATAAAAACAATAAAAATGGACAAAAGATTTGAACTGACACTTCACCAAAGGAGATATATGGATGGTAAATAAGCATATAAAAATGTTAATGTCATTAGGGGAATGCAAATTAAAACTACAATGCGGGGAAAAACCTAAATATTTATCAGCAGAGGAAGAGAAAACACATTGATTTAGCAATAGAAAGGGTAAACTACTGATACATGCAACATGGATTAATCTCAATTATGCTGAGTAAAATAATAAACTTAACCAAGGAAGTGAAAGATACATACAACAAAAACCACAAGACTTTGCTGAAAGAAATCAAAGGCTGCACAAACAAACTGAAAGACATTCCATGTTTGTGGATCAGAAGAATTAATAGTTAAAATGTCCATACTACCCTACCCAGCTGGTGTGGCTCAGTTGGTTGAGCGTTGTCCTGTGCACCAAAAGGTTGCCAGTTTGATTCCAGGTCAGGGTACATACCTGGGTTGTGGGTTCAATCCTTAGGTGGGGTGTATATCGGAGACAACCGATCAATGTTTCTCTCTCACATCAACGGCCCTCCCTTCTCTCTCCATATCGTTGGGTGAGGATTAAAAAGAATTAAAATAAAATGTCCATATTACCCAAAGTCATCTATAGATTCCATACATCAAAATTCCATCATATTTCTTCACACAAATAGAAAACACAATTATAAAGTTTGTATGGAACCACAAAAAGGTCCCAAATAGCCAAAACGATCCTGAAATACAAAGCTGGAGACATCACACTTCCTAATTTCAAACTGTACTACAAAGCTACAGGCCATTTTAATGTCTAATATTCTGTTTATAACACAACTCTGTCTCCAACACCTAGAAATTTTTGAGGCAGTGACCAAAAAAGATAATGACAATTTGTGACAGATTACTGGGCTTCCAATGTGAGGGCACCTAATTCTAAGCTTCCTCAGGTTCTGGACACTGACTCTAGTGCAGGGGTGGGCAACCTTTTTGTGAGTGCGTGCCAAAACCAGCAAAAGCTCTGACTCGAAATTCTTCTGCGTGCCAACCCTAGTTTTTTGAGAACATGTTACGCCTACTTGATATCTCTTAAGGTGTACGTATGTGAAGAACCTTGAGGGGAAGCAGTGGGTACAAAAAGACAAGGAATGAGGAGTAGGCAGCAGGGTGTGGATCACTGGGACCACAAGAGTGAGGAGGGCCAAGGGCAGAGCTGTTATCCAAAAAAGGAGCAGCCCCAGATACATGGAGTGATGGGAGTGGTGATTCTCCTACATCAGTAAAGTCTTAATGAGAAAAGCCTTTCATAAAAACACTAAACAGAAATTAGGGACGTAGGGTGAAGTCCAATTTAGAGGAGAGACTGGAGAAGAATCTGGTTTGTGCAATGAATAAAGAATAAAAAAAAATAAAAAGAAAGAACCTTGAAGAAATAATAAAATTCATTCGAGCGACAAAAACACAGTATATGATGATGAAAAATACATTTATTTTTTAATGTATACATGTACACTGATAGTCCGACAGAAAACTTTATGACTCCGTTTGATATTATCAGTGGGACTTTTGCTGCTGCATCACTGATGACAGAGATTTTACATCAAGTTTCTATTTCGTGACCTTCAGATATATGCATGAGCTACTACTTTCACCAGTCAGGCTACTCCTATAAGGAGACTTAACAAAATTCATCACTGAGAACAAAGATTCACAAGCGTATGTGGATGAAACCAAAACACTGGTCGGATCTAGGAAGGCAGGGAGCGTTAAGGCAGAGGCATAGATGTAATTGCTCTCCCCCTCTCTCGTCAATCCATGTCTATGGTCTTTAAGATAACTTGTTATGTAAAATTATTTATTTATCTAAGATGCACCTACACTGAATTTACCTGAAAAATAAAAAAGTCGATATTAAGAAAAAAATTGTAAATGGAAGATTATAAGAGAGGGTTTCGCGTGCCAGCAAAAGTTACTGGCGTGCCATGTTTGGCACGCGTGCCAGGGGTTGCCCACCCCTGCCCTAGTGCATTGGCTATGCTTCAAAATAACCTGCAGGGGTTTGTTTATTGGTTGGTTGGTATAAGTACAAGTACCTATGCCCTCCTGACTTACAAATCAGAAGCTCTGAGGAAAGGACATGGTGCAAGTAAGCTTTATTATCTCCACTGGGATTCTACGCGCAGCCAGAGTTGAAAACCACTAACACAATCAACAACCCAGTTGACTAACTGAAGATTTCATTTCACATTATCACACACCTGTGAGCCAAACTGTGTCATAAGGACAGAACATATGCCCATTTGAAAAAGTATTGGTCATAACTTAAGTTCATGGATGAAGCACGAATCACATATGAACAATGAACTAGGTATGGGTTGGACCTCACCTTTGTTACTTACTGTGCAACACCAGGCAAGTTAGCTTCCTGAGTGTTGTTTTCATTTACAGGAATGGGAAAATTATACCTGTTCTGTCTTCCTCAGGAGTATCATATCCACAAATGGCAGAATAAGTAATAAAGCCATTATAAAACATAAGTAAGGCACTACATTTACTGAGAATCCATCGGTTCCTTGGAGTTATTGCCAACTACTGTACACAGACAGATTCAAAATGCTGACGATGTGAAATGAAACCGCCCTTTATTCAACGAGCTAGTTAACTAACTCGTATACTCCTGCCAGGGGCGAGAGGCTAAGGCAGCTCCCCCTCTACTATTAAGAACAGAGAGAATCTTTCCATTTCCTACTTCTTGCCCTTCAACTCTGTCAAACAATTCCCTCCAAGCTAAGTTCTTACGACATTAAGAAGAAGCAAAAGTCAAGTATTCAATTCCTGGGGAAATTAATCCACTTTCTTCCTAAGAAAACAGACGATGAGAGACAAACCTCAGCCACAGTGCTCCGAATACGGTCCACCACCTGCTCAAAGTCCACCAGGCTGAAGAGCGGCTGCTGCTTGAGGCGATGCAGCTCGGCAGCAAAGGTGTCCTCCTGGTTTTTCAAAATGGATCCTGCAAAATGGGAAGGCACCGTCACAGGAGGCGGGGCACAACCAGGACAGCAAGGGCCCCCATCCTGCCGGCGAGCAAGCACGTCATGGTTGTGCTGAAATGTCAGTGCATAAACATTACTCGCCCTCACTAGGACCAGGGGTACTTGGGTTCGCGCGCTATCCAGAAGGGCCTTGGAGGATGGGGTACGTTGTGCAAGGATATTCTTACCTTTTCTAGTCAGGCTGACATTTTGATTCTCAAACATCTGGACAGACTCTCCAACAAACAGGATTTTTTCAGCAACCCTCACTGGGATGTAGGATGGCAGAATCTCCACGCGCAGGGAAAACTGCTTTAGAGATGGTGCCAGCATGTTCTCTTCCTCTATCAGGCGCTGGCCAGGGAAGTAACCCATATCAGAGATGATGTGTGAAGAAAGGGAAAACAAGAAAACATCCCAACATGTGATATGTATTTTCTGTAAGTAGAGCAGGGACTTTAAATCTGAAGTTGCATCTAGTGTTAGATGTACTCCATTTTCAGGCAGCACAGGAGATGGTGGAAATAACAGTGTTTTGTTGTTGTTGTTTGTAATATGTTTTTTATTGATTTCAGAGAGAGGAAGGGAGAGGGAGAAATAGAAACATCAATGATGAGAGAGAATCACTGACCGGCTGCCTCTTGCACGCCTCCTACTGGGAACTAGCCCACACCCTGGGCATGAGCCCTGACCTGGGATCTGTGACCTCCTGGTTCAGGGGTCAACACTCAACCACTGAGCCACACTGGCGGGACCAGTGTTTTTTTAATATTAGGATTTCTGTCCTCACTCCGCTTTACTACTTGTGCAGATCTGGCACTCAGTTTCTCTACTTGTACCGTGGAACACTTGATCTTTTCCCAAGTCTACACGTCTATGATTTTATTATCTTGTGTACATGCCTGCTCTGCCCAGCTCTTTACTCCAGCCCCAAGTCATTTAGCCACGTGGTTCTCAAAGTGTGGCTCCTGGACCAGCAGCATCAGCTTCACACGGGAGCTTGTTAGAAATGCAAATCTTTTTTCTCAAAAAATATTTTTTCTTTATTAATTAAGGTATTACATATGTGTCCTTATCCCCCCATCTCTCCCCTCACCACCCCCACTCATGCCCTCACCCCCTGGTGCATGTGTCCATTGGTTAGGCTTATAAGAAAGGCAAATTTTCAAGCCCCTTCCCAGATCTACAGGAAACTTGGGCAACGAGGTACAGCAATCTGTTTTAACAAGCTCTCCAGGTGACTCCGGTGCACAGTGAAGCTGGAGAACCACCGACACAGCCCAGAAAGGCCCAGATACCCCCCCCCGAATCACTCAGCACCCCCAATCCCTGCCTTGCTTTAGATTTGACCCTTATCTAGTTCCAAGGGACTCAACTGTCCTGACTTTGATCTCTGCTATTTGCCCTCACTGTTTTGGGCTTCGTGCTGGTGTTCCTCCTGGCACTATTCCTTTTCCTTTCACTCTCCCCATCCTTTTTATCAACCATCACATCTTCCATGGCTGAATTTTTCACCATAACAGGTATTTTAAGTTTTTACATCACAGAACTCTCTACAATTATAAAAGTTTCCAGACAAATATACAGACATACATTTCACAGAACCTCCTGAAGACCCACGTTGACCCAGATTAAATATTTCTAAAGCTGATGATGCCTAAATTGTCACCTGTAAGCTAGATTGCTCTCATGAGCACCAGCCTCAGCCCACTGGACATTTCCTACAAGTACCTCAAACTCAACATGTCCAAAATTAGATACATATTCTTTCCTCCAATACTAGCAATATACATTGCTTATCATCACTACTCACCTAGCTGCTGAAAGCAGATACTTAGGTATCATCCTTGATTCTTTCCTCTGGGTCCATATCCAATCAATTAGTGATTACTAAGGCCTACTTATTCCACTTCTTAAATCTCTCTCAAGCCTCTTTATTTTTCTCCATATTTACTGTTAATACCCTTGGTTTAGCCATTATTATTTTCACCCACATTCTTCTAATGTACCTACAGTGAATCTTGATTAAAAAAAAACCCCACAAAGAATCCCCACACAGTATCTAGAGTGATCTATCATAAAGTCCAATGGTGCTAATATATTGCCTAAAATTCTTCACTGGCTCCTAGCTCTTTTCAGGTTCAAGTTCATTCCTTCCCACTGTTTACAAGGGCTCTCATGATTTTACCTCTGCTTAACTCAACAGCTTCACAGATTGCCACTTCCCCCATCCCCTTCACTGTCCTTACAAGATACTACAGTCTTTACTTGACCATTTCAATTGAATTACTAATGGTTCCCCAAATGAGCCATGTCCTTCATGGGCTCTGTACTTTACACACATCCTTCCCTAGAATATTTACACGCATGCCTGGAATGTTTCTTGACCTCTCCTCTCAAACTCTTTGCAATTTACCCATATATTTCACTGAAAAGACTTCTCTAGTTACTTTAATACCATGTTCTGATACCCATACTTACTCTTTCCAGAATACTTAGTACACTGTAATGTTACTGTTTACTTATATCTTCCACTAAACTATAAGCTCTTTAAGGACATGGACTACTACCTATTATTTGTCTGTGTAGTTGTGGCACCTAGAACAGTGCCTGGCACATAACACCCATTTAATTAAATGTTGTAACAGGATAAATGAATGGATGGATGAATAAGGACAAGAGAGGACTTTGGAGAGTTTAATCAAAACTCCAAACTGCATTTAAATACTAAAGGGTAGCCCAGCCAGTGTGGCTCAGTGGTTGAGTGTCGCCCTATGAACCAGGGGATAACGGTTCAATTCCTGGTCAGGGCACATGCCCAGGTTGCTGGCTTGATCCCCAGTAGGGGGCATGCAGGAGGCAGCTGGTCAATGATTCTCTCTCATCACTGATGTTTCTCTCTCTCTCTCTCTGAAATCAATAAAAATATATTTATAAACAAATACTACAGGGTAGCTACAAACTACTTTAGGAGACAAGACTTATTATTAACCTTTTAAAAGCATATACTAGGAAAAGGGGAAACAAAAGGAATCTCACAAATTATTTCCTGTCTTGTAGTCTCACATTAAGTTAGGTATTACATTTAAGTATTAAAAAAAAGATAAAGACAAGTATTTATATCTAAAGAATTTATGGAAGGTGCCCAGGCTATGATGAACTTGGGGCAGGGTCACCAGAAGGTCATTTAGCTGTAGTCTTTTCTGATTCCTGGCAGGAGTATGCTGGGCTTCTTGCTATGTTCTCACCAAGTCCTGGAGTTCTCTCAGTTGTTTTCCTGTCAGTCCCCCAATACCCAGATCCTCCTCATCCTCTTCTGGCTGGGCAGTGACATTACCAGAAGATGGACCCTGTTTGATAAAGAACTCTTCATGCTGGTCCAAGAGGAGTCCATGTAGCATCCAGGCTGAGAGCTGCTTATACATGACCCCATGACACACGGCCAGGATTCTGAGTTGGGAGAAAAGCAAGACCCTTAGAAGTCCACTTAAAGAACACTAAGCCCTCAGGGGCCCAGAGGGTATGCTTTAAACCGCTACAGGATAAACAGAGGCCTGAGAGGTGGATGAGTCACAGGGAAATGACCAAGTAAGCTAAAAATAATTGTGGTATTTTTAATTTAAATGTTTGTGGCTGGACTGGTTAAATTTCCAAACTTGTGACCTACATACTGAAGTCTGAAATGTTCAGTGACTGCTCTGATAGTCTTTTAGGAGAAACACATTTTCTTTCCTCCTTTTGTGTAAATTAAGTTTTAACACTGATATTACTGTTAAAATTAAGTGGACTTACAGGAGTCTCTCTTTGGCTAACCTAGTATTAAATTTGTTTTATTTTTTGTTGGAATCACATAGGGAGAGTAGATTCAATACATAACAGGCAGGTATACCTGAACAAGTATGATCCAACAAAATGCAGAAAGGTTGTTGGGGAATGGGATAATTACATGGTTTCAAAGGATCACCACCAGACAACATATTAATTACAAAGGGGAAAATGTCCCTCTAAAACAGAGAGATCTGGTGGAAAACACTTAAACCAAGTGATCAAACTTTACAACACCAGTAATGGGACAAACTTATTTTCTGTGCCTTCTGATATGATGCAACAGGAAATAATATGACCCATGTAGTATTCTTGCAAAAAAATTTTTTTAACCCAAATGTAAACATGAGGAAAGAACAGAAAAATCCAGATTGTGGAACATTCTTCAAGACAACTGGTCAGAACTCTTAAAATGTCAGTCATCAAAGATTAAAAAAAAAAGAAAAAGCAAAAAAGCAAAGGAGACTAAAAAGACATGACAACCAAATGCAACATGTGAACACTGGTTGGATCCTGGATTCACAAAAGAACAGCTATAAAGAATTTTTGGAGGGGAACTGAAGAAATTCAGATATAGTTTGGATATCATACTGTTGAATTAATGTTACCGTTATTTTTTATATATACATATTTCCTTATTGATTTTAGAGAGGAAAGGAGAGGGAGAGAGATAGAAACACCAAGGATGAGAGAGAATCATTGATAGGCCGCCTCCTGCACACCCCCTACTGGGGATCGAGCCCGCAACCCAGGCATGTGCCCCTAGCCAGAATCGAACCTGGGACCCTTCAGTCCGCAGGCCGACACTCTATCCACTGAGCCAAGCCGGCTAGGGCAATGTTATCGTTCTTGAGTATAATATGGTATTGAGGTTATATAAATGCCCCCCCCCTTTTTTTAAACAATACAAGCTGACATTAAGGGGTTAAGTGTTGTTATATTTGTGACCACTTTCAAATCACTCAGCAAAAAATTATGGTATGTATGTGGGTGTTTACATATAAATATATAAATTTACATATACATTTCACAGTTTACATAGAGGGAGAAAGAAAAAAATAAATGTGGCAAAATGTTAACTGGTGAAATTAAAGGGTATATAGGTGTTTATTGTACAGTTCTTTCAACATTTTTGTAGATTTGAAAATTTTCAAAATAATCGGGGAAGAAAAAGAAACTAAAAGAGATTGAGTCTAGCCAGGACCGGTTTGGCTCAGTGGATAGAGCGTCGGCCTGCGGACTGAAAGGTCCCAGGTTCGATTCCGGTCAAGAGCATGTACCTTGGCTGCGGGCACATCCCCAGTGGGGGGTGTGCAGGAGGCAGCTGATCGATGTTTCTCTCTCATCGATGTTTCTAACTCTCTATCTCTCTCCTTTCCTCTCTGTAAAAAAATCAATAAGATATACTTTAAAAAAATAAAAGAGATTGAGTCTGCTATTTGTCGTATGCTAACTGAATGGAATAGCTCTTTAAAAAATTAAATGTAAAGGCATTTAAATTTTGCACATTGCACTCTGTGATCTGTAAAGTTTGGTTCCTGAAAATATATAAATTTATTATATCCTATATAATAAAAGCCTAATATGCAAATTGACTGAACGACGGAATGACTGGTAGAATGACTGGTCGCTATGATGTGCACTGACAACCAGGGGGCAGATGCTCAACACAGGAGCTGCTCCCAGCCCAAGCCGGGGCCTGAGAGTAGGCGGTGCCAGGCTGGCCAAGATGGGTGCCCATGGGGGCACCCCAATTGCCCTGCTGGTCACCCCGCAGAGGAAGGTGACTGGCAGCGGTGGCAGGGAGTGGAGCTGGCGAGCAGGCGGTGCCAGGCCAGTCAAGGCAGGTGCCAGTGGGGGCCCCCCCTAATCGCCCCACAGATCAGCCCTGATCGTTGGCCAGGCCTAGGGCCCCTACCCATGCACGAATTTCGTGCACTGGGCCCCTAGTTATCTACATAAGATTTTATATTCAATGCATAAAACTATACAGTCTGTTTATACAGAGAGAAACTAGAGGGGATATACACCAAAAGTTGAATTGGGTGTCTCAAGGGACTGCGAAAACAGGTGATTTTTATTTCTTCTCTTTGCATGTCTGTATTTTCTACAATCAAAATTAATTTCTTTTATTACGGAAAAAAAGGCACAGTAAGAGAGAAGTCCAGAAACATATTCTGGAAATTTTCCTGCTCATCTGAGGACTTACTTGTGTAGTGGTTAAAGTGGAGATTGTTAAGAGTTGGGAGGCACCTCAGAGATCATTGATTTTCAATTTTTCCATCAATGCCATACCCTCTTTTTTTCCACACCCTCTTTTTAAGAAATGAGGAAGAAGAGGGGAATAGGATACGAGTCAAATGAGCAGTCTTTCATGAAACACCATATACATTTAATATAGTTGTAATCATAAGACATACTTTTGAATTCTTTTTAAAAAAATATATTTTATTGATTTTTTACAGAGAGGAAGGGAGAGGGATAGAGAGTTAGAAACATCGATGAGAGAGAAACATCAATCAGCTGCCTCCTGCACACCCCCTACTGGGGATGTGCCCGCAACCAAGGTACATGCCCTTGACTGGAATCAAACCTGGGACTCTTTAGTCCACAGGCCGATGCTCTAGCCACTGAGCCAAACTGGTCAGGGCTGAATCCTTTTTAATTAGTGTTATAAAAAATATTTTTACGGCCCTGACCGGTTTGGCTCAGTGGATAGAGCGTTGCCCTGAGGGCTGAAGGGTACCGGGTTCGATTCCGGCCAAGGGCATGTACCTTGGTTGCGGGCACATCCCCAGTCGGGGGTATGCAAGAGGCAGCTGATCGATGTTTCTCTCTCATCGATGTTTCTAACTCTCTATCTCTCTCCCTTCCTCTCTGTGAAAAATCAATAAAATATATTTAAAAAATATATATTTTTACGTGTTTTTATAGTATGTATAGTGTTAATGGCATTATAGTCTATCAAGAGAATATATCTTTATCTTTCCTCTACTGCTGTTAATTTTTTAATTTCTTGATATAGTACACAACATTGCAATGAATAATGCTCGTGCATATGTTTATTTCCTTTTAAATACATTTCTTAGAATAAAATTCCTAAAAGTGGCATTATGGGATTACAAAGTATAAACATTTTTAAGGGCCTCGATGTGAAAATAGCAGCTATTCAAAATACACACGTTTAGACACAGCTAGGCATTATCTCGCACAAGTAATGGAAATTCTCCCAGGATGATGAGATCCAAATATTAAAAGGGTTGCCTCAAGGACATCTAGCTTTGATACTCAACACTTTATAATCCTCTTTTTGCAATTTCTGAGCCATCAAAAGGATTACATGGGCTCCTCTGCTCATGGGTCTTTTCTATCCTGGTCATACCTTTCCCCAGAGGGAAACCTGAGATGACCTGAAAATAAAACCCACGCAGTCAAGTCACTTGACCACCCACCTCTGCCCCCAACCCCCAATTGAACCATGACTTACTTTTCTAGTGCACTTCGAACAGGAGGCAAACCTCCACAGCTGTGTTTGTATACTGTTTCCAGGATCTGACAACCATGAATCTGTGGAAAACATAGCCTTTTCAATCTGGATTCCATTTCAGTAGTTCATGTAGCACAAACTCATATTCTATATTCAATCCAGAGGGCACAATCGCGTAGAGAATGGGGATAACTTGATCATAAGATCCAGGTATAGTTCAATTCTGACTACAATTCAATATGTGTGGGGTTTTCCCCACAGCACCAAGCAATTCTCAAACACCAGCTGGGGTGTCCTACATTTTAATTTTATTCTGACTCTACCCTGAGATGGCATTAGACGCTACAGGTTAAGGGCTCAGTCCCACAAGACCATCCTCCATTTCAGAAGCCGATTACAAGCCCAGGTTGTTGCTGTCCTTTTCACTGGCTATACATCAGAAGTTCCCATGACCCCCTCCTTGAGTTCAATGAATCTGCTAGAGTGGCTCACAGAGCTCAGGAAACCCGGTTATTCACTAGATTACAGTTTTGTTTTGTTTTTGTTTTTTTACCAAGTATATGAAAGGATAGGAGTCAAAAGCCAGATGGAGATACATAGGATGAGATCCCAAACAAAGGAGCGTCTGTCCCCAGGGAGTTTGGGCCCTGCATGGTGCAGGTGGAATTGTTCTGGTTCACCAACCTGGGTGGTCTCAGAATCCTGTCCTCTTGGGTTTTAATGGAGGCTTCATCACACAGGTACCATTGATTAAATCATCAGGCACAGGTGATTGAACTCAATTTCCAAGCTCTCCCCCATCCCCACTCCTCAAAGGTTGGGGGTGGGACTGAAAGTTCCAACTCTCCAATCACATGGTTGATTCCCCTGGCAACCAGCGCCTATCCTTAAGTGCTGTGCAAAAGTCACCTCATTAACAACGCAGGTGTGCCTGTTAGAGTGGCCATGATCAACAAGACAAGCAGTAACAAGTGTTGGAGAGGTTGTGAAAAAAGGGACCCCTCATTCACTGCTGGTGGGAATATAGACTGGGACAACCACTATGGAAAGCAGTCTGGCGATTACTCAAAAAAATTAAGACTAGAGCTACCATATGACCCAGCAATCCCCTCGCCTGGGTATATGCCCGAAAAACTCGAAAGCATGTATTCGCACAGATATATGCACCCCTATGTTCACTGCAGCATTATTCACAGTGGCCAAAACATGGAAACAACCTAAGTGTCTACGATAGAGGACTGGATAAAGAAGGTATGGTACATATACACATGGAACACTTACTACTCAGCCATAAGAAAGGATGAAATAGTGCCATTTGCAACAACATGGTTGGACCTTGAGAACATCATGCTAAATAAGTGAGAAAAAGCTAAGAACCATATGATTTCACACATATGTGGGATATAAAACTGAAACTCATGAACACAAACAACAGTGTGGTGGTTGCCAGAGGGAAGGGGGTGGGGAAAGGAGGACCTAAGATAAGGTGAAAAGAGAAGTTTGACTTTGGATGGTGGGCACACCGTGCAATATACAGGTCTTGTAACTTAGAAACCCACACCTGAAACCAATATGTTCATGTTGACCAATGTCACCCCAATTTATAAATATTTTTTAAAAAACCCAGAAAAACAACCAACCTTTGCCCAGTGGTTAGAGTGTTGGCCTGAGGACCAAAGGGTCATGAGTTCAATTTCTGGTCAAGGGCATGTACCTCAGTTGCAGTTTCCCAGGCCCCAGTAGGGGCATGTGCAGGAGGCAGCCAATCAATGTGTCTCTCTCACACCAAAGTTTCTCTCTCTCCCCCCCTCCCTCTTCCTCTCTTCTATTTTCTCTTGAAATCAATAGAAAAAAATCTCCTCAGGTAAGGATTAAAAAAATACACAATTTAAAACAACAACTCAGGTGAGGTTGATAGGGGTTTCTTATGAATATCAAGACACCTTTATCACTCTTACCACTTAGGAAATTCCAAGGGTTTTATGAGCTTTGTGCCACAAACTGTGGAGAGCAGCTACAGCATCTGGGCAGGTTCAAGCCTCAGACTAAAGAGAGGTCATGGTCCTCTCGTTTGCCACATGCAAGTCCCAGCTTGGAGGGCAAAGCCCTCCCAGCACAATTATAGCCAAAGGCTGTGGTTGTAAGCTTGACCTTATGGTCCGAACTAAGTGAGGTAGGCTGCGGGAGGTGCAGCAAGTGCTGCCAAAACAAAGCTTGATAGAGTTCAGGTGCATGTAATTGAGTAGATTCGAAACCCATGAAAACATTGTAAACATCTTGACCACGCCCTTACTTTGCCTCCTGGAATCTGGCTATAAAATAAAGACTCGGCTTGCAGGCTGTAGCACTGTCTCCCCACCCGAGAGCAGCGTCTCACCTAGCCCCAGCTTTATTCTCTTGTCTGTCTTCTTTATTTTATTTTATTTTTTTAGTATAGCAAAGGGAGATTTATTGAAGAACAAGTACAGACTCCCACGTGGGGAGTGGGGAAGGGTCCCTGCCTTTCTTCTTTAATCCTTCACTGCCACCCCCTCTCAGGTTCGCCCCTGGCCGTGCTGAGCTCGGCACAACAAACAATAGGAAGACCAAATATGTATTTATTATAAATCAGAATATCATAATAGTTGTTCTCTAAGTATGGATTCTACAGCCTCCCTACCCCTCTCCATCTGGCCCCACCTCAAGGAGCAGCAGCATCGCCTAGGAACTTAAAAGAAATGCAAATTCTTGGGCTCTACTCCAGGCCTCCTGAATCAGACCCTCTGGGGTAGGGCCCAACAACCTGGTTTTAACAATTTGCTTCAGGTGATTATAATGCACAATGAATTTTGAGAAGTATTGCACTAGAGAAACCAGAAACATTTAGTTGAAATTCCAAGCAAAGAGGTAAAGAAATCTCTTTCTTTCAGATTAAGGCCTAATTTATACTACTTCTAAAGTATACACTTTTCTAAAAATCTGCCCCCTCTCTCTATGCCTTCTGGCTTTCTCTTTAAAAAACAACAACAACTGCTTTATTGATGAATAATTTACATAACATAAAATTCACCCATTTTAAGTGTACTACTCAACAATTTTTAGTAAATTTACAGCATTGTGCAACCAATTACCATAATCCACTTTCATAACATTTCCATCATTCTAAAAGGATCCCTTTTGCCTGTCTGCAATCATCCCCAGTCTCACCTCCAGCCCATGTTCTTGGCTACATCCGTTTTTCGCTGGGTAGAGCCATAGCACACTAGCTTCTCTACCACCCCCTGGCAGGAAGGAAGGTTTGCCCATCAGCAATCCCTCTGCTAATTTTCCACTCTCCTTCCTGTGGCCAGTGGAAGCTGGAAGTCAACTGAAATGTGCAGCTAGGCATGGAATCCTTATACTAAATCCAGTCACTGAGAAGGTGCCCTCCAATTTAGGAGATAGACTAGTAGAGTTCAGAAGGTCATAGTCTTTGGAGTCAGACAGATGTGGGCTTATAGTCCAGTTCTACCATTTCCTACCATCTGTGTGACCCCAGACAGTTCCTTAACCTATTTGACCCCTTAGAGGACTGAATGTATGTAAAGTATAAAAGCTCGATGCTGCCCTAACCGGTTTGGCTCAGTGGACAGAGCGTCAGCCTGCGGACTCAAGGGTCCCAGGTTCGATTCCGGTCAAGGGCATGTACCTTGGTTGTGGGTACATCCCCAGTAGGGGGTGTGCAGGAGACAGCTGATCGATGTTTCTCTCTCATTGATGTTTCTAACTCTCTATCCCTCTCCCTTCCTCCCTGTAAAAAATCAATAAAATACTTAAAAAAAAAAATCTCTATGTTATATGATGAGGACAATCAGCTTTGAAAGACCAAAGAGCACCTCCCCTTCTGGCTTTGCTAGACAGAGTGAATACAGCAAAATATAAATTTCTATACTCACAAGGTGAAAAAATAAAGTAGAAACTGGGCAAATTAACTGGCTAACTAGTTATATTCACCAAGGTGAGCATTCCTAATTAGGCAAGGCAGAAATATAACAGCTTAAAAACATGAATGAGCTAAAAACACACGTTTAATCCATTTGTTAATTCTTCTTCTAATGTGAAATCTCAAAGCATTTACTCTTCAGAATTACTGATGTTGCCTAGAAAAGACAGTCTCCTGACATTGGGAACCCTACCTTTTCAGTGCATTTGATGAAAACTTGTGATAAGAATAGGCATATTTAATAAATAATAAGCATGAGGTTTTACCCAATGGCCTAATTTTCATAAAACTGCCAACACCCTAACAAGAAACTATTGCCTTCTTTTTTTTTTAAGAATTAACTTTTAGCTTCTCCTTAAGATCCATATACAACAGTTTTAAATCCTTAGTGCAAAAAGCTCCCAACTCCAAATATCCATAGCATTATTCTCTTATCCAACAGCATTCTTGAGTATGTCTATTAACATTTTCCACACCTTCTGGACCAGAAGGTACTTAGGGGCAAGGTCATAATTTATTTTTGCATTCTTGACACTTAGCATAATACCCAAGCAAATATTGTTACATACATACATACAAACTACTAAAATCTAGAGTCTTCAAAAAAGAATGTAAGGCAAAATTAAGAATATTTACTTGGTGCTTACTGAAGCAAAAGGAAAAAGAATAGTTCTCACCTTCTGACTTTTAATTTGTTCTACTACAACCATCACAGAGGGAAAAAGGAGCTGGAACTGCAAAGTAGAGAATAATTAGGAGGATCTATCATCAAATACAAGGAAAAAAATTACTTCAGGAAATGCTTTTGTTTCTAAATAATCCCACTTACAAAGATGGCAATACCATAGAGCAGCCAAGATCCAATATCTTTTTTATTTTTTATTTTTTTGTTAACCCTCACCCAAGGATATTTTTCCAATGACTTTTAGAGAGAGTGGAAGGGAGGGGGAGAGACAGAGAGAAAGAAACATGATGTGAGAGAGACACATTGGTTGCCTCCTGCTCAGGGCTGGGATTGAGCCTGCAACCAGCTTATGGGAATCAAATCTGGGACTTTTCAGTCCCTAGGCTGACGCTCTATCCACTGAGCCAAATTGGCTAGGACAAGATCCACTATCTTAAGGCAACTTGATATGGGATTAGTGGCAGATAGAAAGAGAATGGCAGATAGAAGCAGTCTCTATTTCTGAGACTAGCAAAACTGTTAATATTGAGGTCAATTTAGAGCATTAACATCAGACATTAAGTTTTAAATGTTAAATTTGGAGCTTTTCAAACAGTTCTGACCTAGGAAAGCATACAAAATATAAAATGCTGGGCTATTTTAATCCAGAAGGAAAAATGTTCTCAAAAAATTTCACAAGTTGGATTATTT
Source organism: Myotis nattereri (assembly GCF_964212035.1). Taxonomy (NCBI): domain Eukaryota; kingdom Metazoa; phylum Chordata; class Mammalia; order Chiroptera; family Vespertilionidae; genus Myotis; species Myotis nattereri. The sequence goes on from NC_138075.1 coordinate 65,236,886, forward strand.
TAACAATATCAACAGATTCCAAGGCATTTTGTTACTTGAACAGCATACCTGGTCTAAGGAGTAATTGACATGTGATATGGAGAGGTGGGGGTCAGCCAGGAACTGCAACAAGAAACACCGTGATTAGAGCTCCATACAAAATATCCCAAATCTATTCGATCTATGAAAACTAGAATGAAATCTAAGAATGGGCTTAGTGTTAGTTTTAGGCTATTGAGAATTGCTGATTTATAGAAGATAATTCTGATTTTCAGGTGATAATAAAATCAAAGCTAGGGCTCTTCTTACTCAGGAACCTTTGCCATGAGCTGCACGCCACTTTGATCATGGCTTGGACAACCACAGAGAATACACTGTACTCTCCAGCCATGTTGAAAATAGCTTACTCCTAACCACCTGACCATATCAAAAGGCATTTCAAATTCAAAAACATGCCCTAATCTTCTGTCCCAGAGGTGTTGTTCCCATATCTCCTCTCACCTCTTGTTCCAAATCAAGCAGTGCTTGTCGATAAGGCTGCAAAACAGAGTCCAGACCTGTGCAGAAGGCCCTGAGATAGATTCCATGTAACCCACCTTGGCCCTGCTGAGATGGATGGTGATCCTGAAATCAAACAAAGAGAAATCAGCTCTCAGCTCAGACCCTGAAAGCTGAAGACATTACCCTTTATTAGTGGTACTGTTTTTGCTTAAATAATTCCATATCAAAGAAGTGCTTGAGTGAAAGGAAAGCCCAACTGAAGAGACAGATTTTGAGTTCTGACCTTTTAAAATGTGGTATTTTAACTTTCCAAGCAGCCCAGATGTTACAACCAGGTGGTACTCCATACTGTTAGTAGGGACTTTTCTACAACTCAATTTTAACCTTATAAATTCCAGCTTAAATCCTTTTGATGGTTTACCACTGTCCAGAATAATATTTAAACTCCCCTACATGGCATGCAATGACTTCTGCATTCTGGCCCTTACCTCTCTGCAAAATTATTTTACTGTGTGTGTTAAACTTCACATCCTCATTTCCAAACTACCCACAGGTCACCAAATGTGCCTTGCTTCTATTTCTTAGCCCTGTGAATTTGGATGTGTTCTACTTATAACTGTATATTCATCTTTTTTCTTTCTTTTTGTTAATCATCACGAGGATATTTTTTACATTGATTTTTAGAGATTGGGAGAGAGAGAGAGAGAGAGAGAGAGAGAGAGAGAGAGAGAGAGAGATTGCTTCCCATATTCGCCCCTAGTCAGGGCTAGGGATCAAACCTCCAACCTAGGTACATGCCCTTGATTGGGAATTGAACCCTCAACCCTTCAGTGTGCAGGCTGACACTCTAATCACTGAGACACACCAGCCGGGGCTGTATACTCATCTTTGGGAAAATACCTACTCTTCCTACAGGATCCAACTCAAGCATCTCTTCTCTGAAAGCCATTCCTAACTTTCCTCAGGGAGTCAATAGCTTCCCCCTTTGTTGCTTTCATAGCATCTTTACTTAGTGCTGGACTTGTACTTTTGTCACTAGACCAAAAGCTTCATGAAACAAGATCCCACATTTTATTCATCTTTGTATTTTAGCTCCTAGCACAGTTCTTTGAACACAGAGGGAAATACAGGGTAGCCCCAAAAATGTATACACACTCTGAATAATTTTTAATTCCAACAGGTTAAATCTGAAAAGAAAGTAACATCAATTGAGCTATCAGCTATTAAAATGTATATACATTTTTGGGGGGACACCCTGTATTTACTGAATAAGTAAAATGACATCAATCCTGTTCTAACATCCCTGCCCCTGCCTAGTATGGCAACTCATCTGAACATGAATCTGATAGCCAACATGGGGAGTTACAAGACTCTCACTAAGAGGCTATTTACAAATATGCTTGTCAGCTGCAATTTTTTTGTAAGACCTTCTTCTATAGCTTTATATAAGAAATTGTGGTTAACCATTGACTAGAGGTCACAATGACTAGCCTCTATGGCTATGTACTAATTTGGGTAATTGGCCTCCGGTGGTGGTAGATATAAGAACAGAATTCAGCAACAAATGTGGTAGGAAGCTTGGGCTCAGGGATTATAAGGTACAGTGTAGCCAGAGGATGATGCAAAGGAAACTAGTAGTTCCTGGATGTAAATGTTCACAGCTATAATAAGAACAGCATTGGCACAGGGTGAAATAGACCAGATTGGCTTGCAACCAGTCAATTTTGTTTTGATCTTGTGCCACTCCAGATAACTGAATGCCTTCATTTATCCTCTACACTAATAAAAGAGAAAAATGGTAATTGGCGTACGGCGATACCTTTTTCATTGGCTAATCAGGGCTATATGCAAATTAACTGCCAACTAAGATTGGCAGTTAACTGCCAACAAGATGGCGGCTAATTTGCATATGTAGGCACAATGCAGGGAGGCCAAAGGGAAAGCAGGAAGAAGCCCCCTGCCACTTGACAGTGATCGGAAACCCAGGGGGCAGCTAAGAGCTGGGGGGCAGGGCAAAGGCGGCCCTGGGGCCGCCTTTGCCCTGCCCCCCAGCCATGATCAGATCAGGCGCCTTTGCTACCCTGGCCAGTGATAGCAGGAAGTAGGGGTGGAGCCAGTGATGGGAGCTGGGCACGGTCGAAGCTGGCAGTCCCAGGAGCTAGGGGTCCCTTGCCTGGGCCTAAAGCGAAGCCCATGATCACAGCGCCCCCCGCTGCCACTGCAGGTCCCCGCTGCCTGGGCCGGACGCCTAGGCCAGAGGCGTTAGGCCTGGGTAGGGGTGGAGCCTGCAACCGCGGGGAGCTGGGGGTCCCCTGCCCAGGCCTGACACCTCTGCCGGAGGCCTCAGGCCTGGTCAAGGGGCCGATCCGGTGATTGGTGATCGGAGGGTGATGAGGGTCAACTCCTCTGGCTGAGGCATCAGGCCTGGATGGGGGGCGGAGCCGGGGATTGGGGGGATATGATGGTCCCCTTGCCCAGGCCTGAAGCCTGGGTCAGAGGCTTCAGGCTTGGGCGGGGGGTGGAGCAAGCGATCAGAGGGAGATGGGGGTCCCCTGCCCAGGCATGATTCCTGGGCCAGAGGCCTCAGGCCTGGGCGGGGGCCAGAGCCAGTGATCGGGGGGAGATGGGGGTCCCCTGTCCAAGCCTGACACCTCTGGCGGAGGCGTCAGGCCTGGGCAAGGGGCCGATCAGGCGATCGGAGGGTGATGGGGGTCAACCCCTGAGGGCTCCCAGTATGTGAGAGGGGGCAGGCTGGGCTGAGGGACACTCTCCACCCCGCCCCCACACCCAGTGCACGAATTTCGTGCACCGGGCCCCTAGTATCTAATAATAGACAAACATGGTAATTAACCGTACCTCCAACACGCTTCCCATTGGCTAATCAGGGCGATATGCAAATTAACTGCCAACCAAGATGACAGTCGGCAGCCAGGCAGCTGAAGCAAACAGGAGGCTTGCTTTCTCCAGTGATGGAGGAAGCCAAGGTGCCCTGCCTGCCGCTGCCGGCCTCTGAGCTGCACTCTAAGAAATAATGTTGCAATTATAGAAGCTAAACAAACCCCAGAAACCTGCTTTCAGCCAGCCGACCCTCAGAGCTGGAGCTGCAACAGTGTTTCAATTATAGAAGCCAAACAAACCCAGATACCTGCTTTCAGCAGCTGAGGTCTCAGAGCTGGAGCCAAGCCTCAGAGCTAAAGCCGGCTCTCAGTTCCAGTGACAGCCATAGAAGGTAAATAAATCCCAGAATTAAAAAAGAAAAAAGAAAAAAGAAAAAAAGGAGAGGTTGGAAGCTTTAGTCACCTGCCAGCCTGAAAATGGCCCTCAGCCCCTCACCCAGACTGGCCAGGCACCCCAGTGGGGACCCCCACCCCGAAGGGGGTGCGATCAGATGCAAACAGCCATCAGCCCCTCACCCAGGCTGGCCAGGCACCCCAGTGGGGACCCCCACCCTGAAGGGGGTGTGACCAGCTGCAAACAGCCATCATCCCCTCATCCAGGCTGGCCAGGCACCCAAGTGGGACCCCTACCCTGATCCGGGACACCCTTCAGGGAAAACCAGCCGGCCCCCACCCGTGCACCAGGCCTCTATCCTATATAGTAAAAGGGTAATATGAAAACTGACCCTAACAGCAGAAGGACTGGGAATGACTGGTCACTATGACACACACTGACCACCAGGGGGCAGACGCTCAATGCAGGAGCTGCCCTCTGGTGGTCAGGGCGCTCTCACATGGGAGGAGCTCTGCTCAGCCACAAGCCAGGCTGATGGCTGCCAGTACAGCGGTGGTGGTGGGAGCCTCTCCTGCCTCCTCAGCAGCACTAAGGATGTCCGACTGCAGTTTAGGCCTGCTCCCTGCTGACAAGTGGACATCCCCCAAGGGCTGCCGGGCTGCCAGAGGAATGTCTGATTGCCATCTTAGGCCCAATCCCCCGGGGAGCGGGCCTAAGCCAGCAGGTGGTCATCCCCTGAGGGGTCCCAGACTGCGAGAGGGCACAGGCCGGGCTGAGGGACCCCCCTCCGCCACCGAGTGCACAAATTTTTGTACACCGGGCCTCTAGTTACAAAATAAAAGAGAAAATGAGTATACTTTTTACTTTTCAAAAAAAAGAGGTGCCACCGACATGTTTAGAATTGGGAAAGTAGGAATTCACATATCATATAAGATGAAACCCACATAGTCACATGAATATAGAACAGATTTTTTTCTTTTAGGTGTTATATAAGAAAAAATCAATATTCTTAATATTAATAATATACAGCGACATTATATTAATAATATAGTTAATATAATAGTCTTAATATAGTTAATGTGATATAATATAATAGAATGCATATTAATATAAATATAAAGTTTATCAATATATGTATAGATTCCAACTTTGATAATTAAGTGTACTCTCTTAATATGATCTCAAAGCAAACTAGCATTGATTAGATTTTAATGTTTAGCTTATGTCTTTTCTCTGCAATAAATTCAGTTTAAGTGAACGGGAATCTCTGTCCCAGAGATGAAAACGTAAGGCATTATCCTCCAACTCTTTTGCCCCACAGATTACCACTTGTGAACCCCTAGGGAAAAAGACATCTACGAGAAGGGCTCCTGGTGACTAAGCAGGCTCAAATTTAAAAAACAACAACAACAAAAATCAGAACCTACCAGCCATTTCTGCACAGGGGCCTCTCATGCAAACTGCACTTCCAAGGAAGCCTGAGCTAAACTGCCTGCCTGCACTGTATTTCGGTCATCTGAGCCAGCCCTTACAAAAGGTTCCTATTTCAACCAATAGAATTGAGGCGTTCCCTATCCAGAGTGGCTCTATTCTGAACAATCAGGACAGTACCTTTTGGGCCAATCGAATTGTGAGGATTTGGAGCCGTTATTTGCATGAAGATGGACCAACAGGGACCAGGGAAAGGGACTTCTGTCCTTATAAGCCAGCTCCCCTCTGGCTCAGAGAGCATACTTTCTTTAAAGGGAATTTTTTAAAAAGTATTGATTGATTGATTGATTACAGAGAGGAAGGAGAAGAGGGAGGGAGAGAGGGAGAGAGGGAGAGAAACATCCATTTGTTGCTCCACTTATTTATGCATTCATTGGTTGATTCTTTTTTTTCCTGTGTTCCACAACTTTATGAGGCTTAATTTGAATTTCACATAATTTTCACACGTTATTCTTCTTTTAATTTTTTTTATTGTTTGAAGTATTACATGTCTCATTTTTTCCCTGATTAACACCCCCTGGCCACCCCCACCCCCGAGGTTAAGCCCCCAACACCCCAGTGTCTGTGTCCATTGGTCATGCTAATACACATGAATACAAGTCCTTTGGTTGATCTCTAACCCCCCCTCCCCTGCCTTCTCCCTAAGGTTGGACAGTCTGCTCAGTGCCACCTTGTATCTGGATACATTTTTGTTCATCAGTTTATGTTGATTATTATATCCCACATATGAGTGAGATCATGTGGTATTTATCTTTCTCCAACTGGCTTATTTTGCTTAGCATAATGCTCTCCAGTTCCATCCATGCTGTTGCAAATAGTAAAAGTTCTTTTTTATAGCAGCATAGTATTCCATTGTGTAGATGAACCACAGTTTTAATCCACTCATCTGCAGATGGGCACTTAGGCTGTTTCCAAATCTTAGCTATTGTAAATTGTGTTGCTATAAACATAAGGGTGCATATATCTTTTCTGATTGGTGTTCCTGATTTCTTGGGATATAGTCCTAGAAATGGGATTACTGGGTCAAATGGGAGTTCCATTTTTAATTTTTTGAGGAAACTCCATACTGTTTTCCACAGTGGCTGCACCAGTCTGCATTCCCACCAGCAGTGCACAAGAGTTCCTTTTTCACCACATCCTCGCCAGCACTTGTCGTTTGTTGATTTGTTGATGATAGCCATTCTGAGAGGTGTGAGATGGTACCTCGCTGTTGTTTTGATTTGCATCTCTTGGATAATTAGTGACTTTGAGCATGTTTTCACATATCTCTTGGCTTTCTGTATGGCCTCTTTCAAAAAGTGTCTACTTAGGTCCTTTGCCTCTTTTTTGATTGGATTGTTTATCCTCCTTTTGTTAAGTTGTGTGAGTTCCCTATAAATTGTGGAGATTAAACCCTTATCTGAAATAGCATTGGCAAATATGTTCTCCCATGCAGTGGTCTTTCTTGTTGTTTTGTTGATGGCTTTTTTTTTTTTTTTTTTTTTTTTTGCTGTGCAGAAGCTTTTTATTTTGATGTAGTCCCATTTGTTTATTTTCTCCCTAGTTTCCATTGCCCTAGGACCGTGGTCGGCAAATCGCGGCTCACGAGCCACATGCGGCTCTTTGGCCCCTTCAGTGTGGCTCTTCCACAAAATACCACGTGAGGGCGTGCATGTACAGTGCGATTGAAACTTCGTGGCCCATGCGCAGAAGTTGGTATTTTGTGGAAGAGCCGGTATTTTGTGGAAGAGCCACACTGAAGGGGCCAAAGAGCTGCATGCGGCTTGCAAGCCGTGGTTTGCCGACCACTACCCTAGGAGTTGTATCAGTAAAGCTATTGCTACAGCATATGTCTGATATTTTGCTGCTTATGAATTCTTCTAAGATTTTTATGGTTTCCCATCTTACGTTTAAGTCCTTTATCCATTTTGAGTACGTTTCTGTGTATGGTGTAAGTTGGTGGTCTACTTTCAATTTTTCCATATATCTGACCAATTTTCCCAGCACCATTTATTTTTAAAAATATATATTTTATTGATTTTTTACAGAGAGGAAGGGAGAGGGATAGAGAGTTAGAAACATCGATCAGCTGCCTCCTGCACACCTCCTACTGGGGATGTGCCTGCAACCAAGGTACATGCCCTTGACTGGAATCGAACCTGGGGCCTTTCAGTCTGCAGGCTGATGCTCTATCCACTGAGCCAAACCAGTTAGGGCTCCAGCACCATTTATTGTAGAGACTATCTTGACTCCATTGTATGCTCTTGCCTCCTTTGTCAAATATTGAGCATAATGGCTTGGGTAAATTTCTGGGGTCTCTGTTCTGTTCCATTAGTCTATATGTCTGTTCTTATGCCAGTACCAGGCAATTTTGAGCACTGTGGCTTTGTAATATAGCTTGATATCTGGTGTTATGATCCCTCCAACTTTGGTCTTTTTTCTCAGGATTGCTGTCGTAATTCGGGGTCTTTTTTTTATTCCAGATGAATTTTTGCAGGCTTTGTTCTGTGAAATATGCATTGGTATTTCAATGGGGATTGCATTAAATCTATAAATTGCTTTGGGTAGTATGGACATTTTAATGATGTTGATTCTACCAATCCATGAAAATGATATGTTCTTCCATTTGTTTATGTCTTCCTCTATCTCTTTTTTCAATGTTCTGAGGTTTTCTGGGTATAGAACTTTTACCTCCTTAGTTAACTTTATTCATAGGTATCTTAATTTTGTTGGTGCAATGGTAAATGGCATTGTTTAGTTTCTCTTTTTGTGAGTTCATTGTTGGTGTATAAAAAAGCCATAGATTTCTGGGTGTTGATTTTGTATCCTGCTACATTGCCAAATTCATTTATTAAGTCTAGTAGTTTTTTTATGGAGTCTTTGGGGTTCCTATATACAATATCATGTCATCTGCAAATAAGGAGAATTTTACTTCTTCTTTTCCAATTTGGATGCCTTTTATTTCTTATTCTTGTCTGATTGCTATGGCTAGCACTTCCAGTACTATATCAAACACGAGTAGTGAAAGTGGGCATACCTGTCTTGTTCCTGTTCTTAGGGGAATTTTTGCCCATTGAGTATGATGTTGGCTGAAGGTTTGTCATATAAGGCTTTTATTATGTTGAGATATGATCCCTCTATTCCCACTTTGCTGAGAGTTTTTATCAAAAAAGAGTATTGGATTTTGTCAAATGCTTTTTCTGCATCGATTGATATGATTATGTGATTTTTGTCTTTCAGTTTGTTTATGTGATGGATCACATTAGTTGATTTACGGATATAGTACCATTCTTGCATCCCCGGAATAAATCCCACTTGATCATGGTTTATGATCTTTCTAATGTAATGCTGGATCCAATTTGCTAGAATTTTGTTGAGGATTTTAGCTTCTATGTTCATCAAGAATATTGGTCTGTAGTTCTCTTTCTTTGTGGTGTCTTCATCTGGTTTTGGAATTAGGGTAATGCTGGCTTCATAGAGAGAGCTTGGAAGTGTGCTCTCCTCTTGAATTTTTTGAAATAGTCTGAGGAGGATAAATTTTAGTTCTTTGAATGCTTAGTAGAACTCCCTTGCAAAGCTTTCTGGACCAGGGCTTTTGTTTGCTGGAAGATTTTTGATTACTATTTCAATTTCTTTGGTAGTTATTGGCCTATTAAGATTTTTTGATTCTTCCTGATTGAGTTTTGGAAGCTTGTATTTTTCTAAGAATATGTCTATTTCATCTAGGTTGTCCAGTTTGTTGGAATAGAGTTGTTCATAGTATTTCTTCATAATACTTTGTATTTCTGTGGGGACAATTGTTACTTCACCTCTTTCATTTTTTATTTTGTTTATTTGGGTGCTCTCTCTTTGCTTCTTGGTGAGCCTGGCTAGAGGTTCATCAATCTTGTTTATCCTTTCAAAGAACCAACTGTTGGTTTTATTGGTCTTTTGTATTGTTTTTTGGTCTCTATGTCATTTATTTCCACTCTGATCTTTATTATTTCCTTCCTTCTGCTTACTCTGGGTTTTTCTTGTTGCTGGCTTTCTAATTTTTTGAGTTATAGAGTTAGATAATTTATTACCATTTTTTTTCTTGTTTTTTTAGGTAGGTCTGTAGAGCTATGAATGTCCCTCTCAAGACTGCTTTCACTGTGTCCCATAGATTTTGGATTGGTGTGCTTTCACTGTTGTTTGTTGCCAGGATACTTTTTATTTCTTATTTGATCTCTTTGGTAACCCAATCATTATTTAATAGCATGCTATTTAGCCTCCAAGTGTTTAATTTTTTTCATTGTAGTTGATTTCTAATTTTATGCCACTGTGGTCGGAGAAGATGCTTGATATGATTTCTATCTTCTTGAGTCTGATGAGACTTTGCTTGTGTCCCAATATGTGGTCTATCTTTTAAAATGTACTATGTGCACTTGAGAAGAATGTATATTCTGCAGCTTTGGGATGAAATGTTCTGAAGATGTCAATCAAGTCCATCTGATATAGTGAGTCATTTAGGATTAGTGAGTCATTTAGGATTTCCTTGCTGATTTTTCATTTAGAGGATTTATCTAGTGGTATCAATAGGATATTAAAGTCCCCTACTATGACTGTATTGCTGTCGATCTCTCCCTTGATATCTTCCAGAAGTTTTTTTTATGTATTTGGGTGCTCCTGCATTGGGTGCATATATGTTTACCAGGGTTATAGCCTCTTGTTGAATTGCTCCCTTTAGTATTATGAAATGGCCTATCTCTTGTTATGGCCTTCACTTTGAGGTCTAATTTGTCAGATATAAGTATTGCTGCCCCAGTATTTTTTCATTTCCATTAGCCTGAAAAAATTTTTCTAACCCTTCACTATTAGTCTGTGTGAGTCCTTTGTTTTGAGGTGGGTCATGTTTTTTTATCCATTCAGCTACTCTATGTCTTTTGGTTGGAACATTTAATCCAATTACATTTAAGGTTATTATTGACAGGTACTTGTTTGTTGCCATTTTTATTCTTTATGCCTGTGTTCCTTCTTCCCTTCCTATTTCGTCTTTTTACAGCAGTCCCTTTAGCATTTCTTGCATTGCTGGTTTGGTGGTAATGAACTCCCTTAGCCCTTTTTTGTCTGTGAAGCTCCTGATTACACCTTCAATTTTGAATGATAGCCTTGCTGCATATAGTATTCTTGGATTCAGTCCCTTGCTTTGCATCACTTTGTATATTTCATTCCATTCCCTTCTGGCCTGATGTGTTTCTGTTGAGAAATCAGTTGACAGTCTGATGGGAGATCCCTTGTAGATAACTTTCTGTCTCTCTCTAGCAGCCTTTAAGATTCTTACTTTGTTGTTGGTGCTTTCCAATTTAATTATGATGTGTATTGGTGTCAGTCTTTTTGGGTTCATCTTGTTTGGGACTCTGAGCTTCTTGGACTTGTGTGAGTTTTTTCTTTCCAATATCAGGGAAGTTTTCTGTCATTATTTCTTACAGGTTTTCTATTCCTTGTTCAGTTTCCTCTTCTTCTGCCACTCCTACTATGCAGATGTTGTTTTGTTTCATGTTGTCCCAAAGCCCCCTTATGCTCGCCTCCTGTTTTTTTAAGGTTTTTTTCCCCCCAGTTGCTGCTCTGCTTGGGTGTTTTCCTTTCTACTGAGTTCTTTATTGCAGCTATGTCATTCTTCATTTCTTCTTGGTTCTTCTTCATTTCCTCTTGATTCTTTTTCTTTTTTTAAAATGTATTTTATTGAGTTTTTACAGTGAGGAAAGGAGAGAGATAGAGAGTTAGAAACATTGATGAGAGAGAAACATCGACCAGCTGCCTCCTGCACACTCCCCACTGGGGATGTGCCCGCAACCAAGGTACATGCCCTGACCGGAATCGAACCTGGGACCTTTCAGTCCGCAGGCCAACGCTCTATCCACTGAGCCAAACCGGTTTCGGCCATTTCCTCTTGATTCTTACACATGTTGTTGAATTTGTCTTCCATCCTTTTCAGTGTCCTTATGACCATTGCTCTGAATTCTTTCTCTGACAAATTGCTTGCTTCTATTTAATTTACTTCCTTTTCTGGTGATTCCTCCTTTTCTTTAGTGTGGGGGCTGTTTCTTTGTCTCCCCATTTTTTAAAAATATATTTTTATTGATTTTTTACAGAGAGGAAGGGAGAGGGAGAGTTAGAAACATCGATGAGAGAGAAACATTGATCAGCTGCCTCCTGCACACTCCCCACTGGGTATGTGCCTGCAACCAAGATACATGCCCTTCACCGGAATCAAACCTGGGATCTTTGAGTCTTCAGGCTAATGCTCTATCCACTGAGCCAAACCTGTTAGGGCTGTCTTCCCATTTTTACTCCTTTCAGGGTGTCTGATTATGTGGCTCACTGTCTACCACGTTGACCAAAAGGCACAAAATACAACTCGACAAGACATGACACAGAGGGAACAAAACACGAATGTATTCAGAACACCAATAACCCCAAATAAAGGTGACCACCAGAGAAAAGAGAATTAGGGGAGATAAAAGGGCACAAAAATGATATTGAGAAAAAGAAAAGAGGTAAGAGAGAAAGGAAAATGAAGAAAAAAGAAGGGGAAAGAAAGAGAAAATAAAAAAGAGAAGTATATGAGGAGAAAACTCCACAAAACCAACAACTAAACCAAAAATGCAAACAACCAACCCCCAGAAAAAAAAAACAAAAAAAACACACACAAAAACGAGGGGAGCTGAATCTGAAGGGGCAAAGTTTATTTCCAGAATGTAAGATAAAGGAATTGAATGAATGGACAAATGGCCACGACTCAGTATAGAAGAGGTAGAATGAGTTTATACGAAGAAAAGTAAAAAACAAAATAATCAATTAAAAAATAATAAATAATAATTAAAAAAATAGTAATTAAAAATATGTTTAAAATATATATATAAATTTATACAAAAAATTTCCCCCTTTCTTTAATTTATCTATCTGTATATTCATTTATTTTTGAAAAAGGAGAATAGAGTAGGCAGCAGATAGGCCTGAGTTTGGTGAGTGAAACTAACTAAGCTATTAGTAGAAGAGAACAAGTGAGGAGAGGAAAACAAAAGCATAAAATAAAAAACAAAAACAAAAAAAACCTAACAAACTATCAAACAAGTAACAACAAGAAAAAAAATTGGCTAGCAAAGAAAGAGAAAAGAGAAGGGTGTATGAACTTGGAGCAGGGGAGAGGAAATTAGATATGAATAAGGCAATAGGGGCTACTGTAATAGAGTCCCCCACTGCCAACAGCCCTGTGTACACTGTTCCACAGTCCAGTGCTACCCTTGTCCCTAAGGGACATGGTGTTGGTTCAGTGTAGTCCAGGCTGCACACATTTCTCCCTCCAGCCCAGGTCCCTGATCCCACCAGTTTCCTGGCTAGCTCTCACCTTTCTGTCCACGGATTGCCTCTCCAGCTGTGCTTACTTTGCCAATTCCAGGTGGATGTTATTGGATTCAGCTATTTCTCCTATCTGCTCTGTGAGAAGGAACCAGACCCATCCATCTATTCGGCCACCATTTTGTCTCCCCCTGGACAAGGAGCCCATGGCGAGGAAGGCTGGAGTCTCCGTGTTCGTGGGTTCACAGCTGTGGCAGCTGGTCCCTGGCCAGTGTGGCTGTAGGGTCCCAGGTGGTGTTCGAGGTCTCCCCGGGTATAGGTTGATTCTTATATGTGCCCTGATCCCGGGATCGAACTCACAACCCTGGTGTATCAGGATGACACTCTAAGCAACTGAGCTACATAGCCAGGGTGAGCACACTTTCCCTGTCTTTCTTTTTCTTCTTCTTCTTCTTCTTTTTTTTTGTTTGTTTTGTTAATCCTCACCCGAGAGTATTTTTCCATTGATTATTTTTTTAGGGAGAGTGGAAGACAGAGAGAAACATCGATATGAGAGAAACACATCAATTGGTTGCCTCATGCATGAGTCCTGACCAAGGCCTGAGCCAGGGAGGAGCCCATAACCAAAGTACCGGCCCTTGACTGGAATTGAACCCTGGACCATTTGGTCTGCAGGCCAATGCTTTATCCACTGAGCCAAACCACCTAGGGCCGCACTTTCCCCTTCCACGAAGACTGAAGACACCAAAGATGTCTTGGCAGAGTAGAGAAGAACCGACCAGAGCAATGACCACTGAGTAGCAGAGCTGTCTAGCCACAGAGGGGCCAGGCCCCAGGGCTGTTCTATAGCTGTGTGGCTCTCACAGCTGTGCTGTATCACAGTTGAGCTGATGGCACTGAATAAAGTTTCCTTTTTCACCACACCCCAAATTGGGGATTCTTGTTGGCACTGAATTGGTGCCAATGACCATCAGTTGACACACCAAAGGCCTGACACCCAATTTATATAATAGACGCCAAAGGGTATTGACTATGTTATTTCAGAAAAGCATCCTTCTACTTCCTTTGTAGAAGTCCCCACCTTTCCCCTCAACCAGAATCATTCTTTCAACTGGAAAATAGTCATCACTGAATCAGTCACACAATATAGGGAGAGATAAAAACATCAATGATGAGAATCACTGATTGGCTATCTCCTGCATGCCCCCTACTGGGATCGAACCCACAACTTGAGCCGGTGTCCTGACCGAAAATCAAACCATGAACTCCTGGTTTATAGGTCCATGTTCAACCACTGAGCCACACCAGTCAGGCGATTCAGCAGTCTTTTTACTTACCATTGACAAGAATTACAGATTGTTAAAAATAAAGAGAACTTTAAAATATCTCTTTCAAAAAATTTGAGTGCCTACTACATACCAGGTATTTCCCATGAATTACCTTGTTTAATCTTCACAACCCTATGAGATACTTACTATCTATTACCCCCATTTCATAGATAAGGAAACAGGGCCTTAGTTACTGAGCATTAGGTTACTGCTGAGCACTCTATGGCCAGTGAATGATGGTGTGGGGCACAAAACCTTGACCTCTACATTGTACTGATTTTCAATTAATTCATAATAATGGATAATATTTATTAAGTACTTACTATGTGCCAAGCACCTTCTTTGGTTTAACTCTTATTTACAAATTTAAAAAATGAAGCTCAAGGATTTTAGTTGCTTGCCTCAACATGACTAAGATAGTGAGAAGCAGAGTGTCAAAGGAATTTGAAATAATACTTCATGTTTTCACCTCTGGAATTGGAACTCTGGTCCAGCTCAAAATTTAATTCAGGTCTTCTAAAACTCAGGCAAAATGTATGTTCTCTTACACCAATCTGCCTAATTAATCCCTGCGTATATTTTCCCCTTGTGTAAGGTGCAGTCCCCTGGCCTTCACCTGAGGAATTCCAGTGATGAGAAATTCATAACTTCTTATGACTTATTTCACATGAATTACCAGTGGATTCAGTGAAAGCTTAACATAGCTCCCGCCCTCTGGAGGTGTACATTCCCTGAGAACAGCAACTTACCTGTTGCTGCACATGGCCTGTGTACTGTTCAATGAATTCGGTGAAGCGGATATAGTCTGTGCCCAGCCGGCAGAGTCGATTCAGGACACTTGTTTCACTGGGATGGAGAAACGGGAAGTCCTGTGACACCTGGGGGAGAGGAAGGAAGCACTGAAAACACTGATGCTTGTGATTCACTGCATGCCAGTCTTTGAGGTGCTTCAAATGCTCCATATTATTTAGCGTTTCCTTTCTCCAGATGCCCATTTAAGATTAGTTAAGTCTGGATAACAAAAGTATTTCTAAACCACTATAAAGGTGCTGTTTCCCACCCCAACCTAATAAATTCTTTACTTGAATAAGTGGTAACACATGGTAAAGAATTCAAACATGAATTCAAAAAAGAATACAAAATGGTGTACATTAAAAATAAGTCAACCTCCCCTCAAGGGTAGTTACTATACCTTATGCAATATTTCAGGCATGGTCTTTAAAGATAGGAGTTTTTTACTTGGTTGCAACAAAGTTGTCTTTGGCAAAGTGTTTAGCAAACTTCAGGGGTTTCTCAAACACATTCTTAGGATTTAGAAATTCTCTATGCAATTTTAAATCATGTTTTCATTTCAATAAAAATGTAAATAAATGTAGCATACTGTAACCTGCAAAAGCAACTTTGTAACTGGGCATATACATTTAATATACATATTTTCATTTTTAATTTAAATGATAGCCTAGTACGCTATATAAGGTTACACAGCAGTTCAAGTAGAAAAAAGTAGTGGGAGAATGTATTCATTCAACATTTTCAAAATAAATTGAGGCAAAATATACATAAGAGTGACAATTTTAGCCATTTTTAAGTGTGCAGTTCTTGGCATTAAGTGCATTCACATTGTTGTGCAACCATCACCACCATCCATCCATCTCCAGAACATTTTCATTTTCCTAAACTGATACTCTGTACCCATGTACAAAGACTCCCCATCCTCTCTCCCCACAGCTCCAGGCACCCACCCTTCTATTTCCTGTCTCTATGAATTTGACTACTCTAAGTACCTCTAATAAGTGGAATCATACGATATTTGTGCTTTGTGACTGACTTATTTCACTTAGTAGTGTCTCCAAGTTTCATCCATACAGTAGCATGTGTCAGAATTTATACACACACACACACACACACACACATACTACATTTTGTTTATCTGTTCATGGACACCTGAGTTGCTTCTACCTTTAGGCTATTCTGAATAATACTGCTATGAACATGGGTGTACAAATATCTGTTCAAGTCCCTGCTTTCATTTCTTTTGGGTATATACCCAGAAGTAAAATTATTACATGTAAATAACATGTACCAAGAACACAGCGAGTACTCAATAAATATAAGCATTTTTATTATTATTATTATTAGGACAGTTCTACCTAGTTATCAAGTGATACTCCCATAAAACTGGCATTTTGAACAGTGATTTTTGGCACAGTTTTAGAAAAGTTGAAGGTCTAGTATTCTAAAATAGCAAACAATACCAAAACAGTTGATACCATTTGGTACAACCTAGTAATATGAACAGACATTCTCTAAATTAGAATAGCCATATCTGTAGCAAAGTCATTCAAACTCAATGTTGGCAATTTGGTTTCAGCAAAACAACAGTACAGTGGGGCCTTGACTTACGAGTTTAATTCGTTCTGTGACAGAGCTCGTAACTCAAATTACTCGTATGTCAAATCAACAGTGAACGAGTGAGACATGTGATGCTGGGCTGATGTTGTGGCGTTCACTGTGATGTTCGCTGCGCCAACTAGCAGTGGGGTATCTTAAGCTGGCTCGTAACCCGAATTTTAGCTCGTAACTCAAAGCAAAAAATCAGCTGAGAGACGGCTCGTATCTCGAAAAACTCGTTAGTCAGGATACTCGTAAGTCAAGGCCCCACTGTATACATCACATTACATCAGTGGTTCCCAATGAGGGGCACTTTTGCCTCCTAAGGGACATTTGGTAATGGCTGGAGCTATGTTTAGTTGTCATAACTCAGGGGGTATTACTGGTCTCTAGTGAGCAGAGACCATGTATGCTGCTAAATATGCCACAATGCAAAGGACAGCCCCCACAACAAAGAATTATACACTACAAAATGTCAATAATACCAATGTTAATTTCAATGATCAATTTGTTAGTTTTGTTTACTTTGTAAAAAAGATCTACACTAATAAAAGAGAAAGATGCAAATTGACCATACCTTCACCATGCCCACCAGCAAATCAGGAGTGAGTATGCAAATTAACCTCATCGCCTTGGTGGAGACTGACAGCAGGGAGGAGGCAGCTCCCAGCACAGCTTGGCCTGCTTGGCCATCAACAGGGCGACCAGGGAACAGGCAAGGCCGGCTGGCAGGCAGCTCCCAGAACGGCCTGCTTGGCCGTCCCCGTGGCAACCCAGGAGCAGGCAAGCCCAGCCCACAGGCAGCTCCCGCAGAGAGCAGAGAACCACGGGGAGCGGGCCTAAGCTGTCAGTAGGATATCCCCTGAGGGCTCCTGGATTGGAAAGGGTGCAGGTCAGGCTGAGGGGGACGGACAGACACACACACACACACACACACACACACAAGAATTTCATGCACTAGGCCTCTAGTTTGGTTATAAGAACAATATGCTTGAGTTTGTATTTAGCTTAGCAATATTACAATAAGATGATTTTCATCCATAGTGGGCATTTCCAACTAGTTTTCCCTTTATTCAAATGTGAAAATCATTGTTCTGCAGAAAGTATGCAATTGCTGGTTTTGGTGGTCTTTTCTTGCACAATATCTGAACACCTACTCTGAGGCAGAAACTGTGCTAGGTACTCCTGGTACATCTCTGAAGATCACAGTGGTCTTTGCCCTCATGGGCAATCTATAAGAGAGAACGACTGGAAAGTCCTAAAAGGGAAATAAACAAATTGCTTGGATAGAGAAGAATGGCATAGGGAGGATAGTTAAAAGAGATGGTCAGAAAAAGTTTTTCTGAGGAGGTGACTTTAAAGCTGAGCCCTTAAAGAGGAAAATATCTGATTGAGACTTTTTTTTATCAGAAAGGAAGGCAGCTATCTTTCCTATACTGCTTATCTTTTTACTTCAGGTCATAAAGCACCCACAAATACTCCAGTACATTTTCCTCCTATATGCCTGGCATTGTGCTAGTTTTACAAGGGAAAATAAATAGTAACAAGAGGAACTGCTTTGATTTATAGGTTTTATAGACTATTTATTTTTCTGCTCCTCCCCAGCTATACTGCCAGTTCTCACAGGAATAGGCATGACTGTCATCAAAGCTATATATACAAATCTTGCTAATACCAGGAGCAGCCACCATGAAATTCTGAGCTTCAGTTTGCTCACTTGTCACCTGGAGCTAACAATACCTAGTTACTAACTTACTGAGAGGGTGAGATAACGTTACTGGAAGCAGGAGCAGGAAGGAGTAGTTGAGACACTGGAGCCAGACAGATCTGGGTTCAAGACCATGCTTGCTAATTACTAGCTGTGTGTCACAGGGAGTTAATCTGTGATATGAAGGTGGGTGGTTAAGATTGAATTAGATAATGCGTATAGTACATAGCCTCTGCTCCTCATACATTCCTGGTTACACGAAGGCCTCCTTCCAAATTCTCCTCCTGCTGAATTTCCTGAGAAAGGAGTCTTGACAGAAACACATTCATTTTTTCATTCAACAAACTGGCTGAACTCTTGTTGTATGCTAAATGCTACGTAAAACAA
This sequence comes from Myotis nattereri, assembly GCF_964212035.1. Taxonomy (NCBI): domain Eukaryota; kingdom Metazoa; phylum Chordata; class Mammalia; order Chiroptera; family Vespertilionidae; genus Myotis; species Myotis nattereri. The sequence continues at coordinate 65,255,201 of NC_138075.1, forward strand.
AACAAAGCACACACACACACACACACACACACACACACACACACACACACCAAAACAAAAACAAACCCCAAAACGTTATGTAGTTGGTCTAGCTTTCAAAATTTAAAAGAGTGCAAGATTGAAATGGGAGAAAATGCCTCCCCCGCTTTCACATCCAGCTCCCCAGAAACTTTCGCTCAAATCTCAACTTTAGGCCGATGGGGGTCTCTCTCTCCCTTCCCCAAGGCCGGGCCATTACGGGCCGGCCCTCGGTTCCCCAGCCCAGGCCCAGCTCGCTAACCCCGCGTCCGTCCCACGTCGCCCCGGGACACGCCCCCGCCCCAGGCCCCGCCCCCGGCCCCCAAACTCCTCCCCACGCACGGGCTCAGGTCCACCCACCCCGTCGGCGCTCGCCGGTTCCCGCGCTCTGGGCCGGACCGTACCTGCAGGCCGCCGCGCTTGTTCCAGGTGAAGATGGAACCCGGGTACCCGCTCAGCGCCAAGAGCAGTTCGTGGATCATGCCCACGGCGGGACTCGAGCCCCTTTATCCGTCGCTCCTTCCCCCCGCGCCCTTCCAGGCAACCACGGAATCCACGGCTCCGTTCTCTACACGCGCGCAGGCCCCTGGGCTCGACGGTTCCTCCTGAGCCCACTCGCCGGGACAATTGCGGCGGGAGGAGCGGCCGGGAAGCGGAGAGAGGACGCTGCGCCGCGTCCCGGAAGTGCGGCGCCCGCGGGGCCCACCCGCCCGCCGGCTCCAGCCTGGGCTCCGCGGGAGTCGGAGTCGCGGCGGCTGGCTTCGCGCATGCGCCCTCGGTGTCCGAGTCACCCGCACGGACTTCCGGTTCGGGAGCTGGACTAGCAGCCTGGCGAGCCGGGCCTGGGGCCGACCTCGGGCGGCTGGGGCTGGCCCGCGGGCAGAGAGGCGAGTGGACTGAGGGACAGCCCGGGAGAGAGACACTCCCAGGAGTGGGCTGGAGAGTGCTCTCGGGCACCTTCGCCCGGTAGAAGGTCTCGGAGGGGGGCGAGGGGTTCCTGCACCGCGGCTCCGATAGTGACCTGGCCGGAGGGAGCGAAGACAAAGAGGCCGGAACCCCGCACCCGCCGCTCCCGGAGCTGAGCTCCGCGCCCGCGAACCCCGCAGCAGCACTCGGCAATCCTGGCCAGCACCCGAGCTCGTCCCCAGGAGACCCGTGACTGCTGCCCCCTCGGACTCCCTTCTCCCCCCAACTCGGTGCAGCTCTCCCCCAGCCCACCGGCCCTCGCTTCAGGAGCCAAAACCAACCTCTCCAGGCGGGAGGTTTCCCGTCAGTAGTTCCTGAACATTTGCCGAGCGGTCACTTCTGCTGTGAGGACAAGCAAAGACCCAGTATTTGATTCAGTACTTGATTTTTGTCCGGGGGTGGGAACTGGTAGTTGTGGAGTCCAGGGGTTTGGGCGGCCGTAGAGAGCCTGGGGGCGATCAGCTGCGACCCGCTGGACAGAGGCTTTGTGTGGCCGCGAGCGGGACGGTGACTTGCCTTTCGCTGCTGAGCTCCAGGTCTCCCATAGGTTCGAACTCACAGTGCGACCTTGGCAGAGGAGCTCCATGGGATCAGAGTTGGGGGGTGGGGGAAGAAGAGCAGACTATGTTCTCTTCTCTGCTGTTTTGCCAGGCTGCCCTGGGAAGTCGCCCGGAAATGCAGCTTTGCAAGTTTTCCCTCCAGGCTCAGTTGGGGCTTGCTATCCTGAAGCTGGTGCTACCTCAGATGGCCACATGGAGCATATAGATGCGAAGTCAGGCCAGCTCGGGCAAGGCTTTAGACATGTGAATATATTCCTTCTGATAGTGCCATCTCTCTCTACCCTAGGAAAAAACGCCTCTTGCAGAGAGAGACTCATCTGCAGGGGATTCTCCAAGGACATGGGAAGATAGGTGTAAGCCCCGGAACCCAGACCATTACGTGGAGGGAAGCTGCTTTCTGCTGCGAATCATGGCCAAACCCACTCAGAGAGGGAATGGCACTAGCTCGGAGGCCTCACGACAGCGCTTCAGGAAATTTCAGTACCACGAGGTAGCTGGGCCCCGGGAGGCTTTCAGCCAACTCTGGGAACTTTGCTGTCGGTGGCTAAGGCCGGAGGTGCGCTCCAAGGAGCAGATTGTAGAGTTGTTGGTGCTAGAGCAGTTCCTGACCATCTTACCCGGGGAGATCCAGAAGTGGGCACAGGAGCAATGTCCGGAAAGTGGAGAGGAGGCCGTGGCTCTGGTGGAAGATTTAGAAGGAGAGCCTGGAAGACCTGGACGCTCGGTGAGAAGGGAGGGGAACTCACAAGTCTGTGACTGGGCAGGGGCAAGGTTACGGGGCCAAATTAAGGTGCAGACATGTAAAGAGGGGCACAATCTCCCTTGGTAATGCTTATACTTCTGGTCCCAGAACAGGTAACTTTTTCAAATACAGCTTATCTGGAGATGCTACCTGGGTGTATCTTTGCTACCCTGTCATCATGAGTTATTCATAGATTCAGTTTTATTTAATTGGGAAAAAAGGGGATTTATGTTTTCGCCTGTAGTGGGTTTACTGTTTTGATCTTTGCCTTCTGGAGTCCCAGCTGCTCTAAGCGAACAGTAATGGAATCAGAATGACTCCTTTGGCTATTACCACCACCAACCACAACCTTAGCCATGTCCCCAAAGGATGGTGGTCTTTTTTGCGGGGTATTAATCTCCTCTGGGAAGGCCCCTCATAATAACCTTGCAGTGACCATTAATGGGGGTTGTTTCTAGGTCACAGTCTCTGTGAAGGGGCAGGAAGTACGCTTGGAGAAGATGACACCCCTGAAATCATCACGAGAGTTAAGTGTTCGGCAGGAGTCAGTGGAATCTCAGTCCAGGGGTGTACCCAAGAAAAAGAGGGCAAGAAGCCCAGTCCTGGGACCACAGGAGCAGATGAACCCAAAGGAGAAGCTCAGACCTTTTCACAGGAGCGGTGAGGAGTAGATTCTAAGTGGGGAAGTGGGGTTTGGGACTAGTGAGTGGGAAAGGGATGTAGGAATGAGCAGTAACGATGGAGTATGTGGTGTTGGTTACCTCCTGAAGGCAGATAGTTTAGCTCTCTGCTGCAGAAAGTATCCTTGTATTTCCGCTTTTGATAAGTCTGCCAGAGAATGGTTCCTTAGTTTTTGTCAGAACTTTGAACAAATTTATTTCCTCTTGGTAATGATGGTACTAGGTCAGTATTTCCTAGATAAAATGTATTTTCTATACTTGAAGGTATATCTTCCTTTTAATCATTTTCCTTTTCCAAAATAAATTGTATTTGTTTCTTCAAGCTTTTCCTCAGAAACTCCATTATTCTGACATACTAAGTTTTTGTTACTTTCCCTTGGAAACTTTAAGTTCTACAAATATGTCAATTATGGAGAACTAAGTTATGTGTATTATTCTAATGAGGGTCCGATAGTTTAAGGCAGAGTAAGAATTTTACTTCAGAATTTCACTATTTTCTTTCAGTATAGCTCAACTAATTACTTAATGTTATTGTTCACTTGGTAATTCCTAGGACTCTCATAGCCTTCCCCATTGTCTTTACGTCTAGTACTTACCCTTGTACATGATTTTGTAGAGCTTGTTTTTCTTCTTTGTACTCTGTAAAATCCATATTGTATGATTTTTTTCTTTGATCATTTCTTTAACTTGTTGAGGTTGTTCTGAATTCTGACTTTATCATTCAAGATGCTACCCTTCTCAGCTAGCTTCTCTGGTCTCTAGTCATCCAGATGCAATCCCTCAACCCCCCCACATAGGCTTGTAGAATTAATCAGTTTGTGAACACCTGCCATGTGCTCAACACCTTGCAAGGCATTCTGCAATAAGGAAAGATGCCTATCCTTAAAGAGCTTATAATATGATTGAGAACATAACAGCAAACATAAATATGTGCTGACTGAACTGTACTGAAACAATGCAATGCTAAATAATAACTTGTTCCTCAATTGTGTGAGCATAATAGGAGTTTGACAGAGTGGAAGATGAAGGAGGGCTGTAGGGAAGGCTTCATGGGGGCATTGGCAAATACAGCTTGAAGAATGGGTTAAATTTGGATAGGAGGGGAAGAGCCTGATATGGACAGTGCATAGTAGGCACTCAGGTTAAGATCCAGCAGTATATAGCATGTGAGCTGAGGAAGCAAGAGCCTGGAGCTAGGTAGGACAGTGACTGCTGCAGGTAGCTGGGAGTGAGAAGGTGAGGAGTCTAGACTTGGATGGTGGCAGTAGGAATAGAGGATATAGTAAGGGAAAAACCTTTAGAACTTGGTGACTGAGTGTGAAGGAAACAGATGAGTTGAGGACGATTTCCCCTCTGTTTCCCTCCCCCTTGAAATCTGAGTTTAATTTTCTAGCCTCAAGTGGAGAAATATAGGAGACAGGAGGTAACTGTTCCCAGCAGTGCCATGACCTGCCTACAAGTGGTCAGGAGGGCTTGGGAGCAGTTTGGAACAGAATTATCTGCTCTGACATACAACAGAAGCTTTCCTCTCATCACCCTGTTCTGGAAAATAAATAGTTCTCAGTTTTTGAGGTTTCATGTATTTCCCCCATTTTCTTCAACACATTGCACTTTCTGAAAATACTTCCTTAGACACTTTTAAAAACTATATTTTTATTGATTTCTTAGAGAGAGAGGAAGGGAGAAGGACAGAGAGATAGAAACATCGATGAGAGAGAAACATCATCAGTTGACTGCCTCCTGCATGCTCCCTTCTGGGGATTAAGCCAACAACCTGGCATGTGCCCTGACCAGGGAATTGAACCTTGATCTCTTGGTTCCTGGGTTGATGCTCAACCACAGAGCCATACTGGCTGGGCAGCCACTTTCTTTATAAGCCTCTTGGATAAAAAAGGCAGGTCTGAACTCAGGTATTTTTTTTCCTGGTAAGTCCAAATTATGACATCCTTTGTTTGCTTTCCTGCAAGCAGGATTTCCATTTCCTAAATCTGGTGTGGTCTCCAGGTTGGAGCGAGGAGAGCCTTGGATCCCAGATCTGGGCTCCAAGGAAAAGGAACTCCCAAGAGGCAGTCTCACAGGAGATAGACAAATGCATGCTGACCTGTTACCATCCAGGAGAGAGAAAAGCAGCTGGGTGGATCAGGATCACTGGGGCTTTGAGGATGAGAAGGTGGCAGGTGTGCACTGGGGCTATGAAGAGACCAGAACTCTCCTCGCGATTCTCAGTCAGACTGAATTTTATGCGGCTCTCCGAAATTGTCATCGAAACAGCCAAGTATATGGGGCTGTGGCTGAACGGCTCCGGGAGTATGGTTTCCTCCGGACGCTGGAACAGTGTCGGACCAAGTTCAAAGGTCTCCAGAAGAGCTATAGGAAAGTCAAGAGTGGCCACCCACCTGAGACCTGCCCCTTTTTTGAAGAGATGGAAGCCCTGATGAGTGCTCAGGTCATTGCCCTGCCCAGTAATGGCCTGGAAGAGGCAGCCTCTCACTCTGGCCTGGCAAGCAGCGATGCTGAGACTGAGGAGCCAGAGCCAGGGAACTGGCAGCATGAGGAGGGAGCAGAAGAGGCCACAGCGGAAGAGTCTGACAGTGATGAAATGGGCGAGAAAGCCATCCCCCAGGACCCCAACAATTCGACTGCACCTGTCCTTTACCGAAGCCCAAGTGGTAAGAAGCTTTTCTTATTGGGCAGTGGTTCTCAACTTGTGGGTCGCGACCCATTTGGCGGTCGAACGACCCTTTCACAGGGGTCACCTAAGACCATCCTGCATATCAGATATTTACATTACGATTCATAACAGTAGCAACATTACAGTTATGAAGTAGCAACGAAAATAATTTTATGGTTGGGTGACAACACGAGGAACTGTATTTAAAGGGCCAGAAGGTTGAGAACCACGGGGTTTTGGGATTAGACTTATGAGCCTGGATGTGGAGTCATGAAGCTTACGGTCACCTGCCTTAAGCTATTCACCTATTCACTTATAGAGAATAGAGAGGCACTTCTCAATTCCATTATATTTCATTCTGTGGGAAAGTCAGATAATAAAGAGTAGGGAATAATTTTAGGTATTTTTTTAAAAATATATTTTATTTTTTTTTTACAGAGAGGAAGGGAGAGAGAGAGTTAGAAATATCGATGAGAGAGAAACATCGATCAGCTGCCTCCTGCACATCTCCCACTGGGGATGTGCCCGCAACCCAGGTACATGCCCTTGACCGGAATCGAACCCGGGACCCCTCAGTCTGCAGGCCAACACTCTATCCACTGAGCCAAACCGGTTTCGGCAATTTTAGGTATTTTAAAGAAATACACAGCAAATTCAAGAGAGTTCTGAAAAGGAATATCATTGCTTCCATTTTTGAAAATTAAAAATTTTTCCTGAACCTATATAATAAAAGTCTAATATGCTAAGTGTCCAGTCTTCCGTTCAACCAATCAAAGCATAATATGCTAATGATATGCTAAGGCCGCTCAACTGTTTGCTCTGACATGCACTGACCACCAGGGAGCAGTCAACCGGTTAACCAGTTGCTATGACGTGCACTGACCACCAGGGGGCAGATGCTCTGGCTGGGGTCTGGCCAATCGGGGACTGAGCGAGACAGGCTGGACATGCCCTGGAGCTCTCCTGCAGTCGCTCCCCAGCTGGCCAACCTCCCGTGTCCGTCCCCAGCCCCAGTGGTGCACTGGTGGGGTCCCTCAGCCTGGCCTGCACCCTCTTGCAATCTGGGATCCCTGAGGGGATGTCAGAGAGCCCGTTTCAGCCCGATCCCCCAGGCCAGGCTGAGGGACCCCACTGGTGCATGAATTCATGCACCAGGCCGCTAGGTATAAAATAATTGAAGTTTGAAAAAACTTGGCACTGTTTTATTTTTAAGAACTAATATTAAGAACTTTATATGAACTGGTGCTTTATCTTTTACTCCCCCAAATCTCAAAGTTAGTTTGTTCCTTTTTACTTCAAATAGCATAGTGAAGGATTGCCCAAAGTTAGGGAAACATTTTCTGAGTCTCCTCTATGAGATTCGCAACACACACTGGCATTTTAAGAGGAATGAAAAGTCCTGCAGCAAGTTTGTTTCCCAAACTGTAAAATGGGGAATGGCAACAGGACTACATCTCTCAAATTTAGTTGCACTGTGAACAGTGATCTTTTGCTTCCATTTCTTAAATTATGTTTGATGTTACTTTAGTTCTGTTCTAATCGTCTTCCTACCTTCTACTCCCCCCCCCCCCCCAATTCATTTTCCTTCTTTTGTCACTGGAATAAATGTAAGTAAACCACAAACGTGGCACATGTGTCAGCTGCTATAATTTTCATTATCTTTTCATCCTTTCCGCTGCTTTTTCTGTCTTCTGATTCTCCCCCCACACTGTTTTAAAATTTTTTATTGTTGAGGATATTACAGATGTCCCCATGTCCCCCCTCCCCTTCTTTACTTTTCAGTGAGTGGATGGTAATAGAAGCAATGTAATCTCCAGCTGGCTCTCAAGTGGGAAGAAAACTCTTTGAATCTCCCTTCCCTCTACCTTGGTTACCTTCAGGGAGCAGGGTCTGTAATCATCCTGATGAAGCACTGCCCAGGTGGGGCCTGCAGCACTAGCACGTGTTCAGGCCAGGAGATGCTGTCTGCTCTGCTCCCTTCCTCTTTCTGCCAGTCCTCTCCTAACGACAAGGTGCATGACTATCAGGTCCTTATCTTGTACCCTTTTAGGTCTTTGCTGGGATTGTTTCTTTTTTTCTTTTGATATTGTGGCAAGTGAAGAAGGGTCATAATAAGAGTTTAGGCAGTAGTGTGATTTTAAAAGAGACTGTTTCTTGGGGTTTTGAGTCATTCTGTGGGAAACTTTCAAAGAATGTTTGAAAGATGCAGATGATATGATTAAGGGATTGAGGCTATAAAGCCCTGGTGCTGAAATTCTCTTCCGGTGGCAGGTGTACACTGGGGCTACGAAGAGACGAAGACTTACCTTGCAATTCTTAGTGAGACTCAGTTTTATGAAGCCCTTCGGAACTGTCACCGCAACAGCCAGCTGTATGGAGCAGTGGCTGAGCGGTTATGGGAATATGGGTTCCTTAGGACACCAGAGCAATGTCGGACCAAGTTTAAAAGCCTACAAACCAGCTATCGGAAAGTCAAGAATGGCCAAGCAGCAGAGACCTGTCCCTTCTTTGAAGAGATGGATGCATTGGTGAGTGCTCGGGTTGCTGCCCCACCCAGTGATGGCCAGGAAGAAGACACAGCTTCTTGCACCATCCAGGAGACCAGTGAGGCTGAAACTGAGAAGCAAGCTGAGGAGGCAGAAGAGGCCTCAGAAGAAGATTCTGAGGATGATGAAGAGGATACTGAGCTACCCCCGGGGGCTGTCTTGACACGTGCTCCAGTCTTATTCCAGAGCCCCAGTGGTAAGATCCTTTTACTTCTTAAGGTCTAAGTAGCAAAGGGGAGGCAGTGGGATTTAGGAAAACACATCATGAGATTGAAGCCTCTTAAGACCCAGCTCCCATGGATTCTTTTTGTGACCACCCATCTCTTCCCCATGTGCCCTATTATAGCAGTTTAGTGAGGGGAAATAAATTACTCACTTGACTTGCCTCAATCCAAGGTGATTGCAAACTTTGTAAATTTGCTATCATCTATACGTGAGCTGCTAGGTTTCTAGGCAGTTGACCTAGCAGGTAATCGGAAAATGAACATTTCCTAGTAGCATTCATGTATCCATAATGGGATGAAGTTGATCTTAAAAGTTCATTCTCATTTGTTTGTTGTTCTTGTTTCAGCTTATATACCAGCTGTATGTCTGTTTTATATACATATTTGAAAATCTGGTAACCTCTTTCTTTAGACACACTTATGCAAAAGTTTGAGATTTCTGAAAGAATTGACCTTGAATCTTAGCTGATGTATTATGAAGAGAATACTTCACTATGGCTTCCCTCATGGGAAGAAAAATTCTGATTTTGGAGTCATACATGTGTAGGGGTGGGCAAAAGTAGGTTAAATTACCAACCATCATACCTAAAAGCTAAATTACAAATAAGGATATGAAATATTATGACTAATACAAATAAATAATATAATAATTAATAAATAATACAAGAATAAATTGTTTTTGCATACTCACAACTATTAACTTACATTTGCTCATCCCTGTATATGTATGTGAATCTGGACTCTGTTGGTTATAAGTTGAGTAACTGAGAACCTAATCCTGTAAGTTTACTTATCTATTAAGACCTACCTCAAAAAGTTGCTATAAATAAGGTACCATGGTGAAGCACCTAGCCAATTCTTGGGCACATGGTAAGTATTCAATAAAGAGCAGTTTTCTTTTCCAAAAGTTCTTTAGATCAACATTCTTTAAGATTGTTCCATGGAGCATGAGTTCCGTGGGGGTGTTCCTATATTCCACTAAAAAATGGCTTCTAGGTTTAGGAAATGCTAAAAATCCCTCATGGAGGATCACAAAAAATTTATATATTTATGGTTCTGAGATTTCATTTAATCTGATGAACCTCTATTTCACGGGGCATGTCTTAAGACCTGGCTTCTAGATAGGAATACTGCTGACAGGTAGAACACAAGCTGACACTCAGCATTCTTTTGCTCTCAGATTTAGTCCAGGAAATTTGGGATCCAGAGTTTATCTGAAAATTCTGTAAATTCAAACTAAAAATTTTCAAGTTCACAAAGCCTAGGCCTGGGGAGCCTGGCATTTGGTTCTTAGCTTTGGCATTAGGGTAAGTGCTTTAGGAGCATTTAGTGATTAGCTTTCCATAGGCAAAGAGAATGTTTTTAGTGAGACACTTCCTAGCACAGTTCTTCTCTTAGAAGGCTTACTGTTCTTTGGAAGACACCAAGTAGTCTTCTACCCTATTTTTATTTTCAACATATATTGGAATTTGAGCAGAAGGGGACACATATAACTCTTTTTGGATATACAAGTTTCCCAGAGTTTTCCTGGACATTCCCTTCTAATCCCTTTAGTTACTGGCAAAGAACATAAACTAGAGTACCATAATAGCCTGAGAAGAGGCAAAAATCCAGCATTAGGATGTGTCTTTCCTGTATAAAAATGGCGATAATTTTTAAAATCTGGCAGATTTTTCTTGTTATACTGAGATGATTTTCTGAAGATCCTGGGTATCCAGGAAGAATTAAAAGAATATACTAAAGAGCCCTATGTAGATGAGAAATGTGTGATAGGTTACCAAGGAGAAAAGTAAAACACTGAAATTTTAATAGATATTAATTGTTTAGGATCTAGAACCCCCTAATTTTAATCTTTAATTATCTAGTGTGACACTTATTTTACCTCGGCAAAGAATCATTAAGGAAATGGATAACTTTAAAAATTATATTCTCATGGCAGGTTTTGAGGCTGGATTTGAGAATGAAGAGAATCTAAAACGGGATATTTCTGAGGAAGTACAACTACATAGGACATTACTTGCAAGGTCTGAAAGGAAAATTTGCCGGCATCTTAATCACAGTAAAGGCAGTGAGACTGAATGTAGATCAGGAAGACACTGGGAAAGGACCCCAGGAGAAAGAAGAGGAAAACCCACACTCCCAGAGAGAAGTTTGGATAAAGTTTTAAGTCATCAGAGACCTTACTTGGGAGAGAGACCCAATAAATATCTTAGATATGGCAAAAGCTTTGGTGCAAACTCCCACCTCATGCATCAGATAACCCAACAAGTGGAAAATCCATATAAATGTGCTGACTGTGGGAAAAGCTTCAGTCGGAGTGCACGCCTCATTAGACACCGGAGAATCCACACTGGAGAGAAACCTTATAAGTGTCTTGACTGTGGGAAAAGTTTCCGTGACAGTTCAAATTTCATCACCCATAGGAGAATCCACACAGGAGAGAAACCATATCAATGTAGTGAGTGTGGAAAACGTTTCAATCAGAGCTCAAGCCTTATAATTCACCAGAGAACCCACACAGGAGAAAAGCCCTATCAATGTGAAGAGTGTGGAAAAAGCTTCAATAACAGTTCTCATTTTAGTGCACATCGGAGGATACATACAGGAGAGAGACCCCATATGTGTCCTGACTGTGGAAAGAGTTTCAGTAAGAGTTCTGATTTGCGTGCACATCATAGAACCCACACAGGAGAGAAACCCTATGGGTGTCAGGATTGTGGCAAGTGCTTCAGTAAAAGCTCTGCTCTGAATAAGCACAGAGAAATTCACACACGAGAAAAACTTCTGAAACAATCAATGCCTAAGTAAGCCACTGAGAATCTATTTAAAAAAAAAAAGAACCTCAATAAATGTATTGAAACTGTTTGAAAAATCTTTCAATGGTGGTGAGATCCATCTCCTATCTGTGCTCAACTAGCTTAGGAAATACTCTAGGATTTACCCCACAGTTCCAGTTTCTCCTGGATCAAATTCCCAAGGTAGTCATCTTAAGGATGCAAGAAAGATTTCAATCCCTCTCCTGCTTCCTTAATAGAGAGGCACAGTAGTAGGTCCTCTAACACGTACCTTCTTTACTCATCCTGTTACTCAGCAGCATTTCAGAGAGAAGTTGTGAAACTTTTCTCACTCAGTAGGTCTAGCTCTTTATACAGTAATGGGAATACAAAAAGGAATGACTCCTCCTGCTCTCTTAAGTCTGTGCCCAGAATGATATACAGATGGTCCCCAATTTACAATAGTTCAACTTTGTGATGGTATGAATATGATACACATTCAATAGAAACTCATCTAGGCTAAGCTTTGATGTTTGGTATGTTAAGGACATTTTTACTTACAAATAATCCACTCATGATGGGCGTATCTGGACACAGCCCCATCGTAAGTAGAGGAGCCTTTATATTTGTCGTACACACTCTTCATTTACCTTACAGGAGAGTTTAATGTCCATCTTGGTCACCTAGGTGTTTTATATGGGGAAACAATGTAAACCTTGCATAAATATTGCAGTATAAACCCTGGATGTCTTAGTTTCTTTCAGGTCCTATAAGATCTGGAATAGAAAAATACTCCATTTACATCATGTAGTTTAATTTTTTTCTGTCCATTTCATCTGAATCTCACCTGTCCCTTGGTCCTGAAGCCCAAAGAGCAAGGCAACTGGATGAGATGATTGGGAAAGCAGTTAAAGCTGCCAACAGGGAATTCTCTATGTTCTACACACTCCAAACACATAGCCAGTTAGGTTTCCCGGGGGTGCTCAATACTAACCTACAAGGGGCAGTAGCCACTGCCACACTGCCATGGATTGGGAAAACGGACCAAACCAGCAGCTGTTTACCTTAATGGCAAGGAGGACAGATGATCTTTGATCAGTTGAGTCCAATACACACACACACACATGCATATATTCAACTGTATAACTCTATTTTGAAAAGCAGCTCTTTAAACACAAGTGTACTTCTGATCTTTATAGTCAAATAGTATTAAATCAGTTGCCCATATTTTCATAGTAGTATGGTGAGCCCTGTTCAGCACAAATTAAACAGTCCCTGTCCTTACAATCTAAAATGACACTGACGTGGACAAAAAAATAAGTACACACGTACAGTTGCAAAGTTTTAAAGCTAGGTAGTAACACTGCATAAATGTTAAGATCTAATGTATTCGAATTTGCTGTAAAAAATATGAGAGGTATTTGCCTTTTGTTCAGGAAGGCTTCATAAAACAGGTGTTCAAAGGAGGGGAGATTATTGGGTAAATTAGGATGGGATGAACTTTTCTAAACTGAGTGTTAAGTGAATGAGAAATGGGAACATAAGGTGCTTTGTGCAGATGGAGCAGAGGGCAAATGAAAGACTGTAAGGAAGTCTGGAGCAGCACAAAATTTCAGGAGCAGGGCTGTGCAGGAGACAGGGAAAGCATCGCCTCAGCTGAAGCATGGGGTGCCAGAGGCAGATCAGGAGGTGATGCTCCCATCGTCTGTATTAAATCAGGTGCTATGCTGCAGTTATTGATAAGGAAACAGCTGGTACGGGAGAAGAATGAGCAATTGCAGTAGACTAGCTCCTTTGGGAGACAAAGGTCAGAAAAAGGTAGTATCTTGAGAAGATACTTTGATGGTTAAGTCAGGAAAGAGGAATGTGAACAGATGGCCAAGGCCTAGGATATGTAGCTGTATCACATTCACATTTAATTAGAGTTCTGTGGCTGGAATGAGATTAGGGAGAGGAGTGGGGAGATAGAATATTCTGTAATTCATAGCTTCCTGTGTTAGATGAGAGATGAATTAGGGTTCTGATGTTGAGGGTTCCTAGTACAAGGACTCTAACATTTATTAGTAATTAAAGGGAGATGGTATCTCAATTATATTACCTAAGCAGACAGGAAGATATAAGAAACACCAGTCTAAAGCAATGCTTCAGATCTGATTTGGTTAGGGAAGTATGTTTTTTCAAATGAGAGGTTACTATATTTAGTATATGTATAGTCTTGTGGGAAAGCACTGGTTGGGGTATCAACAGATATGAATTCTGGGTCCAAATGTCTTATGTGTAAGCCAACCTGCTTCCAATTCCTTTTCTGTAAAGTGGGATAATGTTTATACCTTAATTTGCCTCTCAGGGATACCATGTTAATAAAGATTATATCTATAAAGTACCCAGTGTTTCTTCAGGTATATTTAAAAATATCTATGTGCCAAAAAAAACCCATACCATATATATATATACACACACACACATATATATATACACACACACATGCACACATAATATGTATGTGTATATATATACAGATACACACATCCTCTATAATAAAAGGGTAATATGCAATTGACCAAACAGCAGAATGACCCCCCTGCCAGCCCCACCCCTGAGTGGGCCCACGCACCCCGATCGGAGGCAGGGCCGGCCAGCAAACCACCCGCGGACCCTCGTCCCGGCTGGCCCACCCCCAATGGCTCCCATCAGGTGGGCCGGCTGGACCCCACTACTGCATGAATTCGTGCACTGGGCCTCTATATATATATACACACACACACACACACACACACATATATACACACACACGTGTGTGTGTGTATATATATATGTGTGTGTGTGTACGCAAATTATGAGTAAGTTCTTGGTAGGAAGAGATAAATCTTTGCCTGCCTTTTAAAAAATATATAGGTTTTTATTGATTTCAGAAAGGAAGGGAGAAGGAGAGATAGAAACATCATGGTGCTTAAAATAACAGATATTATATGGAGATATTTTAGTTAGTTTAAATCCTCCAACACCCATCATGGGCTATTTCAGAAACAAAACTTTGGAACAACTGGAAATCAGATTAAAGGCTGAAAATAGGGAGTGAGGGTGGAGTGAGGAGGGGGTGTGTGTGACAAAAAATAATAAAGGCTGGAAATAGAAGCTTAAAGTACCCTACAGCTCAAGAAGTATCTGGCTGGCATAGCTCCATTATGGTCAAAATAAGAGAAAGGCAGAAATATTTTTAAAAAACCAATAACTTGATTCCAGAGGAATTAATCATGAGAGGTGGATGGTTTACTAAAAGAAATATGGCAGAAAGATCTTGGTTGCAACACATACTCAAAAGTAATTCACTTCATTACAGCTTAAAAATGTAACACTGTGGGTTTCAGATGATTCCACTTCCTTTTCAGTTCAGACCTGGTGCTGTCAGAAGCAAAGATGTAGTCAATGGATTCATAAGACAAATCCCATACCTGAGACGGGGTCAAATTAAAATTTTCAGCTGCCAGCTGGTACTCTTGGGAAAGGTGTGTTGCAAAAACACCCTTATCGTCAGTCTGCCAAGATAAGCAAGAAAGTTTGAAATGAACAAGGAAATGATTTTTAAAAACAACTCTTCTTTAGTCTATTTTCCTATTCACCATGCTTCTTTTAAGAGTCTAAACAGGGGCCTATAAATACATCTATGCGTACCTAAAGGGGCTTGTTTACCATTAAAAAACACACAAAGAAAAAAGCCCCAGCCCTGGCCAAATGGCTCAGTTAGTTGGAGCATCATTCCATACACCAAAAGACTGTGGGTTTGATTCCTGGTCAAGGCACACACCTACGTTGCAGGTTTGATCCCGTTGGGGTGTGTGCAGGGAGGCAATGGATTGATGTTTCTCACATACATGTTTCCCTGTCTCTCTCCCTTCCTCTCTCTCTCAAATCAATAAAAACAGCCTGGCCAGCATGGCTCAGTAGTTGAGCATCAACCTATGAACCAGGAGATCACGGGTTTGATTCCTGGCACATACCCAGGTTGCAGGCTGGATCCCCAGTGTGGAGTATGCAGGAGGCAGCCAATCAATGATTCTCTCATCATTGATGTTTTTCTCTTTCTCCCTCTTCCTTCCTCGCTGAAATCTATAAAAATATATCCTTGGGTGAGGATTAAACAAGCAACGAACACCAGAGCAGTACTCTAACCATTGGTGCGTATTAAAATCTCCTAAGGAACTTTAAAAACTATCTGTTCTCAGGGCACTTCCCTGATTATATAAAGCAGAATCTCAAGGGATGGGTGCCAGGCATCACTATTTTTGTTGTTGTTAATCCTCATCGGAGGGTATTTTTCCATTGATTTTTAAAGAGAGTGGAAGGGAGGGGGAGAGACACACAGAGAGAAACATCAATGTGAGAGAGACACATTGATTGGTTGCCTCCTGACCAGGGCCAGGGATTGAACCCACAACAGAGGTACATGCCCTTGACTGGAATCAACCCCAGACCCTTCAGTTCGCAGGCCGACACTCTATCCAATGAGCCAAACCAGCTAAGGCACTATTTTTTTTTTAATGTTCCCCTAGTTACTGTCCAGGACCTTTTCCCTTAGAGCCAAACCAGTCACCCTGGCCCTTTGTAGCTTCTCATGCCCCAGTCCTCTCTCACTCTATGTGGGCTCTATTACCCTCAGGCATGCAAGGCACTCAACTAGGTAATGAATGTCTGACCTAAAGCAACTCAGGGATTAAAAAGGAGCAAAATACTTCACAGAAAACACCTTACACAGATCACAGAAGGATGGGCAATGCTGTGCCAGAATCCGAAATGATGCTGGTCATAAGATGGAACTGTCCGACTTTTGATGTTTGAGGTCAAACAGAGTTCTACAGGAAAGGGGGAAAAATCCTTTTATTAAAAGCAGATTAGTAGACTCAATCATCAAGTAGATACATGAGAAATCTTTCTAAACTATGCTAATTTTCAGTAGTTCATTCTTTTACAAAATCGACCTTTTCTTGCCCTCGCTGGTATAGTGTTGGTTGGGCATCATCCCGGGCACTGAAAGGTTGCTGGTTTGATCCCCAGTCAGGGTACATGATCAGGTTGCGGACTTGACACTGGTATGGGCATGCAAGAGGCAGCCGATCCAAGTTTTGCTCTAATATTGACGATTCTCTCTCTCCCTCTCTCTTTAAAAAAATCAATAAAAAATATATTTTTAAAAGTTGACCTTTTCTTGTGTAAAAATTTGTAGTTCAATTAGTGTGCTTGTGTGGGAAATATGTGCAACTTACGATAGCAACTGTGGCAGGTAGGGAATTAATATTCCCTTTACGGCCATGTGCTTCCCCTTTCTTTTAACAAGAGAGAAGAGAGGAATGTGTAAGCCAGTCCCGATAAAGCAGCCAGGGAATTATCTGAAGGGTTGCTACACTCTCCCTGGTCTATATGTGGAGGCTAAAATAAAGGTCGGATAATGGCAGAACTGCTTGAGAGTTACAGCATTATAAAAAGCCAAGAGCAGAAATGGAACTTTTCAAGGTTTCAAAGAAAACCCCTTACTTCTTTTAGTCAGACAACCATCCAATCACTGCCTGCTGCAAGTCAGTCCATCTTAAGAGTGACTTCTATTAACAAATTCCTGCCTTGAAACTGTACCAGGCTCCCTAGGCAGAGTAGAATACTTCACTGACTTGATGGATGGTGTCTGCTCTCTTGGGTAAGGCAGCCTCAACACAGCGCCACTCAGTCCAAGAAATGGTGAAGCCAACCTGCCCCCACACTGCACTGGGAGCCACCACAACAAGTACGACCGCTATCACTGGAGTTTCCATTTTCTCTACTTTTGTTGATGTTTAAAATTTTCCTTGGTAAAAATAAAAAAGCTTCACCCATTATGAATTGTTGAAAAGTCTAACTAGTTTTAAGAAAAGCATACCCAAGCAAGTGTTTTTACAAATTGGTAAATTTGTAAATTCAGTGAATTTATCATTCGGTAAACTGGATTTCAATCCATTGCTTCTTTGCCTCTCCAGAAAGGCCTTCCTTGATCATCCAATCGAAAGTGGTTATTTCATCATTATATCAGCCTGTTTAATTTTCTTCGAAGAACTTAACTCTAATATTTTCTTGTGCATTTGTTTACTGTCTTACATTTGCTAGACTATAAATTCTTTGAGAAAGCAAGCTTGTTTGTCTGTTTTATTTACTGCTCTATTCCAAGCAATTGAAAAGTGACCGGAACAGAGTAGGCATTTCATAAATATATGCTGTTAAACAAAAACAGCTCCAGGTATACACATGTAGTCTAACAAGTGTGTAACAGTCAACATACATATAATAATATACTTCGAATTTTCCATAATTCTTAATTTTAAAAAAGTGACACATTTTCATAACACATATTAATTTGGTTAAAGTCATTTCAAAATACTAGATGCCCCTTATTCCTTCAGTATAATACTGAGTTCTAGGAACTAGGGAATGTAAAGTGAACAAGACAGAGACGGGCTCTGCTCTCATGGAGCTTATATTCTAATGCAGTGGTTCTCAACCTGTGGGTCATGACCCCTTTGGTGGTCGAATGACCCTTTCACAGGGGTCGCCTAAGACCATCGGAAAACACATATATAACTACATATTGTTTTTGTGATGAATCACTATGCTTTATGTTCAATTTGTAACAATGAAACTACAACCTGCATATCAGATATTTACATTACGATTCATAACAGTAGCAAAATTACAGTTATGAAGTAGCAACAAAAATAATTTTATGGTTGGGGGTCACCACAACATGAGGAACTGTATTAAAGAGTTGCGGCATTAGGAAGGTTGAGAACCACTGTTTTAATGGAAGCTAAAACTTTGTGTTACTTAAATGAGGCTCAGAAAGCACTTATCCATATCTTTTACTTCCTAAATAATATTTATATATTTAGAACAAAACTTCTCTACATCTGGGTTGCAATATGGGGGTTGGGGGTGGAAGGGGCACAGGGTTGTCTGAAGGACCTGAAGCCCTAAGCCTTACCCAGCGGTATCTGGTGTTTCCTCACAAAGTTCACCAGATCCAAGGATCCTCCCTCAGAGGAGTTGAGAAATGTCCCATGCCCAATTCTGTCGGGAAACAGATCCAGGAGTACTTGTGTTTCTTTCTTGAGGTTTGGAATCTCAAAGAGGAGAGAGGGCATCAATAACCTCTTTCAGTTGTTTTAAAGGTGCTTTTTTCTAAAGCCAGGTACTCTGTCCCTGAGAAGGTAGTACAGACATTCTGGAAAGCTGAATTACTTCTACCTTCCTAGCTCTCTTCTTTGCCTTTTATCTTCCCATTCATTTCCCAATATTCTAGATTCATTCCAATGATAATAATTATAGCCAATGATAATAAGCACATATTAAGGACCTACTTTGTGCCTTTTTACATACATTTCCTTTAAACCTCACAAGAATCTTGCAAAGTATTATGATGAAGAAATTAAAGCTCATCAAATTAAAGTAATTTGCAAAAACAAAATACACAACTCCATACATATATGTGTCCTGTGGTGTATATGTGTGTTCATATATATTAGAAAAAGGTCTGGAAAAATATAAATACAAAACTGTTAAGATGATCAACTTGGGAGCATAACTGAAATGGGAAGGGGACCTTTCATTTTTAATTTTTTTTCCGTCTATATAACAGTTCTCTACACTTGGATTTTCTGCAGATACATGTAACTTTTGTCGTTAAAAACATAATGCATTTTAAGCAGAAGTTGTCCAAGGTTCACGGAGCTAGTGAATGACAGAGAGAAGGGTGAAATCTGGCTCCATCTGACTCCAGGGCCCAGATTCTCCACACAGTGTGCTCACGTTTTATTTTGACAAGGCTAGCTACCTACATACCACAACCACCATGAAAATGTCTAGCTGTGCTCTTTACCCCTTAATAGCCTAAAATTCAAATCACAATAACATTTGGAATTGAAATATCTTATATCCAATGGATCAAATAAGAAATGCAACAAAAATTAAGTTAGCCCCGGCCGGTTTGGCTCAGTGAATGGAACGTCGGCCTGCGGACTGAAGGGTCCCGGGTTCAATTCCGGCCAAGGGCATGTGCCTTGGTTGTGGGCACATCCCCAGTGGGAGGTGTGCAGAAGGCAGCTGATCAATGTTTCTCTCTCATCGATGTTTCTGGCTCTCTATCCCTCTCCCTTCCTCTCTGTGAAAAATCAATAAAATATATTAAAAAAAAAAGAAAAAAAAGAAAAAAAAATTAAGCTAAAGCGCTTTGATGCTGTGCACCAAGAACAGAGATAACTAGTTACAGTGACACATGCTGGCTGTTTCATTATATTGACCCACTGCTTCAGTCAGGTATCAGGTCAGCTAGATGGTTTCCTAAAAGTGAAAGGTCTTTATGGTCAGAGTGTGGACACATGGAACCTATATTTTCTTAAGTTCTGCCACTAGATAACTGACCCCTTGCTTATAGACATGAAAAACACCAATAATGACAAGAAGCTCCAATTTTTTCCTTAAATCTTTACATCCTGATGCTATTCAAACTTTATATATCACTCCATCTAATACACAAGATAATCCCATGAAATAAGTAGAATAAGTATTTTTTCCTGCATTTAACCCATTGAACGCCATAAGTGTCTACAGACGCAAGCGGCGGACCTTCCCCACACACCATGTGCATCTATTAAAAAAAAAAAATAGTTTTCCCTAAGTGACAGCCCTGACCAACTTTAAAATCATTTTTTGTGAGAATTTTCAGCTGAAAATATTCAAGAACACCCGAGTTGTGAGTGATATATTTATTTTTCTAATATTCAGTGCAAATTTATTTTATTAAATTAAATTCAAAATATCGTGGCGTGTGGGGATGCGTGGCAGTTAACTGGTTAAGAAACAAATCCAAACTCACGTAGTTGTATATATTATGTATAGCTTTTTGTATGTAAAGAAAAAAAAAAGAATAGGAAGAAATAAACCATTTATAAAATGGGTGAAAGTGCAGTAGAGTCCCCTGTTTGCCTCACAAAGATGTGCTTAAGAAAGTGACTATTCTCCAGCCATTATCTGTCACTTGTTCATGTTGCCAAGGAGCTGGGGATCAAGGGGCACCTCATCTCCCTGAGCCTTATAAAATGATGATGAGCTACTCCCTTTCTTGCCAGTACATGTGATACACTCAAGTCCCTTTCCCTCTGAGGACAAAGTGAGATGAACTGGTGCTTCTCTCAATGCCAGCTTACCAATGATAAGGTCAATGATGGAAATTCATGAATTTTCTTTAGCAAGATGTCAGTAAGCTATTTTTAAGGACACAGCTGTACTGGAAGTCAACAGCCACCCTCCCGGGAACCACAAAAACAAAACCAGTAACATGAAGGACTAAAGCAAGTCATGCCTTTATCATTATAATTTATGTTAAAACGTATTTCTACTTTTCCCCTTTCTAAAAATGTTTTTCCATGCCAGGTATCTTTTTAGCCATTTAAAGTTGATTACTATTTTCCACTGTATTCTACCCTCTCCAGCCTAATTTTAAAATATTATTTACCTCTGAAAGATGCAATGCCAACTTCAGACCTGCTTTTTTTGCTTCCAAAAGTGGTTCCAAGAAATCTTCTGCTTGTCCTGCCTTAAAGATAAAAGTTAAAATGAGGATGCAGGAGAACCCTGGGCAAACTGAGGAACTGGGTACTCTGTCCCAATAAACAAATAAATAAAATAATAGCCGGAAAAAACCTCAGCAGATTGATTCATTTGTACATTTTGTTTATAAGGCACCTACAATGTGCTAAACACTTTGGGGAATGCAAAGTTAACAAAGATAGTCCTGCCCTCAAGAATCTTAAGTATCAGTGAACCTGAGGTCAATTACTAGTAGCTAAGCTAGATTTAGTAATCACCAAATTTTATTTATGGAAGGGTATCTAGTGCTAACAAGAACTTATCTGATTCAGGAAGCCACACGATTACTAAAAAAAGCTTCTATCAAATGGATGGATGAAACAGTAGAACAGACCAAGTTTAGACAAAGCCAAAAGAACCAGTTTCATGAGATTAATTCAGTGGCTTTTCAACTAAGGGCAATCTCCAACCCCTCCCCTCTCCCAAACCCCGGGGACATTTGGCAATGTAACAGTTTTGCGTGTCACAACTGGGAGGGCGCTATTGGCATCTAGTAGATAGAGCCAGGAATGCTGCTAAACACCCTACAATGCACAGTATAGT
Source organism: Myotis nattereri (assembly GCF_964212035.1). Classification (NCBI taxonomy): domain Eukaryota; kingdom Metazoa; phylum Chordata; class Mammalia; order Chiroptera; family Vespertilionidae; genus Myotis; species Myotis nattereri. Next base: position 65,276,588 of record NC_138075.1, read on the forward strand.
CCCCACAAGAAAGAATTATTTGGCTCAAAATACCAATAGTGCCACATATGAGACACCCTGCTTGAATCTGACATTCAAGAAGCTCTAGGCCAGCCTTTCTCAACTGGGGATTCTATGAGATAATTAAGCTCTAGTCTAGACAATTAAGCATTAGACATCCACTGTATAAAATGAACTGACTTCTCTCCTATGTATGTAGACTGGAACTAGCTGTGTACTATCTTTATAAGAACGGAGAAAATAATCATATTGTCATGCAAATCTTTTTTTGCTTTTTTATGGGGCTTAATTCTTTCACAGAATCCTGGTTGAGGATAGTTGCTGTATGCATTCTGGTTATCCTTATCCCACAAACTAATTTGACTTCTTTAGAAATAAAATGTATTTAGGAAAAATAACTTACTGTAGGGTCTCCACTGAGGTCAAGGCCAATTACTGTATCTTTAGTAGAAAGGAAGAATTCTTCAGCAAGTTTAACAGTCTCCTTGGCCACTGAAGGGCCCCCTCTTCTGTCTATTGATATCAAATATCTTTAATATAAAAAAAGGCAGTTTAATACAAATATGATAAAAAATACAACTCTTGAATATGGCCAGAGAGCTACGGCAGGTACATCTTATTATAGGAAATGTATCGCCTAATTGACATGACGTCTTACTTTGCTAGAGGGAATGAGACATAAATTCCCGAATAGCACCAAATATTTAATTAGTGTTCAAATTTCTAATTGTCTCATGTTTTATTGTTGAGCTACTTCTTACTTACAGTTTGTCCGATCGATAATCCAACGAAAGGTTCACACATTGTGTTGGTCAGTGCATTTCAAGTATTGTTTAATCTACAGCCACTCCCTTCACCCCAGCCCTACTGCACGCCTCCCAACCTCTTTTCTTAAATTTATTTGTTGAAGAAACTAGGTCATTTGCCGTATAAAGTTTCCCACAGTCTGGGTTTGTTGATTGAATCCCTGTGTTACTAACACGTTCTCCTGTCTCATATTTCCTATAAATTGAACATTGGATCTAATCTAGAGGCTTAATCAGATCAAATCCAGTTTTTTAGCAAGAGTTATTTCACAGATAGTGGTGTGTTCTTTCATCAGGAGGCTTAGATCCATTATTTCATAAAGATTACAAAATTGGTAATAATTTAATTCTAATATGTATCCAATAGCTGATACATATATTAACTGAAATTCTACAAGAAATCTAATATTCTGAGAATCCTTGTTAATATTGTGTAACTTTTTTCCTGTACTTATTAGTTTACCTATTTATTTAAAAAAATAAAGCCCGGTATGGCTCAGTGGTTGAACATCAACCTATGAACCAGGAAATCACAGTTCAATTCCCGGTCAGGGCACATGTCTGGGTTGTGGGCTCGGGTTGTGGGCTCAATCCCTAGTGTGGGGTATGCAGGGTGCAGCCGATAAATGATTTTCTCTCATCATTGATGTTTCTATCTCTCTCTCCCTCTCCCTTCCTCTCTGAAATAAATAAAAATATATTTTAAAAAATAATACAGAAATTCCTTTAGCATTTATTTATTTACAGAATTTGGATCAACTATATATAAAATGCAGTGTCATTTTTTTTCCACTTAACAATTTCCCCTGCCATTAAATGTTAGAAAATAATATAAATCATATGAACCTAACAATGTAATTGTCGTCTGATTGCTGGACATTTTAGGATGTTTTCTACTTTTTGTTATAAATAGCACTACAATGAAGAATCTTAACATAAATCAATCAATTTCCTTAGGCTACATTTCTAGAAGAGAAATACTGGGTCAGAGGGGAAAATTATTTTTATAGATCTTAATACATATTGCTCTTTAGAGAAGTTTTATTAATTACACTAGAGGCCCAGTGCACAAATTCATGCACCAGTGGGGTCCCTTGGCCTGGCCTGCGAGCTCGGGTCGAAACCAGCTCTCTGACATCCCCTGAGGGGTCCTGGATTGGGCAAGAGCGCAGGGACCCCACTGGTGCATGATCGGGGCTGGGAAGGGATATGGGAGGTTCGCCAACAGGGGAGGTGGGGGGAACTGCAAGAGGGCTCCAGGGTGTGTCCACATGGGACCGCAACAGCAAGCTAACCTACTGGTCGGAGCATTTGCCCCCTGGTGGTCAGTGCACATGATAGCGAGCAGTTGAGCATCCTTAGCATATCATTAGCATATTACATTTTGACTGGTTGAACGGACTACAGGGCACTTAGCATATTAGGCTTTTATTATATAGGATATGCTCACCAACAGTGTAAGTTCAAAACACTGGTTATTACCCTTTTTGGCGGTGGTGGTGGTGGGGGGGATTGAAATGGTACTGTAATATTTCTTTTAAAAATTATCTGATTAGTGAGGTTTTCTATACATTTAATGGCCATTTGTATATCTTCTTTTCTAAATTATCTTAATGTCTTTTGTGTGGTTTTGAAATTGGGGTATTTGTCTAGTTAAGCTTAATTTTGAGAGATTTTATAGTCAAAAACATTACAGCTAGTTTTCCTCCTTCGAGGACCTATTGAGCCCTGATTACGTGCCAGTTCTGTTCTAAGTACTGGATGTGTAGTGGCCAAAGAACAAGGTTTCTGGCCTCACTGAATTTACACTCTAGAGCAGTGGTTCTCAACCTTCCTAATGCCGCTACCCTTTAATACAGTTCCTCATGTTGTGGTGACCCCCAACCATAAAATTATTTTCGTTGCTACTTCATAACTGTAATTTTGCCACTGTTATGAATCATAATGTAAATATCTGATAGACAGGATGTATTTTCATTATTACAAATTGAACATAATTAAAGCATAGTGATTAATCACAAAAACAATATGTAATTATATATGTGTTTTCCGATGGTCTTAGGCGACCCCTGTGAAAGGGTCATTCGACCCCCAAAGGGGTCGCGACCCACAGGATGGCGACCCACAGGTTGAGAACCACTTCTCTAGAGGGTGAGCATATAGAAACAATTAAACAAGATAATCTCTGATCTCTAACAATAAACTTGCTATTACATGCACTGACCACCAGGAGGCAGTCGAATGGTCGACCAGTTGTTATGACATGCACTGTCCACCAGGGCCAGATAGTCAACTGGTCAACCAGCCACTATGATGTGTACTGACCACCAGGGGGCAGATGCTCCAACTGGTAGGTTAGCTTGCTGCTGGGGTCAGGCTGATGGGGACTGAGTGAGACGGGTCAGACATACTGGGAGCCCTCCTGCGGCTCCTCCCCAGCTGGCTAATCTCCCACATCCCTCCCCAGCCCCAATCATGCACCGGTGGGGTCCCTCAGCCTGGCCTGCGCCCTCTCACAATCCAGGAACCCTCAGGGGATGTTGGAGACCCGGTTTCATCCTGATCATGCAGGCCAGGCCTAGGGACCCCACAAATTCGTGCACCCGGCCTCTAGTTATAAGATAAAAAACAGTTATTGGTTGACTTATAAAAATCCATTACACCCATGGTCAAAGTAGTAAAATTTTCACCCATCTAGATTTTTAAATGGTGATCACTAAGGTACAATGCTTCTTACCTAACATCAATGTCTAAGTTTTCTTGTTTAGACTGTTTTATACCCTCAAGTACAGATTCCACATAAGTTTTTTTAGTCATTCCTGGAAAGGACACAAAGAACATGTAAAGAGATCATCAACTATTTAATCCTTCAACATTAGTATCCCTATGTGAACAAATTACATTTTCATTTTATGTTGTGACTAAAGCATGGCTAAAGATGAATTAAAACACAACCCTATGGATATATTTTAGTAAATACTAATTGAACTTTAGTAAATTTGGAAAAATAATTAAGTACTATAAAAAATAAAATGAAAACAAGACTAAAAAGGATTCTTAGATTCAACAGACATAAAATTAGTCTCACAAAATGTTATGAAAAATTTTTAATGTTTTAACAAAACAAGAACAATAACAAGCCCTTTTCCAAAGCCTCTCTTTGGGTGCTTAAATTCTCCTCTTCTGGGGAGCTCTAGAACACTCTCCAGAACAACCTCCTCTGAAATACTATTGTGCCCCAATTCTAAAATGCTTACTTTTGGTGGAAAATCTCTAGTAAAGCACAGGAAGTTATAAAGAAGAAAAATAAAACTAACATATAATCCCACCACTCAAAGATAACTACTGTCTTTGTTTTTCTAAGCATACATATATATTTATGTATACTAGAGGCCCGATGCATGAAATCCGTGCAAGAGTAGGCCTTCCTTCCCCCGGCTGCTGGCAACGGCTTCCCTCTGGCACCTGAGACCTGGGCTTCCCTCTGGCCCCGGCTTCATCCGGAAGGACATCTGGTCTAATTAGCATATTACCCTTTTCTTATAGATTCTAGAGGCCCATTGCATGAAGATTCGCGCAATAGACCTTCCTCCCCTGGCTGCCGGCACCGGTTTTCCTCTGGCACCCAGGACCCAGGCCTTTGGTCTGGCCGCAGCAGCGAGGCTTGGCTACTCTGCTCTGGTTGCAGCAAGAAGCCAAGCCTCTTCAGTCTTCAGTCATCTTCAGTCTTTGCTCTGTGCCTGCATATGCAAATTAACTGCCATCTTTGTTTGGTTAATTTGCATACTCATCCTGATTGACTGGTGGGTGTAGCAGAGTGACACAAATTTGCATGTTTCTCTTTTATTAGTGTAGATCAGGGGTGGGCAAACTTTTTGACTCGAGGGCCACAATGGGTTCTTAAACTGGACTGGAGGGCCGGAACAAAAGCATGGATGGAGTGTTTGTGTGAACTAATATAAATTCAAAGTAAACATCATTAATAAAAGGGTATGGTCTTTTTTTTTTTAGTTTTATTTATTTCAAACGGGCCGGATTCGGCCCGCGGGCCGTAGTTTGCCCACGGCTGGTGTAGATACTAGAGGCCCAGTGCACAAATTCATGCACAGGTGGGGGGCCAGCTGGGGGGAGGGGCCATGGGCCAATCGGGGTGGTGTGGGCCCATTGGCGGCGGGGCTGGCTGGGGGGAGGGGCTGCAGGAGGTTGGCAGGCTGGCTCTGCCTCCTATTGGGGTGGGGGGCAATCAGGGGCGGGGCTCACTGGGGGGAAGGGCTGTGGGCTGATCAGGGTGGTGGGGGCCCATCGGGGGAGGGGCCGGCCGGGGGGAAGGGCCGTGGGGGGGTGTTGGCTGGCTGCCCTGCCCTCGATCTGGTGGGAGAGGCTGATCAGGGGCGGGGCTGTGGGAGGTTGGCTGGCCAGCCCCACCCCCTGATCAGGGTGGGAGAGGCCGACCAGGGATGGGGTTGGTTGGGGGAAAGGGGCCTCAGGAGGTTGGCTGGCCGGCCCCACCCCCTGATTGGGCCAGTTCGCTGGCGGCAGTGGGCGTCATAGCAACCGGTCATTCTGGTTGTTATGGTGTTCTGGTCGCTAGCTTTTTATATATATAGATTCTGAATAGATGGGATGCTACTAAGTAAATATGTATTCTGTTCAGTCATTTAACACTATCTTCTGAGCATATCTCCAGTCATTAAAGTGTATTTTAAACTATTTTTATTGTTGCCTACCGTTCCATTAATCTTTATTTAACAATTCCCCTATTGTTACATACTTAGGTTAAAACCTCTCTTTTGAATCTCCATTCAAAGAGCAACCTAGCTCTAATAATTGGTAGGTTTTTTTCTACCCTTTTCTCTCACTACCCTCACCAGCATAACTTAGAACTGATTCTGCAGTTAAAAAATGCAAGATAAGTCTCTTCTGCTTGCCCCAGTTGTCAACACTTACTTTACTGTATGTAGTTAAAAAAATTTTACCCCCTGAATGGTGACTGGGCTATACATGTCAGGGTGCAAGATGACCTGGTAGGATCACAAAATGCTAAGAGGGACCCAAAGATACTACATAATATCTCCTGATGTTACTCTTATGGAATTTTCTCCAGACCACATCCAGATCTGCTCATCTCCATCCAGAGGGGTTTTACCACATCACAGCTTGCTCCTAGCCAAAGACACTACTAGTCCCTGAGAAGTGAATGAATAACCTCATTTCAGTGATTGTTACAAAACATGATTCTGCATCTACTCGATGACATTATTTCACAAGTGCTCTTGATGCAGGCAGCAAGAATTAGCCTGTTTAAGACAATGCAACTAGAAGAAGCAAATGTCCTTTTCTCAGAGTGAGAAAAACAAACAAGAAAAACAAATGAGCCCTAGCCGGTTTGGTCAGTGGACAGAGTGTCAGCCTGCAGACTGAATGGTCCTGGGTTTGATTCCGGTCAAGGCACATGCCCAGGTTGTGGGCTCTATCCCCAGTAGGGGACGTGCAGGAGGCAGCCGATCAAGGATTCCCTCTCATCATTGATGTTTTTCTCTCTCTCCCCCTCCCACTTCCTCTCTGAAATAAAAAACAAACAAAAACAAATGACATTTTTGCAGGCCTTCTTATTCCCCTTAAACAGATAATACCTGAGTTAATTTTTTAAAAAATAACTTACTCATTAATAATGTGCACCATAAATGTACATCATAACATTTGGAATGTTGATTCTACTTTTACAATAGAGTAAAAGTAAGTGCTTCATATTCTCAACTTGTAAACACATGAATGACCAAAGCACACAGAAAAGATTACATTGGCTGAGAAATAATTAAATTCTACCTGTAGCACTGTCTCTTCTGGGTGTGCTCCTTAGTTCCAGGTACTTGACACCATCATCTGCAAATTCTTTAATGACGTCTTTTGTGACCTGATAATAAAAGCAATGAACATAATATTGATAATGTTGGTATAAGGGTCCCAATTAAAGTGCCAAATGCTACAGCTTCATTTCATTCATTACATTTGATTTGGGAAACATGTTGGAAATCCTCCATGTGGTTAAGAATACCTGCTTTGCCACAGCCCTGATGGAGACCATGACAGAACTGCAAAATTTCCATTATCTCTCATCACCCCTCATTTCCACATTAAATCCAAATCTGTACATCATTCACACTTTTTGTTTTTCTCTCCTTTTAACCATTTTAACCATGTTTCTATTTCCTTGTGTTCATAACAGCAGTTTGATAAAACAGAGAAGGCAAAACTAAATCCAGTTAAAACCATCTATGAGTGTGTAGTACTAGATAGGAACATATGGAAATGAACAGCTAATATGATCAGACATTAATGATGTACAATTTAAAGTCATGGCTTAAGATTCTTATTCAAGATATTTAGGAATACATTGTATTTTTCATAAAATTCTTTAGGCAGGGTTAAATTTCCCCCAGAAGTATATAGGAAAATTCTTCTTAGGCAAAGAAAGTGAGTGATAAATATGAGTCAAACTATATCTAATTTAGTACAAATCTCAACAATCCAAACATTACTAAATGACCAGGGTAAATGATATCTAAAGGCATGTTTCCATCTCTGCCATCAATCCTAAAAAATACCAAATCTAATAGAAAAAGGACCAGGTTAGGGATACTGTGACAACGTGCCCTAGTTAGTCCTTACAGTTCATACCCTAATCTTTTTTTAAAATCCTCACTGGAGGATATATTTATTGATTTTAGAGAAAGGAAGGGGGAGAGAGAGAGGTGAAAGAGAGAGAGAGAGAAGAGAGCGCGTGAAACATACATGTGAGAAACATCTATCGGTTGCCTCCCATACACACCCTGACCAGGATGAGATCCGCAATCTACATATGTGCTCTGACCAGGAATCAAACCTGCAACCTTTTTGGTATACAGGACAATGCTTCAACCAACTGAGCCACCCAGCTGGGGCAATATCCTAATCCTAACCTGCTTTGACTATGTGTACATGTGCCTAACAGGGGAAAGGAACTACCTTAGTGGATTCACTGCAATCCAAGGTCTGAGTCTCATCTTTTTCTTTTTTTAAATTAAAACCAAAAATAAATTTATTATAATATAAATGTAATGGAGGTCTAGAGAATCAGCCTCAGAGACTATACCAGGGGTGGGCAAACTTTTTGACTCGAGGGCCACAATGGGTTCTTAAACTGGACCGGAGGGCCGGAACAAAAGCATGGATGGAGTGTTTGTGTGAACTAATATAAATTCAAAGTAAACATCATTACATAAAAGGGTACGGTCATTTTTTTTTTTTTTAGTTTTATTCATTTCAAATGGGCCGGATCCGGCCCGCGGCCCATAGTTTGCCCACGGCTGGACTATACACAACAGCATTCAAAAATCAAATGACACCCCTACACCAAGAGAGACACCACTGCTTCCTTCACCACCGAGCATGAGCCTGCAGCCTCTGTATACTAGACCCAGTGGCACTGCTTCTCTAGGAGCTTCACATTGCTGCTATTGTGGGCCTCATCTCTGTAGGTTGAGGAACTTGCATCTTATCACTGCTCCAGGCCCAGAGATCCCAAGTCACTCTACCCCAGCTCCCAGGAGACTAATGCAGAAGCCTGTTTGTTAATGTGTGCACTAACAATGAGTATGAAGTGGCAGTTCTTCTCAGTGGCTGAAGTGATCATATCTACTATCCAGGGTACCCCTCATCTTGGTGGTGAGATACCTGTGAAATCAAATGAATAATAGAACGTTGCTGGCAAGTATAGCGTGAGAGCAAAAAAAGATTTACCTAGGCCACAGTGAGGCCTGTGGAATCATCCCTACCCCACGTCCAAGAATACTTCCTTGGGGTCCACAGCTGTGTCTGCCAGATTCAGCCCTGACTATAAATTCTTCAAGGGCAGGGACCATGCCAATCTGTCTTTATATCCCCCAGTCTCTAGTACTGGAACATGATGGGCATTCAGTCAACTTTTGTTGAACTAAAGTTTTAGATTCAACTCTCCTCCAAAAGGTGATTAATTTAGTGTTTATTGTGAGGATCAATCTTGGCCAAAGAGGAAAATTCTTTCTTGATCAGTCAAAAGTTAGTTCTCCAGAAACACAGGCTATACTTCTTACTTTGCATTTTTCTAAATGACCAGGGTAAATGATATCTAAAGGCTGAATGATTAAGAACACTGACAGGATTTTGTTTCTCTTCATTTACAAAAAGGACATTTTTATTTTTATTCTTTTAAATATATTTGTATTGATTTCAGAGAAGGAGAGAGAAATTAGAAACATCAATGATGAGAGAGAATCATTGACTGGCTGCCTCCTGCACACCGTGCCCACACTGGGGACTGAGCCTGCAACCCAGGCATGTGCCCTGACTGGGAATTGAACCATGACTTCCTAGTTCATAGGTCGATGCTGAACCACTGAGCCACATGAGCTGAGCAAAGAGGACATTTTAAATGCCATCCTAGTCAGATCAATGATACAGAAACCAGTCTTCCGTATCATGGAAACTATTAGTATCCTGGAGCTTCAGATAAGAGAACACAGATGTGTTCTTTAGTACCACATTCCCAGAGGAAAGGTACAATTTTGCTAGGAATTAATAATTCCACTTCTAGGCACTTCTTGAACTTCTTCACTCTCTATAACATCCACCCAGGCAGTGAAAAATCTTCCAGGCAATAGGGATAGAGCCTTTCTATCTATGGTCAAATATTATGAAAAACAAAACCATCATTTCTTACCATTAAAATATCTTCAGGGCTAGTAGTAAGCTGATGAATAATCTGAAACATCTGGAAACATCTATAACATGAATAAAAAGTTTTAAGATACTCTAGTCATCAAAAGCTCAAGACAAATTCAGTAAGCAATTAAATTAGATTTTAGTAATTATATAGGGTATCCCAAAAAATGTATACACAGTGTGAATGATTATAGTGTTTATTAACATACAGTGCATTTTCAAAATTTAAAAGAATCTACAGAAATGAGTAATTTTTTTTGTCAACATCTGTTTTCAAAGTGATGACCGTTCTGGTCCAGGCACTGCTGATAACTCGAAGGAATGGAATCGCAAACATCAAGAATAATATTGTTTGGTATTTGTGCGCCCTCAATTTTTTGTACCATAAACTTTATCTTTTATGTATCCCCATAAAAAAAGTTTAGTGGATAAATTTTCTTTGTTCAAAGCTTAGTCTGGCTTCATCTATTATTTCAAAATAGTTAAATCTAAAAAGTAATGAAAATTAAAGTATGAAAAAATCATACTTTGAAATATCATAAAGGCAGTGTTTGTACTTCAACTGCGTTTTCAAACTTCCAGTAGCATTTTAGGATGAACTTCCTTTGTTCAAAGCTTAGTCTGGCTGAAAAGAAAGAAACATCAATTGAACTATCAGCTGTTAAAGTGTGTATATGTGTTTTTAGGACACCCTGTATATTTATAAAGAATTACAGATAGGTTTTTTGAAAATTACATTGATCTAAAAAGACCAATGACTGAAAAGAAAACATTACTGATATTTTTAAGTGGAAAATACTAGTTTCCCTTTTCCACCACCACTCCCACCATCCCCCATTGGTAGGAGCAAATAGGAGAAAAGTCAGTAAGCCTATACTTTCCAGTCTAAAGAATATTCAGTATAGTACAACTTCACAAACAACATAAATCATTAAAAATATTGTCAACAGTCGGACAGCTGGAAAAATGCTGTATGTCAAGTTATACTCTCCATACCAGATGGCTACCCTATTACTTTGACTATTAAAACCTGAATTCTGCCAAAACCGGTTTGGCTCAGTGGATAGAGCGTCGGCGTGGGGACTGGAAGGTCCCAGGTTCGATTCCGGTCAAGGGCATGTACCTGGGTTGCGGGCACATCCCCAGTAGGAGATGTGCAGGAGGCAGCTGATCGATGTTTCTCTCTCATCGATGTTTCTAACTCTCTATCTCTTTCCCTTCCTCTCTGTAAAAAATCAATAAAATATGTTTAATAAATAAATAAATAAATAAATAAATAAATAAAACCTGAATTCTTACATACTATTTACAATCTCAAAATAGTGAGAGAGAAAAAGGAATGCATCCACAATCTCCCCAAACTCACTCTTCTAAAGTTCTTTTCTTTCCTTTATCGATCATAGTCATTTGATCATGGATTTTGAGACCTGGTTTCTTAGCTATTAATTTCTTCATGGTATTACAACTAATGGATCCATTCAAGTGGGCATGAAGTTCCTAAAACAAAAGAATACAATCTGTAAAAACATACTAACTATCCACTAGATTCATAGCATTATACCATGTACTTGATGTTTGTAGTCTATAGTAGGCAAATTGCCTATGAGATTTAGCTATATAACTTTTAAAGTTTATAAATTATAACAGTAAAACTCACTTTTTTTGTGTGAAAAGAAACAACACAGAGTCATTATAATTAGCAACCACTCTAGAATTCTCTGGTTGAATTCTCACCACTTTAGGTAGTTCTGAGAAAAAGGTTCTCTTCCATTGCTGCTGGTCTTCTGCTTCCATCATGACGTAGCAGAATAAAAAGGTCTTTCTCCAAACACTCTTATTGGTATGTACAATACCATGTAGTTCAGTCAGTAAATTTTGTGGTCTTGAATTTCCTTCAGATTACTTTATTTCCACACATTTTTATAAAATTAGCTGAAATGTTGCTCAGGGTTTAGCTTTACCTATTGAAATAAATGTGAACATTTCAGATGTTGACCTAAAAGCAAAGAAACAGGACTTTTGCGAATTTATTCTTCAAAAGACAAAAAGCCCCTCCAAAGTTAATGAGCTAACAATGTGAACTAGAAATAAGAAAAAGTAAGAGGTGGATTACAATCTGCAATTCAGTTGGATGTATTCCTTACTTATTAGCATTTTCTATAAAACTACTTCTAACAGTAGAAATTCAGAAAGCCTATTTTGGGTAAAAAACAGTTTATATTTTGAATTGTTTAAAATATATAAAGAGCAGAGGTGTTGGCTTCATTGGACTTGGTTAGTCCTTTTACTAGTTTTCACAGTTTAGTAGTCAGTTAACCTCACAGCTTCAGTTTCCTTATTTGTAAAAATGGGATAAAAGTGCAGAGTAGCTGTGAGGACTGAAATAGTAATTTAAATTCCCTTCTTGTATGCTCCCATAGAATTCAGTGACTACCTTTCACTCAGTGCTTTATCACACTGTATCTCAATCACTGATTTACTTGTCTTCCTCACTAGATTATAAGCTTCTAAGGACAAGGACTATGGCTAGAACCTAGCACATTACAGGTGATAAGTCCTAATTTGTCCTTCACCGCTGAAGGTGGCTTATCCTATATAATAAAAGGGTAATATGCAAATTGACCCTAACGGCAGGATCAGAATGACCGCTTGACCAGTCACGATGCGGTGCACTGACTACCTCTTGGTTCCTTTCCCTGGCCAGCAGGTTCCGCTTGCCCAATGGTGAACGGGGAACCAGGGGTAAGTGGCGGGGGATGCAGGTGGCTCAGGCCAAGGCCCCCGCCCCACCAGTCGCCCCACACATACAGGGCAACCATGGCGGGAGTGGGGCTGGCGAGCAGGTGGGAATAGCTGACCTCTCAGTCCTGTCCCCTGGCTGTCAGGCTCTGATTGCCCGATGGTGAACGGGGAATCGGGGTGGCTGGTGGCGGGGTGCGGGGCTGGTTGCAGGCACCTGGGGAAGATGGCCCTGATCACAGGCCAGGCCTAGGGACTGTACGCACGCATGAATTTCGTGCACCAGGCCTCTAGTACATTAAGATAAAATTCCAAATGAAATTTAGTGATTTTCAAAGTAGTCACCTTGACTCTCTGGGTTCTTACGTATTAGTAATGATGATGTTAATAATAATAGCAGTTTCCATTAAGAGCCTACCAGATAAGCACTTTTAATAATATAATATTTAATCTCACCAATAACCTTGCAAAATAAACATTTTTTACCACATTACAAATCTCTAAATTGATACTGAGAGGGGTAAATAAGTTACCAAGATATTAAAATGGGCAATAAAGAATATAGATTGTACAGGACGAGACAGAGCTATAGAAGCCCACAGCAAGGCCAACTCAGCATGAGTTAAAAGTGGCATTTCAATGAATTACCATATAGTAAGTGCTTAATAAATAGTAACAAATTTTAAAAAATGGACTATTTAATCAATATGTTTAATCTCTCTACTAAGGGACATAATAGATGTCGTTAAAATGGGAAAACATACTTTATCTTACATAGGTAAAGTCAATTTGTCATAAATTGACTTATAAAGTAAATGTTAATAAAAATAGTCTCAAAGTATTCCTTAGAAATTGATTTTTAAAGTTCATGAAAGACTTAACTTGTAAAATTACCCAGAAAAAAATATTGTGAATCTCAGAAGAATAATACCTAATACTGGTGAAAGTCTAAGAAAAGTTCTGGTGTGAGCAGAACTTGGTGTGATCTTTTTGGAAACCAAATTGGCTATATGTATCAACACACACACAACACATTTTTATCCAATAATTCTATTGTTAAGAATTTATCTTAAATCTTATAGGATATGTACAAATACATTTCTTATAGTATTATTTATAATAGCAAAAATAGGAAACAACCTAAATGTCCATCAGTAGGTACTGACTAAATTAATTATACATATCCACTCAACTGAATATCTATGACTATATGGAAAGATTTCTATGACATAGTGTTACTTCCAAAAAGTAAGTTGCAAAATACATTCAAAAAGATGACATTTATGAATAAAGCATGTATGTACGTATACACTCACACACATTCTCTCTCTTATTTATATCTTTATTCCTAAAATACATATGAAAGGGCACACAGAAAACTGTTACCACTAGATTGTGGGTTGGAGGTGGCAAAGGTCAGGGGAGAGAATTTTACTTTATTTACCTTATATAGTTTTGTGCAATTCTGAGGTTTTACAACAAGCATATAAAACTTGATTACTTTTTTAACTAATTTTAATAAATTAAAAATTTCAATAATTGTAATGTTTACTTAATAATTTTAATAAATTAACATTTAGAATACTTAACAAATTATTTATTTGAAAGAATTGTTTATGAAATAATTAAATTATTTTTTTAATATTGAAAATAGCTTCATTATTATGAATTGTAAGAAAGAACTTTCCTGGTTTGACAACAGTCTAAAAAAGCACTTAAGACATTTTCTATAGCAGGCTGATAATAACCTACTCTAGGATCCTGACCTTATTTTGTGCCACATTCAAACCATTCTCTTTTAAATAGTTGTAAATTTACTGACCCACTGGCTACAATCCTATATAATAAAAGTGTAGTATGCAAACTGTCCCCTCCACCAGGAATTAGTCTGGGAGCTTAACCAGAGGGTGGGGCCAGCTGGGGGAAGGGAGGGAGGCCCAGGACAGCAGCCAGCAGCTGCTAGGGACCCTACTAGTGCACGAATTTTGTACACTGGGCCTCTAGGGTAACCTATGTGAAACACAAAACAAGCACATTTGAAAAAATTGTTTCACTGATCCTTGCCTAAGATACTTCTATCAACAATACCATTTCCCACCAAATTCAACTTTCCTGGGCTGGATTTTTTTTTCCTTTTTTTTTTTTTTTTTCAGAGAGAGAGGAAGGGAAAGAGAGAGAGGAACAGAAACATCAATTGGCTGCCTCCTGCAGGCTCCCTACTGGGGATTGAACCTGAAACCACCGCATGTGCCCTGACCTGGAATGGATCCCATGATCTCTTGGTGCATGGGTTGATGCTCAACCACTGAGCCACACCAGCTGGGCCCTGGGCTGGATTTTGCATGGGCCAGAAGCTGGAATGAGAGTGAGAAGCTGAAAGGCAACACACTGAGATAAGACCTTTCTACATTTGTACTAACAGTTTATCAAGTAGGGAAGGACCAGAACCAAGTCTCCTGTCTCCCAGAGTACTTTTTTCATGAGTAGGGGAGATGTAGGGGACCTCAGATTAATAAAATTATTTGTAACTTTTTATTAAGCACTTACTATGAACCAGGCACTGTGCTAAGTGTCTTAGATGGTTATATTTCTTAATCTTCACAACAACCCGTGAGGTATTATTACTTCCATTTTACATAAGAATAAACAGATTAAAAAATAATAACCAGAAAACAATCGTAAGATACCCAAATCACAAATTTTTCCCTATTCTCTTTCTTCTTGGATCACTTTTGATTTCTGCTCTTTTTTGTTAGAAATAAAAAATATTTGCCCTAGCCGGTTTTGGCTCAGTGGATAGAGCGTCAGCCTGCGGACTGAACGGTCCCAGGTTCAATTCCGGTCAAAGGCATGTACCTTGGTTGCAGACATATCCCCAGTAGGGGGTGTGCAGGAGGCAGCTGACCGAAATTTCTCTCTCATCGATGTTTCCAACTCTCTATCCCTCTCTCTTCCTCTCTGTAAAAAATCATAAAATATATTTTTTAAAAAAGAAATAAAAAATATTTCTAACATATCATGTACATTTTACTAACTTGTCATTAAAATATTATTTCCATAGTTCTCTGTATTTTTTTGAAAGTTCTATAACTCTTCCTCCCACCCCCATTTGCTCCTCAATCAACCTTAAGACAATTCACAAAGCAGACTTAGTCCCCTCATTTTAGAGATGAGGATCCCAAGGTCCAGCAAGTTCAGGGGAGTTCTTTTCCTATTCCCTTCAAAGGCAATTCCAAACTCAAGTAGACCCAACTGCTTCCCACCAGCTTCACAGAGACAACAGACGCCCTCAGGCATGAATTTCCTCTTTCTGTCTCCCCTCCCCACACCTAAAACTTATCTTCATCTACACCATTTCTTCCCTCAGAAGCCAGAGGAAAAAAGATCCATTCTCTTGATTCGCAGACTAATTTGTGCCCAGAATTCCATTCCTTCCCATCTATTCTAATTCATTACACCACTAGTTATTCTCCACTTTTCTGTTCCTCCAACCTCTCTCCCCCACCCCCCACTGGCTCTCTGCACTCAGGGAACCAACATGCAAACATAGTATTTGCTTCCACCTAAAAACAACAACACCCAAACTGTCTTTTATTCTACATTCCTCTTTAACTACCGCCCTGTCTCTCCTTCTGAGCTAATTTCCTTGAAAGTGTAATTTAGACTGGCTGCCTCCATTTACTTATTTCCCATTCACTATAACGTGGATCTGGCTCTGATTGCTGCACAGAAATTGCTCTCCCTAAAGTTATTGATAGCTCTTAAACACTAAAGCTAAAGGAAACTTTTCAATTAACGAAACTTTATCCTGACTCAAACTTTTGAGTCCCAGTATTCAAACTCGAATTGGTAGAATTTCAAAACTCATTTTATATATTTCAGAGAGGAAGGGAGAGGGAGCGATAGAAACACCAATGGTGACAGATAATCACTGATTGTATGCCTGCTGCACGCCCCCTACTGGGGATGGGGCTCGCACCCCAGGCACGTGCCCTGAACCCGAGAACCTGCAGTTCGCAATGCTGACGCTCTATCCACCGAGTCACACCGGCCAGGGCCAAAACTCATACTTTTAATCATTATGCTATATTGCTTCCAGGTAACCACACCTTTAGTCATCTTGATTTTCTTCTCCATCTCAGCCCGAGTCAGTCACCAAATCCCAATGAATAAATTACAAGTCTCCGTAAATATCTCTGGAGGCAGTTTTCTACTGGTCATGATGCCTGAACACCCACCTCAGAAACTTGATGGTTACTATTTTAAACCCCCAACAAGATTCAGACCGTATCATGAGGGAATAATCACCTCGCCTCTGTGATTCCCTTACGACCCTAGAATCACAGAATTTGGAAAGTAGAGGGGAATGTCATTTTATAGCTGAGAATCTGGGGCTGAGTAATTTACTTACTGGCAGCTTAGCACAGAGCCAGGAATACAAGACCATCAATAGTACATATATCTGCGGGGAAAATTTTATTGGGTGAAACACAACCTCTGTAAAGGCCTGTTCATTTTGCACCAGACCCCTCTGACTTCTTCTCAGACTTGAGTGGGATCTCTCTTTGTAACCTTTAAAGCATTAAATAAATTTGCACTAGCAGTTAGTATCCAAGGACCGACCCCTTCCTCTACTTGCCCGCCAGCGTCCGCGGTGCAGATCTTCCCGTCCAAGTTCTGGCTGTCAGTCCCCACAGACTCACCGCTTACAGATTTCTGTCAACAGTTGAGTCAACTATGAGAACTTAGATTAGAAATTTCCCTTCACACGGAAAAGCTTGCAGAAGTGACAACCCGAGCTTCCCTGACAGTTTACGTGTCACAATAAGCCGTAGCGGACAGTCTTCCCGCGAAACAGCAGTCCCGGGGAATCAAAGAAGTCAGCCCGTGGAATTCTAGCGCAAGCTACGCCCGCCTCAATTCTCCTCAGCCAGGCGCGCTCTTCCCGGAAGTGACGCAACTGGTCTGCGGAAGAGGAGTCAAAGGGGGAGGGGTGGTGTTTCCGTGCAGAAGTCCGCCGGGTGGGTAACTAGAACGGAGGAGCAGCTCAGCACCGTGACGGGCCGGGGCTCTTGAGCGCCTTCTGGCCATGGGCCCGCGGAGCCGCGAGCGCCGGGCGGGAGCCGTGCAGAGTACCAACGACAGCAGCGCCCTCAGCAAGAGCTCCCTGGCCACGCGCGGGTACGTGCACGACGCCTTCGCCGCGCTGCTAGTGCCGGGGTGCGCGCGCCGCGCGCCGCTCATCCACCGCGGCTACTACGTCCGCGCACGCGCCGTCCGGCACTGCGTGCGCGCCTTCCTGGAACGGACGTGCGCGGCCCCGGGAGCGCCTCGCGCCCAGATCCTGTCGCTGGGCGCGGGCTCGGACTCGCTGTATTTTCGCCTCAAAGCTGCAGGCCGCCTGTCCTGGGCTGCGGTATTTGAGGTCGATTTTCCAGACGTGGCGCGGCGCAAAGCGGAGAGGATTAGAGACACGCCGGAGCTGTGCGCGGTAACCGGGCCTTTCCGGAGCGGGGACCCTGCGTCAGCGCTGTGCTTTGAGAGTTCGGACTACCGCATCCTGGGCTTGGACTTGAGGCAGCTGGAGCGATTGGACCAGGCCCTGGCCGCCGCGGGCCTTGATGAAGCCGCACCCACTCTGCTCCTCGCTGAGGCCGTGCTGACCTACCTGGAGCCGGATAATGCAGCGGCCCTCATCGCCTGGGCAGCCCAGCGTTTTCCTGATGCTCTTTTCGTGATCTACGAGCAGATGAGGCCGCATGACCCCTTTGGCCAGTTCATGCAGCAACATTTTCAGCAGCTCAATTCTCCTTTGCATGGCCTGGACCGCTTCCCCGACGTGGCGTCCCAGCAGCTCCGCTTCCTCCAGGCTGGCTGGACTGCCTGCAGGGCCATGGACATGAATGAATTCTATCGCTGCCTCCTGCCCGCAGAAGAACGTCGGCGCATGGAAAATCTCGAACCCTTTGACGAGTTTGAGGAGTGGCATCTGAAGTGCGCCCACTATTTCATTCTGGCCGCTTCTAAGGGAGACACTCTCTCCCAAACGTGGGTGCTTTCACCCCCAGAGCTGTTTCCTCGGGTAGAGCCTGCTTCCCCTTCCGGGACCCTCCTTGCCAAGGTGGTCACTAGTGACAGCCAGGGCCCACACTGTAAGAGATATGGCCACGCCTCTGCCCTCTTGAGCCCAGGCATTCTCAGCGCAGGTGGATTTGGAGAGCAGGAGGGGCGGCATTGCCGAGTGAGCAAGTTTCACTTGCTCTCAAGATGCTGTGACTTTGAATGGAAAGGCAAACCAGTAGGCAGTCGGGGGACTGAAGCTCAGTGGGATGGACGCCTTTATCACACCATGACGAGACTTTCCGATACTCAGGTTCTGGTTCTGGGAGGGAGACTGTCCCCAGTAACTCCAGCCGTGGGGATTCTCCAACTTCGTTTTTGTAAGAGTGAGGAGGATAGCGCCGAGGATCTAAATGTAACGGTAACAAAAGCTGGCACAGAAGGAGATTCCACTTTGTCATGTTGGCGGCATTCAACAACACAAGTGTCCTATGAAAATCAGACGTACTTGTTTGTCTATGGGGGCCGAAGTGTGGGGGAACCTGTATTGAGTGACTGGCATTTTCTCCACGTGGGGACAATGACTTGGGTCAGGATCCCAGTGGAGGGGGAGGCACCTGAAGGTCGGCATTCCCACAGTGCCTGCAGCTGGCAAGCGGGGGCCCTTATTGCCGGAGGCCTGGGTGCTTCTGAGGAGCCATTGAGCTCTGTAGTCTTTCTGAAACCAACCAGTTGTGGATTCCTCTGGGAATCAGTTGATATCCAGCCTCCCATTACCCCAAGGTACTCCCACACAGCTCATGTGCTTAATGAGAAGCTCCTACTGGTTGGAGGGGTCTGGATTCATTCCTCCTCAGTTCCCGGGGTGACTGTTATCGATCTGACTACAGGATTGAGCTCTGAGTTTCAGATTGACACAACAGGTGTCCCATGGCCACTAATGTTGCACAACCATACCAGCATCCTCCTTCCTGAAGAGCAACAGCTCCTGCTCCTTGGAGGTGGTGGGAACTGCTTTTCCTTTGGCACCTACTTCAACCCCCATACAGTAACATTAGACCTTTCTTCCCTGAGTGCTGGGCAGTAGGGACTGGGCTTCTGATTTATTTAGGATCCACTAAAGTAGACAATAAAGGTTTCCACAAATAGGATTTGACTTTGGCTACAGATATTACCCCACTCCACACCCCTCCTTTTATTTTATTTTATTGGCACTATTATGTTAAAACATACCATCACTCAGAGAGATGATACAAAAATAAAACATAAGTAGGCCTATCTTAAGAGAGTGGTCATATAGTCCTAGAGGAGGAATTGGGGCCTTTAGATCCCTATATCTAGTTGGTCTTCCTCCCATTTTCTAATCTGCATTTATCCACTTATTGAGTTACAGTGACCTTTAACCTAAGTCAAGTGAAAAATTTCCCACTCCTATGCTTTATGATTTGAGGTGGTACTTCAGAAAAAGTTTCACACAGATCCTTGGTAAGAATCTAAAGTTGAATATAGTTGAAAGGGCATGATATTGACCTCATTCTTCATGTATAAAATCTAAAGTGAACCCAGTTACAGTTTTATTAAAGCATGGTGCTGTTTAGTGCAGAAGAGAACTCGGATAGATTCAACAATGATCTTTATATAGGACTTTATTGGAAAATATGCTTTTCCATTTTTGTCACTGGTTCCATATTTATATAGATTTATGAGTGCTTATAAATCAAACAATGGATGGTTCAACTCATTGTGTACATGATATGATAATGTTATGCTTCAGCTCTACTCTTCACCCTTAACTATGGTCTGTGCCCCAGGAGGCTGACATTCCTGGACTATATCAGTGAGTTTCTGGTGAGTATTACCAGTCATAGGCACCAGAGGGAGATGTAGGACAGGAAGAGTGAGGCAGGGTATTCTCAGTGTTTCTCCTACTAGTCTGCAAGTTGGCAGAGTCCCCCTTTTTTTTTTGTCAAAGGCCACAGCTTTTTATCCATGTAATAAGGTATAGCTCTAATTCTGCATCATTCCAGGTTCCAGTAATTGTTCCTTCTTACCGCATCAGGCCTAGGATTGTAATTGCTCTTTGCTAGACCTGAGCTGCACTGTTCAATATACTAGCCATTAGCCATGTGGCTATTTGAACTTAAATTAATAAAAATTAAATAAAATTAAGAATTCAGTGGCTTAGTTGCATTAACCACATTTTAAGTGCTCAGTAGTCACATGTAACCAATGGCTATGGTACTGGACAATATAGATGTAGAACATGTCCCTAGATCACTGCTGAGGTACTTCACTATCTTGACTTGGCTTCCCTTAACCTTGCTCAGTCCTTTTCAATTAGTATCTTCATTAAGCTCTCCTCAATTATCCCCTTTAAATGGACCATCTTTCATAGAAAGCCTTGTGGAATCAATGAAATATCTTAGGTATTCATCCTTAAAATTTAAGTCTTAATTTCTCTAAATTGTGTCTCAAAAGGTAGTGGCTTTAGTGGTACTAAGTGAACCAGTTCAGTAGTTCTTGTTAGTCTTTAGTCCTTGAAAGCTTAATAATACCTTGAGATTCTACAGTACTATAAATTTTAACATCTTGATGGGCTTAGTATGGCACAGACTCCTCTCTTCCTAAATATTTTTATAACAACTTTGCATATATATGAATGTGAAAAGTGATTAATATAAAGACTGAGTAGCAAACACAAACCTAAGTGTATGGAGAAGACAATGTTGGCTCTGTTAGATGAAGGCTCCCAGGAGAAGACAACCGCTGTCTAGCTTCAGCTTCACTGAGACTGCAGGAGCCCTTTCAAGAGAAGTTGTTAGTTCTGGTGGTGAAAGAGTCCTGGGAAACTTCAAGGCTGACTACAGCTAGGCATCTGGCAAGACTATAGGTACTAGATTACTGCCAGAAATATGATCAGAAGAGGAAAAGGCTGCATGCTTTGTAATTCCTATCTTTAAGTTCACTACGGCCTACTTCCAACTTTCAGGAGTAGATCAAAGCAGAACATTGATTAAATGAGTGCTCTCAGCTATGTAATAGTACCAGAATTCTAACCTAGAAATGACTCCAAGGCCCTGGGAACATCTGTAATGCTTTAGGTGGTGCCACCAACCATTATTATTTCATTACTTATTTTTTTTTGGGGGGGTGGGTAAGAAGGTGGTGCTGTGGTGAGGTGGTGTTGGGGGTGGTGGGTGGGGTAGAATCATAAAGAGAATGTGGATATGTGCCAGAGCCAAATTAGTAGTGCCTGTTCTCTTGAGCACTGGCCAGTATGGCACATGACTAATCAGGCTTGTTCCAGGAAAATTATCCCATTTTCTATAAGTGATTACCAGATTAAGCATGCCCTCCACCTCTAACCCGATACATGCATCATACTCAGGTAAGGAATTAGTCATTTCTCAAGCTCTACTCATTAGAGCACTTAGAAGTTTTGTCAACAACATTTACTATGTGCCTTTGGAACAGCGCTCTGTGTGGACTGCTGCTGGATCCCAGTTTCATAACAGTAATCAGCAGAGATGTGGGCCAGATTGAGAACTCCAGTTGGACAATAATTTTTGCTTTTCCATTTCACCTCTGAATATTTTTGTTCTAAAATTCTGGAATGGAGCTCTAGAGTAGTTATGAGAGTTAAAGGCCTTTTTCTTGTTTAGTAATTGTACTTTTCTTTTTAAACCCTCACCTGAGGATATGTTTTTATTGATTTGGGGCGGGGGGGGGGGGGGGAGACATTTATGTGAGAGAGAAACATTGATCAGGTGCCTTGACTGGGAATCAAACCTGAGACCTTTCGGTGTACAGGATGATGCTCCAACCAGCTGAGCCCCACTGGCCAGGGTTGTACTTCTTTTTAGGCCAGAAAAATTAAGAAAGGGAGATAATTTATTATGTTGAATTTACTGTCAGGGTCTCAAAAACAGTATCATACTAGTAAGGATATGAAGACAGATTAAGAAAAACTTTTGGAATATGTTCTTCAAAGGCCAGTGTTGCCATTTCCTTGTGTGCTTTTAGAATTTTACCACCAAATGTCAATTTTTCATTTTTCTACAGATTTAATCCTCCTTAGTAATGTTAGGAAGATGACATGCAACATGTGTTCCAGTGGCCAGGCACTGCCTTGGTCTTCTCTTTCAGTTGATCTCAGATCTTGAAAGTCTTGGTTTATTCCATGTCCATTTTGTGATTCCCAAACTTAACCTCAAATAGCCCCTCTGAGACGCCTAAATGACACCTCCTAGAAAATACTCCTATATGGCAGCCCCAAATGTAACCAACCACTGTGTTAAAGAAGCCCGGGCTCTTTGCAGAATCTGGTCAATAATAGAAGAACTAGTTACTAAGGTGAGTTCCTACATCATGGGAACCAATAATGCCTAATGTCATATTAAAACTAAACTAAGCTTTTTGACTACAGTAATGAAGAAAGGGAAATAAAATAGCATTAGGCTGGCAAAGTAGGTCATGAGTCCTGGATAATCACATTTGGACTTGATGTTTAAAAGAGAAGGAGATTATGCAGAGGAGAAATTATGAAACTTATAATCAGCTTTAGAGTAGGTTAAGAGTTCCTTGGATATCAGTAATGATGTAAACAGTTCTGTCATTCCACAGTTTAGTTATAAGGCTGATTATTTTTCTTGGACAGTGACATAAGCCCTTGGTTGGGAAGGGGCAGTTTCTTGACTGAGGGAAGGAATTGTGTGTCTAGTTCACTTCTCTATCCCTGTCATAGTAGATGCTCAATAAATACCTGTTGGATGGAGGTCCAATCTGACACTCAAATACATTACATTTGAATATTACTATTTTGCCTACCATGCACAAACAGATGTCAAAAGTCCTTTAATTACTGTGTGGGGGGGGGGGGGTGTGAGTATTCAAGTTTTAAAGACCCCTATTTAAGAGTTTTTAAAATTCAACTGTTTTGCCCTGGCTGGTGTAGCTCAGTTGATTGAGCATAGTCCCATGCACAAAAAGGTCTCTGGTTCAATTCTTGGTTGGGCATATACCTGGGTTGCAGGCACAGTCTCCAGTAGGGTGTGTGCAAGAAGCAACTGATCGATGTTTTTCTCTCTTGCTCTCTCTTCTCTCTTCTCTCTTCTCTCTTCTCTCTTCTCTCTTCTATTTCTCTCTTCTCCCTTCTCCCTTCTCCCTTCTCTCTTCCCTCTTCCCTCTTCCCTCTTCCCTCTTCCCTCTTCCCTCTTCCCTCTTCCCTCTTCCCTCTTCCCTCTTCCCTCTTCCCTCTTCCCTCTCTCTCTCTCTCTCTCTCTCTCTCTCTCTCTCTCTCTCTCTCTCTCTCTCTCTCTCTCTCTCTCTCTCTCCTATTTCTCTCTTCCTCCCTCCCTCTCCCTGCCTCTCTCTTTGAAATCAATAAAAACATTTTTAAAAAAAATTCAACTGCTTTGACCTGGATAAAGGGGGTAGACTTCCCATTGTTACTCCTAGTGTTACAGATTACACCTGAATCTTTTCCCTGATTGCAATTTTCAGCTGATCCTCATTACCTTTTGCTCAACATTGGACCATGGTTACCCCATGTCTTTTGGAAATGAAATGAGCTAACTTTGCCAAAAGGTTAATCTGAGGGAGTGGGAGCATGCAATTAAATGTGCTCATGAGCACATACATACAAGATCTTTCTAGAATGTGATGCTTCACTAGGCATGACTTATTAAAAGAAGTTTAATAGAGGGAGAAGAAAGACCTTGCCCTAATATTTACATGAAAAGTCATGTGCCACCTAATTGGCAGACTAAGGCTAGGAAATAAATTGTCATAAGAATGATTTTTAGGATATTACACCATATCCTGCTTTTTGCATTTCCTAGTCTTTGTCCACATTTTTAAACTTTTCATTAGAGCCCCAACCTCTGATTCATATTTGGCTTACTATTTCAGAAAAAGTTAGCAAAGATGATCTTTCTTATTTATAACTACATCAGTACATAACCAATACTTAAGAGGAAAAATACCTTTGCCACCACCAGACCTCAAAAAACCCCACTCAATTAAAGAAAGCAGAGTTTACATAGGCACAGAGAAGAGACTGGTGGATGCCAGAGGGATGGGGGAGTTGGGGGATTGGGTGAAAGAGGTGAAGAGGTTAAGAAGTACAAATTGGTAGTTATAAAATAGTAACAGGTGTGTAAAGTACAGCATAGAGAATATAGTCAGTATATTGTAATAACTGTGTATGGTGCCAGGTGGGTACTGGAAATACCGGGGGGACACTTTGTAAAGTGTATGATTGCCTAACCACTATGCTGTACACCTAAAACTAGTACAAAATAGTAGTAAATGTAAACTGTAATTGAAAAATAAAATCTAAATAAAAAATTGTAATACAATACACACAGCACAGTCTAGACCTCAATCCACTGAATTTATATTTGGACAATTGAATCCAGCCAGCATATCTTTATTTCCAGTGCATAACACATAGTAAATATTTTTTAAAAAGTCACATGAATAGCTATATGTTTGAGTTAGGCTAAAATTAGTAATAAATAGTGAATTGTAATAAGATCAGAGATTACCATCAGAAAATCAAAATATAGTGTAAAGCCATAGTAATTAAAATAATACCTTAACCAATAAAGAAATAAAAAAATAAAAAATAGATTGATATTGGTGCCAGAATAGACAAGTAGATTGAAAGAATAAAGAATTCAAGAACAGACTATATGTTAAGGTGACATTTTAAACTAGTGAGGTGAGGCTGGACTATTTGGTATATGATTGGGACCACCATCTGGCTAATCATTTGTGAAAAGTGATGTTTGCTCCCTAATTCTCACAAATACAAGCCTAAATTCTAGATGTATTAAAGATCAGACCCAAACTTAATAAGGAAAACAAAACTAAATTCTATGAGCATCAGAACAAGTATAAAAGAACATGTTATAAACTTAGTGGTAGAAAAAGGCCTTAAAGAACACATATATACAAACAAAATTCAGAAAAAGTCTGATAACTTTATTCATTTAAAATTTAAGGGTAAAAAAAAATACATTAAAATTTTAAAAGATTCGTCTTTTCTCTATCCAGGATCATGCCATAGGGAGACTTGTTTTCCTTTTTCATTCAGTCCCTAGAATTAAGATGCATGCAACTCATTCCTCTATTTCTCAACACTAGCTTCTGAGACATGTTAAGAAAGGGGAATCTGAATAATATAAAGTGGAGCTTTCAATGGATAATATCCACTTTTCATTCGTTCATTCATTCATTCATTCATTCAACATTTAAGTTGGCTCTGTTAGATGTGTCTGACATAGCATATCAGTGATCTAAATAATCCCTTGTAGAATTTGCAGCCTAGCAGTGGGAGACCAGAAATTAAACAATAAAGATAATAAATACATTATATATTATATTAGACGTGATAAAGACGGTGGAGAAAAGAAAAAGTAGAGTAGAGTAAGGAGGATAAGGAGTGTATGGGGAGGAGGTAGCAGGTTATAATATTAAATAGGGTAGATAGGGTCACTCTCACTGAGCAGTGGCATTTTAGCAAAGACTTGAGGTGACAGAGTTAGTTAATTAGATTATTAGAGAAAATGTTTTTTTCAGGCAGAAGGAATGCCAAGAGCAAAGCTCCTAAAGCAATTCATTGTAATTAAAAATAGATTTTAATCTAGGTTAAAAAGGGTTTGGGTGATATTATTTGACTTACATTTTGAAAAGATCCCTCAAAATGGACATAGTGGAAGGCTGCTGCAGTAATCAAGGTGAGAGATGATGTAGATTCATCTAGGAAGGTGAAAAATGGTGGAATTTCAGGTATATTCTGAAGGAAGAGCCAACAGAATTTCAAGGAAGGAAGGAAGGGAGGAAGGAAGGAAGAAAGGAAGGAAGGAAGGAAAGGAGAGAGAGAAAGAAGAAAGAAAGAAAGAAAGAAAGAAAGAAAGAAAGAAAGAAAGAAAGAAAGAAAGGAAGAAAGAAAGAAAAGGCTTCAAGACTTTAGGCCTAAGTAACTGGAAAGTTGGAGTTGCTGTTAACTGAGTTGGAGGAGACTACGGGTGTGCAGATTTGTGGGCATAGATCAGAAGTTTTAGGTTGGATGTGTTGACTTTGGGAGTCTGTTAAACATCCAAATGGAGAGCTACTTATTCAAATAGTATCTATTTTATAACCTCCCTCCTCACTCTCCACATTCACTCACTTTTTTTTTCCTTCTGTAAATAACCAGACCAAATACAGGAATAGAACTAGCAAATAAAAAGGGCTGAACTAGAAACACAAATTGTAGCTTGAAGAATAAGAGAGGGAGAAACCGAGATGGCGACATAAGTAAACACCGGAAATTGCTGCCTTGCACAACCACTTCAAAACTACAACTAAAAGACAAAACAGACATCATCCAGAACCACAGGAAGGCTGGCTGAGTGGAAATTCTACAACTAGAAGGAAAGAGAAAAGCACACTGAGACTCAGAGGAGGTGAGGAAGTAAAGTGCAGAGGTATGGAGGCGCGCGTGTGGAAAGGGCTGGCAACGGAGGACGCCAGTGTCTTTTTCAATCAGTTCTGGGCGAGTCTCTGGGGACCCAGGACTCATATGGGGAGAAACTGTACTATCTGGCATCAGGCTAAACTTGAGGGCAGCTTTCTCTCAGAGGTGCTTGAAGTGATTACCGGGACACTGAGACCAGGGGGCCTCTTAGGACAGGGCTGAGGATAAGCCATAGCTGTTTGCTCCACCCTGTTGATTCCCTGAGACCCCGCCCCACCCAAGCTGCTAGCAGAGGCTTTTGCATATGAATGCCCTGGCCCTTTGCAATCTGAAAATTACCTAACAAACTGCAGCTGGGCCAGACAGACCCAGAACTTCCAAGAGAAGGCCCAAGGCCCCACAGCAGCTTGCATTGCTTCACAGCTGGGCCTCATTTGGGCACCTCCAAACCCCAAACAAGGAAGAGGAATCTGCAGATCTCTCCATACCTCCTGCTGGGTAGCCTCAGGCAGAGGCTAAATTAGCACCTCCTTAGAGATCCAAGAGCCCGTGTACCCAGTGGTCAGAGTGGGACCATCCAGATTACAACTCCTCAGATCCATAAGGGACACACTCAGGGGGCAGACTCAGTGAGCACCAAAGCCCCACTGAAGCAAGTCTTGCCCCAGAAGGGTGTCTTCAGCACAGAAGTTCTCCCACTGTAGACACAGCTGATTCTCACAGCCAATGGGCCTGGAGGTCAATTCCTCCCAGTGATACCAACAACAATCAAGGCTTAACTACAACAAGACTGTGCACAAAGCCCACAAAGGGGTGCACCAAGAGTGCCCACCTCTGGTAATTGGGGAGGCTAAGCCACTGGGCCCTATAGGACACCTAGCACACAAAGCCACTCTATAAACACAGGGAAGCAGCCAAAATGTGGAGACAAAGAAACATATCACAAATGACAGAAATGGAGGAAACTAAACTACTGGATATAGAGTTCAAAACCACGGTTATAAGGTTTTTCAAGAATTTTCTAGAAACCGCTGATAAATTTAGTGAGACCCTTGAGGATATGAAAAAGGACCAACTAGAAATTAAGCATACACTGACTGAAATAAAGAATAATATACAGAGATCCAACAGCAGACAAGAGGATCCCAAGAAGCAAGTCAAAGATTTGAAATACGAAGAAGCAAAAAATACCCAACCGGAAAAGAAAAAAGAATCCAAAAATATCAAGATAGTGTAAGGAGCCTCTGAGACAACTTCAAGCGTACCAACATCCGAATTATAGGGGTGCCAGAAGAAGAGAGAGGGCAAGATATTGAAAACCTATTTGAAGAAATAATGACAGAAAACTTCCCCCACCTGGTGAAAGAAATAGACTTCCAAGTCCAGGAAGTGCAGAGAACCCCAAACAAAAGGAATCCAAAGAGGACCACACCAAGACACATCATAATTAAAATGCCAAGAGCAAAAGACAAAGAGAGAATCTTAAAAGCAGCAAGAGAAAAAAAGTCAGTTACCTACAAGGGAGTACCCATACAATTGTCAGCTGCTTTCTCAACAAAAACTATGCAGGCCAGAAGGGAGTGGCAAGAAATATTCAAAGTGATGAATAGCAAGAACCTACAATCAAGATTACTTTATCCAGCAAAGCTATTGTTCAGAATTGAAGGTCAGATAAAGAGCTTCACAGATAAGGAAAAGCTAAAGGAGTTCATCACCACCAAACCAGTATTATATGAAATGCTGAAAGGTATTCTTTAAGAAGAGGAAGGAGAAGAAAAAGGTAAAGATAAAAATTATGAACAGCAAATACATATCTATCAACAAGTGAATCTAAAAATCAAGTGAATAAAAAATCTGATGAACAGAGTAAACTAGTGAATATAATAGAATCAGGGGCATAGAAAGGACTGACTATTCTCGGGGGGAAAGGGGTGTGCGGGGGTGCGGGAAGAGACTGGACAAAAAACGTACACTTATGGATGAAGACAGTGGGAGGGTAAGGGCAGAGGGTGGGGTGGGAACTGGGTGGAGGGGAGCTATGGGGGGGAAAAGAGGAACAACTGTAATAATCTGAACAATAAAGATTTATTTTTAAAAAAAAGAAGAAGAAGAGGATCCCTGGCTGGTGTGGCTCAGTTGGTTGGAGCCTTATCCTGTGCACCAAAGTTATCAAGTTCAATTTCCAGTGAGGGCACTTACCTAGGTTGTGGGTTTGATCCCTAGATAGGGCATGTGTGGTAGGCAACTGATCAATGTTCTCTCTCTCTCTCTCTCTCTCTCTCTCTCTCTCTCTCTCTTTCTCTCTCTCTCTCTCTCTCTCTCTCTCTCTCTCTCTTTCTTCTTCTTCTTCTTCTTCTTCTTCTTCTTCTTCTTCTTCTTCTTCTTCTTCTTCTTCTTCTTCTTCTTCTCTCTCTCCCTTCTTCTCTCTCTTAAAAAAAATCAATAAAAAAAGACTAAAGGGGGGGGGGGGAAATGGGAGATAACTGTAATACTGTCAACAATAAAAATACATTGAAAAAAAGAATAAGGGGCAAATTCTCTGTGAGATAGCCCAAGCCTGGCTGCTCCTGGCTCCCAGAGCCTCTGCCGGAGCCAGTTTCATTCAGACCCATTGTCTTTTTTTCCCTCCTGGTTTTTATTTCCTTCTATATTAATATTTATTATACATACTGTGTAAACATGCTTCATTAGCAGCTTTTTCATAAAGCCCAAATGCCTCATCTCCTTATTGATAGCCCATTTATATTAAGCTATACACTAGTCAGCCGTGGGCAAACTACGGCCCGTTTGAAATGAATAAAACTAAAAAAAAAAAAAAGACCGTACCCTTTCATGTAATGATGTTTACTTTGAATTTATACTAGTTCACACAAACACTCCATCCATGCTTTTGTTCCGGCCCTCCAGTCCAGTTTACGAACCCATTGTGGCCCTCGAGTCAAAAAGTTTGCCCACCCCTGCCTAGGTCCTAAAGCACACGATACTGTTTCATGCCTCCATTTCTTTACTTGCAGTGCTCTACCTTTTTGGGGAAGGGAGAGGGGTACATTTTTTTTGGGGGGGGAACAAATATACAACTTGGAATGGATTGTATTTCTGAGAATCCATTCTGAGAATGGATTCTCATTCTCAGAAATTCTGGGAAGTCAATTATGCCAATACCATCAGCATCCACTCATTAATCATGTCCTGTAACTCTGCTTCTGTGGGATTCTGCCCAAGAGACCTCATTACAATTCCCCATTCCTTTGTTGTTACAGTTCTATCACCATCTTTATCAAACAGTGAAAAAGCTTCTTTGAATTCTGCAATCTGCTCTTCAGTTGGTCAGCCATGCAAGCTCTACTGGTCTCCAAGACTCGACCACATAACCACTCAGCTTGCTTGCTCCACTTGGACTCCCAGTTGGGTTCTTGATACTGCCCCTCTTGCCTTATTCTCACACCATCCCAACCTTGGTAATACAATTCCTACTTGACTTTCAAAGCTTACCTTTGGGAAGCATTCCCTGATTCTAATCCACCATGCCCTCAAACCCTTTTAAGGATGGTATGGATTGCTCTTCTGTATCGCCATTGAACCTTGTAAATACCATCCATATTTCACTTACCATATTGAGTTACAATCTGTTTTCTAGTCTGTCTTCTCATTCCAGATTGAAGCTTCTTACGGGCAGGAATAGTATCTTATTCATTGCTGTGTTCCCAACACCTGGCACTCTATAAACAAACTGAACAAGGATCTCTCATTGTGGGTGTTTAACTTCTTGGAGACAGAACTTTCTCATATCCTTTCAATGTTCCCTTAGGTCATGTAGCCTTTATCTTTAGGTCATGACACTGGAGTACAAAATAAGAAGACAGACATAAGAGAAGAGCATAAATGATGAAAAGGGAGCTGAAAGCCATGTGGTCTAGGAAGGGAGAGAAAGAGAGAGTATGGCAAGACTTGAGGTATGGGTATCTTCTACTCTCTCACTTCACCTCCTCAAAACTGAGGAGAGGTCCAATAAAGGGTGGTAAAAACATTCAGATAGATTTAGGCAACTCCCAGGGCAGGAAGACCAGTTTGGCAGAGCTCCGCAGGACAGGGTAATGAGAGGGAAATCTGGAAGCAGTATAAAATTAAACATCAGTATCTGTAGCCCAGGACAAAAATATAAAACCTTAAAATGGAGCAGCTACAATAAAATAGAGAGTAAGGAACACATTCTAGATTATTTGTAATAATAATAAAATTGGTAGCAGAACTGTATCAAGTACTTACTAATTGCTGGCACATTATCTCACTTAACTATTACAGCAACTCTATGATGAATTAACTGTTCTTTTTCATATTTAAAGGATGAGGCTATTAAGGCACAGAGAGGTTAAGTAACAGGATTAATGTTGCACAGCTGTAAGTGGTAAAGCCAGGCATCATACCCAGGAGGGTCTACTGATGGAACTCAGGATCTTAACCAGTCTGTATGACCATGATACAGCAACAGGACCAGGTGACTCCTGAACAGAGAGGAAAGGTGGTTGAAGAATCAGAGATCACACCAAGATCTCTATGTTTGGGTTCTCACTCATATGAAAGCCTGAATATTACAGTGTATAAAGATATTATTTGACTTACATTTTTAAAAAATATACTTTTATTGATTTCAGAGAGGAAGGGAGAGGGAGAGAGAGATGGAAACATCAACGAAGAGAGAGAATCAATGATCGGCTGCCTCCTATCAGGGATCGAGCCAGCAACCTGGGCATGTGCCCTTGACCGGAATCAAACCCAGAACCCCTCAGTTCACAGGCCGATGCTGTATCCACTGAGCCAAGCCAGCTAGGTTTGACTTACATTTTTAAAGGATCCCTAGAACATTGTAAAGCCATTGACAAAATGAGAAAGAGAGGCAGTTTAAGGAGAACAATGAATTGAGTTTGGGATATGTTGGTTGTGTCAATATGTCAGACACAGATCAGTTTCTCAAGGATTGGGGTGGGATTTAATGGGAAACAATGAGATTTTTAGGCTCAATCTATAAATTTAAGCTTTTAATTAATGGGAAGGAGATAGTGAAGCTAATCTTTGAATTTAATGACAGACATTTGTTATCTTAAATCCTCTCTGTTGCATTTACACTGTGATAAATAACTTTTTAAAAAAGTAACATATTTTATCTCCCTGATATTGGAGACATTCACTCAGTCAAGGAACAGGTGAATTTAGAAATCTAGAGAATGTAAATTATCATCATTGTTCTGCACTCAGAAGAAAACTTTTGTGGTAACTCAAGTCCTCTGTGAGGCTCAGCTATTTCCAGATGCTGGACGCAGCCTTGTGATTCTGAACAAACACCTTCACCCTGCTGTACTTATTATATCAAATACGGTGTCAACAAGTCATAATCCTGCCTCCTTCATTACCCCAAAACCTGAGTCATTTGCTGAGGTAATCGCCATAGGTAAGCCCTTTAGGACAGTGAGTGAACTACCCAGAAATGAAATGCGATGACAGGTAATGAAGTTCATTACCAACTGGTCAACCTCTGTGGTCCTAGCCAAGAGCTCCTTTAGCTCAAATAAGGAATCCTGAGAAGAGAGAAGGGCCCTACTTGAGCAGATATATGCTTTTCAAATAGTCATAATCCCTTCTATTTATCGAGCGCTGACTTTGTGCCCAGAACTGGGCCAAGTGCTTTCAAACTTTGTCTCCTGAAATCCTCACAACCTGGAGAGGTATATTATTATTCTGCTCCCTTTGAAGATGAGGAAACGGAGGCTTTGAGAAGGGATGTAATTTGTTCATGGGCACAGGCTAATCGTAGAGTCAGGATTCTAACTCAGGTTTGAGAATCCTGTAGTAATCCAGTCTCACGGTAGCTCTGAGGCTTGGGCTGAATCCCACAACACTTCACTCATCTGCCTTGTAAGAGAAACTAAATGCCATGACAAAATGCCTTGACGCTGTATAGACCCAAACTGGAACCATCAAGCTGGCGCTTGAGGGAAGTTCCTCTGAGAGTGTGCTGCTGGTCAGACTGGCCCTACAGGCAGCGTGGACCCTGCCCCTGAAATGCCAAACTCCCTTCTCTGCATTGTCAGCCAGCAACCTGAAACTCCTTTCTGTTGACTTTGAGACCTGAACCTTACATAACCCTTTCTGCCTCTACTCCTTTTATAGGCCAATGATTTCATGCCACGGTGAAGTCAAATAGCCAAGGCATTGGTCAGCAGCTGAACACAAGCCATTGAGGGGAACCAGTGTCCTTTTGTCCAGAACAACTAACCAAGCCCGAAACTGTGATGGAAACGTGTGGTATTTCCTGGGGCTGATGTAGTGCAGGCAGCTGCCCCAGGTGCTCAGTCCAGACATCCTAACTTGAAATCTAATTGGGATGGCCAAGTCTGGGGACTAGTACTTGGAAATGAGTTAACCTGGAAGTAATTCTCTCATCCAGAAATTCTGCTACTTTTATATCGAGTGCCTTAGAAATCAGACTCCTTTTTCTCATTCCATACTATAATCTTATTTGTTATAGGTTAAACATGAAGAGTGAGTACTAACCTTCAGATCCTGCGCATAGAGGAAATAATGTCTGTCCTGATAGTAGGCCCCTCTGGGGAGCATGCTTTTTACTCCTTTACGAGACCACAGATAAGTGTCATTGTTAGGGGACAGTGAGTAATTCTCTCCCACTAGTAGAAACAGCTGCTGTTTTGAACCTTGGAACTTTGATTAATGGTTAATCAGTACCTCACCTGCCCCAGCCTTGAGGTGTTGCTTAAGTCACGGGGCACCCCAGAACACCTTGTCTCATTCTTATTTATTTATTTATTTATTTTAATTTTTATTGATTTCAGAGAGGAAGGGAGAGAGAGCGCGCGATAGAAACATCAATGATGAGAGGGAATCATTGATTGGCTGCCTCCTGCATGCCCCCCACAGGGGATTGAGCTCCCAACCTGACATGTGCCCTTGGCCGGAATTAAACCCAGGACCCTTCAGTCTGCAGGCCAACGCTCTATCCACTGAGCCAAACTGGCTAGGGCACCTTGTCTCACTCTTAAACACTATCTAGATCAGCCGTGGGCAAACTACGGCCCGCGGGCCGGATCCGGCCAGTTTGAAATGAATAAAACTAAAAAAAAAAAAAGACCGTACCCTTTTATGTAATGATGTTTACTTTGAATTTATATTAGTTCACACAAACACTCCATCCATGCTTTTGTTCCGGCCCTCCGGTCCAGTTTAAGAACCCATTGTGGCCCTCGAGTCAAAAAGTTTGCCCACCCCTGATCTAGATGCTCTCTTTCAGGATGCTGTGTTTACAAGGAAATGGGGATTCCCACCCCCTCCCCCTCTCTAATGACAATCCTGATTTGCTGCCTCCACAAGAGCTCTATTTTATTGATTCATTTGTAGATATTTTAGGGGTCATAAATAATGGACTGGGGGGGGGAAGTGGGGGCTCAAGAGAAGGAGACCAAGGTGTAAAGGTAATGATGCTCTTCCTTGATCCCAAGCCAACACCCTTCAGGTGATGAAACCATCTCACAGCCAGGGCTCTGGTGAAAGTGCTGAAACAATGGCTTAGCCATGTAGCCATCCTTAAATGACCTGGCCCCTTGCTTAGGTTAGAGAACAGCCACACCTCACCTTAATGATTTTTGCCCAAAGTCTCTCCTAACCAATGAGAATCCAAACCAGAACAATCATTAACATCGCAACAGACTGACGCAGAAGGATCTTAACCTGGTTCTACCTGTCAGGTTCTAAATAAACCTTCCATTGCCTAGCCTAATGGCTCTTCCTGTGGTTTAAAATTTGTCCAGGGAGTTGCTTGAGTTCATTCCACATGTAAGTCGAACCTTCCCAAAACAACAAACAGGTAATTGTCAAGCCCAGGTGGAGTCCTTGGGCCTGTGACAGGGGTCTAGGAGCCATGGGACCATCGGATGCAAACCAGGAAAGGGTGCTCCTGCTCCATATTCCTTTGTCAAGAGATCAGAGGGGGCTTTGGGCCACGGCTGAAACTTAGTCACAGAAACTTGGTGTGGAATGTACACAGGCAGCTACAGAATGTCCAGCAACCAAAGAAAAGATCAGAGTGCCTACTCCTTGTAGAGAAATAACACCCATCCTTTTAGTAAAAGTTGAAAAGGCAAGACCCTTCATGGGCAATAACATGAGGTGTAGAAAGGGAACACATTTTAGAACCTGGATTCACCACTGGGTGACCTGAGGTAAGTCCCATAGTCTCTCTGGGCCCAACACAGTCTTCTCATCTGTAAAATGGGTTTGATAATAGTGCCTATCTCACCAGGTATTTATGAGGATTGAAAGGAGCCAGGGGCACTGGCTGGTGTGGCTCAATGGACAGAGCAGTGGCCCAACCACCGAAGCGTTGTGGGTTCTATTCCCAGTCAAGGACTCGTACCTGGGTTACAGGTTTGATCCCCGCTCCTGGTCGGGCTCCAGATTCTTTCATACCATTCTATCTCCCACACTGACAGGAAAGGAGGAAAAGCCAATGTAAAAATGTGTTATCACAGACAACAGTGCAATAGTCACCAGTGGGAAGAAGGTAGTGGGGGTTTGAGGGGGCCTAATATTTGGTGACGAATGGTGGTTTGATTTTGGTGGTGGGCACACAGTGTAATATACAGATTTTGTATCATAGAAATGTACACTTGAAACTTATATGATCCTATTAACCAATGTCCCCCTAATAAATTTAATTTTAAAATGTATTATTGGTCATAGCAGTACTATTCACAATAGCCAAAAGTGCAAACAACCTAAATTTTCATAAGCTGCTGAATAGGTAAACAAAACATGGTATATCCATGCAATGGTATATTATTCTGCCATAAAAAGGAATGAGGTACTAATAAATTTTGTTTTACTAAAAAAACAAGCAAACAAGGAATGAAGTACTGAAACCCACTTCAGCATGGATGAATCTCAAAAACATATGCTAAGTAAAAGAATCCAGCCAGAAAAGGATACATATTGTATGATTCCATTTATATGAAATATCTAAACTAGGCAAGTTCTTAAGGATTCGTAGTTGCCAGGTGTTGGGTTAGGGAGAAATGAAGAGTGAGGCTACATGGGTACAAGGTTTTTTTTTGTGTGTGTGTGTGATGAAAATGTTGGGCAATTGGCCAGTGGTGACAGTTTCACAACTGAATGTACTAGATGTCACTGAATTATACACTGCAAAATTCTTTTAAAGTGGTAAATTTCACGTTATGTGTTAGCACAAATTTTTTAAAAATCTTATAAAGCTGGTCACTGTTATGGGCACTTGGGGCTTAGTCCTGCTAGGATCCTCTGGAGAGCCAAGTAGAATGTGCTTAAGAATTGTCCGCCCTGAATGAGATAAAAGGGAGCACTTATTTACCGGATCCTGGTCCCCAGTGGTCAAGGATTGGGCCCTAGGTATTGACTTTCTCCCCCCTTTTCAGGTTTGCAAATGAGTGAGTGCCCAGCAGGTCAGAGAAATGCTGAGACAGAGTGTGAGAGGTTCCTGATGAGGTTTAGACCCAGTGCTATCAGGTCTCACCTGCGAGGAGGTATGTTGTCAGGTCACACCTGGCTGTTGCAGAAATAGTTGGAGTTAAAGTGGGCTGAGGGGATGTGAGGTGAGGCATACAATGTGCCCAATACACCCTCAGTTTGAAATACTACAGATGCAGACTCATAGAAGTAGAAAGTAGATGGGGAGGAGAGAGAAACAGGGAAGAGGTTTGGTGGATTCTTGTTACTCCCTGATCTTCACAGAAGCTTCAGAGTGTCGTTGTCCCATCTTCTCTCTTGAAAATGATGATTAGCAGCTGTCTGTCTACAACTTAACTCCACCACAACCTCCTACTACTCAAACTTACCCGCTTAATTTCTACCTCACGCCCCTTTCACCATGGCATCAGTCTGTCCACATCATTACTATCTCTACTCTCTCTGCACCCATCAACTTCCTCCTTCTCTCACTTTTCTCCCAAACCTTTTTACAATCCATGATTCATGATTTTAGTCACTCTCTCAAGACAGTTCGAGGCTCTTGCTTTTTAGCACTTTTATACCATTTATCTGATAAAACCCCAACTCTACTGGTGAAATCAACTCTCAGGCTTCTCTATGGCCACATCCTGAGATGCTCCATTGAAGAACAGATAGCCACTGCAGGACAGATCACTGCGGTAGAGACTACCAACACCACAATATATAATCTTTAATAATAGCACCCTGATGCCTAGTTGGACACATTGCTGCCAGGAATAAAAGACTGCATTTCCCAACTGCCCTTGTATTCAGGTGTGGTCATGTGACTTTATTCCAGCAAATTGAGGGAGAATGTTGGGTGGTTGGTGCAGGAAAGCTTAAAGAGATATGATTTAGCAGAAGAGCCCCCTTTTTGTCTTCTGGTACAGCTGGGTTGGCCATCTTGAACCATGAAGTGACCATGCAAGTCAAGATGCTCAAGTAAAAAGTAGTAGTTTTGATCCCTAATAAAATCACATACCAGCCCTAGTTTTGCCTTCATAATTCCTTTATATAAAACATAAAGTTTTATTTTTAGTCACTATTATTATTACTAATTAATTTTATTATCACCAACCTCAGAAGGGCCTGAAATACTACCTAACAATCCTGTCACCTCTTTCCAGTTCATTCATTCTGGAATTCGCCTCTGTGGTTATATCAAACCATCACCACCCTCCTCAAATATCTGACTTCCCATTTCTCACCTCATAGTAAGCTGATGACTGGACCTCTTGCTTCAATGGCAAAATAGAGGTCATCAGATCAAAACCCCCTCAAATTTCTATCACAAACTTGCCTGCCCACCTTCCCTTCTTTACTATCTTTCCTCTTGCTACCATAGAGACTATATCTCTCCTCCATTTAAGGCAAATCTTTCCACCATCCTATGTCCAACTCACATAGGTTTCTCTTCCTGATATTTTTATTTTACTTAACATAAGGAAAAATGGAAGGCAAAATCTATCTTTTTCAGTGTATACTTCCACCAGTTTTGATCAACATATATATTTGTGTATATACTACCATTGCAATCAAGAACTGTTCCACCATCCCTCAGAACTCCCCCAGCCTCAGGCCAACATATAGAAGGAGCTTAACCCTCCAGTCTCTCGCAGTTCCCGACAGTCTTGTCTGTTTCTCACATCCCACTGCGTCACTCATTTAGTCAGTGGTCGGCAAACTGCGTCTCGAGAGCCACATGCGGCTCTTTGCCCCCTTGAGTGTGGCTCTTCCACAAAATACCGACTTCTGCGCATGGGCCACAAAGTTTCAATCGCACCGTACGTGCACGCCCGCACGTGGTATTTTGTGGAATTAGATTATCTACCTGGCTCCTCAGATATTTGAGTTTGAGGTGCCTGGATTATTCATTCTCTTTCCTGTATCTTTTTAACTAATCCCTTTCTACTCATTCTTTCCTATCAACACTTAATGATGCTCAATTCTCTGACTAGTGAAAACTCCTCCTTTGACCTCTCCAGATGCTACCCTTCCCTCACAATCAAACTTCCTGAGTTGTTATTTGGGGATACCCTCAGTCAAATGCCCCCTTTTGGCCTAAAATTCTCCTGATACTCTCCAGAAAGGTTGGGGGGAGGGAACAAATAAACAAACAAACATAAAAGCAAGTTAAATCAAGAATTGCTGCATCTTTTCCAGATGATAAAGTTCTCATGGTTCCACATTTAACATTGCTTTGGGATTTTGGTAAGAAATTTCTATTCAAATTGTGCCAACTTGCTCTTTTGTATTAAAATTACAAATAGTGCAAACCTTCCCACTGACATGGCCCTAAGTGAGGGACTGAGTTTAGATTCAAAGTTATATCTACAAATACCAGTAAGTTCTGCTTCCATTGTCTCTTTGAAGGAAGCAGCCAGTATAAGAAAGCATGCATATCTTTTCTTCTAAAGTGAGGGATCCAGATCCATTTAGACATTTGGAAAATCAAAAATGTGAAATCTCATTCACAGAGGTGGGTAATATTTAAATATTATTGAATACTAGAGGCCCGGTGCACAGATTCATGCACCGGTGGGGTCTCTTGGGCTAGCCTGCAGGGATTGGGCCAAAACCAGCTCTCCGACATCCCCCGGGGGTTCCCGGATTGTTAAAGGGTGCAGGCCAGGCTGAGGGACCCCGCCGGTG
Source organism: Myotis nattereri (assembly GCF_964212035.1). Lineage (NCBI taxonomy): Eukaryota > Metazoa > Chordata > Mammalia > Chiroptera > Vespertilionidae > Myotis > Myotis nattereri. The sequence goes on from NC_138075.1 coordinate 65,315,576, forward strand.
CATGAATCTGTGCACCGGGCCTCTAGTATGCATGTAAGATCTTTGGTTAATCTCTTCCCGCCCTTCCCCATCCTTCCCTCCGAGATTCATCAGTCTGTTCCATGTTTCCATTCCTGTGGTTTCCACTCCTGTGATGAGTGTCTGCCCCATGATGGTCAGTGCGTTGAATGGTCAGCTGGTTGACTGGTCATTTAGACTTTTATATATATAGATTATTTTGAGTAGAAAATAAAGAGACAATGAAAAAATTCCCTTCTACTGGCCTCTGGCTCTTGGTCTCCTGAAATTCTTCCTTCATTGATTTTTCCTCCCTCACTGATTATTATTATTTTTAATCCTCACCTGAGGATATTTTCCCGTTAATTTTTAGAGAGTGGGAGAAAGAGGGAAAGACAGAGAAATATTAAGGTGAGAAAAGCACATCTATTGGTTGCCTCCTGTACGAGCCCCCACCAGGGCCCTTGCTGGAGAGGAGCCTGCAACCAAGGTACGTGCCCTTGACCAGAATCAAACCCGGGACCCTTCAGTCCACAGGCTGACACTCTATCACTGAGCCAAACTGGCTAGGGTTTCACTGATTATTTTTAAAAGAACAAAAATGAAGCCTGGCAAAAGAAAAGGAAGTCATTTCTAACTTTGCTCACATTCACTGTCCCCATTTTCTCCTCTCCCATGTAGTCCTCAACTCTCTCTAATGTCTTTTCCTCTCCCACCATCCCACCATCTGAATCTCTCTCACTAAGGTACAGTAGTCTCCATACTGATGTATACTTTTCATACTTTATGTTACTTATGGCTTGGCAGCACTCCCTTCTCCTTCTTCTTCTTCTTCTTCTTCTTCTTCTTCTTCTTCTTCTTCTTCTTCTTCTTCTTCTTCTTCTTTCTTAATCCTCACCCAACAAGTGAGGATATTTTTCCCATTGATTTCTAGAGAGAGAGGAGGGAGAGAGAGGGGGGATCTGGGGGGAGAGAAACATGGATGTGAGAGAGACATATGGGCTGGTTGCTTCCCACATGCACCGGGGGTGGGGATCGAACCTGCAACTGTCCAGTGTGCAGCTGATGCTCTAACTACTGAGCCATGCCAGCCAGGGCAACGCTCCCAGCTTCTTGAAACACTTTGGCTTCTTAGGACAACCACCTCCTGGTTTTCCTGATACCTCTCTGGTTCCATGGCCATCATCTCCTTTACTCATCCTGGAATTCCTAGGGTCTCTTCTCACTCTGCAGCCATTTCACACAGGCACTCATCCAAATCCTTGGCTCCCATGACTATCATTTTATGTCCCTAACCCGGACCATTCTGCTATGCTACAGATTCATCTATTCAACTGCCTAGTCAGCCTCTCTCTTATACATCTAATGGTTTTCCCAAAGTCAACCACAATCCTAAACCTGACCCATGTTCTGACCTCCCAAACTTGGTCCTCACACAGTGTTTTCTATTTCAAAAATATCATCACCATCTACCCAGAAGCATGAAGCCAGCAACCTCATGACATCTCCTTCTCCAGGTTTTAGATGTTTAGGCAAAACTCCTCCATTACTCTTCTTCCATCATTTTTAAGGAGCAGAGGACCATCCTGGGGAAAAAGGTATTGGGGAACCCACCTGGACTAACTCACCTTGGATGTTTACTTATTTATTTATTTTTGGATGTTTATTTATTAAAACAAGGTGATGGCTTGGAGTGGTCCAGATTGAAGTCAGACAGGCAGATGAGGGCAAGATGGGTGAAGCTTGCCACCAGAAAGGGGCTGTCTGCATAAGATCCCAAGACTTAACAACAGGGGCTCAGAAACTGGTCCCAGGCAGAGGATGTGGCTCTCTGGCTCCACCCTTCCAGCTATATAACCGAAGGCCTCTGCAGTCCTCCCAGGCTTGTGGAGTTGGTCAAGAACCTCTAGCCTGATGGGGCTGAGCCAGTCAACTCATCCTTGAACATGTGCAGCTGGGTTCCCATTTTCCAAGTAGGCAGCAGCCGTCGAGAGAGCAGGTCCAATTCGTGGACAAAAGTAAGCAACTCTAGGGATTCTCCAGCACTTATGGGGAGAAGTTCCCAGGAATTACTTGATTTCCAGCTAATTTCATAGGGGAACTATTGATATTATAAAAATGGGCGTTATTTTGTAGATGGCTCAGCCTGTGCAGGTGGGATCAGACTGGAAATCTAGGGATGAAGACAAAATATACAAATAACTATTTAGAGTGTGATCAGTGCTAAGAAAGAGAATAGACGTGTTCCAAGAGGTAAACATGGGGTCTCAGCTAGTTAGAGATAGCTTCCATGAGGAAGTGACATTTCAGGAGGGAGGATAGAAAATATGATCAGGGAAGGGCATGGCTTGGGGAAACACATTGGGAATGTGGTAACTGGGCAAACCACCAGGAAGCAAGTGAAAGGAAGAATTGTGGGGAATACAGCTGAAAATGTGATCGGGGTAAAATACCGTGGTGAACCATGTGAAGATCTTGGACTTTGGAGCAATGCAAGCCATTGGTGAGTTTAAGCAGGGTATGACCTAATCAGCTTAGGTCACATATTATGTTTTCAGTCCCCCTGAGAATACTCAAGCCAGTAGTATTGACAAGACTGAGTAAGACGGAGGCTGATCTTAGCTCTGACCATTTCTCCATGGTCACGAATGTTTACTTGGACAGTTTAGCAGCACGTCTTGACACGTGTTTTTTCACTCTATATGAAACTCACATTCTGAAGGATCTTAAATATTACCATTAGTATCAATAAAACTGGCTAATGCTTGTATAGTTCTTTAAAGCTTCTACATGCTTCCACAAATCTATTTTATCTAATCCCACTATCTATTTGATTCTCAATGCAACTCCATAAAGTTGGAGTTGCATTGAGAATCAATGCTATTGGCCCCATTTTGTATGGGGGAGTGCTCTTATCAAGGCTTACTAGCCAAGCTCAGAAGGCCCAGAGCAGGGTCCTGAGCCAAGTTTTCTAACTCAGAAACCTGTGCTCTGTCCCTTTTGGTCACAGGGCCTTCATACAGCAGGTTCCAAACATCTGATGAAGTTTTGTAATATTTACAAGGATAAGTAAGAAATAGTATGAATTTGGGGGAATGGGTGGAACTAATTAGTTCGATTTTGATCATGTTGAATTTGAAGTGACTACAGAACCTTCAAGTGGAAAACCCAGTAGACACATATAAGGGTGTTGAACCAGGGAAGGATTATATGTGTCTGTATTTATTTTAGGATGAAAGGTCCTCAGAACTTGCTGTCTTGTTGTGGGACGAATCTAGTGGATTAACCCTAGCACAGGTTGGTCTATTATCATAGATCAGGGGTCCTCAAACTTTTTAAACAGGGGGCCAGTTCACTGTCCCTCAGACCGTTGGAGGGCCGGACTATAGTTTAAAAAAAACTATGAACAAATTCCTATGCACACTGCACATATCTTATTTTGAAGTAAAAAAACAAAACGGGAACAAATACAATATTTGTATTTGCATGTGGCTCGCGGGCCGTAGTTTGAGGACCCCTGTCATAGATGATTCTATGGTAAAAGAGCTTTTTTTTTGTTTTGTTCTGGAAATTAGATTTAAAACTTGACTCTATCGAGCACTTGTCTTTTAGGAGAAAATTTATACAGTAAACAGAATGTAATATAATCAGTCAAAGAACATAATTTGCAATACTTTGATGGGTATTGAACATAACTTAATCACTTGATGGCACCTTCATTTTAAAATTAGTTGCTCAATATAGCTGCTGAGCTAGGTTCCAGGTGGGGATGATAATCATGTGTGAGAGCTGATGTAGGTAGTGGTATGAAAAAAACTAGGAGTAATCCAAAGCTCAATTTAATAGGTGATATTTAGGTGTAAAATTCACAACACTAAAACTAATTTCAAAGTAGTGTAGGAAACACAGCTTTGTTTTATGCAATTTTGAAACTTACAAGCCTCTGACCCTATTTTTTTCCCCTGTTGAAAACAATTGTTTTATAAAGTGAGTTTTGGTTGCTGCCAGTTTCAAAAACAACCCTAGCTCTCCCTTCCGTCCCTGCTTTGCCTTTGCTGTGTCCTTGGCCTAGAATGCCTTTCTTCCACCATCTGTCTCTCTAAAATCCTCTTCATCCTTCATGACCAGTGGCTGGTCACATATCACAGTGCCTTTGTCGAGCTCCTCCCCAGAACACCTACAGCAACTGAGCCTACTACTCAGGGCAGTCTCCTCTGAAGAGGATAGTTGTGTGCTTTATCTTCATCAATAGATTCTTAGCTCTTCCTTTGGGTTAAGATTGGCTTTTAACTTTGTGTGCCTCAAAACTTCTAAAATGGTGTTGGCAACATGACAGTCATTCAATATTTGTAAAAGGAAAGAAGGGAGGAAGGAAGGAAGGAAGGAAGGAAGGAAGGAAGGAAGGAAGGAAGGAAGGAGGAAGGAAGGAAGGAAGGAAGGAAGGAAGGAAGGAAGGAAGGAAGGAAGGGAGAGAGGGAGGGAGGGAGGGAGGGAGGGGGAAAGGGGTAGCAGGAATTGGAATACTTAGTATTAATGAGGCCCTTAAGGTTGGCCAAATAGAATTTTCTTTGGTTAACCTAGAATCTAGGTCCTAGATAATAATATGGTGGTTATTTTTGGAGAAACCTCTTTTCCCATTTAAGCCCCCAAATGAAAATGGAAGGGTTGAAATAAACAAATATTTGAAATGTAAAAGCTTAGTTTTACAAGGCAAAAGTCATTACACTGTTAAGGCTATATTTTCAAATAGGATGGCAAATTGTTTTCTACGGATATGCTCCCATTACACAAGTTCCGTCTTTAAGATACATTGTGATTGTAACTATGGAAAAAACCGACCTCAGCAGAGACAAAATAACAGCAAGGACATTTATCTAAATGTATACCCCCCTCCACCATTTATAAAAATGTATGCTAAAAATATTTTTAACATAAGTTAGGACTTTTATTACAAAGAGCTGTTTTTTTAAAAAATTCTGCCTTCATCAAAAGAGCATTTGTTTCTACTACAAGAGATTCTTGGATTAGTACCCAAAGTATTATTTTTCTGAGGCAAAGTAAAGAAAATTTGATAAAAATAAAGTCCTCAGAGTGCTCAGTAAACACTTGTTAATGAGCACGTTTAATGCATCTAACTGAGGACCGTTTTCTAAATACACTCAACAAATTAAAGAAAGGCAGAGGATGTGACAGAAAGCTTTGCTTACAGTGGGAGCAGATAGTTTCTCTATGAATCACACAGGGAGTTAGGTGCCCCTTACGTACCTTTGACAATGACCAGTAACTGCACTCGTATAACTAGCTTTATGTTTTCCTTGCAGCGCTATTCTTTTACCAAACTAAATTCTTCCTCCAGGAGTATTGACTGGATGCTTCTGCTTCTCTCTTTAACCTGTGAATCTGGTAAAAGACACACGTCCAGATCTCCAGCCATGTCCTCCTGCCCCGTTTCTCACTTCCTCTTCAAACATATTTTTTCCCCTCCCTGATTAAAAGCATCTTACTCTCCCAAGGTAGAATTTTCTCTTTCTCTTTTTTAACTCAGAAAAGTATAAATAAGGAAACTACAACAATTTACAATCTCATGGCCCTTAGAGGATCACCGTTTATGTTTTCTTCCATCTCTTAAAAAACGGGTCTATCCATAGAAATAACATTTTTCACACCATGGAAATAAACTGCACTGTTTTTGTATCCTGCTCCCCCCGCCCCCAACCCATGCACCCCACCAGTTAACATTATATCATGGCAATTTCCCCTCGTCAGTGGAAACTTTACCAGCTTCATTTTTATTTTTAAAAATATTTTTATTTATTTCAGAGAGGAAGGGAGAAGGAGAGAGATAGAAACATCAATGATGAGAGAGAATCATTGATCAGGCGCCTCCTGCATGCCCCACACTGGGGATAGAGCCTGCAACCCAGGCATATGGCCTGACCGGAATGGAACCATGACCTCCCCTTTCATAGGTTGGCACTCAACCACTGAGCCATGCCGCCTGAGCCCCAACTTCATTTTGAATGAATAATTCACTATTTCAATGTACTTCATTTTTTTTCTTCAAGATGCAAAGGTCTTTGGGTCCTAATGGGCTATTCAAAGGCTTTTTCATGACCATTTGTGATGACCTTCCTGAGGGCAGCTTTGTCCCTTATTCTTATCTAGGCAATGTGGAGTGATGCCTGACACCAGAATGAGCTGGTTTAGAGTGAATCTAGTCCCAAACCTTGAGGTGATGGGTGCAAAGGAACAGATCCAAACCAAGCTTTGCCTTTCATGCCACTTGAGTTTTCTCAGCTTAAAAAAGAGGCCACAGAAACAATTCTTTTAGCAATTCTTGAAAAGGGTTTAGAAAGATTTCTTTTCCTTAAGCTAAGATGCACCCAGAACAGTGGGAAAGCTAAGAGCAGGAAGAATACTGGGAGGAGGAGGAAATGGCAGCTCCACCCGACTCAGGATGGAAGGAAAGTTTCTAGTCAGATGACAGTAAATGCTCAGAGAGGCAATTAAGTCTAGAATCTTAATACTGATTAGTTGAAGGGCCCTGGCTGACAGAAGAAGGAGGAAGATGAAGCAGGGTGAGTGCTGGGAACCTAACTTCTCTAAAGTGCTAAGTCAAGAGAGGGAGATGTATAGAGAGGGCAGAGAGCGCCCAGAAAAGATAGGAGGGCCTATGTTGATGTTGATAGTTCATCGTATAATCTGGCTTCTTTCTCCCAGTTCTTTACCTTCAGTCTTTCATTTTGTTATGAATGGATTCAGTTTAACCCTGAAGCTTGGGAAGTCTGAGGTGGCCCACAAGGACCTTGACCTTTACCCCTTGGTGCTTGAGAGGCCATTTCTGTGGCTAACCCTGGAGCTGTGGGAGGACCCCTTGGGTCCTAGACCTCTCTCCTGGTCCAATTTCTCCTCTGGCTCTCAGCTCCCCTCAGAGAGATGCTCTCCTGCCTTTGGGTTCTTTTTTGAGTTCCCTTAGAACCAATGCTGCTCTGCTGCTGGGAGTGAGGAAAAGGTGGGGCCAGCCTGGCAGGCTCATGGGAAGGGCGCTAAACATGGATTGTGTATTTTTTAAATTTGTGCTGTAAATTATACATCATAGAGTGGAATCTAAAAAACAAAATAAATGAACAAACAAAACAGAAACAACATAGGTATATAGAACAAACTGATGGGTTGCCAGATGGGAGGGGGTTGGATGAAAAAGGTGAAGAGGTTAAGATGTACAGATTGGAAGTTACAAAATAGCCACAGGGATGTAAAGTACAGCATAGGGAATAGAGCCAATTCTATTTTAATAACTACATATGGTGTCAGTTGGGTACTAGACTCGGGGGGCTCACTTTGTAAGTTATATAAATGTCTAACCACTATGCTATACGTCTGACTAATATAATATTGAACATCAACTGTAATTAAGTTTTTAAATTTTTAATAAAAATAAGAAATAAATTATATATCCTAGAAATTATTAGAAATTTGAGATGTACATGGTATTTTAATATAAGCCAGAGTTCAGTAGAGAAGGTTCAAGAGGCTTATTCATATGTTAGACTCCAGGGTACTTTTGTGCTAAATTCTAGGCTATTTTTCTTCCTTCAGTTATCTGCCCAACTATAGGAAGCCTAAAATGTTATAGTTATCATATTTAATGTTTTAAAATACGATACTTCAATTAAATAAGTAATCCACACAAAAATAAATGCTTGTTATAAAAAAGTTAAAAGTTCATGTATTAGGGTTTTAAAAAGACCAAGTCCGCCTTTACATACATACATATGTAAAATCTGGCTTTTTTCTCATAGGAAGAAAATGGTTAACAATTTAGTTAACTGCTTCCAAATAATGCTAGGTTATATAAAATTATTTGTTTTATACAATGAGATTACATAATATATATTATCTAATGACTTTCTTTTTAAAAAAGCTAAATCATATATCTTGGAAATCTTTGCATGTCAATACAAAGATCTGAAATAAATTATAGTTTTCAATTTCGGGTAGATAAGCATAATGTATTTAATAAATTTATTAATTAGTTTAATTTATTACTATGCCTTGTTCATGGACATTTACATTGTTTCCACTATTTTGCCCTTTTATACAATGCTGCAATGTGTGCAAATGTTTTTTAACTGAAAGATTTCTAAAAGAGGGACCATTGGATCCACTTTTAGTTTTGATGGATATTAGAGGGGAGAGAAAACTTAACTGTTTTCCCCTCTACCAATTAAGTTCATTGGCTGGGGACCTATAAATTAGACTAACAGGAGAAAAATAAATGGAAATTTATTAACATGTGTATTGCAGATACACATGGGAACATTCAGTGATGAATAACTCAAAGAGTTGGTTAGAACTTGGGCTTATATAGCATCTTAACAAAGCAACAGTGAATTTTTACAGAAAGGAAAGACAAAGGAAGAGGACTTTGAATTTCTAGTGCAGCAAGGGAAACATATGGGGAAACTAATGGGAGATAAGACTAGTTAGAAAGCTTGGTGTGTGGATTCCTCTGCTGCTTCTCTGGGATGGTGAGGGCCCAGAGCTCTCTCTGGTGATAACTTCTATTCTTTCTCTTAGAGAGGAGAGAGAGAACACATTTACAAGTTTATGTCCTCCTTTTAGACAAATGGGGGGAGGGCAGAGAGCCCTTCTTGTATATGCTTCTTCTCAATTGCCTTTAGCTCAAAAAAAATCTTTATTTTTTGGGATGGCATATTCTGCTACCCTTCAATATCAATCAGTTTCTCTAAAAAGTCTGTATGAATTCACACTTCCACCATATGAGACAGTCCAGTCCATATACAAAATAAGTTATTGGTATTTTTAAAAATATTTTTGAATGAATCAAAGATGGGGTCTCATTATTGTTTTAGTTTTCATTTCTCTGATTATAGCAAGACTTAATATTCATAGAAACTTTAACATATTATGGACATTAATCCAGTGCTATATTTTCTGCAAAAGACCTAATGATTTAAATAGTGCAGCCAGCCAGGAACACGTTTATCCTGCCAGCAGCTATTTGCTGAGTACTGGGTGTCAACAATCAAACAATATAGTTAATTATGTAGACATTAAATAAAAATAATGGTTCAAAGAAACATGTCAGTCAGTGGTTAACTGAAATAAGTAGTTTAGAGTCTAAGAAATTTCAGAGCAGCGGGAAAGACCAGGTGGGCCCTGGGGCTGGTCTGCTCCGACAGGCTGGCATTTAGGAGGAGGAGGCTGAGGTGGAACTGTGGTTTTCATTGTGTTCTTTGGAACCCTAGGGCTTTGCAGAGAAGCCAGGGCGGGGCGGGCCCCTCTTCAGTTCTTCCACCAGAGCAACTCCTCTTAGGTCTGTTTATTACATTTTCATTTGAATAAAACACTGTATTCATTTCCTGTAAAAAAAAAAAAAAAGGCAGGGGGAGTGTGGGGGGAGTCTGGGGACTTCCAGAGCAGCCACACCGGCCAGAAGAACTAGGTTCTGGAGTCAATTTGTCCAGATATAAGTGACAATTTTGCCACCTACTAGGTGGGTGACACTGGGAAAATTAACCTTATTGGTCCTCTGCCTGCTCATCTGTAATATGGAGTTAATAAGATCTTGCTGGGTATTTGTAGGAATAGGAGATAATGCATATAAATCCTGGAGCTTAATAACACTTAGTCAATATTAGCTAGATGCAAAACGTTCGTTAAAGGTGCTAAGATACCTCCATGTTCTGAAATGTTTAAGAAGGATTCCATGGAGGAGGTGGATGCTGAGTTTTGCTCGAAGAATAGTTACAATGGGAACATGTAGAGATTGGGGAAGGGGCAGGGACCATGCAGAGGTAGAGCTGGGCAGGTAGACCATGCAGAGGTAGACCTATTTGGAGGCCACAAGTGAAGCAGAGTTTATTTATTTTGGGAGATAAGATGTTGGGACCACATTGTAGAGGGCTTTGAATGCTTGACTAAGAAGTTTGGACTTGAACCTTTAGGTACTAAAACACTTTTTCTCTTGCACACTTAAAGAGGCACAGAAGCACTGCATAATCTCATCACATAGGAATCTTCCTGTGTTCTCACACAGATGGACTCTTTCACATTTTTTAAAAGGGAAGAAATAAAAAAGAATGAAGCATTTATCAAAGTCCCAAACTGAAAATACTAATGAGTAGTGGAAAAATAAACGATATTGACCAAGGAGCAGGATAGAGTGACAGAGGCAGGAGGAGGGAAGGAGCTGAGTCCACCTGACAGTGGGTGGCAGGTGCCAACTCTCTCTCTGCTGGCTGAGCCGGGGATAACTCATTGTTGCCATTTCCACCTGGAGCTTTCCAACCCTTCACCAGTAGCCTGATCGCCCTAGGTCACAGTGATGGCGAACATTTTGAGCTCGGCGTGTCAGCATTTTGAAAAACCCTAACTTAACTCTGGTGCCATGTCACATACAGAAATTTTTTGGTATTTACAACCATAGTAAAACAAAGACTTATATTTTTGATACTTATTTTATATATTTAAATGCCATTTAACAAAGAAAAATCAACCAAAAAAAATTAGTTCGCGTGTCACCTCTGACACGCGTGTCATAGGTTCGCCATCACTGCCCTAGGACATTATTGGCAGTGGGTTCCTTTAACCGGCCCCGGTCTTTATCCAAACCAGCTGTTTCTTTGCCTGACACCTGCCCATGGACACCGGTGTCCCTTGAACATAGGTTTTCCTCACCAACACCTTTGTGTAGGTCCTTACCTTTTGCCTAAGATGATTGCAACGGAGTTCGCACTGCTCTTCTCTTGTTCATTGTTTTTTTTCCTCTGGTCTGGGCTACATACCACAGCCAGATTAATCCAGAAGTACAGCATAGATCATGCCACTTCTGCTCAAAAACTACCTTTAATCAAAGTAACACTTTCCCCTAAATACAAAAAAGATATGTGTTTAAGCTAAAGCTTGGACAACCCAAAGGAACTCAAAGAGAAATTTCCCATAATTTTACCCTCTAAAGGTAATCTGTAACATATTTCCCATATTCTTTGTCCTGTTTGTTGATTAAGTCAAGATGAGAGGCACAAAGCTTGTGTATCTAACTCTTACTGAAAGAATATGTGTTGCACTGAACATCCATAATTTTTGTACACAAATTATGATTCTTTTAAGGAAAAATTCCTAGAAGAGGAATTTATGGCTCCAAGGTATTTGTGTTTTAAGGCTTTCTTTTGTTTTGTAATACATTGTGATAAATTGCCCTCAGAAAGTCATAAATTGTATTCTCCCATCAAGGATAAGTGTACACATTACTACCAAAGCCAATAGCAGCATCTTGGCCCTGCTACCCTCACAGACTCTTCTCCTTCTGTCCCCTCCAGCCTCACTGCCCTCCTGCCAGATCATTGTCCTCCTCCTTCATGCATGTGTCATGTGTCCATTCAACAAACATCTCTAAGCACCCGCAAGGGGAGGCAGGAGAATGTGAAGGGTTAGGGGACAGGCTCCAGATTCTGTATTTGAATTCCAGCTCTGCCCTGCAACTCCCTGCATGTCAGGAACAATATTAACACCTCGATAGGAGTGGTTGTAAGAATGTAAATGATTTAAGTCATGTAAAACACTTCAGACAGTGCCTGACATGGTAAGTATTAAGTACAAAAGAACATTAGCTATAATTATCTGCAATTAGAAACCCTGTTCCATTCTAGGCAGGTGTAAAAGGTGGCCAAGGACTCTGCTTCCATGGAACTAAATCCAGATATGATTGAGTGCTCTGCAGAAAATAGAGGGTGTTGAGATGGCAAGCGACCATAGGATGGGAGGTGGGGCATCATCTTCAATGCTCAAAGAAAGTCCGTGGTTACCTCTGAACCAAGACTCAAAGGGAGAGATAAAACCTTCCATGAGAACCTGGCTGGTGTGGCCCAGTGATTGAATGTCAACCTATGAACTAGAAGGTCAATGGTTCAATTCCCAGTCAGGACACATGCCCCAGTTTCAGGCTCAATCCTCAGTAGGAAGTGTGCAGGAGGCAGCCAATTGGATGTTTCTATCGCTCTATCCCTCTCCCTTCCTCTCCCTCTAAAAAATCAATAAAAATAAAACACCACCATATTATTATTATTTTTATAAATCTTCCACAACAGCGGGGCTGCCTCAGGTTTTGATCTCTCAGAGAACAAGAGTTTTGTATCTCAGAATTCATTGCAGGCAGAGGGCTGTTTTAATGTCTCTCTCTCTTAATTTTTTTTAATGCTGATAATACATGGGGATATATTTTGATCCTTTTTATATCCTTGTCTTTGTATTAATTAAGCACCAGGCGTCTTGTGGCTGGGGCTTACCTCTCCTCTCACTTGTTACTAACTCCATGGACCAGTGGCCAAGTCAAGGCCTTGTGGGCACTGACATGTTGTTACTCATTAATTCTGCTTGATTTCCTGCTTTGTGGAATCTCTTCCTCATCCTCTTGGCTTTTTTCCCTGCTCTTTTGAAGTCCCTCCCTTTGGTTCGCTGAAGTCATTGTCTTCCTGACATGAAAGGCACTTCAGTGAGCCAAATGTGTAATTATATTAAGTGGAATAATAAAAAAGGAAACCTGAGCCTCCAATGGCGACCAGTTTTCTCCGTGCACTGCAACCTTGGCCACAAGGAGGAAGACCGCTTCCTTCTTCCTCCTCCCTTTCCTTCTGAACCAGGAGTCAGCCTGGGTCACGGGAAAATGGAGTTGGCCTCCTTTAGGACAATGCTCAGAGCTGTGGACAGTGGCCAGGAAAAGGCTGCCCCAGTCCTGGTCCTTCCTGCAGAAGTTGTCTTCACTGCCTGGGTGTGTGCCTGATCTCTCAGGATGGAATAGCCATTGGGCTCTATGTATGCAGTGGAGGGGCTTTCTGGGGAGGCTCAGGAGATCCTGGGATGAAATTGTCAAGATCCTTAGGAACAAATGGCATGCAGCCAGTTTCCAACAGGATCTAGGCCAGTTGCTTTCCAAGTTTTTAAAAAATATATTTTTTATTGATTTCAGAGAGGAAGGAAGAGGGAGAGAGAGAAACATCAATCATGAGAATCATTGATCAGCTGCCTCCTGCACAAGCCCCCCACCCCTATTGGGGATCAAGCCTACAACCAGGGCATATGCCCTTGACCAGAATTGAACCCAGGACCCTTCAGTCCGCAGACCGACGCTCTATCCACTGAGCCAAACCGGCTAGGGTGCTTTCCCACTTTTTTATTATGGCCCACAATTTACATCATGACTGAGAGCAAACTCGAGTTTTTCCTGGAGGATACTGTTTGGCAGCATCCCCAGCCTCCACCCACTAGATGCCAGTGGCAGCCTTTCTCCACGTTGTGGCAACAAAAAAATGTCTCCAGACATTGCCACCTGTCCTTCAGAGGACAAAATTTCCCTGGTGGAGAACCACTGACATAAATGAATGTACTGCTAGGGGAAAAAACCTAATAGATTTTTGTTGACAGAAATACAATAAAAATCGCCAGCAAAAATAGCAAAGGGAATACAATCTGAGGATGCATTATCACTAGTACTAAGAGCAACCAATGATCCCTGAGTGCCAATTTTATACCTGCTGCTACGCTAAGGTCTTTACAGGTGAATCTTTACTTAATGCCCATATGAGCCCTATGAGGTAGGAATCCATTGTCTCCTTTTTCACCCAAGGACACTGATGTCTAGGGACATTAAATGACTCACTTGAGGTCTCACAGCCGAGGTGGTGAGTCTCATTCTCGCACACTGTGCTATGAGAGTTTTTAAACTTTTCACTGAATACCCACACAGTGGCACCCCAGGAAGCAGTAGTCAGTGCCCTCAGACACTGGGAACATGGTTGAGAAGCAAGAAATAAGCTATAAGTAACCCTGAGGTTCCCACCTGTCTAGATTCCTACAGCAAGGACATGCCTGTAGCTGAGGTCCCAGCCTCCAGTTAGCTCATTGATTTAATTCATAAAAAATTCTAATTTGCTCTTTCTTTTATCAGCAGGCTAATAGAGTAACTTATAGAAGACTAGAGGCCCGGTGCATGACATTTGTGCACTCGAGGGGGTGTTCCTCATCCCAGCCTGCACCCTCTTGCAGTCCAGGACCCTTGAGGGATGTCTACCTGCCGGCTTAGGTCCAATTCCCCTGGGGATCGGGCCTAAGCTGGCAGTCAGACATCCCTCTCGAAGTCCAGGGCTCTTGCAGTCCAGGACCCCTCACTCCTTACTTCCTGCCTGCAGTGGAGGTGGGAGAGGCTCCCGCCACTGCTTCTGCACTCGCCAGCCATGAGCCCAGCTTCTGGCTGAGGGTCACTCCCTCTGTGGGAGCACACTGACCACCAGGGGGCAGCTCCTGCATTGAGTGTCTGCCCCCTGGTGGTCAGTGCACGTCATACTGACCGGTCGTTCCACCGTTCAGTCAGTTTGCATATTAGCCTTTTATTATATAGGACTAGAGGCCCGGTGCATGAAATTTGTGCATGGGGAGAGGGAGGTCCCTTAGCCTGGCCTGCACCCTCTCACAATCTTGGACCCCTCAGGGGATGTCTGACTGCCCCTAACCACTTGCCTGCGGAATTGGGCCTAAACCAGCAGTCGGACATCCCTCTCAAAATCTGGTACCACTGGCTCCTAACTGCTCGCTTACCTGCCTGCCTCATCACTCCTAACCACTCTGCCTGCCTGCCTGATAACCCCTACCACTCTGCCTGCCAGCATGATTGCCCCTAACCCTATGCCTGCCTGCCTGATTGCTCCTAACTGCTTGCCTGCCTGCTTGATTGCCCCTAACCACTCACCTGCCTGCCTGATTGCCCCTAACTTCTTGCCTGCCTGCGGGATCACCCCTAATGGCCTCTGCCTCGGCCCCCGTCCACAGAGACCCCCCCCCCCCCCCGCCCTGACCATGGTTTCATCCAGAAGGTCATCTGGAAGGACATCCAGAATGATGTCCAGAAGGTCATTTGGCTGTCTGGTCTAATTAGCATATTACGCTTTTATTATTATAGATTGTTAACACAAGTGGCAAGGCTAAGTTTCAGTTACCTGGAAATGATTTGTTTTCTGGGACAGAGGTCACCAGGATCATCGTCCTCCCACTCTCAGGCCAGGACCTGCTGAATTCCCCTCTGAAACTGAGCCCTGAAACCAGGGAGCAGGGTGGCAGAAGGCCTAAGATCTGGACTGGAACCTTGCCTAAGTCAGAGCCAGGTGCCACAGAAATGATTGATAAGTGTCGAGGGAGGCTGAGCCCAGGGAACCACGGCTGGGTGGTGACCTTGCCTTCCTCTCTCCCAGTGGCAGCCTTAGAACTCAGGTCCGTGGACCTGCAGAGCTCCAGGAACAACAAGTCGCATCACACGCAGGAGATGGGCCTGAGGCGGCTCATCGTGCGCCGGGGCCAGCCCTTCACGCTCCAACTGCATTTCAACCGACCTTTCCACTGCGGGACCGACCACATCACCTTCGTGGCTGAGACCGGTGGGTTCACCCTCCCCAAGGCAAAGTCCACTTGTCGGGCACCTACCTCTCCTTCCTGAGCCTCCCTTCTTCTCTCCTCCTGGGAGTCCCCAGGACCCCGTTACTGCTCAACACCCTATTCATGTTGTTAAGAAAAGATGTGGCCAGCTCAGAAAACTGAAGTTGTGATAACAACGACCAACCTTTAAATACACTACAGGCACTGTACTAAACTTCACACACATTAACTTACTTAATCCTCATGATGAAATTTTCAGGTGGGTACTATTATGATCCCATCCTATTTAATAAAAGAGAAACATGGTAATTAGCATACGTCCGCTACCCTTCCCATTGGCTAATCAGCGAGATATGCAAATTAACTGCCAGCCAAGATGGCAGCCGGCAGCCAGGCAGCTTGAAGCTAACATGAGGCTTGCTTGCTTCAGTGACAGAGGAAACCAACATTCCCCGCCTGCCTTGCCGGCCTCTGAGCTTGCAGTTTGAAACATTGTTACAAATATAGAAGCTAAACAAAACCCCAGAAACCTGCTTTCAGCGAGCCGGGATCTCAGAGCTGGAGCCAGAGCTAAAGCTGGCCCAGAATAAAAAAAAAGAAAAGAAAAAAAGGAGCAGTTGGGAGCTTCAGTCACCCGCCAGCCTGAAAACAGCCCTCAGCCCCTTACCCAGACTGGCCAGGCACCCCAGTGGAGACCCCCACCCTGAAGGGTGTGTGACCAGCTGCAAACAGCCATCATCCCCTCACCCAGGCTGGCCAGGCACCCCAGTGGTGACCCCCACCCTGAAGGGTGTGTGACCAGCTGCAAACAGCCATCATCCCCTCACCCAGGCTGGCCAGGCACCCCAGTGGGGACCCCCACCCTGATCTAGGACACCCTTTAGGGCAAACCAGCCGGCCCCCACCCGTGCACCAGGCCTCTATCCTATATAGTAAAAGGGTAATATGCCTCCCAGCACCAGGATCAGGGGAGCTGAGAGGCCTCCCAGCACGGGGATCAGTGTGACGGGGGCAGCGCCCAAACCCCCTGATCGCCCTGCGGCTCTGTGTGTGACAGGGTGCGGCGTCCCAACCCCCTGATCGGACCTGCTCTGTATGTGATGGGGTAGAGCCATAACCTCCCCATCGGCCCTGCCCTGAGTGTGACAGTGGCGGCGCCCCAACCCCCTGATCAGCCCTTCTCTGTGGGTGATAGAGGGCGGCGCCCCACCCCCCTGATCTGCCCTGCTCTGTGCATGACAGGGGGGAGCTCCCCAACCCCCTGATGGGCCCTGCTCTGTGCATGACAGGGGGCGCTGCCCAACCCCCTGATTGGCCCTGCTCTGTGCGTGATAGGGGGTGGCACCGCAACCTCCCCATCGACCCTGCCTTGAGTGTGACAGGGAGCGATGCCCCAACCCCCCAATCGGCCCTACCCTGAGCTGACTGAGGGTGGCATCGCAACCTCCCGATCTGCCCTGCTCTGTGCATGACAGGGGGCGGCGCCCCAACTCCCCAATCTGCCCTGCTCTGAGCCTGACCAGGGGCTGCACCTAGAGATTGGGCCTGCCCTCTGCCACCTGGGAGCAGGCCTAAGCCAGCAGGTCGTTATCTCCCGAGGGGTCTCAGACTGCGAGAGGGCACGGGCCGGGCTGAGGGAGCCCCCCTCCCCCCTGAGTGCACAAATTTTTGTGCACCAGGCCTCTAGTATTACAGATAAAAGACTGAGGCCCAAAGATCTTCAGTGGCTTCCCCAAGGACACACAGTGGCAGTGAAAACCTTAAACCAAAAGCCATTAGCAGCAGGGGGTGGGAGAAGGTGAAGGTCACATAGACTTCAAACCTTACCTTGGGGTTGTTCTTTCCTACACAGGACCAGCACCCACGAAGCTGTCAGGAACCCGAGCTACCTTTGGACTCACCCAGGCTCGACAAGGGAATGCCTGGAGTGCTTCTGACTTCACCATTGACTCCAACTCACTCTTTGTGTCCCTTTTCACACCCGCCAGTGCAGTCATTGGTCCCTACACTCTGAAGATAGACATCTCTCAAGGCCAGGGTTACAGCATGACTCACCCAGCGGGGACTTTCATCCTGCTTTTTAACCCTTGGAGTGCAGGTACAGCTTGCTCACAGGTGGTAATGCTAACCTGATCCATTGGGAATGTTCTAACTAGAAAGCCCAGAAGAAAAAAATGCTGAATAGCTATGCAATACATTACCTAGTGCTCACTAAAAATCATCTTTACAAGGAATTTTTAGTGCATGATGAAAATGTTCATGGTGTGATTTTTTAAAAAAATCTTATATTTCCTCAGGAAAAGATAGCACTATTAAGTATCTGTTACATCCTATGGAGAATTTCAATCTTAGGTCACAGTGTTGCAAGAGCTTGGTTTTGGTCCCATAAGCTCTCTTTGAAATGTGTGATGTTCAGTGAAATAGATTAGGAGATGGAATACAATGCGATATGTAATTGTATTACACACATGTGCAGAGAAAGAGAGAGAGTGCCCAGAATATACCAAAATGTGTCTCTGAGGAGTGGGAAAGAGCGATTTTCATTGTCTTCTTTCCATCATCAGTGTTTTCCAAATTTCTACAACAAACTTGCTGCTTTTACAATCAGGAAATAATTATTATTTTTTAAAAGTATACATTTTATATATCTGGCATCTAGAAAAACACATTATAGACTTTTAAGGGGTCCGCTCTTGATTTCTGTTGCCATCAACCCATTGCTTCTCCTTTTTCCAGCAAGATACTTTCATTACAATTTTTCATTTTTATTACCCTGTTTTTTTGGTTCGGGGTTTTACCCCCTCTATTACTCTTACGTGTTCAGAGGATGACGTCTACCTGCCCAGTGAAATACTGCTGCGAGAGTATATCATGATGGACTATGGCTTTGTGCACAAGGGTCATGAACAATTCATCACCTCCTGGCCCTGGAACTACGGGCAGGTAACACTACCCCGGGAAGGTGGGCTCACAAAGGCTGCTAACAAAACTCAGGGCGTGCGGTGCGGGACCAATTTCCCATCCGGTGAGGGGGGCAAGGAAGGAAAGGGAGATGCCTTATCCCTCTTAGTTGTTAATATTATGAAACAACTTAAAACATAATCGAAGTGGGCAGGCTACTGTAGTGAACATTCATGAACCTGCCTCAGTTTCAACAGTGATCAATTTATGGTGAATCTTGTTTCCTCTATCCCAGGGGTTTGCAAACTATAGCCCACGGGTCAAATGTGGCCCACTGTCTGTTTTCACATGGCCCATGAACGAAGCATGATTTTCACATTTTTAAATTGTCGAAAAATAATTTAAAAATAATATTTTGTGATGTGCAAATTATATGAAGTTTAAACTTCAGTGTCTGTAAATACCACTTTATGTATTTATTTATTTATGTTAATCCTCACCCGATGATAATTTTCCACTGATTTTTTAGAGAGAGTGGAAGAGAGAGGGAAAGACAGAGAGAAACGTTGATGTGAGAGAAACACATTGATTGGTTGCCTCCTCCTGCACGAGCCCTGACCAGGGCCCAGGCCAGGGATGTGCCCGCAACCAAGGTATGTGTCCTTGACTGGAATCGAACCTGGGACCCTTTGGTCTGCAGGCCGACGCTCTATCCACTGAGCCAAACTGGCTAGGGCAGTAAATACCATTGGAACACAGCTATGCTCATTCGTTGAGGTGTTATCTGTGGCTTCTTTTGTGCTACGGGGGCAAAGTTACGTAGCTGAAACAGAGTCCCTCTCACCTGCAAAGCCTGAAATATTTACTATTTCATCCTTTACAGAAAAAGTTTGCTGAACCCTGATCTATACTCCTCCCTCTTGCCCCACCTCCCCCAGCAGCTCATCACTGGATTTATTTTGAATCAAATAATAGTTACCATATCATTTAATTCAGTAATACTTCAGAATATAGCTCTAAAAGATGACTTTCTGAACAACAGAACCCCACAATGTATACAAAATGAGCAGCAATTCTTCAATAACATCAAATATCCAGTTAGTGTACAGGGCGGGGGACCTCTAGCTCTGGCCAACTTTTCTGCTCCCAACCACCAGCCACAGCTGGTGCAGCTTCTCTCTGTCCACACACCAGGAGGGAAGAGCAGGGGAAGCAGGGAGCTCTATGGAGGAAGATCAGCTTCCCAGTTCTTCAACTGTGACAACCTGTTTACTTGTTTGGAAACTGAGACAAATGCCAGTGCATGTGGCAGCCAAAAGGACTGTGACATGTCACAAACACGTGCTAAACGAATACCATGAGCTGCACTGGCTTCTCCCGTGCTGAACCCTCTACCTGATTTAAAGGCTCCCCACATCTCTCCCTCTCCTTACAGGTCTTGCCCTGTGTTTATCCATCCGATCTTTTCCCACAAGTCCTCCAGAAATGAGACTCTCCAGGCCCCTGTCCTTGGTACCTGCCATGCTCAAAGACTCCCCTCCTCTCTCCCTGTCTACCTCACCCTTCAAAGCCCACCAGCTCCAATAGCCTTCTCTGATCTCTTCGGCCAATGAGCATCTTTCCTCTCTGAACTCTCTTTGTATTTCCCATCAGCACCACCCAGGTCAGTGTTGCAGAATTCTCATTTTGATTTATAAGCTCTTCCAGGGCAGAGCCTTATCTGATATGAAGCCCCACCCCCCTACACACCTTCCCTAAAAGTCTGTTACTTTCTTGAAATTTCAGCATTTTAGACGTTTTCAGTCTTTTCTTTTTTTTCTCCCTTGCACTCACTTGGAAGTTTGAAGAGGACATCATAGACATCTGCTTTGAGATCCTGAACAAGAGCCTGTACTTCTTAGAGAACCCATCCAAAGACTACTCGCAGCGGAACGACGTGGTGTACATCTGCAGGGTGGTGAGCGCCATGGTAACGACAGAAGCTTCCCCGCCCATCTGAGGGCAGTCGGAGCTTGCCCTGGGCACGATGGAGACCCACCCACCTGTCCTTTGCAGATCAACAGCAACGATGACAACGGCGTGCTGCAGGGGAACTGGGGCGAGGACTACTCCCGGGGGGTCAGCCCACTGGAGTGGAATGGCAGCGTGGCCATCCTGCGGCAGTGGTCAGCCAGGGGCGGGCAGCCTGTGAAGTACGGACAGTGCTGGGTCTTTGCAGCTGTCATGTGCACCGGTGAGTGAGGGGAGATAGAAGTGCAGAATCACTTATTTAATCTTCACGATAACCCTTCCAGGTCGGGCTCTGATATCTCTGTTTTCACTTGAGCTGACTGTGGCTGGCCCACAGCCCCTAGCTCAGGAGTGGTGGGCACTCGGCTCTTAACCCGCACGCTCTGTAGTCTTGAGGAATCCTGCACATCTACGCACGAGGGAGGTTGACCTGTTGCCATCACCCCACAGTGTCCTTGACGGAACTTCTTTCTGCCACCTGCTTAGGTTTCTCAGCTCCCGGTGAGCCTGGAGTCGGGACAGGTTGGGGGAAGCTTGAGGGACAAGAAGATGGCAGAGTTGGAAGCTCCCAGATATTTTCAGAGACATTCTTGGGGAGCTACCATTAGAGATTTGCTACTTTGGAAACTACCCTGAAGGTGCATTGATGGTCTGTGCATTGTCAGTTATTTACAACCCAGTGCAGGGGTGGGCAAACTTTTTGACTCGAGGGCCACAATGGGTTCTTAAACTGGACCGGAGGGC
Source organism: Myotis nattereri (assembly GCF_964212035.1). NCBI lineage: Eukaryota > Metazoa > Chordata > Mammalia > Chiroptera > Vespertilionidae > Myotis > Myotis nattereri. Next base: position 65,336,675 of record NC_138075.1, read on the forward strand.
CGGAACAAAAGCATGGCTGGAGTGCTTGTGTGAACTAATATAAATTCAAAGTAAACATCATTACATAAAAGGGTACGGTCTTTATTTTTTTTTTTTAGTTTTATTCATTTCAAACGGGCCGGATCCAGCCCGCGGGACGTAGTTTGCCCACGGCTGATCTAGTGCAAACTCATTGCTCAGGTTATCTGTAAAGAGGAGGGAAGGCAGGAGCACCTTACACCGTGCTGCCGGCCACTCTGGTGCTCAGCAAACGTTGGCTGAACTCTTGGGCTGACTGTGAGTTAGAGAATGAGGGAGCACAGAATGGACAGAGACAGGGAACAAAGACAAAGTTCCAGGTTTTCCTGAGAGGGGCAGCATAGCTTGGCAGCTATGTGTAGGAGAGGTTTAAATCTGAGTGTTCAAATCAAGTGACCTCGTGTTACTCATCTGTTTTCACTGTAAGATGCTCAGGACTGTGCCAGCATTGAGTAGAGTCAAGTTCACCCTGGGGTGGCGAGGCAGGTATCATGGAGGAGGGCTCGGGCCGTTGGACCCTGAGATGAGCAGGAGAAGGTCTAAGTCTGCGTCCTTGCTCCACCTCTGAGCCTGTCACCGCTCCCAGGCCCAGGGCCCTGGTCTAGCTCTCCTCCTTGCGAAGGGTCTGTGAAAAGCCCAGGAGCTATGCTGGGAGTGGACAGGTGATTGAAGACAGGTGGTGCTCTTTGGGCTCTTGAATAAATTGAAACAAAAAGATTGGTCACTCTCAATAGTCCGTTTATGTTTCAAAGCGCTGTAATCCTCCGAGTGGCTTCTTCTGAGCAGATGACGGGATAAACCTTCCCTCTCTGGAAGGTCACACCTGGCTCTTGGACTGATTTCATCTGGCCCGGGGCAGGTGTGCAGGTGTGTGTGTGGTGGCGATCGTGGTGGTGTACTGCCCACTTCTTGTGACTCGATCTGTGAAATCTTAACTCAGCTTTAAGAAGCCTTTGCAGCACTACCTTGACGGCCACAAGAGGATGCTGTTGCCTTAACAAAGATGGCCATTGCCTCGTACTTGCAGGTTCCCTTTGTCTTAGATATCTTCTCCTTGTCTCTATAAGTCTATCTTTGCTCTTCCATCCATTCTCTGATTTGTTTCTTACCTCCGCCAAACCCTTGTCTTTCTGTGGCATTACAGATCCAGAACTTCAGGACTGAGAATCATCTGGCTCAATTCCTCGTTTTGTTTCATACCAGGAGACTAAGGCCTAAATGAGTTAAGCTACTTACCTAAGGTCACACAGCTTCTCTTCTGAAACTGGCCACGGCACTAAAGTTTTAAACTTTCTTTTCAAATTATAAAATGTTTTAGGTCCTTTGTTTTTAATTTGGGAAGCTGATGACTGGGAAAAGCCCTAAATGATAAATTGAGTTGTTAATTGTTGTTAATTGTGACCCTCAAATGATCCCCCCTCTACACCCCCCCCCCTCCCCGGCAGGAGGGAAACCATCGATAGAACAGGTAGCAGCCAAGTTTGGGGGCTTGGGTGTGGTGCTCTGAGGATGAAGAAGTTACAAGTATGGATCTGCAAGAATCTTTGCCTTCTTTCCCTCCTCCAGCTAGAAAGTTAGAAAGTGTGCCTGGCATACCAGTGATTTGGCTTCCAATGATTCTCCATGCTTTTCTTCTCTTTAGTAATGAGATGCTTAGGTGTTCCAACCCGTGTTGTTTCCAATTTCCGTTCTGCACACAACGTCGATGGGAACTTGACCATAGATACCTACTATGACCGAAATGCAGAAATGCTGTCAACTCAGAAACGGGACAAAGTATGGTAAGGGGCCAACAGATCTCTGCTCTGTCTGCAGGAGGGTAGGGAAACTCTGGTTCTCACCCTGTGGGTCGCGACCCCTTTGGCAGTCAAACAACCCTTTCACAGGGGTCGCCGAAGACCATCCTGCATATCAGATATTTACATTACGATTCATAACAGTAGCAACATTACAGTTATGAAGTAGCAACTAAAATAACTTTATGGTTGGGGGTCACCACAACATGAGGAACTGTATTTAAAGGGCCAGAAGGTTGAGAATCACTGCCCCGAGCTGGAGCAGTATGCCCAGTATGTTGTTGCTGATGCTCAGAGAATAAGTTCCCAGCCCAGGAGACTGTTCTGGCTAATTAGGTCATCACATCAAACTCATTTCAGAAACAGGAGCCTACGGGAGAACATTCTGAAGCCGGCAACCAAATGAATGGCAGATTGTGCCCCTAAATTCTGAATTCAGAGTCTGCACTCATCTCACTCTTCCTATTTTGGGTCTTTCTGTTTGCACTGCTCTCTATTTTCCCTGTCAGGGCAAAGCTTAGAAGAGCTACCTGCATGGTTCCTTCAGTCTCTCTTGGCTTCTCCTCCTCCCTGCCTCACTCCCTCGCTTGTGTGCTGGCACGCACGCACGTGTGCTTGTCTAGGCCTTAATCTCCTGTGTCTCTGGGTGTCCTTTATTTTTGTATCTTTAGTCTCTTCCTGCTTCCTTTCTCCTCCGCTCTACCCCAAACCTGATTCTCTTTTCCAGCCAGTTTCCAGGTAAGACCTTTGAGTTGCATCGAGAACTAGCTGCTGTCCCTCTCTGAGCTCCTAGAGGCTGAACCTTCTCGGATTCAAGAAGCAGGAGTGTCTCTGAGAAGATCTGTCGCTCCTGTAGAATTCTGTCTGTGATTCATAGCCTGAATCTAATCATGAGGAAACACCAGACAAGGCAGAAATGAGGGCCACTCTGGTAAAACAAACTAGCACTCTATTTAAATTTCAATGTAATGAAACAGAGGCCGAGGAACTGTTCCAGATTAAAGAAGACAAGGAATACTGGACAACTAACTGCAGTGGGTGATCCTGGACTGGGTGGAAAGAATGCTACACCTGTCATTAGGTCAACTGACAAAACTGAAATATAGACATAAATTAGCTTTTAAAAACACTGTGTCAATATTAAATGTATGAGGTAAGGGAAGATCCCTAGTCTAAGGAAATATACACTGAACTAAAAATTTAGATATATATATATTCCATATCTGTACTGAAAGAAAGGCAATGATAAAGCAAATAGGGCAAAATGTTAACAATCAATGAATTGGATAGATGGGTGTTCTTTGTACTATTTTTGTAACTTCACTGTAAGCTTGAAATTACTTCCAAATAAAAAGTTTTTTTTTTAAAAAAAAATAAGAGAATGAGGATATCAAGCACTCAGTATAGCCTGGGGTCTCGCACCTGGCAAATTCGCTGGGATGTGAGTGCTGGCCGCCTTCTTCCTTTCTGCAGGAATTTCCACGTCTGGAACGAGTGCTGGATGATCCGGAAAGACCTCCCCCCCGGATTCAACGGGTGGCAGGTTCTGGACCCCACACCCCAGCAAACCAGCAGCGGTGAGTGAGGACCATGGTGGAAGGCTTTGTGGAAAGGCCGACCACGTGACAGGACACGTGAGCAAAAGGCCAGGAAGAAGAGGTATTTTCCCCACTTTATCCCCTCCCCAAAGTCAAAGCAGAGACAACTGTGGGCCAGGGGTCTGACTTTGACACTGACAGCGGGGCCACCCAGATAAGCCAGTGGACCTCTCAGTTGCTTCCTCACCTGTAAGGTGGGGAGGAGGATGCTGATTGCTGTTTCACTGGTCGGGGAGGGAGGGGGTGATGGGGCTGTGAGGCTCGGCTGAATTAATGGGAACTGGAGAGTGGCCTTCGTGCCACTGCCCATCCCTATCCCATCTCCCTTCTTCCCACAACCCAACCAGCGCCCCCGGTCCAGGCGTCAGCGGCCAGGCTAGCCTGCCACAATGCCTGTTCCCCGCACAGGGCTGTTCTGCTGTGGCCCTGCCTCCGTGAAGGCCATCAGGGAAGGGGAGATCCACCTGCCCTATGACACCCCATTTGTGTATGCGGAGGTAAATGCCGATGAGGTCATTTGGCTCTTTGGGGATGGCCAGGCCCAGGAAATCCTGGCCCATAACACCAGTTCCATCGGGAAGAAAATCAGCACCAAGTTGGTAGGATCAGACCAGCGCCAGGACATCACCAGCTCCTACAAGTACCCAGAAGGTACCCAGGGCCCCGGGGGACTTGGGAGGAAGGTGGTATAAGCTCCTTTGTGCTACCTCCCAATGGGAATGGCTCCCACGGCAGGGTTGCTCGGTTTAGCAAATAAAAATACAGGGTGTCCAGTTAAATTTGAATTCCAGGTAAATTCAGATAAACAAATATTTTATTAGTATAAGTATGTCCCAAATAGTACATGTGCAATTCTTATACTAAAAGTTATTTGTTGTTTATCAGAATTTCAAATTTAATTGAAAGTCCTTGATGTTACCTGGCAACTGTATCCTAGAGTCACATCACAGACTCCTTCTGTCATGGCAGTGGAGGTGGCAACAAGGGGAGAGGTAGATGCACAAGGAGGGAAAGGGCTCCGGGGCCTGTAGAAGGGAGGGAGTAGATGTCCCCATGGAGAAGGCTCCCAGAGTAGAGTCAGGCCGCCTGAATACTACTCAAGGGCTTGCTATGTTCTAGCTGGGTAAGTTTGGACACCTTCTTACTATCCCCTTGCCTCTACTTTCTCATCTGTGAAATGGGTTAACAGTATTTCAGAGGGCTGATGTGAGGGTTAAGTGAGTTAATACCCAGAAACTACTTAGAATAGTGCCTCTGGTGCACAGTAAATGTTCTAGAGAAGTCCAGTTTGAGGTAGTTGGGGTTAAGACTGAATGTTGAATAGCCCATAGTGGGGGCAAGAGCTGAAGCTTTAAAAGGCTTGAGCATAAAAGGCTTATTCTCTCCCACCAGCATCCTTACTTCTAAAATACTGGGTATCCCCCCAAAATGTATACACACCCTTTGAATAATTATAAATACAGTGCTTATTAAAATACATTTCATTTTCAAAATTGATCTATCAGTTATTGAAGTGTGTATACATATTGGGGGGGATATCCTGTATTTTAAAAGTGAGGATCCTGGAGGGAGAGAGAAACCTCTGGGTTTGATGATGATGATAGTGATGACAGCGTCAATATTGATGACAAAGAACAACTCATTTAACCCAAAGTTTTGGCAACTCTATGAAGTAAGGAGGTAGCCCCAGGTTACAGATGACGGGACTGAGCACTGAGAGAGTAAAGGCCTATGATGGAGGAAGGATTTAAACCCTGCGCCAAGCAACACCAATCCCCATGTTCTCACCCATGATGCTGTGCTGCCTCCCATGCAGCTCTTCCTGTGGTTAGGGATTCAGGAGGGGAGCTGTGACTTGTCTGGTGGCTCGTTTTTCAACCTCTCCCACTGACGTCTTTCCTGTCTCTTCCTTCTTCCAGGATCTCCCGAGGAGCGCTCTGTGTTCATGAAGGCATCCCGGAAAATGCTGGGCTCCAGGAGGGCCTCTACCCCCTTCCTGGATCTGCTGGGGTCTGAAGGCTTCCGGGATCAGCCAGCGCTGCTGCGGCTTCACCTGACCAGGACCCCCGAGTGGGGCCAGGACCTGCTGCTGACGCTGCATGCCAAGAGGGTGCCACACAGAGCCCACCCCCGGGGGCCCCTCAGACTGGAGGTGCGCTTCTGTGCCCAGGCCCTGCTGCACAAGGGTGGGACCCGGCAGCCCCTCTGGAGGCAAATACTGCACTTGAACCTGGACTTTGGGGAGGGTGAGTATGAGGCAGGCCTGGAAAGTTATCTACAGGACAGAGGGGAACTTTGGGTCCATGAACAAAGCTGGGCTGGACCAGCCAGATCACACAGAGACCTCACATCCCCCGCATACATACACACCTCTGATGCCTCCCACCAGGAGACACCAGCAGCGACCTCTGGGTGCAGTAGGGGCAGGGTAAGCCTGCTCTCTGTCTCCCTTACATACATACGCACAGACGCTTTCACACCCATCTAGACTCACACACAGTTCCTCCTCCCCCCTCTTTCTGAGACCCGTTCCCTAGACCAGTGGTCGGCAAACCGCGGCTCGAGAGCCACATGCGGCTCTTTGGCCCCTTGGGTGTGGCTCTTCCACAAAATACCACGTGCGGGCACGCATGTACAGTGCGATTGAAACTTCATGGCCCATGTGCAGAAGTCGGTTTTCGGAAAGGAGATAGATAAAACAAGAATACAAGACGAGTGTGGATGGGAGAGTTGGAAGGGGTCGACCTCAGCGAACGTACCTCAATCAGATTGAGGACGTTTTTAGCAAAGGCCAGCTTAGGAGTACCCTAATTAAGTTAATAACAATGTACCTACCTATATAGTTTAAGGTTAAAAAATTTGGCTCTCAAAAGAAATTTCAATCGTTGTACTGTTGATATTTGGCTCTGTCGACTAATGAGTTTGCCGACCACTGCCCTAGGCTCAAGGTGTCTTTTATCTGTGCTTAGAGATACAGTGGCCGCTCTTGCTACCCTACAACAACTACAGAAACAAGCTGACCGATGAAAAGCTGATTCGCGTGTCTGGCATCGCGGAGGTAGAGGGGACCGGGAGGTCCATACTGGTCCTGAAAGATATCTCTCTGGAGCCTCCCCACTTATCTATTGAGGTAAGGCATCTGGACACAGACGGGACCCAGGGGCTCTCTGACTCACCCAACCTGGGGGCTGGGGGGACAGCAGCGAACGAGACACAGTCACTGTCTTGACACCAAATGGATGATCAAAGCGCCGTATGGTGTGAGAAGCGCAGTTCTGTGCTCTGTACAAGCGCACGAAGGCTTCCGAGAGGAGGCGACGTTTTACAGAAGATGCAAATGGAATGTAGGCTATAAGAAGACACTACACAGAGATAGAGAGAAGGCATTCTAAGTGAGGAAGTAGCCTTGCAGAGGCAGAGACAAGAAAGGCAATGACTGGGAGATGGAGTGGAGGAGAGAGATTTGAGAGAGACCACAAGTCAAATTCTAAAGGCGACTGCTGATAAGATGGGGGTGACAAGGAAGAGGGGAGCAAATGAAAGATGAGCCTCAGATTTCAAGTTCAGAGGCTTGAGTGGCTGGCGAGGCCATTGGACGGGGAAGGAATACAGGTGATGGAAGGATACACGGAGGAGGGCAGGGTATTCCCCTCTCCTGTTACCAGGACTTCCTTCCCCTGAAGCTCCTTTGCCCACCTTCCCCTCCTGCTCTGGAAAACATCCCCTCAGCCTAGTCCAGTGATGGCGAACCTTTTGAGCTCGGCGTGTCAGCATTTTGAAAAACCCTAACGTAATTCTGGTGCCGTCTCACATATAGAAATTTTTTGATATTTGCAACCATAGTAAAACAAAGATTTATATTTTTGATATTTATTTTATATATTTAAATGCCATTTAACAAAGAAAAATCAACCAAAAAAAATGAGTTCGCATGTCACCTCTGACACGCGTGTCATAGGTTTGCCATCACTGGCCTAGTCCCAACCTGGCTTTGCACCTGGTGGCTTCCCAGCAGCACACCCAAGCCCCACTGAAAACGAGAACTGAGTGACTCCATTGTCAGAAACCACCTGGCCGCCTGATGGTTTCCACCTGGGCATGCTGCCCGGCAAGTGATGTCAGGTGGCCTCCACAAACGGGGGGCAGGATCACAAGAGCAGGCAGCCTGGTGCCTAGGTGAGAGCCTGCCCCTTACCTGAAGCCTGGCGACAGCAGGATCCGATGGCAGTTGGCTATTACATGGTCCCCATAGGTAAGGGACCTGGGGATGATGTGTGTGCCTAGGCTGGGTTCCTGTTCCTTTTACCTGTTCTACTTTGACACCCTCATCAGCATACAAGGGACATGTTTCTTTTTAACACAGCATTCCTATAGCCACCACCAGCTGGTTGGAGCTGGCACTTACACTGAAAGCTAATTGCCATCCGGAACTAGATGGTAGAGAGGGAAATACGATTTCAACTTGGTGCCAATTTCTGATTGATGGTGGCTTCTTTCTAAGACAGGCCAGGGTGTGTGTTAACCTTGGATACTCTCATCTCACATTCTTTGCTCCCAACTGCAGTGTCTTAGCTCTAAATAAACAGTGCCTGGTGGTCAACAGAGGGATGGGGGAGTGAGGTTACTGAATTGGAATGCAGAAATGAGGTCAGTTACCCACAATATCCCCGTCCCCTCTCCACACAGGTGTCTGAGAGGGCTGAGGTGGGCAAGCCACTGAGAGTCCACATCACCCTCACCAACACCCAGACGGTGGCTCTGAGTCACTGCACGATGGTGCTGGAGGGAAGTGGCCTCATCCACGGGCAGGTGTCAAATGAGTAAGTGCCATCGTCTGATAAGAGGTTCCTCGTGGGGTCACAGGATGGCCCTCAGCCTCCTGGATGGTGCCTCTGTGCACCCATACCCCCCTCCTCCCCCCCCCCCCGCCCCCACTCCTCAGGGAAGATTGGCTCTGTGCTGTCGGGGAGGTGGGAGGTGCTTGCCAACCAAGGCAGGTGACCAGGTTACCCACTGCAGTCACTCCTCAATGCTCTAACAAGCTCTTTTTTACTTTCAGCCTTGGGACTCTGGTGGCAGGACACACCATCCAAATCCAACTGGACCTCTACCCCTTCAAAGCTGGACCCCGCCAGCTACAAGTCCTCATCAGCAGCAACGAAGTCAAGGAGATCAAGGGTTACAAGGACGTCTTCGTAGCAGCAGCCAGGCCTTCCTGACACGCCCACCTCCCCCCAGGAACGCTCCCTACCCTGATCCAATTTCCTGATGCCCTCCTAGTACCCCCAATCCCTCCCCAGGTCCCACCCTGTTCTCCTGATGCCTCCCTGCACCCTCAGCCCCTCCTCAAGACCACCCCTCCCCTTCTGACACCCTCCCTGGCCCCTTGCAGTCCTCCCCCTGCCCCCATGACCTCCCGGTCCCCTCCCTGTCCCACCCAACTCCTGATGGGGTAGTGTCATCTGTGCTCCTTCTCTCTCCTCTTCCCTGCCTGCCTGGGGGCATATGAAGCTCCTTTATAACCGCTGTGCATCTTGGAAGGAGACAATAAAGACGTCTTTGATTGATCACTGGTGTTCTTGCTTCTGAGCTAATAAGCTACTTATTGCTACCAGCCTGTCCTCTTGGCTGCCTGCTGTGTGGTCAGGCCCTCCCTGCCCTTTTTGTCTTCTCTCTCCCCCTTTAAGGGATCATGCACAGAATACGCCCAACACGAAAAAGCTCAACACGATCCCTCGAACTCAGCCTCTCTGGAATCAAGGAAATTGTCAGCCTGCAGGCAGAGGTAGAGGAGCTCTGAGGAGAACAGTGGCTGCAGTGCTACGGAGCCTGGACAGAAGCTGCCAAGCGGGACTTCTCTGCTGCTGGCCTGAGAGCACAAGGACAGCTGGGCAGGGCCACTCAGGGCGGCCCCAGGAGGGATGGCTGCTCCCCAAAACAGGCCCTCACTTTCCCTGACCCCCATCTTCCCCTCTCCGTCCCTTACCCACTTACTTCCCCTAATCTTTTATCCTCTCCAAGTCACCCCAGCTGGCCCCAGCATCTCTTTCTTTCCACTGTTTTTGTTATTTTGAGGACAGGGAACCACTCCTTTCTATTTTCTTCCTGTGGCACTCAAGAGCATTTGTGCTCATTCCAGATAATTTGGAAAGAACAGAAAAGGGGAAAAGAATAGGCACTGATTTCTTCTCCATCCCAGAAGAAATCTCTGCTCACATTTTGCCATATATTTTCTGGTCTCTTTTTCCCCTTCATTGTGTGCATGTGCTTTTCTTTTTTTAATTTTTGTTTGTTTTGTTAATCCTCACCTGAAGATATCTTTTCCATTGATTTTTAGAGATACTGGAAGGGAGGGGGGAAAGAGAGAGAGAAACATCGATGTGAGAGAGACACATTCACTGGTTGCCTCCTGCATGCGCCCTGACTGGGGCTGGAAATCAAACCTATGATACAGGTACATGCCCTTGACCGGGAATCGAACCCAAGACCCTTCAGTCCCTGGGCCAATGCTCTATCCACTGAGCAACAGTGGCCAGGGCTGTGCTTTTCTTAATTGTTGTCAATATTACAGATGTTCCCCATTTCTCTCGCCCTTTGCCACCCTTCACCTAGCTCACCCCAGGCCTTCACCACACTGTGTCCATGGGCTATGCATAGATGGGTACATGCTCTTTGGTTAATTTCTTCCTCCACCTCTGAGATCTGTCAGTCTATTTCATGCATCCATGTCTCTGGATCTATTTTGTTCATCAGTGTATTTTGTTCATTAGATTCCACATGTAAGTGAAATCATGTAATATTTATCACTCTCTAACTGGCTTATTTCACTTACCATATTAATCTCCAAGTCCATCCATACTGTTGCAAAGGATAAGAGTTCCTTCTTTTTTATAGCTGCATGTATTCCATTGTGTAAATGTACCACAGCTTTTTTATCTACTCATCTACTGATGGGCACTTTGGCTATTTCCAGATTTTAGCTATTGCAAATTGTGCTGTTATGAACATAGGGGTGCATAAATTCTTTCTTATTGGTGTTGAATATATTCCTAAAAGTGGGATCACTGGGTCAAATGGCAGTTCCATATTTAATTTTTTTAGGAAACTCCATACTGTTTTTCATAATGGCTGCACCATCTCCATATCCTCACCAGCCCTTGTCATTTGTTGATTTGTTGATGGTAGCCATTCTGACAGATGTGATATCTCATTGTCATTTTAATTTGTATCTCTCTGATGATCAGTGAGCATTTTTTCATATGTGTATTGGCCATCTGTATGTCCTCTTTGGATAAGTGTCTATTCGGTGTTAAAAATTTGCCTATTTTTTAACTGTATTGTTTGTCTTCCTGGGGTTGAGTTGTATGAGTTCTTCATACATTTTGGAAATTAACCCTTTACCAGATGTATTGATAGGGGCAGAAATAGAATGTTGGGGTGTTGTAATGTACCCCTCAGGACGCAAGACCAAATTAATGAGTCATTTAGTAAGCCAGCAACTGAGAGAGAATTATGGCTCCAAATCTCCCAGTCCCAAAATGGTGGCAACATCAGGCTTATATAGGCAAATATTACAAAGGTATCGATTACATCTTTGGGTTTGGAATGAAGAACGTGGTTTGCACAAAGCAGTTACAGAAGCGAAATTGAGCAAGTTAGTTATCTATAAAGATTAATTGTAGTTTTGGGTCTTCGGACCACTGAATCAACGGAAACACATTATCTGGAGCTGCTGAGGCAATTTAGAATAATTGTGCTGTCTTGGTCTTGGGACCACTGAGTCAACCGGAATGCATTATCTGTAGCCACTGAGGCAATTTAGGGTAATTGTGCTGTCCTGGTTTCCAGGTACAGAAGAATGTGCTCCAATAACCAGTAAGATCACAATCAATGGGATATTCAAACCTCCAACAATGGAGTATTCAATCGATTGGGATAGCATACATAAGTTCAGAAAATCAAAGTAACTTTTCTATTGTTTTAGCAAGCAAATAAGTACAGAAGCCAAGTCAGCAGGGTTAAAATTTTAAACAGCAATTCCCACCAAACATGGTTGCCACCATGCTTCAGGGGAACCAGCTAGAATTGTAAGAAATATTAATCAGGCTGTTAACCGTGATTGTTTTGTTCTGATGAAAGAAGGCACATTCTAACCTGGCTGGCAGCTGCACTCAGGACCTGGGAGCTCACCTGGAAGAGCAGCCCTTCCTCCCCTTTTGGAGCTGCCTATTATCATGGAAAGATTAACAATTTTGTTGCAGAAACTGGAGCCAGACACCAGAATCACCAGCCCTCGAGGACCCCAGGCTTTGCATATTACTAAGGCCTTTGAAGACCCCAGCCCTTTCGCATATCTGTAAACTGCCCATTTGCCCTTTTCCCGACTTTCCTCTGTACTTCTACCAATATAGGCAGCCGGCTATGGTGGGGTGCAGAGCAGATTTTTGTGGATGACCTGCTGCTCTCCTATATTGCCAGCAGTATTGGAATAAACGTTCATAATGATTCAACCCTGTTGGTTACCGTATCATTGGTGAAAATGTTCTCCCATACAGTGGGCTCCCTTTTCATTTTGTTGATGGTTTCTTTGGCTCTGCAGAAGCTTTTTATTTTGATGTAGTCCCCTTTGTTTATTTGTTCCTTTGTTTATCTTTCTCTAGGTCCTAGAGCAGGGGTGGGCAAACTTTTTGACTCGAGGGCCACAATGGGTTCTTAAACTGGACTCAGAAGAAGGAGCTGCGGCCATGTTTCCCGACGTTGCCATGTTAACACTGCTGCTGGCGAAGGAGTGGAGGGGAGAGCAAGAGAACCCTCCGCTCTTTCTGCTCCGCGGGCCGGATAGAACAGCCGAACGGGTCGGATCTGGCCCGCAGGCCGTAGTTTGCCCACGGCTGTCCTAGAGTCTAGGACAGGGGTGGAAAACCGCGGGCACGTGTGCCAAACATGGCACGCCAGTAACTTTTGCTGGCACGCGAAACCCTCTTATAATCTTCCATTTACAATTGTGAATCTTTGTTCTAAGTGATGAATTTTGTTAAGTCTTGTAATAGGAGTAGCCTGACGGATGAAAGCAGTAGCTCGTGCATATCTCTGAAGGTCACGAAATATAAACCTGATGTAAAATCTCTGTCATCAGTGATGCAGCAGCAAAAGTCCCACTGATAATATCAAACGGAGTCATAAAGTTTTCTGTCGGACTATCAGTGTACATGTATACATTAAAAAATAAATGTATTTTTCATCATCGTATACTGTGTTTTTGTTGCTCGAATGAATTTTATTATTTCTTCAAGGTTCTTCACATACGTACACCTTAAGAGATATCAAGTAGGCGTAACACGTTCTCAAAAAATTAGGGTTGGCACGCAGAAAAATTTTGAGTCAGAGATTTTGCTGGTTTTGGCACGCACTCACAAAAAGTTTGCCTACCCCTGGTCTAGGAGATGTACTGCTATGTGAGATGTCTGAGATTTTACTGCTTATGTTTTCTTCAGGGATTTTTATGGTTTTGTGACTTACTTTGATGTCTTTTAGCCATTTTGAGTTTATTCTTGTGTGTCATTGTGTTGTTGTTGTTTTTTAAGTTATCATTACATGGCTATCATAAAAAAAAAAAACCACCAAAAAATAAAAATAAAAAACACAAGAGAACCCTAGCCAGTTTGGCTCAGTGGATAGAGCTTCGGCCTGCGGACCAAAGGATCCCGAGTTCGATTCTGGTCAAGGGCATGTACCTCAATTGCAGGCTCCTCCCCACTCAGGTCCTGGTCGGTGCTCGAGCAGGAGGCAACCAATCGATGTACCTCCCTCACATCCATGTTTCACTTTGTCTTTCCCTCTCTCTTCCACTCTCTCTAAAAATCAATGGAAAAATATTTTTGGGTGGGGATTAAAAAATAAAACAAAACAAACAAACAAAAGACAAGAGATAACAAAGGTTGGTGAGGATGTGGGGAAAAGGGAACCCTTGTGCACTGTTGTTGAGAATGTATATTTGTCCAGCCATCATAGAAAATAGTACAGAGTTTCCTCAAAAGTTAAAAATAGAACTACTATATGATCCAGCAATTCCACTTCTGGTTATATATCCGAAGGAAATGAAACCACTATCTCAAAGAAATACCTGTACTGCCATGTTCACTGACAATAGCCAAGATATGCAAACAACCTAAGTGTCATTAGACTAACGGACAAAGAAGATGTGGTACATACACAATGGAATATTGTGCAGCCAGGAGAAACAAGCAAATCCTGCCACGTGCTACAACGTAGATGGCCCTTGAGGGCATTATGCTAAGTGGAGAGAAGTCAAATGGGGAAAGACAAACACGGCCTGATCTCACTTATACAGGCGTACCTTGGGGATATTTCGGGTTTGGTTCCAGACTACCGCAATAAAGCAAGTGGCAATCTCTTTGCTGGTGGAGAATCTTGCCTTCAATTTGCAAAATGGTCCATCTATGAAGTTCAATAAAACAAAGCACAATACAATGAGGTATTCCTGTATGGGGAATCTAGAAAAGCTGAACTGGTAGAAACAGTGTGGTGGTTACCAGGGGCTGGGAATGGGAGAAATGGGGAGATGTTGGTCAAAGGACATAACCTTCTAGTTAGAAGAATAAGTTCTGGAGATCTAATGTACAGCTTTGTGATCATAGTTAACAATACTGTATTATATACTTCCGATCTTAAATGTTCTCTCCACAAAAAAAGAAATATTATGTGATATGATGGAGGTGTAACGGTGATAATCATATTGCAATATATAAGTGTTTCAGATGAACATGTTGTATACCTAAAATTTACACAAGGTTATGTGTCAATTATGACTCAATAAAAAAATAGTTATCATTACGAATTGACGCCTCTCCATCATGGAAAATTGAGGCCATCCAGAAGCGCCGAGAGGGAGCACATCCTCCCGCGGATGCTCAGGCATGGCTTCTTCCTCTGCTCCTCACCTGCTCGGTGAGTCTGCAGGTTCACTCGGCTCCTCTCACTACCCTCCTCCCCTCCTCCCCTCCTCCCCTCCTCCTCCTCCCTTGTTTTGTGTTTCTTTTGCTTTTGCAGGCTGCTTTGGGCAGGAAGGGCAGGCGCCCGCACACCCACACTCCACCTGTGTGCAGCTGCACCTGTCCCCATTAAGTGCCGAGGCCATTTCTATGGGGCTCTGTCACTGCTGTGCCAGGTGGCTCCCTGCCCGCCCACAGGAGACCGGGAGCCTGCACTGGCTCCTACGGAAATTGGAAACTTGCTCCCTTTACAGGGTGGTGGGTCCTCCTTCATTTAGTCGCTGCCCCTCCTGTCTGGAGATGCAGGGACTGTGTCACTGGAGGGGATCAGTGGGCAGGAGTATGGGGATATTAACCATCTCTGCCTTCATGGTTGATCTTTCAAATATTTCCTCTCTCCCCAACTAAAAATTGGCTTTAAGAAATGTGCCCTTTGTGTTTTCTTCCTTTGCGTAGGCAAGACCGACTGGCCTCATTTCCTCACTTCGGTTAGAACTTCGGTTAGATGAGCCGGCTAGACAGTCTCAAAGCTCCCGGATAGCTCTGCCATCCCAGGGCCCGGGATGCCGGGGTCCCCGCCTCTGCTGGAGAGAGCCCTGAGATTAGGCCTGAGCAGCTCTGCTTCCTGTCCTGGCCCTCCCCTCACCTCACAGCGAACCGCTGGGGTCACCCGGCCAGGCAGTTGTGCCCACAGATAAACTCTAGCAAAAGAAAAAAAATTTTTTTTTAGTCTTTATTGTTGAAAGTATTACATATGTCTCCTTTGCCCCACATTGATCTCTTCTAGCCCCACCCCCACACCCCCCCTCCCCTCCAGGCCTTCACCACCCTATTGTCAGTGACCAGGGCTTAGGCATATATGGCAAAAGAAATTTTCAGGAGCAGGAGGCACAAACCAGGCCAGCAGCACCCTTGTCAAGTGATTGCTGGTCTTGCCACCCCCTGTGGCGGTCACAGAGACCTTGTCCTCATATCCTTTTGGCTGGTAGTTTTGGAGTCCCTGCTATTCAGTGCCATTGTGTGCTACAAAGGAGAGAGCTCTGGGCAGAGTCTGGGCTCTGTCGTGGTGTGACCCTGGCTCCCTCAGTTGCAAGATGATAGCAACAATAAAACAGCGCCAGGCCTTCCTTCCCTCAGAGGGTTGCAGTGAGGATCAAATGAGAAAGTGTGTTCTAAAGATCTTGGTATCATACGCAGAGGCCCTCTGACGAGTTTAATCACCTCCCCTGGGTCACTGCCTCCATGTCTGGGGGTGGGAAGAGGAAGGAGGCAGAGGATCCCACCTGGATCTTCCAATTCTGGCTTCCCTTCGCAATTGTCTGTGGGGAGCTCTCTGCCTTCTCCTCAGACCTGGGCACTACGGAGCCAAGGACCCTGAATCTACAGAC
The DNA here is from genome assembly GCF_964212035.1 of Myotis nattereri. Taxonomy (NCBI): domain Eukaryota; kingdom Metazoa; phylum Chordata; class Mammalia; order Chiroptera; family Vespertilionidae; genus Myotis; species Myotis nattereri. Next base: position 65,352,487 of record NC_138075.1, read on the forward strand.
AAGGAGGCTGGAACTTGTCTAAGCCATACTGGGAACTCATGGCAGGACCAGGACAAGGGTCCTAGTCTCTCTGAGTCTTATAAGGTCTGGAGGCCCCCCACCCCCACCTTGCTAGAGCTGGGCTGCCCGGAGGGATGGCCGGTGCCTCCACACCTCCCGACGTGAGTGTCCCAGGGTCTGCTCTGTGGCCCTTCCCTGCAGTCACAGCCTTGTCTCTGTCCAGATGGAAAGGTTCTCATCAACTCCACTCGGCTTCCTGACTCTCCTCTGCCTCCCTGACTCTGGACCCGGAGACCAGCTGCTCTGATCAGAGCTGCCTCCCTCCCCTAGCACACTCTCCTCCACAAATGACCTGTAGGAATCAAATGATAGGCTGCATCTATAAGTCAGCTCATTAGCCCCAGCCATGAAATAGGTTGTTGCTGGGTAGCCATTGGGCATTTTCCTCTCTGCTACCCCCACCTCTCCAGACCTGCCCAGCCTAGCTGCACTCACTTCCTGCCTCCCCTCACAATTAATCTTACCTGCCCATGTCCATTTCTTTTTTTCTTTCTTTCTTTATTGATTAAGGTATTACATATGTGTCCTTCATCCCTCCATTGCCCCACCCCCACTCATGCCCTCACCACCCTGGTGTCTGTGTCCATTGGTTATGCTTCCATGTCCATTTCTCCTTCCCATCTCAGCTAGTGTGACAATGGGTTCATGCCTTTACCTATTCATTCATTCATGGATCATCTTTTAATTAATTTATTTCATCAGTTAGCAGGTAGGAACTAGAAAACCAACCATGCTTCAGGTACTGCATGGTTCTTACACAGGACTCTGGAGTCTGACTGGTCTTGGCACTGTCCTCACTCACCATTTGGACCATTTGACTGTGTCCAAATCTAGTTCCACCAGTTCTTAGTGAGTGATGTTGGGAAAACTATTTAATGTCTTTAAGTCTTGATTTCCTCATCTGTAACATAGGAATAATAATAGTACCCAGCTCATGGGGATGGTGTGAATATTAGGTGGGATAATGCACATAAAGAACTAAAACAAACATGTTCATCTTGCATGGTCTCATTGACGGCCTCAATAAACAGCCAGCAAACCCCAACAATGGTGGCTCCTCCATTGTTGGACCCCAAGAAATGATGCCTTTGCTGAATAATGAACACTGTGTAGCCTTAGATAAATCAGAGTTTTAAATAATGAAGGCTCAAGGACACACAATTTTTTATTGAGTCATTAAATAAAGCGTGCATACTGGTTCATTTAGGAAGCCTATACCCCTAATTATAACTACACCCCTAATTATTTAATTATTACTAAGTTTTCCTTGTTATAAAGTCCAAATAAAGGGGCTCAATTTTATATTCACGTTATCCTGGTTATCTAAAAAAAGAAAAAGAAAAAAGAACTAAAACAGCATCTGAAATGTGAAAGCTATAGTTCTTCTAGTAGTTTTCTTGTTAACCACCGTCATTATTAAGCACTGAGAATATACTAGTTAGACGCAGGCTATGCCCTTAAAAAGGAAAGATAGGTAAGTATTTATAATGTGGAGTATGACTAGGCTAATAGAGAACACAAAAGGGGGTGCCCCTGAAAGCCTGGTGTGGAAGAGAGAGTCAGGAAGACTTCCCCAGGGCAATGCTTGAGCCTGGATACAAGAAAGTAGACAAGTGAGAGGAGAACATTTCAGAGAGAGACCAACTCATTCAAGAACTTGGAGGTGCAGGAGAGCAGGTCTCCATGGGGTAACTGAAAGGGTTTGCCTGCCTAGATTCCAGGCAAGGAAGGAAAGATCCTGAAGGGCTCTGGGGGTGATGTTGACAAGTTTGAACTTTACCCAACTGTTGTATCTTGAGCAACCTGGTTGAATTGGCATTTCAGAAAAATCACGTTGGCAACTCATTTGGAAAAAGGATAGGTGGGAGGCTCATTAGGAGCTGCTGTCTAGGCAAGTGGAGGCTTCAGGGAAGGCAAGACCAAGGGCACGGAGAAGGGCCAGTTTTAGGAAATAATCAGGAGTTGGACTGGACAGGCTCAGTGACTGACAGGCTAAGGGAAGTCAGGAAGTTGGAGAAGAATGAGGTGGTACCAGTTTCTCCCAGAGTGACTGAGTGGGCACTGTCCTCACTCACCAAGACCAGGGATGCAGGAGGAAGGGGAGAGGGATGGAGTTCCACTTTTTTTTTTAAATATTGATTTTAGACAGAAAGGAAGGGGAGGGAGGGAGGGAGAGAGAGAGAGAGAGAGAGAGAGAGAGAGAGAGAAACATCAACATCGATCAAGTGCCTCCTGCATGCCCCCTACTGGGGATGGAGCCCAAAACCCAGGCATGTGCCCTGACAAGGAATCAAACCAGTGACCTCTTGGTGCATGGGTTGATGCTCAACCACTGAGCAACACCGGCCGGGCAGGAGTTCCACTTTGGATAGAAGGTGGTTGACGGTGTGTTAGTGAATTCTATATACACATGTATACTAGTAAATACACTTTAAATACTGATTGGGGATAGAGAGAGTTGGAAATACAGGAGGGGAGATGGGAGCTGGTGACTGAGGTTCCTGAGAAGAGCGGACAAGGAACCTAGAAAGCAGGGGTACACAGGGAGAAGTGTCCCACAGGAGGGAAAGGAAGGGGGAAGGGGGGGCGTTCTTCAGAGAGTCCGACCAGCTGCCTATGAAGAACCCTCCCCCTTTGTGTCTCTCTTCTCCCATCAGTTCTTTTCTCCCTTACACATTCAGTCCAAGGACTTGCACTTTTCTTACTAGAATCTTACTACTCACTGGCATTCCCACTCTCTCATCTATTTCCAAAACTCTTCCACGAATCTTCCCAAGTTTTCTTCCTCAACTGCTTTTATTCAAGAGTCACCTGGGACTTGGCAGATCTTACCCATGACAATACCTCTGACAAAAAATAAATGTTTAAAAAGTCATACTAAAGTGATCCAGAGTGGGCTCTATGGCACTGGATATCCAGGAGTGACTCTTCAGAATAAAAGAAAGGGCTCAGGTGCCTAGCAGAGTCGTAGGCTTGGGTCTCAATTGTGAGCTGTAGTCTTGTGGCCCTGGTGCTCCTTCTTGCAGGAGTGCAGCCTCTCTCCATCGCCCTAGAAGCCCCATCAGCTTACCACTCCCACCTGGCTCCCTCCCTCCCAGCACAGCACCTACCAAAGAATACCCCATTGCCCAAGAGCTGTCAAAGGCCTATATAGCACAAGGCCCTGACAGTTCATTGGCCATTGCACTTCATCTTAGCAGAGCAACTTTGCCAAGAAAAACTTGAGGGCAAGTGAGAAAACCAGTTGTGATCTGCCCAGTAAGCAGGTGGCAGTGCAGCAGCCAGCCCCGCCTCCAGTGTCTCCTGGCGTCTCAGGGATGGAAGGTGAAGCAGACACTCCAAGACCAGTTTCCTGAAGCTCCAGGCCATCCTGCTATTCCGTGGGGAGCAGCCCAAGCACTGAAGGCAGCCACCATGGCACAAGGTAGGGCAGGCCCATGGGGCTGCTGGAGGTCAGGGGCAAGAAAGACAGAGAGACTGTAGGGAGTCAAGTGGGTGGATTCATAGGAAGAAGGGAGCAAATAAAGAACAGAGGCAGAAGGAGTAGAAACTCCAGGAACCTCAGAGTTGGTAGCCCAAGAACCAGGAGACAGGAGATACCAGCAGGTAAACACAGCCAAGCAGCTGCATGCCAACATGCTGGCTTCTATAGCCCAGTGGGACAGGGCAGGATCAGGAATTAGGAGGTCGTGGTTTCTGTTCTTTTCTACCAGCTGACCCTTTGACATTGAGCAAGTCACTTCTCCAGTTCCCAGCCTCCATGCCTGAAAGAACAAGGGGGTTGGACGAGACAATCTTGACATTATCTTCCATCTCTAGAAGCCTCTGAATTTCATATCTTCACTTCTTCCCCTACTTCAGGTCTCTTCCTCATCTTAGCTAATCTCACCACCACCCTTCTATCTATATCAATTCCCTCTCTCTAGAAAGAGCTGCTATGAAGATTAAATGGTTAGTTGAAATCATAAGAATAAGCTATAAAGTTCTATAAATGTAACAGACTCACCTTCCTTTACTGTTTTTGTGTTAAATTTTTATTTTTAAATTTTTAATTTCACAAGAAATATGCTAATACACAGTTGGAATAAAATAAAGCAATAATTACAAGTGAAGCTATAGTCAGTCCCTTTACCCTCACCCCAACCCCGGCCTCATCTCTAGAGAAACCACTGTTACCAGTCTTTTGTCTATACATTTATATTCATATATATATGCTCAATGTAATATTAGTATGTGTGGCTTCTTGTATATCTTTGGTCTAATCATATTGTACATATTTTTCTACAGCTTGACTTTTTTTTTTTTGCTCAACAGTATGCCTTCGGGCTCTATCCATGCCACTCAGTACCTATAGATTTTCACTATTTTCTACATTGCATAGTATTTCATATTATGGGTGTAAGTAATTTATTTATCCAGTCCCCTATTGTGGGCATTCAGGTTGCTTCCCTATTTTTAGTTATATAAGCAATGATGCAATGCAAGTTCTTATCTATGTCTCTTTGTGCTTGTGTGGGAGTATGTCTTTAGCTAGACACTGAGACCAATTACTTTAAAAGTTCTTCCTATCATTTTATTTCTACTTTATTGATCATTTCACCACATTCTTCTTGCATAAAAAGAACAAATATGTCCAATGTTAAATGTACCTCCTGCTTGAATATCTAGTGTCTGGGCTGAAGAACAATCCCTATGTTACAGGTAGATGTTAACTGGACCCAGAATGCATCCAGAGGATGAGCTTTGTCCCCACTGCTCACTGTCAGGCAAATGCTCCCACTCCTGTGGTAGTCTGGGTCATGTGCCCAAGTTGAATTAGGACTGGTTAGCAAGCTCTGTCTAGTCAACTGGTCTCCAAAAAGAATGAGCTTCTAATCCCACCACTAGGGAAAAGCCAAGTGCTTTCCCAACTGGCAGTGGGTTGGGTGTCCTTTCTGAACATGAGTAAAGGCTGGAAATGGGCGGTAGCTATTGGGTAAAGGAAATAGCACAGGACTTGAGCCAGTGACCTTAAGTTAAACTTTGGGCAAGACATTTAATTTGCCTAAACCTTGGTTTTCTCTATGCCAAGTGTGGATGACATGACATCATGCCTCTACTGTTGTGGGGAGGATACAATGAGAAAACTGTCTTGAGGTACCTAGAACGGTGCCTATCACAGTAATCAGGCCCTCAATAACGTGTTCATTGAATCTGAAATTTGAAATAAGTACAGGGTGATTATACAAAAGACAGAGAACTTTATTCAACATGGTAAACATTTTTTAATACCTACAATGTGCTGAAAATTGTGCTTATATTTCTTTTATAAGAAACTCATGCTCATTAGCAGTCATGCCCCATATCCTCTTCATCCCAGCCCCTGCTAAACTCTATTCTACTTTCTGCCTTTATGAATTGCCTAGTCTGCATATTTTATATTAATGGAATCATATAATAAGCCTTTGTGTTTGGCTTCTTTCATTCTGCATAATGTTTTCAACTTTCATCCATGTTATAATATATTCAGAATTTCTTTTTATGGCTGAATAATATTCCAGTGTATGGATATACCACTTTCATTAATTAATCAGGTGATGAACATTCAGGTTGTTTATTTTCTGGCTGTTATAAATAATGCTGCTATCAACATTAATGTACAAATTTCTGTGAACATATGTTTTCAATCTCTTGGGTATAGGAGTGGAATCTCTAGGAGTGGAACTGCTGGGTCATGGTAACAATGTTTAACATTTTGAGGAACTGCTGGACTGCTTCCAAAATGGCCACATCATTTTACAATCTCACCAGCAATATATGAAGGTTCCAATTTCTCTACATCCTCACCAACACTTGTTGCTTTCTCTCTTTCTTGTTATTGCCATCCAGGTGAATAGACGGGGTGATAGTGGACATTCTTGTCTTGTTCCTTATCTTAGGGGGAAAGCAGCTAATCTTCCACTATTAAGTATAATGTTAGCTGTGGATTTTTCATAGATTACCTTTATCAGGTTGAGGAAGTTTCTTCTAGTCTTAATTTGTTGAGTATTTTCATTATGAAAGAATGTTGGATTTTGTCAAATGTTTTGGTTCATATTTCTTAAAATCTAAATACAGATGAGATAACACAGCTAGGTCTCTATCCCCATTGATTTACATCTAGTGGTGGAAAACAGACAAAAAAGTAACTGCAAAAATATCTGCACATCTCATAATGAGCCTAAATCTAATAGACTCTCAGTAAAAGTTTGTTGATATGAATGAACAAATGAGCATATTAACTTGTCCATTAAGCAGTTAAGGTTCCCTGTGAGTGATACAGTTACATGCTGTAGATCAAGTGAAGATGGGAAGAAGGGTAGGCCAAAGGAGACAAGCTCTATGAAGAAGGTGGGTCTTGAACAGCGCTGGAGGAAAAGTGGACTTTGGTTAGATAGTGAAGGGGCATTCTGAGTTGGGGCTACAGCAGCAGCAAAATACATGGACAGGGAGGCTACCATTTGCTTGAAGACAGATCAGATGGAGAGGAAGACCCATGGTGAGAGTAGTGAGAAGTAAGAATGCAAGTGTAAGTGAAGACCAGGTATGGAGGATCGTTAGTGGCAGGTTAAGGAGTGTGCATTTTGTACGGTGGGCTGTTGGGTATTTCAGAGCTTTTAAAGCAAAAGAATGGAACGATCAAGTTGTCTGGAGGAGAGGTATTCTGGTGATGTGTTAAGGCGTGGGTGATGTGGAGAGACAGAAAGCAGAAGACCTGATGGAGACTGTTCGTGTCACTAGGAGTGAGGTGAGGCGGTTGCAATTGTGTTAATGTGAAAGGGACAGATGGACACCACAGACATTTTCAAGGAAAGAGTGAAGGGACCTATGACACATAAATGGATACAGACTGAGAAGGAGATGGATGAGCCAACTGTGATTTAACGTGTGGGAACCATGCGCTGACCATGTTCAAAGGTGAAGTTAGAAATGCGCCCCTTCTGCGGAGGTACACCTGGAGGACACTGAGGTCAGTCTGCGCCTGAGCAGAAACTCTGGGAGGCTGGGAGTGGGCCTTCCTCGCTGACCTCAGCATCGCACCTCCCCAGGCATTGGGCACATGCGCTATATAGTCAGAAGGCCAGCGAATTGCTGAAAGCACAGCAGCTCACGCAGGGACTTCCTCCCAGATTTGGATGCTGGTACAGGGGAAAGTGAAACTCAACTTTTGTTCAAGAAAGTGGATGCTGGCGTAAATCTGAGGACATGCTAGGCTAAAGGGCACAGGCATACTTGGCCAGTCCTACAGGAGTTGGACCGAGAGAGAAAACCATGTTCCTCCAGGAGAGTAAGGGAGGAAGGCTGTGGGTCGCGAACAATGAAAATACATCCTGCATATCAGATATTTACATGACGACTCATAACAGTAGCAAAATTACAGTTATGAAGTAGCAACGAAAATGATGTTATGGTTGGGGGTCACCACAACATGAGGAACTGTATTAAAGGGTCGCGGCATTAGGAAGGTTGAGAACCACTGGATTAGAGGGTCAGAGAAGCAGGGAAGGAAGGGAGGCAAGAAGTAAAAAGGAGGCACGTACATGTACGGAGCCTCGTTTAATCCTTATACCAACCGTGTAAGGCTGGTATTGTGGATTCTATTTTACCGACTTGGGAAGTGAGGCTCAGAAAGGCTAAACTTCTTTCTCAAGTTTGCACAACTAGTAAGTGGTGGACAAGGCTGGACCATGCTCCCTAACCCTGCTCTTTCGTCTGCCCCGGCTGCCCCATCGCAGGGCTGGAGTTGTCCGTCACAGACTTCCAAAGCTCCCGGAACAACATGCGGCACCACACGGAGGAGATCACCTTCGACCACCTCATCGTTCGCCGGGGCCAGGCTTTCAACATCACTCTGTACTTCAGGAACCGGGGCTTCGAGCCAGACCTGGACAACATCATCTTTGTAGCTGAGACTGGTGAGAACCCCTGCTGGCACACAGGGGCGGGTGTGGGGGCAGAGTCTCAGGAGCTGGGAGGTTTCCTCAGAGGGCCTCAACTCTGCTTCCCTCCCAGGACCGATGCCCGACCTGGCCAAGGGGACTCGGGCTGTGTTCAGCCTGGCAGGTCGTCATAGCCCCAGTCCCTGGATGGCCTCACTGGAGACCAACAAGGCCAGCTCCCTGGAGGTGAGCCTGTGTGCCCCTCCCATGGCGCCTGTGGGTCTGTACCTCTTGAAGGTTCACATTGACTCCTTCCAGGGGTCTGTCACGGCCTACCAACTTGGGAAATTCATTCTGCTCTTCAATCCCTGGTGCTCAGGTAAGGCGGGGTGCCTGTGTGGGGGTCCCTTGTCTCCGCCCCTTTGTCAATGCCACATTACAAAAAATGTTCTACGTGTAATCAAATGTGTATTTATTGCATATATGTATATGTGTGTAATTATATAATACATACCACACATGGGATTATTTAACACATAGTTTGCTCTAATTTGCGTTTTTTTCATTTAAAAATTCAATGTTGGACATATTTTTCTGTCAGTACATTCCTTTTAACAGTACAATTACTTCACCATTTGGATGCACCAAATTTTTAACTGGTTCCCTATTTATTTGGACTGGAAAGTTTTTGTCATAGGCAAACATAGCTATAGGAAATATCCCAGAACTACCTGGCCCACAATCCCTGTCCTCTACATCTACCTGGGAGCAGGAGTAGTTCCACAGACGGCTGGCACGGATGTGAGCAGAATGAAGGACAAGCTAGGAGGACAGAGTAGGAAGAGGGCAGAAAGAGTTGAGAATAAGGGATTTGGGGCAGAGGTCAAATTCAACAAATTCTCACTTCTGAATCAGAGGATGTCTCCCTTCTCTTACTCCCTCTCATTCTACTTTCTCCACCAACCTTATGCCAAGGGGGCCTGCTGCGTTGTGCCAAAACCCAGAGCCCTGGCTGGGTTCTAATATCTCTAACCACCTCCCACTGCTCTGTTACTGATGGGCTCAGAACTCTTACCCATCAGCCACATGAAGAGGCCCTGCCACTGGATCAAGGAGGATGGGTGTCTGTTCGTTCTCTCTCTCTCTCTCTCTCTCTCTCTCTCTCTCTCTCTCTCTCTCTCTTTCACACACACACACACACACACACACACACACACACACACACCCCTACCTGGCCTCCAAAACTGTGTGTTTCAGACTTGTCCTGAGGGCCCCCTGGAGCTGTGGGGAAGAAAATGGTATCTGTGGGGTCTTCTCTTTTAAAGCTTGAGTCCTACAAAAGAAATGATGAGGTCAAAGCCAACCCCTAAATTCTGGCTTGCTCTTTTCCAACCAGGATTAATTAAGTATGGCAGAGCACAGAGCATGGAGTCACATGGGCTGTGTTCACATTTCACCCTGTACTATGTGATGTGGGCAAGCTATTTATCACTGTGAGCCTGTTTCCCCAACCTTAAAATGGGGCTGGGATGTAAATGTGCTTTGCAAACCAATAAATTCCACCAAAGATAAATTTTTACTGTCCCACGTCATTTTCACGTTGAGCCTGTTGCCGCTGTTGAGGGATGGTGGAGAGCAGGTCTTGCTTCCCCTCTTGGTGTCACCCTGTGCAGTCCTCAGCGTTGTTTCCATGCCTTCTGTGGATGGGGATGGGCAGGAAGGGCAAGATGACTTTTCTGCTTTGTGTCCTCCCACGTTGATTCCTAGGGGACGCGGTCTTCTTGGACAGTGAGCCCCAGAGGCAGGAGTATGTCATGAATGATTACGGCTTCATCTACCAAGGAAACAAGAACTGGATCCGCCCTTGTCCCTGGAACTATGGGCAGGTGAGTCTCGGCCCAGCTCATGGACCATCTAAGGGAGAGGGAAGCAGGAGGGGGATGGGAGGATGCCCCTCAGGCAAGGTTTATCTAGAACTACTGACTAATGGGAACTAAATGGTACTGGGAAGATGTGAGATGTGACTTCGGGAAGCTAGAGGAGCAGCCACAGAAAGTTGGAAGGTGTTCTTTGCTGACTGTGTCAGGATTAGAGAGAGAAGGGCAGCTGAAGGTACCCACCCAGGAACTCCACTGAGTATGTGAGTGAGGATGAAGGCACAACCGCGACAACGGCCATGGTGGTGCCTCATTTTTTTGTTTGTTAACTGTTTCTAGTGTGGTGTAGGTTGCTCTAAGGTTTTGTTTTCCACACATATTCTAAAACATGTGACTTTATTTGTAAAAATAGCATCATACTAATCACAATGCTCTACAACAGCCCAGCCTTCAGCAGATGCTCCAGGAAGTCCAGAACCAGGCCAGGGAGGAGGGTTCTTGAGGCTCGCCCTGGCACTGGGGCACTGGCAGGGAGAGAGGACCAGCCCTGCCACCCAGAGGGGTGTCAAATGGGAAATCCCAGGGGAGCATGTAGAGCAGTGGTTCTAAACCTTGGCTGCACATTAGAATCACCTGGGAATCTTGTTAAAATCCTGATTTCTGGGCCTCATCCTCCGGAAATTCTGTTTCTTTGTTACTGATGATGAGGCCCAGAAACCAGGATTTTAACAAGATTCCCAGGTGATTCTAATGTGCAGCCAAGGTTGAGAACCACTGGTGTAGAGCCTTGTTTCAGTTTGCTATGGCTTCCTCTCCTGGACTTGTCCAACACGTGTGGCCTCAGGCCCAGCCTAGGCTGCCCCCAGGTGGATATAGTCAAGATGAGACATAGCAGCCTAAACTTGCACCAGCTGACATCCCCACCCCCACACTCAGCATGGGCAGATAGGGATCTTAGTGAGTTCCTGGACAGGAGGTTGCTGCCACCTGTGAGAAGCAGGAGAGCAGAGCTGCTGGTCTCTGAGCCCTGGGTCCTCCCACATCTCTTATTCAGTGAAAATATACTGAATGCCTGCTGAGTGCCAAGCAGGGTTCTAGGTGCTAGAGATATAAAGATGAATAAAACACTGTCCCCGAGCCCACAGTGAAGTGGGGACTCAGTCATATAAGCAGGTCACGTATGCAGCGTGACATGTAACGATTGCCAGACAGGCACAGGGGCCCCTGAGAGCCTGGAGGAAGAGCACTTGGTTGGGCATGGGGCTGTCTGGAAAGCTTCCTGGAAGAGGAAATACTTGAACTGAGTTAACCAAGAGAAGGAAGGTGGGGGGAAACATCACAGGCAAAGAGAAGGATGAGCAAAGACACAAAGGTGAGGATCCGTTTGACCTGCTGCAGGGGTTACAAGGAATCTGGGTGTTGCTGGAACAACACTGGTGAGGCGAGGGTATTGAGGAGAAGAAGAAGGCCAGATCAGGGAGGGTCTTATGTGTCTTGTAGAGGAGGTTAGAGCTTTGGTTCTGATCAAAGGTCACAGGGATCTTTGAACATTTTAAAGCAGAAAAGTGAACTGATCAAACCATCCCTTGGGGAAAGTGGATCGGAGAGCCTCCAGATCCTGTTTATTGCCCAGCGTTACATGGAAATCAATTAGTTCACTTACTCTCATTCAACGAAGATGCTCAGAGCCCTTACTCTGTGCTGAGCACTGTGCCAGATCTGGGGTGTGAAGTTCCAAGGAACGTTCGAGAGGGGCAGAGCATACACGTAGGCAGGGAAGACAGACCTTGGCTACATCATTATACCTGAGCCTGATGAGTAGGGATGTAGCCAGTGCTATGATGCTAAACCAGGCTTGGGCTCAGCGAAAGGCCTCAGGACAAGTGGCATTCTCACCTCGCCTGCCTTGGGTGGGAAGTTTCCATAACTCACATGCTATTAGTCAGCCCACAGCCCTACTGAACGGCTGGCACCATGGCAAGTTGGAGCCATCACCTTAGCCTTAACTACCAATGATGAGCCGGATCAGCCGGTGAGGGTGGAAGATGAGGCAATGTGGTTTTAGCAAGAACAGTTCATGAGGTCCAAGAGTGTGGAGATTAAGGAGAGAAGACAGAGAGAGATGATTTTTCAGCAAGTCAGACACATCAGAAAAAACTCCAAGGATTTGACTTGCAGGACATACCAAGTGGGGGAGTTGTGATCCTAGAGCTTTGAGACCCTGTACCTGCCCGAGTTCATGGCTGTGCTACTAGACACAGTTACCTTCCAAGTGGGTTTGTATTTCAAACACACTCCGTTGGAGAGCTGAGTGGGGTGGCTCCATATCTGCATGTGCCAAGCATGGGTGCCTTGCCTCTCGGCATCTCTCCTTGCAGTTTGAAGAGAATATCATAGACATCTGCCTGGAGTTGCTAGACAAGAGCCTGCACTTCAAGAATGACCCAGCCAAAGACTGTGCTCTTCGAGGGAGCCCTGTCTACATCAGCAGGGTGGTGTGCGCCATGGTGAGGCTGGGTGTGGATTTGCCCACGCAGGGAATGTCCAGAGAGGGAGGAAGCCGTGCCAGGGGAGCCCTGCCCACTCACAGTTGCCCCTGTGATGGGAGAATGAAGAGTTGAGAGGCATGGGCCCTCTTGCAAAGCCATTTTGGCTAAGTCTGATGAAAGTTATAGCTAACAGGTTTTTCTCAACTGAGCTCTGAAATAGCTGGGCGTGGGCCATCATGTCTATTAATCCCAAATTGCACGTTTTGGGAAAGGCTGAGCGTAGCCATAGTTTGTGAAATGGTCTTATTGTTTCTAAATTTCCTTTGCTCTGAGTATTTTTATTTATTTATTTATTTATTTATTTATTTATTTTATTTTATTGACTTTTACAGAGAGGAAGGGAGAGAGATAGAGAGTTAGAAACATCGATGAGAGAGAAACATCGATCAGCTGCCTCCTGCACATCTCCTACTGGGGATATGCCCGCAACCCAGGTACATGCCCTTGACCGGAATTGAACCTGGGACCCTTCAGTCCGCAGGCCGGCGCTCTATCCATTGAGCCAAACCGGTTTCTGCTGCTCTGAGTATTTTTAAAAGCTACCAAAGCCAAGCTTTGCAGGGGATGGGGAGGTGAGGGGTAAGAGAGTGTGTAGAAATAAAATAATAAACTAATTCACAGTGGAACACAAGTCAGAGTGGCCAGCTTCACATCCCGACCCCTTCCCCGGCAGGTCTGGAAGCTCCCAGGTAAAATGAGATGAAAGCCTCCTCTGTGTCTCAGGCCTTGCAAGGCAGCTCACACATCACATCCTGTTGATGAAAAGGATGCTTCTAATTCTTCTATGTATGGCTTCTCTTCAGATCAACAGCAATGACGACAATGGGGTGCTCAATGGAAAGTGGAGTGAGAATTTCTCAGACGGCACCAACCCTGCAGAGTGGACTGGCAGCGTGGCCATCTTGAAACAGTGGCACGCCACAGGTTGCCAGCCAGTGCACTACGGGCAGTGCTGGGTCTTTGCAGCCATCATGTGCACAGGTACGGCGTAGAAAGTTCCCCATGAAATGACCAAAAATGCAATGGCTCACATATTAGCCCTCCAAATAATTCTTGTCTTCATCTCACACAGTTACCACCAAGGAACATTTGGAAGGAAGCCCTTTCCAGCAAAAATGTCTCTCCACTAACCTCAGGCTTCACATATCTGGGGTTATTTCAGAGGATGGTTTTGAGGTAGAAATCAGACACTTCCGGGAACCTGGCCCCCTTCCCTCTCTTCTAACTGAACCTGGCTGGAAACTGTCTGGTGCAAGCTAGGAAGGAGATGAGAGGCCAATTAACTAGGAAAACTTGCAAACTGATTAGCACAGAGAATGGTCTTAATGAAGATGTTCATATGAGAGGGAAATGTGCATCTGAGCAGTGGTATGGGCGATGAGCGAGGTGACAGCCAAAGTGCAATGACCTTGAATTGGGAGTTTCACAAGTTCGGAGGTCTGGAGGCCTGGCTCAGGCCAGGGAACTAAAGGGTGAGGGGAAATGGTAGCTCAACTTTTCAGATAGGGAGTAGATGCAACATTAGGGGAAGAAAAGCTAAAAAGAATAGGCACGTGGGAAAGATGACAGGTGGAAGTTGGTTTGCAGGTGGCAAGAGGAGCAAGTAGAAGGAAGTGGGAGGTAAATGTTGAGGACATTGACACCTAGAAATGAGTTGCACACTGGAGGTAGCAGGAGGAGGTCTTCTGCCTCACCCAGGGACTCTTGCTCCTGGCCCTCACCCTCACCCTGCCCCCCAGCCTAGGCCAGCTCTCAGCCTGTTGGCATGCATATCCCTAAACCTGACTTGGGTCACAATCAGGAAGTTATTAATGTTACCTGGAGAAAGATGCCAAGCGGGGCTTTTGTTCACAGCACTCTCTAGTGCAATCCAGGGAGGCCAGATCTGCCCACAACTTGGTTTTATCAAGGAGTGAGGCCTCTTGTGTAGAAATTCCCTAGAGGACAAGGCCTGGTGCACTCTGTATGCATGTGTGTGCTGAGTCCAGCTCCAGTCTTCTGGAGGAAGCCCAGAGAGCCCTGGGCTATGAGCAAAGGCCAGGCCTCTGTCCAAGGGTACAAGGAGGTCTCTGTCAACACCTACAGAGGGTGACTTCACACAGGTTGGTGAGGAGGAGTTTCCGTGGAACTACTCCTCCCCTGTAGCTGCACAGCCCCGGCTTGAGTTAATGCTTTGATTAGTCAAAGATTCCTTGGTCGGTGTTTTGTTTTAATAAGAAACCAGGAATCTGACAGCTTTGATTGTGTGACAGATAAGGGTTATAGGCATTTGGGTAAACTAGGATGTCTGAGTCATTGAGGGAGGAGGCACAAGAGTGAGAGGCAGAGGACGGATCAATCTTGTTTGTGCAGGATAGAGAGGAAATCTTCCTGTGCATGGAAAGCCTTGAGTCTAATGGGCCAGGTGTATGTGTGTAAAAGAAAGGGCCAGGGTTTGGGGTGTGATTATCTGGAACTGGTTGATGACAGAGGTGGAGCTAGTGAATGGAGATTATGCAAGAGAGCAGACCAATTAAAATGTTTATGAGAATAATGGCTCTAGAGTGATCTGGGAAGCAAAGGGTTGGGCAAAGTGGGTCAAATGTGGGCTACAGTGGGTGCAACTGAAGCTCAGTTAGCGCCAGCCTTCCCGGAAAGGCCTACCACATTGTATATTAATAAGTATATCAGTTTTTAAAACTCATTCCGATAACACTTAATTATTGAGTCCTTATTCTATGCTAGGCACTATGCTTCAAATACTTTTGGATATAAAAATGGGTAAGACCCAGTCTGTATCCTCCACTAAAAGTTAGAGGTCTATCAAGCTCCTTAACCCGATTCACCTGCCAAAGTGTTACTGTTATTCACCATCACAAGAGCTGATGGTTATGGAAGACTTCCTTTGTGCCAGGAACTGCGCTAAAACTTTGACAGCTTAGAGTAATGGTGAGGCATGTGGGCTCCAGGGGTAGACTGCTTGGCTTCAAAAACTAGTAAGGCCATTAGTTGGCTGGATAACCTCGGACAGGTCACTTAACATGTGCCTCAGTTTCCTCAGAGGATTAAGCTCACACATGGAGAATTCTTAGAATAGAGCCTGGCTACAGTGAGTGTTCAGTATTAGCTAGGATAGTTCTGTCTGATCCTCCAAATGACCTTGTGAATTAGGTCCTACCATCACCTCAATTTTGCAGATGAAGAGATTGAGTGGTGGAGCGAGGCTCACATCCAGGTCTGGCACGCTCTCACCACGAGGCCATATACTGCACAGACATGACGAGCAGCCACCATGTGTCCAGCATCCCCTGTGCTTCGGGCACACAGTGAGCACTTTCACTCTTTCTAATCGTCACAACCACATGCAAAGTAGATATCATTACCGACCATCACTTTACAGGTGAAAAAACTGAAGTTCAAAAGTGATCAAGTGACTCTTCTGTGACACAGAAGTACATCCTCCCCCCAGCAGCTCTACTTCCCAGTATTGCCTTTTTCTAATGTGAACAGATTGACATTGAGTTCCTAAAGAAAAATCGTAGAAATGAAACTTTGGATGCATCAAAGATAGTGCTATAATTTTTGGACCGGCTGTTTCCTTGACAACCGTTTAGTTGTCTATTACTCGGAGAAATTCAGAGAAATCCCTGGCCTACCCTTCGATGCTCAGGCCCAGCTGCCCCGCGACTCTCAGTCATCCTGTTCTGGCCACCCACTCCTTGTGACAAGGTCGGCCCCTCAGCCCTTGGCTGAGGTCTGTAAAGTATCCAGGAAGCCTCGCACTGTAACCAGGAACAGAGGGGACAGTGATGATCTGTTGTCTGAAAATTCTCCCCAAAGCCAGGTGTCCAAAAGCCACTTATTGTATGATTCCATATATGTGCAATGCCCAGAATAGGCCAATTCATAGAGACAGGAGAGTGGCTTAGTGGTTGCCTGGGGCTGGGGGGAATGGAAAGTGACTGCTAGAAGACATAGAGGTGTTTTTTTTTAGGTGAAATGTTCTGGGATTATTAGTGGGGATTGTTGCACAACCTGTGACTATACTACCAACCACTGAAGTGGTGACTCTAAAAGGGTGCATTTTATGGTATGCGAATTATCTCAATAAAGTGTATTTTTTTTAAGCCAGGCATCCTAGGAATATGCCTGGTCCTGGTAGGCTCCTACCCACAACTGCATGGGGGAGCAGTGGGGGCAGAAGTGAGGGGCTGAGGGTTGGAAGACTTGAACATGTGACTGTGAGCAGGTCCATGGGGTATCATCTCCTCTGCTGTAAAGTAGGGCCCTGGGCCCTGAGCCATGGTGGGAAATGGTGGGAAGGTGAGGAGGCTGAGAGCTTGGGGCTGGGCACCTCCTCTCTTCATGGAGCTAAGGTTTCTCCTCACTTGTTTGTATAGAGTTATTTCAATACAATAACTCTTGTCCTTGTTGTTTTTACTGAGTCATTCACTCTGAAAAAAGGAACCTCAGCCAAGGCCCCCCGTGTGCTATTTAGCTTCAACCTTTGGCTTAAACACAAATCTACTATTATTCTCCATGGATTTATGAGGCATCAAAGATTGTATGAAATATTCCCTCCCCAAGCTGTTAATTAATATGTGGCAAGCAGTTAGAAAAATGCCTGGCACATGGTTAGTTTTACATAAGTGTTAGCTATGATAATTAGTCTCCTGGTGTTTTAATCTCTGCCTCTTAGGCTGCAAAGGTCTGACTGGCTCTTGGTTAAAAGGTTTTTATGTTATTATTTTTTAAAAAATATATATTTTTATTGATTTCAGAGAGAAGAAGGGAGAGGGAGAGAGACAAACATCAATGATGAGAATCATTGATTGGTTGCCTCCTGCATGCCCCATACTGGGATTGAGCCTGAAACCTGGGCATATGCCCTGACCAGGAATCAAACTGTGACCTCCTGGTTCATGGGTCGTTGCTCAACCACTGAGCAACATCAGCTGGGCTAAAAGGTTTTTCTAGCCATCTACCAAACTTCATCTTTCTATTTTCTCTACCACTTTTTTTTTTTTTTAAAGAATTTTGCAGATGTAATTAAGGTCCCAAATCAGTTGATTCTAAGAAGGGAGATTATCTTCAGTGGGTTTGACATAATCAGGTCAGAACTTGATTAGTCTTTTAAAAAAAATTATTAATTTCAGAGAGGAAGGGAGAGGGAAAGAAAGACAGAAACACCAATGATGAGAGAGAATCATTGATCAGCTGCCTCCTCCACGCCTCCCCCTGGGACTTGAGCCCACAACCTGGGCATGTACCCTGACCAGGAATTGAACTGAGATCTCCTGGCTTATAGGTTGACACTCAACCACTGACACACAGTAGCTGGGCTCTAGCACTTTTGGGGTTTATTTCCTTGCTTTGTTCCTTGGAGTGTTTGGGATTAAATTAATCATATTCCTCGTGTCATGGCATTTATCGTAATAGGTCTTCTTCAGGCCCCTCATTTTAAAAAATGTAACTAATTAATTGATTTCCCCCACTTATCTCATAAGCCATTTCCATTCACTTCCCCCCAAGATAGGGAAACATTTTGATGTATTTAATATATAGCATTGTATTTAAAGGTGTTCTTATAAAAAAGTATATTATCTTTTGTTGTTGTTGTTTTAATCATCACCAAGGATATGTTTTCCATTGATTTTTAGAGAAAGTTGAAGGGAGGAAAAGAGGGGAGAGAGAGAGAGACATCAATGTGTGAGAGAGAAATAAATTGGTTGCCTTCCAACCCAGGTACATACCCTTGACCAGGAATTGAACCCGTAACCCTTTAGTGTGTGGGCCAACATTCTAACCACCGAGCACACTAGCCAGGGAAGTATATTGTTATATTTGTATAATATTTTGTCCAGTATGTATTTTTGTTTTATAGATTGTATTTTTCACCTTTAAAAGTTCCATTGGGCCCTAGCTGGTTTGGCTCAGTGGATAGAGCATCAGCCTACGGACTGAAGGGTCCCAGGTTTGATTCCTGTCAAGGGCATGTAACTCAGTTGCAGGCTCGATCCCCTGCCTCAGGTTGGGTGTGTGCAGGAGGCAACCAATCAATGTGTCTCTCTCACATCGGTGTTTCTCTCTCTCTCTCTGTCTCTCCCCCTCCCTTCCACTCTCTTTAAAAATCAATGAAAAATTATCCTTGGGTGAGGATTTTTAAAAATTTCATTGAGTCTTTTCTTTATCTTCAATTTTTCTTATTATATTTATGTTTTCCTTTACTTTCTCTTGAGCATATTTATAGTATTTAAAATACCTGTTTTAATGTCCTTGTCAGTTAGTTCCATGATCCCTGTCATTTCTGGATCTAGTTCTATTGACTGACAATTTTCCTGTTTCTTTACATCCCTATATATTTTTTTTTTATTCTTGATTTCAGAGAGGAAGGGAAAGAGAGAGATAGAAACAGCAATGATGAGAGAGAATCATTGATTGGTTGCTCAATCCTGTGGGGATTGAGCCCACAACCCAGGCATTGCCCTTGACCGGAACCGAACCTGGGGCCCTTCAGCCCGCAGGCCAGCGCTTTAACCACTGAACCAAACCACCTAGGGCTACATTTTTTTTTAAGTAGACTTTATTTTTTAGAGCAGTTTTAGGTTTTATTGTCACTGCAGACAAGTGAGAATATGACCTCGTGCTAACATATCTGAAAAACTAAGGCAAGATAACCATCTTGTTGTGGAAACAATTAAAGGCATATTAGGTGGAGCAGGAAGTGGTTACATCTACCATTTGAAAGCTTACTACAACCCAGGAGAAGTTAAAAGATGCTAAAAAATCATCAAATTTAAATGCAATTACTTTGATTTTATATTAGCTGGGGCTTTGACTCTATTCTTCAGTATAAGCCATGGATGTGTGATAGCAAAGCTGACCAAATGAATTTCAATAAATTGAACTCTAACTTTCCATTAATTTCTCTTATAAAATTGGAGCTACATTTCTTTATGCGGAGGCAGGGCTGGTGGTGGAGGGAGAACTGGTGAGAAGCCTTCATGTCCAGCCTGAAACAGACTGCATGTTTTAATGCCCCATCAGCACAGTGTCTGCCACTAGTCAAGAGTGAAGCTGCACTCCTGGAGGGCAGGAATGTCTTTAGCTTCTGAGCACTTTGCATCTAACTCACTGCCTGGTTCATGGCAAAGGCTTGACACTTGTCACCAAATAAGTGCTAAAATGGCCAAGTAAAGAGAGGTAGTAATTCATGCTGGGTGTTGTGTAGTATGCCTTGGGAGCTCCAATTCTTTCCCAGCTCTGAGATCTTCTGCACCTTTTCCAAATATCACCATGTGAGCGTGCATGCCTGTAGATGCACACACACAATATGGGTTTCTTTTTTATGAGGGACTCAGCTCCCACAACATTATCAATGAGTCACCTGAGTCTCATGTCAAACTGTGAATCATTGGGAGCGATACTCTGCAGAAACCTTGTGCACAGGTTAAAGACAACCTGCTTCCAACACACTTTAATGCGCATCTACTCTGTGCCCATCCAGACATGTGGGGCAGGAGTGGGCACCACCACTAACACTTCAAGTGGCTGTTCATGAATGCAATCGGGGTGAAGAACAGAGGCTTGTTCACTGCTCTTCCTACTCAGTTCTCCTTGGCACATTCTCTTACTACCATAAGTGTTACCCACCCGTCTGTCATCTTAGCATAAATCCTGGCCCACGCCATGCTCCTGAGTCACTTGAATGCTCTTGCATCACTCCTGTCTCAGGTTCCTTCAGTGACAGCTCTTCGAACCTTCACCCTCCCCTCTGAGGCTGTCCTGTGTCACCTCCACCTACAACTCGCTTGTCGGCTCTGCTCACTCCCTGCCCTTGTTCCTTGGCCCTGTGCAGACGTGCAGACATGCCACTCCAAGGAGAACTCCAGGTTCCCCTTTGGGCTTCTCTCCACCCTGTCTTGGGCCATATCCAGGGGTGTGTCCATGCCCTAGCTTGGAGAGGCTTTGTGCCAACGTATGAGAAGGAGCCTAAACTAAAATCTATAAGCAATTAAATGTTTAATATAAATAAGTATTTGAACTAAAAATTATGAACATTTTTTAAAAAATATATTTTATTGATTTTTCACAGAGAGGAAGGGAGAGGGACAGAGAATCAGAACCATCGATGAGAGAGAAACACCGATCAGCTGCCTCTTACACACTCCCTACTGGGGATGTGCCCACAACCAAGGTACATGCCCTTGACCGGAATCGAACCCGGGACCCTTGAGTCCACAGGCCGATGCTCTATCCACTGAGCCAAACCGGTTAGGGCAAAAATTATGAACATTTTAAAAATTACAGTAGTATGTGAACAATGCTGAGAAGTATCTATATATTTTTTTCATTAGTTTATTTTAAAAGAAACACGGAAATTATTTACATGACGAAAGATTTCAGAACTTCAATGGAATGGGCAGCTTCACATGATGTCATTTCAATGGTGATTTATTTCAGTCTACTGGTACATACTTTCCAGGAACGTCACCATCTCTAAATAAGAAATAATCCTTGTCTAGAACTACTTCGGTGCCTCCATATTCTGGAAGGAGACCTTTATCTCCAACTGTCAGGCTAACAGGTTGAATCTCTCTACCCTTTCCTTTGGAGCCTGATCCAATAGGGACTACTATGGCTTGCAATACTTTTCCTTGAGGTTTTTCTGGAAGCATCATGCCTCCTTTGGTTACAGTTTCTGCAGCACTGCTTTCAGTTAATACTCGGTCAAAGTGGGGAAGGAACTTCCTAAGGCCTGTCCTGCCATGACTCCGACCACCGCTGCCTGTGCTCCGCTGTCGCACCGCGGCTGCAAGGAGAGACCTGCAGTCGTTGCTGGCCACTATATTTGTTGACTCTCATTTTATCTCCTGGAATCTGTCCCCAGGGAGGAAAAAAGACTGATCTATAAAGATGTTCATCACAGCATTATTTACAACAGGGGAAAAAATGGAAACCAACCAAATATCTAAAAATAACCACCCCTAGAAATCTTGTTTTTGCCAAATATTTGATAACTTAGGGAAGTGCTTTGGATGTGGAATAAGGTGAAAATACTAGAATGCTGAACTGTTTGCATAATACTGGGAGGTGAACTCAGAATTGAGTACAAGCTGAGCAGTGAGACCAGGATTTGAGGGATAGCTCTGCCACTTCTTAGCTGTGTGACTCTGGTCCAGGTGAGCAAACTTTTCTTAGCCTCTGATTCCTCATCTGCAAAATGGGGATAATAACATCAGCTTCCACGTAGAGTTGTCCTGGGAATAATGCATGCAAAACAGCACCATGCCTGCTGGTAGATATTATTATTATTATTGCTTCACAGTTGGACTTTAGGGGACAGGGATCCCCAGGGCCTTGGTAGTAGGATGGGCTGGGAGATATTGCTGTTCTTAAAAGAATGCAGAGTGGGAGAAACAGAGCAGAGGACAAGGAAGGAAGTTGGTTGGCAAAGGGAAGAGATGCGCCATCAGGAATGAAGATAACATCCTACCGCTTTCCCAGAATTGCTCCACCAGGTACAGCCCCCCTTTTCCAGGCTTCTGTTCCACAGTTTCCTTCCCTCTGGCTGGATCTGTGATACTTTCTTTGAGAAGCTGCCAAGACAATCCACCCATAGAAAAGGGGGGAGTCCAAACCACAGGACTCTTTGCCTAAGAATCTGATGTCCTCAGCCAACAATCTCTATCATAGAAAGGAAAACTTTCCAGGTATTTGGTTTGGAGGTGGAAATTTATGGCTAGGAGAGAAATGCGACTGAGTCAGGCTACCGAGTCTTGCTAAAGGGGTGTGCCCGCCCCGCCCTGCTGGCCCAGGCAGGGGAACCCAGGCCTCCCTAGACTTTCTGTTGGCCCTGACAGTGCTTGTTGAAGCAACCTGCACCTTTGCAAGCAGTGGCTTCTGTGAGCACCAGGGAGAGGAGCTCAGGAGGATGGGGAGGAAGTTGGCAGCATCACCAACCCAGTGCCCCAGACAGCTCCTGCTCGGTCCTGAAGGCGCTAAATGAGTGATTTCCCTGAGCCCAGGCCCTAACTCCAGGAAGCCACAGAGCTCCTGCATCCACAACCCCAGAAGATTTTCTGCCCTTTTTGCAGTGATGAGGTGCCTGGGGATCCCCACCCGCGTGATCACCAACTTTGACTCTGGCCACGACACAGACGGGAACCTAATCATAGATGAGTACTACGACAACACGGGCAGGATTTTGGAGAATAAGAAGGACACTGTCTGGTGAGAGACAACTTCTCATTCTCTTCGTAGGGTGAACCCCACCAGAAGAAGTGAGTCCATGAGCCTGATGCCCTCTCATGCCCCCCACCCTCACTTTCCCCAGCCCTGCAGCTCAGTATCCCCAACCCAAAGGCTGGGACACAGCTCAACACAAAAACAATGGTTTTTAGTTTAGAATCTAAACATCACAAGAGCTCCCTGTCCTGGCTGAGGTTTTCCTCTGCCGCCTCCTTCATTCAATACTCAGCCTGTGGCTGCAGGAGGACCGGAAGCCTCACCTCCAGACACAAAGACCGTGACTGCCTCTGAGTCAGCAGCACCCACAGGAAATGGCACAAGGACTTTCTGGGAGAGAGAGGAGAGAGAGAGAGAGAGAGAGAGAGAGAGAGAGAGAGAGAGAGAGAGAGAGAGAGAGAGAGAGAGAGTTTTTAACTTCAGTCGGCGCTGTAAGCCTTCATTCTCTAGTCACCAACAGAGGAAAGCTCCTTTCAGGGCAGATTGGGCTCACAGGAGGAAGAGCCATCACTACTCACCCACAGAGGTTTGAAGGCCTGGGGGTGCTACGTCTGTCTTTCTACTGGTCAGTGCACCTGCTCATCGTCCCCTGCCTTCTTCCAGAAGGCACACAAGCACTACAAACTTGCCCTTAGCTTATCTGACACTGGCTCCTGTGGCTTCTCCCTCAGGAACTTCCATGTCTGGAATGAGTGCTGGATGGCCCGAAAGGACCTCCCTCCCGGATACGGAGGCTGGCAGGTGCTGGACTCCACGCCTCAGGAGAGGAGCAATGGTGAGGCTCTCCATGGGAAAGGCAGAACCCACTCCCACGGAAACCGCCCTCGGCCCCGCCTGTCCCTGCAACGGCCCCTCATGGCTCTTCCGTTCTCCCCCAGGCCTGTTCTGCTGTGGCCCTGCCTCCGTCAGAGCCATCAAAGAGGGAGAGGTGGATCTGAGCTACGATACGGCCTTTGTCTTTTCCATGGTGAATGCCGACTGTGTGTGCTGGCTCGTCCACGGAGGAAAGGAGCAGAGGCTGCACTGGGACACGCGTTCTGTGGGCAATTTTATCAGCACCAAGAGCATCCGGAGTGATGAGCGGGATGACATCACGGAGAACTACAAGTATGAAGAAGGTATGACTATACCAGCCCCCTCAGAGTCCAGGTCCGGTGGGCACCTTTCCCCCTACCCCAGGGAACCCCTCAGCCAGCTGGAACAGGCCTCTGGGGAACAGAGGGTGTCTGTGGGGCAGGACCCAGGTCCATCTCAGCCCTTCAGTTTTGAGTTCCCAATTCAGGCATCCCCACTGCCTCACTGCCTCATGCCCCCCACCCCACCCCCACCCCACAGGCCAGTGAGCACTTTCCCACAGACATTCACATTGACTATAGGGCCATTGACAGGCATCTTATCAACAGTATATGAATTCCTCAGCCCTGCCTTACCCGCAAATCAGCCTCCCACTGAAGATGGGGGCGTTTAGTAAAAAAAACCAAACGCTTATTAATTAATTAAATTAATTTCCTTTAATGTACTGTTTAATTTACTGTGTTTTATTGGGTGTTTGGAGGACAAACTAGATCACCAGTCAGCACCCAGGCTGCTATAAGGCCATATGCTCACTCTTGTGCCCGACCCCTGCAGAAGATGATTTGGAGATGTGGGAGACCTGGCAGGGGCTTCTTATCCAAGCCAGCAGGGGCAAAGGGGCAGCTAAATTAGTCAGCTGTGGATTAATTCCTGGAAATTGAGGAAGGCCAGTCACCAGGTTCAATCACTAGGGAGCCAAGCAAAAATATCCAACCCATGAGGGCCAAAAGCAGGGTGAGGGGCAGGATCTGAGGAGGACGGATCAGGAATGTGTGGAGGGTGGGGGAGGGGGAGCAATTGCTGGGAATGCTGGCAAGTGGGTGTCTGTGGTCTGTCTATGTGGGCCTTTGGGGCCACCATAGAGAAGCTCCAAAATCCAAGCCTAGGAAGGCGCTACACAGCAAAACCGTCCTTCCCCTCCCCACCCCCATCGACTCTGAGTTATCTTGGTTGGGGTGCCCAGAAACAGATCTGTGAGGCAAGGATCCAAGTACAAGTGGTTTATCTGTGAGGCAATCCAGGAACTACTGGAAGGAAGGAGAGTGAGCAAGGGAGACAGGGAAGGGGAGGGAGCCAGTGCAAGGGCCCCATCAAGCCTGTTCGAAGGTGGGCGGCAGGAGCTCAGGCCGGCTGGGGAGCTCTGACAGTGAGGTTGCCAGAGAAAATACAGGATGAATAATGCTTTAGTCTAACCATGTCTCCAATTATTGATTGTTAATCTGAAATTCAAATTAAATGGCCCTGTAGTTTTATTTGCTAAATCTGACCACCCTATCAGGGATTCAGTGTAAAGTGTAGAACAACATCCAGGGCCAGCGATTGTCAATCCTGTTCATCTCATGGCACACATATACTAATTACTAAAATTCTGCAGTACACCAAAAAGATATTTTTTGCTGATCTGACAAAAATATGTATAATTTTGAGTCATTCACACCAGGTGCCTATTGTTGTGCTGGCTGTTGTCATTTTTTATTTGACAATCTAAGGGAAAAGAGGTCAGTGCCCTTACTAAATAGTCACATCTTGCATGTTTTAAAAATTCTTGGGGCACACAGGTTGAAAATGGCTGGCCTAGATTTATCCCACCCAAGAGGCAAGGGGCTATTATTTATCCACCAAATCCTGTTGGTCATGGGTTGGGGGTGTAAATTCTCTAGCACTTTTGGTCTGCCCTATGCAAGAGCAGAGAAAGCCTCAGGCAAAGAGTAGTAGCAGATGCTAGAATTTGAAATTAGGGCACATGGGCATTGAAATGGCAAATGCCAAGGCAATATGGGTGGGGCATGAGCAGCATTTGCTACAAGGTCCACAGGGTTCCCTGTGAACTTGGGGGATCTGGAGCTATATTCCAGCGGGCCTGAGTGTGCTGCTCAGCCAGGCAGTATTCTGTCTCCTCCCACCCAGCCTGACAAGATCTGAAGGCAGAGCAAACCACAGATGAGTTAAACCTGACCCACATCTCTCTGGGTCCACTCTTACTGAAGCCAATGTCTCAAGATTCTCTTCCGCATGAAACAAGGCTCAGAGCAACCTCGAGAGCAAGGGGACACAGTGACCTCTGCCTGGGAGGTGGTGGGGGTGCACTAAGGGGGTAAAGCGGGGCCCTGGCGACGGTAAGTGTCCAGTGAAGGCAGCTGCTGGGATTACTAGGGAAGCACGGTGAGTACCCCTGCACTTCCCGGCCACCGCGCCCCCCTAGGACTGAGATCTGGGTGCTCTGGGAACTCAGCTTGACTGAGTTCCTCTTATTTTTTTCACTGTGGTTTTTCATCTCTCAATATCCAGGTAGTCTACACCTGACTAATAATGTAGTGCTGGAACCGAAATCAAATCATGCCCTGCTGTCTTGAAGGGCATTTGTGGGCCTCTTCCCCATGGAATAGTGACAATACTATAGTCCAGTGGTCGGCAAACTCATTAGTCAACAGAGCCAAATATCAACAGTACAATGATTGAAATTTCTTTTGAGAGCCACATTTTTTAAACTTAAACTATTTAGGTAGGTGCATTGTTATTAACTTAATTAGGGTACTCCTAAGGCTTAGGAAGAGCCTCACTCAAGGGGCCAAAGAGCCGCAGTTTGCCGACCACAGCTATAGTCTATTGGTCATGAGCACAGATGACTTTATTCATGTGGATTTGGCTTCTACCTGGACTCTGCCCCCAGCAAGTTGTGAGACTTGGGCAACTGACATGCCCTCTCAAAGCCCCATTTTCCACATCTGTATGTGGAATAATAATAATATCTCTCTCTCATGGGTGATGTGAGTGAGGTGTGAAAGGAGTGAAGTGCAGAGCCTGGCACTTAGAAAGCACCTGATAAAATATAGGGAGTATTTGTTGTTGGAAATGAAGGTTTGAACAACCTTGCAGTGTTGGTATGGCTGTTGGGAAGGATGTTCAGCCATGGCCTAGCCGCTGGCCCATCGATGGTGCTATCTCTGCCCTCCCAGGTTCTCCCCAGGAGAGACGGGTGTTTCTGAAGGCTCTTCAGAAGCTGAAGACTGGAAAGTCCCGGGGCCACTACCAAGCAGACTCACGATCTTCCAAGCCCTTGCCTCGGAGGCTGGATTCACCTTCCCTTCGGCCCAGTGATGTTATCCAGGTCTCCCTGAAATTCCAGCTGCTCGACCCTCCCAACATGGGCCAGGACATAAGGTTTGTCCTGCTGGCCCTCAACATGTCGCTCCAGTCCAAGGACCTCAGAGTGAACCTGAGTGCTCAGTCTCTGCTGCATAATGGCAGTCCCCTGCCCCCGTTCTGGCAGGACACAGCCTTCATCAGCCTCTTACCTGAAGAAGGTATGGGCTCTGGGTATGGGCCTGAGGACTCTGTACACAGATGGGTTATGGAAATACCACTGGGGTCAAGCCAGCCAACAAGGGTCTGGAGCTTCCCTGTGACACCATCTTCCTGGTGTCTCCTCAGCACAGATTTCTCTTCTTCCCTTGTCTCCTTCCCTCTGCCTCTGCCTCTGCCTCCTGTCTCCTCTTCTTCCTTCTTCCCTTCCTTCAAGGACAGTAGCCTGGCTTAGTGGGGAAAACCTGAGCTTTCGAGTCATCCAAACTTTAGAGCCTCAGCTCCCCCATTTACCAGCAGAATAACCTTGGGCAAGCCATTTCACTTCCCAGTCTCTCCATCTGAAAACCTGGTACCCACTTCACTGGGGCTCAGTACATGCTGGCTTCCTCCTTTCTATAAAAATGCCCCCATATCCACCAGGCCCAGCTGATTTCCCCAGCAGTCTCACCTCATCCTTGTGTTCTCTCCCTAGCAAAGACCCATCCCTGTCAAATCTCCTACTCCCAGTACAGCCAGCACCTGTCCACAGACAAGCTGATTCGCATCAGTGCCCTGGTGGAAGAGAAGAGCAGTCCCGAGAAGATCCTGGTGAACAAGATCATCACCTTAGTGTATCCTACCATCATAATTAATGTAAGCAAGAGCCCTGGAAGTGGCCTGGGGGTTCCTTGGGACTAGCTGGGAGAGCGAGGAGCCCTCGAGAGCCTGGTCAGAAAAGCAGCCCCTCCTTTCCTCTGCCTCTTCTGGTGCTTCCAGGTACTTCCCACCTGGATTGGGAGGTTTATCTGAAAACACTGGGTGATGTTTCCATCCTCTTGCACCGTTAGATGCCTTGTGGTTGGACCTTAAGCAGCTGCCATGGAGAGGTCCCTCTCTTGTGCCACCTCCCACTCTTGGCCTTCCCCAAGGTCAACGTGAGCTCAATTGGGAGGGACCTGAGAAGGGGGAGAGCACTGCCTGAAGGTCAGCTTAGGTTTGATTTACCTTTTCCTGACTGTACATCCTTGGGCAAACCCTTGGGCCTCTGCTTCTGAACTGTCAATTGAGAGGATTAGACAAGATGGCCTCTGAGGACACACCCTGTTCTGACATCCTGTGATCCTCTGAGTGGGAAGATGTCAGGGGTCCCTTCCTTCCATTGCTGCCTCAGCAAAGCCAAGCAGCTTCCTGGACCCTGACACACGAGCCTCTGGTGCCCTCCGCAGTGTGCATCTGGCAAGCCTCGCCTTGCGGGGCGGGGGCGGGGGGGGGGGGGGGGCGGTCCAAAGGTGCTTCTAGGTTTCTTGAAGCCACTTCCTTGTCTCTACAGCCCTGAATGAGCTCTTCATGTGAAAAGAATGAGCCAGTTATGATAAAAGGGAAGGAAGGGATGGGGTAGAATTGCAGTCAGAGGAAACAAACAAAAACTGCCAAAGAATATTCTCTTTTTAAAAAAATTCTTTATTGTTTAAAATATTACATATAGGCCCTAACCCGTTTGGCTCAGTGGCTAGAGCGTCAGCCTGCGGACTCAAGGGTCCCAGGTTCAATTCCGGCATGTACCTTGGTTACGGGCACATCTCCAGTAGGGAGTGTGCAGGAAGCAGCTGATCGATGTCTCTCTCTCTCATCGATGTTTCTAACTCTCTATCCCTCTCCCTTCCTCTCTGTAAAAAATCAATAAAATATATTTTTAAAAAAATCAATGAAATATATTTTTTAAAAATATTACATATAGTATTACATATGTCTCCTTTTCCCCCCATTGACTTCTCCCCAGCCACCCCCATCCCCCAGCACATGCCCTAACCCGCTTAGTGTCTGTGTCCATTGGTTATGCTTATATGCATTCATACAAGTCCTTTGGTTGATCTCTTACCCCACTCCATCCCTCACCCTCCTCTGCCTTCCCTCTGAAGTTTGACAGTCTGTTTGATGCTTCTCTGTCTCTGAATCTATTTTTGTTCATCAGTTTATGTTGTTTATTATATTCCACAAATGAGGAAGATCATGTATTTATCTTTCTCCAACTGGCTTATTTTGCTTAGCATAATGCTCTCCACGTCCATCCATGCTGTTGTGAATGGTAAGAGTTCTTTCTTTTTACAGCAGCATAGTATTCCACTGTATAGATGTACCACTGATTTTTAATCCACTGATCTGCTGATGGGCAATTAGGCTGTTTCCAGATCTTAGCTATTGTAAATTGTGCTTCTATGAACATAAGGGTGCATATGTCCTTTCTGATTGCTGTTTCTGATTTCTTGGGATATAGTCCTAGAAGTGTGATCACTGGGTCAAATGGGAGTTCCATTTTTAATTTTTTTTTTTTTTGAGGAAACTCCGTACTGTTTTCCATAGTGGCTGCACCAGTCTGCATTCCCACCAGCAGTGCACATGAGTTCCTTTTTCTCTACATCCTCACCAGCACTTGTCACTTGTTGATGATAGCCATTCTGACAGGGGTGAGATGGTACCTCATTGTCCTTTTGATTTGCATCTCTCGGATGATTAGTGACTTTGAACATGTTTTCATATGTTTCTTGGCCTTCTGTATGTCCACTTTTGAAAAGTGTCTATTTAGGTCCTTTGCCCATTTTTTGATTGGATTGTTTATCTTCCTTTTGTTAAAATGTATGAGTTCCCAATAATTTTTGGAGATTAGGCCCTTATCGGATATAATATTGGCAAACATGTTCTCCCATGCAGTGATCTTTCTTATAGTTTTGCTGATGGTTTCTTTTGCTGTACAGAAGCTTTTTATTTTGATTTATTTTCTTCTTAGTTTTCACTGCCCTAGGAGCTGTATCGGTGAAAATATTGCTATGACATATGTCTGATATTTTGCTGCCTATTGATTCTTCTAAGATTTTTATGGTTTCCCATCTTATGTTTAAGTCCTTTATCCATTTTGAAGTTATTTTTGTGTATGGTGTAAGTTGGTGGTCTAGTTTTATTTTGTTGCATGTATCTGTCCAATTTTCCCAACACCATTTATTAAAGAGACTGTCTTGACTTCATTGTATGCTCTTGCCTCCTTTGTCAAATATTAATGGAGAATAGTGGTTTGGGTTGATTTCTGGGTTCTCTGTTCAGTTCCATTGGTCTATATGTCTGTCCTTGTGCCAATGCCAGTAGGTTTTGAGAACAGTGGCTTTGTAATATAGCTTGGTATCTGGTATTGTGATCCCTCCAACTTTGTTCTTCTTTCTCAAGATTGCTGCTGCTATTTAGGGTCTTTTTTTGTTCCATATGAATTTTTGGAGAATTTATTCTAGGTCTGTGAAATATGCCATTGGTATTTTAATGGGAATTGCATTAAATCTATAGATCACTTTGGGTAGTATGGACATTTTAATGATGTTGATTCTACCAATCCATGAACACGGTATAATCTTCCATTTGTTTATGTCTTCCTCTATTTCTTTTTTTTCAGTGTCCTGTAGTTTTCTGAGTACAGGTCTTTTACCTCCTTAGTTAAGTTTATTCCTAGCTATCTTAATTTTTTTGGTGCAATGGTAAATGGGATTTTTTTTTAAGTTTCTCTTTCTGAGAGTTCATTATTGGTGTATAAAAAGCCATGGATTTCTGGGTGTTAATTTTGTATCCTGCTACATTGCCAAATTCATTTATTAAGTCTAGTAGTTTTTTGAAGAGTTTTTCAAACCACAGTTGGAGAAACACGGCCATGGAAGCCCAGCTCTTCAGAAAACAGACCTAGGGAACAGTGTCCTCCACAAGTGCGGTGAACTGGAGAATGAGATTAATTCTCTGCTTCTTCCTTTCTTCCGATTTCTCTGTTCAGGTCCTAGGAGCAGCCATTGTGAACCAGCCACTCTCCATACAGGTGATATTTTCAAACCCTCTCTCGGAGCAGGTTGAAGACTGTGTGCTGACTGTGGAAGGAAGTGGTCTCTTCAGGAAACAGCAGAGAGTCTTGTAAGTGTGAGGGGTGCTCAGCCTTCTCTCCTGTCTTATCCTGAGGTCAGCGCTATCGTTTCTGGACATGGGCTTTCTTAGGCCAGGCTCTGAGAAAACTGGGAAAGGAGAGACCAGCTTACTGAGTGAAAAGGGGCTTTGTTTTTTGACATTTTCCTTTCTCTGTGGCAGCATTGGAGTCCTGAAACCCCAACACAGGGCCAGCATCACTCTAAAGACTGTCCCCTTCAAGAGTGGCCAAAGGCAGATCCAAGCTAATCTGAGGAGCAACAAATTTAAGGACATCAAGGGTTACAAGGACATCAATGTTGACATGTCGTTATAAATTCTAGGAGAAGGAGATGAATGCATAGATTTTAAGCTTGAAGAAAATAATCAAGATCAAATACAAGCTGCGTCATTCCCCCACCACAACAGAGGCTTTGTAGGGCTCTGACACGAGCAGCAGAGGCCATGCTAGTGACGGATAGTCTCCTGGGCCATTTGCACAGTTCCCCAAGATTCTGTTCAGGGCCCAGGGATCCCATGGTGTCCCACCCAGAAGTGTGAGGTGGCACAGAGGTTCAGTGACCCGGCAGGTCATTTGACCATGATTAACTGCTCAGATGTCAAAAAAAGAAGAAGACTGGCTGTGCAGCTCACTGTCGTCTTGACATTGCGATGGCTAATTTCCTGGTACCAATAAACTTCAGTCCTTATTCTCATCTACTTTGTACCCATGTAATCACCACTTTCCCTGCAGTAGCTCCCGCCTATTCCCTGGATGCTGGAGTGTCCCATTGTTTCAATGAGCCCATTCATTCAGAAACTGAGGGTCAGTTAACATACTAGTAATCCCTGATCTTTGATTTTTGAGACAATAGTCTCAATCCTGAAGGTCACCTTTGGGTCTGCCACTTTTTCAGGAGTATAGACAAAAAGAATTTGACTGCAGAGCACTCCTAGATTGCCTTGGACCCCACCCATTATTATAGTATAGGGGATAAGGCAGTAAAAAAAAAAAAAAAAAAAGCAAAGTCCTTGCCCCCATGGAGCTTACATGGTGGGGGCCGGGAGGAGCACAGGCAATAAACATGTCAACAAATAAGTAAGGTACTTACATATGGTGTATCAGTCCGATCCAGTTAGGGAAACAAAAACCTTTGTAGGTGTTTCTACATACTACCTATCATCTTTGTGTCTTGGAAAAAAATCTGGGAGGTCTCTCAGTTGAACTTCCTTTGAATCCCTTCCTATGGTGCATCCAAGAAGTTCCTTAGTCCTAGCAGTTCCAGCCTCTTGGCTCGTAGTCTACCAGTGCATTGTGGTCCTGGGTGGATCTGGGATGGCTGGGTGCAGGGGATAAAGCCAGCTGAATAATGAAGGAAGGCAGATTTTTCATAGGAAATGAAATACTCTCAGGCCTTTCTTGTGTTGAATGGTCCCACTGAACACAAAAGAATTCCAATTGTTATCTCCTCTTAGACGCAGGGTACTGTGCAGAGTTCTGCTTAGAGAAAGGCATGATGCACCTGCCCTTCAGGCACTAGCTATGACTGAGAGAACTGTTTAGGACATATATTAAATGCATATACATTAAATTTTAAAAAGTTAAATAATTCTATTATATATAAACTAAAGGGTAAGTGTAGTTAATCAGAGGGAGAGTAGAGGGTGTGGTGGGAATTCTATAGTAGGTAGATAGCCCTATTAAAGAGTAGGCTGAGCCATAGCTGGTTTGGCTCAGTGGATGGAGCGTCAGACTGTGGACTGAAGGGTCCCAGATTCGATTCTGGTCAAGGGCACATGCCTTTGTTGCAGGCTGGATCCCCACTTGGGGTTTGCAGGAGGCAGCCAGCCAATGATTCTGTCTCATCATTGATGTTTCTGTCTCTCTCTCCCTCTCCCTTCCTCTCTGAAGTCAATAAAAATATATTTTAAAAAAAAGAATGGGCTGAGAACTAGGAAAACCCTGGTAGCAGGGAGCTGAAAATAACCTATACAGTGGTTTCTCCTTATCCATGGGGGATACATTCCAAGACCCCTAGTGAGTGGCTAAAACTGCAGATAGTACCAAACCTTATATACTAGTATTAACCCACCCTCCATATTCACCAGACCTTGCTCCTTCAGATTACCACTTGTTCGATGACACACGCACTTTCTGAGCAGCACTTCAAAACATATGAAAAAGTGGAAAATTGGGTCTCTGAATGGTTTGCCTCAAAACAAGATAAGTTCTATTGGGACGGTATCCACAAATTACCTGAAAGATGGGGAAAATGCGTAGCTAGTGATGGACATTACTTTTAATAAAGCACTTTTGAAGTATCTCTTGAAATTATAATGTTTTCTTTGATTACAAAATCCGCATTATTAACCGGTACACCTAGTAAGTCTTGGATCACAGTCATTGCCTATAATGTCAGTGCTTAAAGTTGATACTATTTTGCAGAACTGAGCAGACTACATGTAACTTGAGAACCACTGAAAATACAATAGTCTCAATCCTGAAGGTCACCTTTGGGCCTGCCACTTTTTCAGGAGTACAGACAAAAAGAATTTGACTGCAGAGCACTCCTAGCTTGCCTTGGACCCCACAGATTGGAACTTGTCTTCAGACTGTACAAGAGCTTGGAGCAGTGGTTCTCAACCTTCCTAATGCCGCGACCCTTTAATACAGTTCCTCATGTTGTGGTGACCCCCAACCATAAAATTACTTTCATTGCTACTTTATAACTGTAATTTTGCTACTGTTTTGAATCGTAATGTAAATATCTGATATGCAGGATGTATTTTCATTGTTACAAATTGAACATAATTAAAGCATAGTGATTAATCACAAAAACAATATGTAATTATATATGTGTTTTCTGATGGTCTTAGGCGACCCCTGTGAAAGGGTCGTTCGACCCCGAAAGGGGTCACGACCCACGGTTAAGAACCGCTGGCTTGGAGCTTCCTACAGGAGACTGGCCAAGTGCTTGGCGCAGCAAGAGTGTTCAGGAACCCTGACCTCCTGGTTGATGGGTCAACCCTGGGATAATGCATGAATCTGTGGGAATGTGAGAAAGAGCTAGGTCACTCTTCACCAAGGTAGAGGGAGAAGGATCAAGATTAGAAACAGAGGGAGAATGAAAGACTGATTTTAGATACACATTGCTGCCCGAGCTGGTTTGGCTCAGTGGATAGAGTGTAGGCCTGTGGACCAAAGGCTGCAGGGTTCGATTCTAGTCCAGGGCACCTCCCTGGCCCAGGCCCTAGTCTTGATGGTTGCAGGAGGCAACCAGTTGATGTGTTTCTCTCACATGGATGTTTCTACCTGTCTTTCCCTCTCTTTCCACTCTCTCTGAAAATCAATGGAAAAATATCCTCGAGTGAGGATTAAAAAAAAAAAGAAAGAAACACATTGCTTCCATTCCATATATTTGGTGATTCTCTAGTTATCTTTTTGGAATTGATTTCTAGCCTAGTTACAATGTGGCTAGAGTGCTACAGAAGACCAGAGAAGAACCAAGCAACGCTTAGAGAGATGGAGTTACATTTATTATTATTATTACACATGGACCCAGAGAAAAATGTCTCTAGAATTCTGGGCAAGGTCACACAGAAAGTTTCCTGTATTTATATCTTTTTACCTTCTTTGTCTCCCAAATATGGGGTTTTCTGGTCCCCTTTGCAAGTTCTTAAAGAGCCCTATGTACTGGGGCTTTGAGACCTCAACCAAAGGCTTGGCCTGGCGCCAGCACTGACACCTTCATCTGGGGAACGTTTATGCCCTCTCTGGAACAGGGAGTAGTCTTATTTCCTTATTATTTAAGCAAACAAGCATTTACAGAAGTCAAAATAGCAGGGTTAAATTTTCAAACAGCAGTTTTTATATATAACATGGATGCTTCAAGAGAACTTACTCTGTCTGATTTTCCTCCTTTTCAATTTGTTGAGACCTGTGCTGTGGGCCAGCATATAGCCCAATGATAGATGTTTCATGTGCTTTTGAGTATGTATTCTGAAGTTTTGTGGCACATTGTTTTATATATGTCCATTAGGTCAAGTTTGTTAATCAGTTGCTCAAATCTGTATCCTCAGTAATTTCTCTGTTTGTTCTATGAATTACCAAGTGAGTATGTTAAAATTCCCCATTATGATTGTTGATTTATCTATTTCTCCTTTTAATTCTGTCTGTTGGTGGGTATTTTGAGGAGAGGGGCGATCTACTCAGGAGTGGCCAGCGGGTAGGGAGCCACAGTAACTGTGGGATACTCAGATCCCTAAACCTAAAGACATGCAGGGAGGGAGAGATTGTGGGAAACGCATTGCTTACATTCCACATACGTAAGACAGAAAGATTTATGTGAAGAGGGCTGCCTGCCAAGAACTGACCTTCAGTGATGATATAGGGAAGGAATCCGAAAAATCAATACTTTAACCCTACCCTTCTTCAGCCCTCTACTTTTCTATTGGTGCCTTCATGAAGCAAAGAACACTACATGGGCCTTAGCTGGTGTGGCTCAGTTGGTTGGAGCAGCGTCCTGTGGACTGAAAGGTCACCAGTTCTACTCCCAGTCAGGGTACATACTCAGGTTGCAGGTTCAATCCCCCCAGGAAGGGTGGGGACAACAAAACAATGTTTCTCTCTCTCCCTTTCCCTTTCCGCCTACTTCTCATTTATAGATGGCAGATTCTACAACTACTGCTCCATTGTACAATCATCACACCCAGGAACTGCCTTGTAAATGCCTTCGTTGCCTGCGACTGTGTCCGCTACTCCTTGGCAAGGAAGTCAGTCCTCACAATTTAAAAAAGTTCTCAAATAAAAACCTTGCAACAAGTTTAGGCATGCAAACATATCTAAACTGCAGAGTATGTCTGCCAGTCTGCAGGGAAGCCCAGCTGCTCACAGAGTTTCTCTGGTAGGTGTCCAGCGGTGGCACAATAAGGAAAAAGGAAGCACCTCCATCCAGAACTTCAGCTCAGCCCCTGTGTTGAGTGAGCTGACTGATCGCACCCGCACCGTACTTAATGCAGAAATAGCTGAGCACTGACCCACCAATGGCTCAGGTTGGAAAAATCCTCCAGGAAAGTTTAAAAGTCACATGGTCTTTCAAGACCTTTTAAACTGGACTACAGAACTGGCTGGCTAAGAAAAGAGTGGCTCATTGAGACCCTTTTCGTAGGGTCTCAAAACCAAAGATCAGGAATTACTAGTATGTTAATTGACTCTCAGTTTCCTTATATATCTTTAAACTTTTCCCCTATTTGTAATAAACAGAGCCATCCAATTCTTTGGATAATAGGCTTCCATCAAGAAAAACATTTAAAAAAAATGAATGAATCAAGTCAATAAAAAACATAAATGTCATAAAAAAAAAAGAAAAACATTAAAGGTTATCAATGATTACTCTAGTGCAGATATTAGCATTATCCCTATGATTTAAAACTAAAAACTCTAGGGAATTCTTGTTCAGATTCCTAATTTTTAATTCACTCATTTAGTCAATTAGTTGATAAAATGTGCCCTGAGCCCCCATGTTTGCTGCTTTGGGCAGAACAATGGAAAACAAGGCATGTTTGTTTGTCTGGAAATATATGCCTTCATTTGTTGAAAAATATTTTCTCATATATATAATTCTAGATTAGCTGTTTCTTCCTCCAGAATTTTTCAAGATATCATCTCACTTGTCTTTTAGCTTCCATTGAGTTCATTGAGATGTCATCTATTAATCTTATTTTGCTCCTTTGAAAGTAATATGTGTTTTGACTTCTGCCCAAGTTGGAAGCATAGGTAAACGTGGTACTTGCATCCTCCCATAACCACATCAAAATTACAACTAGCTCTGGCCAGTGTTATCAGTAGTTAGAGCATCGTCCCTCACACCAAAATGTCTCGGGTTCAATTCCCAGTCAAGGGCATGTACCTGGGTTCCAGGTTCAATCCCTGACCCCAATCAGGCCATGTGCAGGAGGCAACCAATTGATGTGTCTCTCTCACATCCATGTGGTGTTTTTTTTCTCTCTCTCTCTCTCCCTGCCTCCCTCCCTTCCACTCTCTCTAAAAATTAATGGAAAAATATATCCTCAGGTGAGAACTAACAAAAAGCAAACAAACAAAAAATTACAACTAAACTACAGAATAACCATCATTCAGAACCACCTGAAATTGAGCTGAATCAAAGTCCTACAACTAGGGAATTAAAGAGGCCACATCAAGACTGGTAAGAGAGGCAGAGATGCAGAGTGGGCTGGTCCCACACCCACATGTGATGGGTAAAAATTGGGAAGGATATCTCAGCTGTGGAAGTCCCCCTGAAGAGCAAGGGGTCCCAGCCCACCAGGCCCCCTATCTAGTGTTCCAGTGCCAGGAAGAGAAGTCCCCATAACTTCTGGTTGTAAAAACCAGCAGGATGCAGGCTGAGGAAGACTGAGGCTGCTGGAGTCCCAGGCAGTTCCTCTTAAAGGGCCCACACACGTACTTACTGGGACTCCCTCTGAGCTCCAGCCTGGGGTCAGCAGCTTGAAAGGCACCAGAGACATAGGGAGGGACTGAATTCTCATCAGGGTGAGAGCTTTCTCCCAGACAGAAGTGCTGGCAGAATCCATTGTTACTTTGATGAGCCCTTCCCTCACAAAGCCAGCAGACAGGTGCCATATCTGAGTCTCCATCAACCTGACTCACATTGTTTGCCCCACCCTGGTGATTCCTGGAGGCCTTGCCTCACCCAACTTTCAAGCCCACCCAAGCTGTTTCCAGTGGTTTTTTCCATATGAATGGCTTGTCTTGACGCATGCTTCATATTTTCCTAAAATCTCTCACAAAGCAGCATCTTGGCCTCAGCAAATCCCATACCTCTTGCTAAGTGGCCCCAGGCCTGACACAAGCAGCAACCAGCCTTTATTCACAGCCTGACCTTGCCTATGTACCTCCCAGCCCAGCACACAAAGCAACCATCTACAGATCTCTTTGTAGCTTATGGAGGGTGGTCCTAGACAAAGCACAGGTGGTGGCTGGCCTTGGCATGCACCTATCCGGAGGTCTCAGAACCACCACACCCAGTGGACAGCTTCAAAACACATCAAAGCACAACTCAATCACCTCTACAAGCGAGACACTCAAGGGGCAGACTCAGCAGACACCAGAGCCCTGTTGAAGTAAGTCTTGCTTTGTGTGGTGGGCCCCTGTATAGCTGACCCTCCACAGTGGTTGGAGGTCAGTGGTCAGTGGTCACAGCCAGTCCTTGAAGATGATGGGCCTGGATAAATCCCTCACATTGTCATGCCAATGGCAATCACAGCTCAACCTCAACAGAAGAGCATATAGCCCACATGGGGGAATGGAGAGACGCCCAGTTTGAGTGACTGGGGAGGCTGTATCACTGGAACCTACAGGACACCTATTACATTAGGCCACACTACCAAGCCAGGAAGACATAGCAACTCTACCTAATACATAGAAACAAACACAGGGTGGTTGCCAAAATGAGGAGACAAAAGAACATGGCCCATGTGAAAGAACAGAACAAAACTCCAGAAAAAGAACCAAACAGAATGGAGACAAGCAATCTACTAGATGCAGAGTTCAAAATCCTGGTTACAATATTGCTCAATGAATTTAGTGAGAACCTCAGCAGCATAAAAAAGAACCAGTCAGAAATGAAGAATACACTAACCAAAATAAAGAATAACTTACAGGGAATCAACAGTAGAGTAGATGAAACTGAGAATCAAGTCAACGGTTTATAATATAAGCAAGCAAAAAACACCCATTCAAACAGCAAAAAGAAAAAAAGAATTTTTTAAAAATGAAAGCAGTGTAAGGAGCCTCTGGGACAACGTTGAGCACACCAACATTTGCATCACTGAGGGTACTATAAGGAAAAGAGAGAGAGTGAGAAACTGAAAACCTATTTGAAAAAATAATGACAGAAAACTTCCCTAACTAGGTGAAGGATATAGAAATACAAGTCCAGAAAGCACAGAGTCCCAAACAAGATGAACCCAAAGAGGCACACACCAAGAAACATCATAATTAAAATGCAAAATGTTAAAGGCAAAGCAAGAATCTTAAAAACAAGGGAAAAGCAGTTAGTTACCTACAAGGGAGCACCTATAAGATTGTCAGCTAATTTATCAAAAGAAAGGCCAGAAGGGATTGGCAAGAAATATTCAAAGTCATGAAAAGCAAGCACCTACAACCAAGATTACTCTACCCAACAAAGTTATCATTTAGAATTGAAGGGCAGATAAAAGAGCTTTTCAGAGCTAAAGGAGTTCATCATTACCAAACTAGTACTATATGAAATGTTGAAGAGTCTTTTTTAAGAAGATAAAAAATATGAACAATAAAATGGCAATAAATACATATCTATCAACAATTGAACCTAAAAACAAAATAAACAAATAAACAGAACAGAAACAGACTCATAAATAGAGAACATTTTGATGGTTGCCAGATGGGAGGTGGGTTAAGGAGATGGGCAAAAAAGGTGAAGAGATTAAGAAGTACAAATTGGTTGTTATAGAATAGTCATGGGAATGTAAAGTACAACATAGGGAATATAGTCAATAATATTCTAATAACTATATATGGTGTCAAATGGTTGGGAGATTTATTGGGATGATCACTTAGTAAGTTATGTAGCTTCTTATTACTGGGGTATACACCTGAAATGAATATAATAATTTATATCAACTATAATTGAAAATAAAAAATTATTTTAAAAAGAAAGTAATATGTATTTTTCTCTGGCTACTTTAAAAATTTTAAAAGTCCTGCTTCGAGTTCTCAGCATTTCTTGAATTTGTGGCTTTAGTTTTAAAACATTCTTGGCATTATTTCTCCAAACATTTCTGTTCTCTCTCTCTCTCTCTCTCTCTCTCTCTCTCTCTCTCTCTCTCTCTCTCTCGTCTCTTTCTGGGACTACAATTTCACAGAGAGTTTTTTCCTAAAAGTCTTTTTTGCTTTAATCTATCTTTTCCATTATTTTTTCTCTCCATGCTTAATTTGATCTCTTCTACTGATCTGTTTTCTAGTTCACTAATCCTCTCTTCTGCTGTGCTAAATCTGTTATTAGCTTACCTATAGCGTTTGTAATTTTAATTACTCTATTTTTAAACTAGAGGCCCAGTGCACAAATTTGTGCACCAGTGAGGTCCCTTGGTCTGGCCTGTGGGATCGGGCCAAAACTGACTCTCCAACATCCCCCAAAGGGTCCCAGATTGCAAGAGGGTGCAGGCCAGGCTGAGGGACCCCACCAGTGCACTATCGGGGCCAGAGAGGGGCGTGGGAGGTTGGCCAGCTGGGGAGGAACTGCGGGAGGGACTGCGGGAGGGCTCCAGGGCATGTCTGGCCTGTCTAGCTCAGTCCCGATCGGCCAAACCCCAGCAGCAAGCTAACCTACCGGTTGGAGCATCTGCCCCCTGGTGGTCAGTACACATCATAGTGAGCAGTTGAGCAGCCTTACCATATCATTAGCATATTACGCTTTGATTGGTTGAACAAATGACTGATCGACTGGACACTTAGCATATTAGGCTTTTATTATATAGGATACTACAATCTACATTTGGTTATTTTCTACACATTTCAATCATCTGCTGAAATTATACAAGTTGTCACCTATTTTCTTAAATATAATAATCACATTTTAAAAAGTCTGTGATAAATACCTCCAATATCTAAATTTTCTATGGACCTAGTCCTATTGCCTTTTTTTCTTCTCTTGTTTCCCAGTCATTTAGTCTTGTTACCTGCTATGCCTAGTAATTTTTGGTTGAATGTTAGATACTGTGTGTAAAAATCACAGAGAATAGGTCAGGCTCTGGATAATCCTAATATTCTAGAGAATTTTCCTTCTGGCAGGCAGTTAGGATAGAGCAGAGCATCATAATCCAGGCTGATTTAAGTGGGGTTTCAGCACATGCAACAAAAGTAAAAATAGACAGCCTGGCTGGCATGGATCAGTGGTTGAGCGTCAACCTATGAACCAGGAGGTGATGGTTCAATTCCTAGTCAGGGCACATGCCTGGGTTGTAGGCTCAATCCCCAGTTGGAGGTGTACAGGAGGCAGCCAATCAATGATTCTCTCTCATCATTGATGTTTCTATCTCTCTTTCCCTCTCCTTTCCTCTCTGAAATCAATAAAAATATATGTTTTAAAAAAGTAAAAATAGACAAATAGGACTACACCAAACTCTAAAGCTCTTGTTCATCAAAGGTTGAAAAGCAACCTATGGAATGGGAGAAAATATTTACAAACATAAATCTGATAAGAGGTTAATATCCAGAATATATAAAGGACTCCTATAACTCAACAACAAAAATATCAAATAACCCAATTTAAAAATAGGCAGAGTGCCCTGGTCAGTCTGGCTCAGTGGTTAGAGTGTCAGCCCTTGAGCCAAAGGGTCTTGGGTTTGATTCCCAGTCAAGGGCACATACCTCAGTTGCAATTTTCCTAGGCCAGGTAGGGGCGCATGCGGGAGGCAACTAATCGATGTGTCGATATTTTTCTCTCTCTCTTTCCCTGCTCCCTCTCTTCCACTCTCTTCCTCTAGAACTCAATGGAAAAAAATAGCCTCAGGTGAGGATTTTTTAAAAAATAAGCAAAGCATTTGAATAAACATTTCTCCAAAGATGATATACAAATGGTCAACAAGCATATGAAAAAAAATTCTGAATATCACTGATCATAAGAGAAAGGCAAATCAATACTGCATTCAGATATTACCTCCCACCCACTAAGATGGACAATATAAAATTTTAAAAAACACACACACAGAAAATAACAAGTATTGGTGGGGATGCAGAGAAGTTGGAACTTTTGTGCCTTGTTGGTAGATTGTAAAGTGGTGCAATCACTTTAAAGAACAGCATGTCAGTTCCTCAAATAATTTAAAATAGATCTGCCATATTATCCACCAACCCCGCTTCTGGGTATATATCCAAAAGGATTGAAAGCAGGGTCTTGAAGATATATTTGCATATCCATGTTCATAGCACTGTTCACAATAGCCATGCGGCAGAAGCAACCCAAACAACCATCAATGAATGAATGGATAATCAAAATGTGGTATATACACACAATAGAATGTTATGCATGGAAGGAAATTCTGTTACATGCTACTACATGAGTGGACCTTAAGGATGTTATGCTAAAGTGAAAAAAGGACAAATACTATACGTTTCCACTTACATGAAATATCTAAATTAGTCAAATTAATATTGAAAGAATGCTACTAGATATATAGATATAGAGAATGGTGGTTGCAAGAGGCTGAGAAGAGTAGGCAAAAGGGACTTGTACCTAATGAGCGTCGCGTTTCAGTTCTGCAGGATGGAAAGGTTGTGGAGATCTTTCACACAATGAAAATATACTCAACACTCTGAACTGTACACTTAAAAATGCTTAGGATGATAAATGTTCTATCACAATAAAAAGAATTTTTTAAACCACTCCATGCTATTCCAATGTTTACAACTTTGTTAGATAAATAATAATAACGATGATAATATCCATGACAATGTCAATGGGAATAAAAACTTCCATTGACTGAGTTCCTGAAAACAAACAAAACTATGTTTCAGTTTTTATAAGTTTTAGTCTATTTCCTATGTATCTTTACTCCTGGGGTACAGACCTTTGGGGGGTCCCACTAAAGATCTGGGGTGTTTATGGAGGCCCTTCATCCTTAGTAGCCCTGGAAGTTCAGTTTTTATTCTCCAACCCTGTGAGATGGCCAGAAGATCTGCTCAGACTCGCAAGCTATCATCTGTCAATTATGAATCAGCAAATCCCCCAAAGGGAAAAGTGACAGTCTGTCAGGCTCACCTCTCTGAGCTTCTCTTCTCTCCAGATCTCCATCCCTCAAACCCTTGCTGCCTTGATGCTTTCCGGTATTTAAATTTTCATTCAGCTTTTCTAATTATTCTCCATAGGGGAGATGGTATCATGCTTGTCTGCTATATCTAAAAGCAGAAATCCTTGAGAACTTTTAGAAGATTTGAATAGAGAGACCTTCTCAGTGGTGGTTCAGATTACAGCCAATGTGAAATCAAATAGATGGGATTTGGGCTGGAAGACCCTAGTTTGAGTCGTCTTTACCATAACCTGTGGGATGTTGGGAAAGCCTCAACTCCTGGGAGTTTAGAGATGGATACATTTCTAGTGAGTGCACAGCATGTATACAGACATAGGTATGATGTAGGTTCTTGGCTTCATTGTTCGTTCTGTTTTATCTCCATTTCTACTCATCTTTCATCTTTTGCATCATTTTAATATATGCTCTTCTGAAACATCATGTTTCATTGTTAGTCATCTTAAATTCTCTCTGGCAGTATTTTAATTATTCTCAATAGGGGAGATGGTATCATGCTAGTCTGCTATTCATTATTCCTTCATTAAAATAAACATGTTTACTCCCTGATCCTCACCAATTAAATTGAAATAATGATCCCTTGTTTACTTTACAAGACTGAGGTTCAGATCACACGAGATAACGTATATGAAAGTGCTTTGTAAAGCAATGTACCAGCACAATTAATTTATTTGAACCTGGGAGTCATGTTCAATGTATTTTCTTCTTTGCTCTTCAAATTCTGTCCATTAGCATGTCTTGCCAATTTAACCCCTTACATTTCTGTCAAATCTGTCCACCTCTATCTTCACCAAAACTCCTTTGACCAGGCCACCAGCATCTCTCACTTGAACCATGTCTTTTATTGGTCCTCTCTCTTCCACTTTTCCCCCCACTTAATAATTTTTCCTATTTTACTCAGCCTCATATTTTTTAAATGCAAATCTGATTGTGTTATTCTCTTGCTTAAAATACCATTCAATAGCTTCCAAGCACACTGAGGGAAAAAATCAAAACATTTGACTCAACTCTGCAAGGGTTAGCCCTTGCCTTACCTCTTCCCATCATAATCTGTGCTCCAGTTCCATGGACTTCCTTCAATTGCTCCCTGCCTTAGGGCCTTTGCACATGCCGTTCTCTCTCCTCTCACCCAGCCCCTCCTCTTGCCCCAGTAGCTAGCTAACTCCTATTTATCCTTCCAGTTTCTCAGCTTAAATATCACTCTCTGAGAAGCCTCCTGACTACCACACCTAGGTCCTAGAACTTGAAGCCTCTCTTTATAGCAAGTAAATAATTAATGGTGTAAGCATTTCATATTGCCTGTTTCCCCTGCTGCAATATACGCTTCTGGGTAGCAGGGACACATTTATCTCATTTATTACTGAATTACCAGTGCCTGATAAGTTCCTGATGCACAGCAGTGCTCAATAAATACTTGTGTCATCAATGAATAAATGAATTCTTGGGTACACAGCAGCTGACAATTTGTTTTTCTGCCAGAGGCTGGGGAGTTAAAAGGTGTGAGTGCTAGGAAGCAGAACAGACCTTTTCAGTCATTCCTCCCTCTATCCTTCTCACATTATGCACTCACCGGTCAACCAAAGGAGTATCTGTTTCATAGGCTACCCCAAAAGAGCCCCAAGTGAAATACTGCTAGATCATGGTTTTTTGTGAAGCTACGTGGGGCTGAATTTTCCTACCCAGAAGCAATAACTTTTCAGAAATATTTTATATAAACACAAGTAAATTCATATATATTCTCCCTACACACACATATCCTGAGTACAAAGGTAGCTTTCTCTTCACACTGCTCTATAGCTTGCTTATTCCATGTAACAATATAGCTTGGAGATTGTTCTGTATCAGTTGATATAGAGCTACTTCATTCTTTTTCAGAC
Organism: Myotis nattereri; assembly: GCF_964212035.1. NCBI lineage: Eukaryota > Metazoa > Chordata > Mammalia > Chiroptera > Vespertilionidae > Myotis > Myotis nattereri. Next base: position 65,397,126 of record NC_138075.1, read on the forward strand.
TTGTATTCTTTTGAATGCATGTCTCATAATTTATCTGTCCAGTACCTTATTTATGGACATTTAGGTAGTTTCCAATATTTTGCTATTGTAACTACCAGTGCAATGGATATACTTGTATATATTTCATTTTATACATATTTGGTTATTTGCATGATAGAATATGTAGGGGTGACTCAGAAGTATAGACATTTTAAGTTTTGGTAGATGTTAGTTAAATATTACTTGCCACATTTAGCACTTACTTAATGCATACATTTGGTTTATGTACAGTAATATCATATTATGTCTTAATATCTAGGAAGCCTTTAGAAATTTATTTTTGAACCTTAGAATCAACTTTTCTAGTGTCAGAAAAAAAACCTTGTTGGCATTTAAAATATTTTTTTTATTGATTTCAGAGAGGAAGGGAGAGGGAGAGAGAGAAACATCAATGATGAGAGAATCATTGATCTATTGTCTCCTGCACACCAACCCCCCCCCCCCAACCACCACCACCCACTGGTGACTAAGCCTGCAACCTGGATGTGTACCCTAACAGGGAATTGAAACATGACCTCCTGGTTCATAGGTCAATGCTCAACCACTGAGCAATGCTGGCTGGGTGACATTTTTATTGAGAATGCATCGAAGTTAAGATCAGCTTACATATTATCTTATCCTTTATAATCACTTTTAGCAGATTCATGTTTTCCAGGTAAAAAAACATATCCTCATCAAATAATGAAAAATTTACCTCTTCATTTCTCATGACGAATCTTTTTTGGGGGGTGGGGAGTGAGAAGGCAGCAGCTTCATTTTTTTATAAGATTCTCCAAATGGGCAATGGTTTAAAGTTTTAAAAGTATAAAAGAGCCAACAGCAGAAAAATCCCTATATGACACACCAACCCCCCCCCCCCCCCGACCGCCAGCTCTCCTCCCACAGGCAACCATTGTTCTTTGCTGTTTCTTTTATATCCTTCTACAGATAGCCCACGTGCAAGCAGGCCAGTACAGCTGCCCTGAGAATGCTTCTGGTGACAGTTTCAGAAGCCCAATAAATAGCTGGGCTGTAGAAGGTCAAATGCAGCCAAATAGGAGATCCTCTCCTGTGTCTTTTCTCCTCTGTGACTAGACAAGTAGAACAAGAAAAAAAATGGGCTCTGCCTCTCAAGATAGTTCCACACCCTCTGATAGAGAGCCCCAGACCACACAGGCTCAGAAGAGTTTGGGCTCTGGCTTCTGCTTTCAGGACATTTATTTTTCACCAGCAAATTCTACCTCCTTATCTCTTTCACACAGATGAGTCCCAAGCATACATGTTGTCTCTTTATATTATCAAAACAGCCCACAAACATCTAGCAACTTACAGCCCGTGCTATGTTTAGGGCCTGAGATTTGGGGTTGGATGTGGGCTTCCTATTTGTGGAGTCATCTCTTCCAGTCGTTCAGTGTCCTCCAGGTAACATCTCAGAGGGTCACCTGAGGCCACTGAAGCACCAGACTTAGAGGTTTCTTCCAGGTTTCTTCAGATGGCAGATCTTTCCCACTCCAGCCTGCCAGGCATACCCTGCCTGGGCCTCCTGGCTCAAGAGATAAAATGAAAAAATGGTAACTCCCAACAGCTGGTTCAAGAGATACCAGTCGGGAGGGAGCAGGAGAGAAGAAACTTGTCAGGGAGCTCACAAGAGAAGCAGAAGGAAACGCCACTATTTATAGATTCTTAAGCCAACAAAAGTACCTCCATTATTTTTTTGTCTGGAAGACAGATTCAGAGAGGAAGCCCCAAGCAACAGTTCAAGATAGACACTTCCTGTGGCCAAGTGGATAAGGGCAGCCTGCATCCATGGGACAGGGTGAGCCACGCCAACTCTCCATGGGGCTTGCTGGACTGTCAGTGGCCCCTCCATCACTGTGTGTTGTCATGAAAGGAAGTAGGATGGTGGTGGAGGTGACGGGTGGTGTGACTATGTTGAGGAGTGGTAATGGGTGCGGTAGTGGAGGTGGTGACGGTGGTGGGGCTATGCAGTAGCAACAGAGTAGGTTGTGGCAGTAAGTTTGTGGTCATAATTGATGGTGGTAAGATGGTGAGAATGGCTAACATGGATTTATATTCTTGTCCCAGGATCATATGTGTAGAAAATATGAGTAGAGGTGAGCAAGATTCTGGATTTTATTCATTGCTTCAGGATTGGGACAAGAAAAGGGGTCAACAATGAGAACAAGCACTGCTCTTATTATTATTAATAATAATAATTACTGTTTCATTTAATGGGACTTATGTGTCTGACCCTAAGCTAAGTGTATTACAGTAGTCCCCCCATCAATGTTTTCACTTTTGTGGTTTCAGTTACCATGGTCAATTGTGATCTGAAAATATTAAATGTAAAATTCCAGCAGGAAACAATTCTTACGTTTTAGGTTGCGGGCCACTCTGAGCAGCATGATGAAATCCCACACAGTGTGCTTCCTGGGATGTGAATCACCCCCTCTCCCAGTGTACTCATGGCATATGCTACCCACCCCTTAGTCACTTAGTAGCCATCTCGGCTCTCACAGAGACCTTTGTGGTGTCACAGTGCTTGCCTGCAACTAACCCTTATCTTACTTACTAATGGCCCCAAACCACTCACATAACTTTATTACAGTATATTATTATAATTGTGCTATTTTATTATTAATTGTTACTGTTCATTTCTAATTGTGACAAATTTATAAATTAAACTTTATCATGTGTGTATGTATAGGAAAAATATAGTATAGAGCAGCAATTTTCAACCTTTTTCATCACATGGCACACATAAACTAATTATAAAATTCTGTGGCACACCAAAAATATATTTTTTGCTGATCTAACAAAAATTAGGTATAATTTTTGTTTATTCACACTGGACGGCTATTGTTGTGCTGGCTGTTTTCACTTTTTTCTTTGACAATTTAAGGGGAAAGAGGTCAATGCCCTTGACTAAACAGTCAGGTTTTGCACATTTAAAAAATTCTTATTGCACACCGGTTGAAAATCTCTGGTATTCTATAGGATTTGGTACTATTTGCAGTTTCAAGCATCCACTGGGGTCTTGGCGTGTATCCCCTAGGGATAAGGGGGTGGGGAGGACTAGTGTATATATATATATTACTTTATTTCATCTCCACAACCCTGCAAGGAGGAGTGACCACTCTAAGGAAGAGAAAATTGAGGGTCATAGTAGTTAAGTTATTTGCCTTAGCAAACTAGTAAGTTGAGCCAAGAATTTTTGAACCCTGGTCTTGCTGACTCCTGAGTCTCTGCTTTTACTTACTTGTCACAATTGCCTAGTCTCCAGGTTTTCTCTTTTTCCACACAGCCCTGGGGATCAAGAGCTGCGACTTCCAGGCAGCAAGAAACAATGAGGAGCACCACACCAAGGACATCAGCTCCAGGCGCCTAGTTGTGAGGAGGGGACAGCCCTTCACCATCAGGCTGCACTTCCGGGCTCCAGTCCATGCATATCTGCCTGCCCTAAAAAAGGTGGCCTTCATTGCACAAACTGGTGAGTGGAGCAGACCTGGGCCCCTTTGGCAGCAGGACTGAAGGGTTCTTCCCCATCGCCCGCTCAGGGAACTAAGGGACAAACGGCCTACATGGCACCTGGACCTCAAGAAGTTTTGCCCACCCAGCAGGGCTGTTGTGAAGAGAAGATAATGTGCATAATAAGTCTTGTTTAATATGATTCAGAAGTTGCTTCGCAGCATTATCACTAGGGGGTTCCTTTTAGTTGCAAATATAATATCAGTTCTGTAGAAAAGCCTGAAGGGGATCTAATCCCGGCTGAATATCACATTTAATTGTTGCTATTTATTGGATCTGTACCACATGTCAGATATTCGGCCAAGGGATTAACATGCACTATCTCATTAAGACCTCACATTGACACCCGGAAGCAGGTATTATTATCACGCCCATTTCATAGACTATAAAATGTCTAAATGTAGGTCCATGGGCACAAGAGAACTTGAGTGCTCCCATCATCTTCTATTGCCTCCCATTAATGGATGGGCCTCTTATTCTCCTCCCAAACTAATTTTTTAACTGCTCCAACTTTGTTATACTTGACTCTATTACTCAGTTGTGACCAAGTGGTCCCAATGACCCATTCGTCTGGTCATTTGTGACTGCAGGAGAGCAGCCTTCCAAGGCCAACAGGACCCAAGCCACGTTCCCAATTTCCAGTCTGGGAAACCGGAAGAGTTGGAGTGCAGTGGTGGAGGAGAGAGATGCCCAGTCCTGGACCATCTCTGTGACCACGCCCTCGGATGCGGTCATTGGGCACTACTCACTCCTGCTGCAGGTCTCACGCAGGAAGCCTCGCCTCCTAGGCCAGTTCACCTTGCTCTTTAACCCCTGGGTTCGAGGTAAGTTTGGACTTGGGTCAGCCTGGGCGGCACAGGGTCCTCAAGGTACAGGATGGGTGCAGCTCAGGCAGGGAGCGCCTGCCCCAGACCCCAGTGGACAACTCCCTCTGAGGGCAGCACCAGTACTCGTTCTTGGGGAGTCTGCTTCCTGGATGAATGGCCTCTCAGATCCAGAGTCCTGTTTTGGTGTCACCCTGGGCAGAAGCAGCCTGGGACTCCCCACTGAAAGCAAAGGCTCATCTCACCACCAAACTCTGGCGTTGGCTCAGGCTATTTGGTCATAGGAGATACGAGTCAGAGATGACCCTGGGAGAGCTGCCCTTTATTGTAAAAGGGCAAGAACTTAGGGATAAGCTGCTCTGTTACCTCCCTGCCCTCCCATAGACTATCTCCAGGTGAATCCAGGTTTTGTGAAAACAGGTTTATATAATTTTGGGAACCCTCTTAAAGAAAAAGAATACAAAATTATGAATTGCTAAGGTCCCTCCCAGAGCCTGAAGGGGGTCTGTGCTAGTGAGGGGCCCCAAAGCTTCAGTTCCATCAGCTTCACAGTAAATCTGTCCTGCTTCTCTCCACTTGTTTCTTCTGTTCTTACTACTGAAGACTGCTGGGTTCTCTCCATACTGAGGCCTGGAAATATCCCACTTGCGCCTCAAATTCCAGGGCTGGCCTCCTGTAGCTCAGCGCCCAATGGGTGGGCTTTCCTGCTGCCCAACCAGCGGCCATCTCTGGCAAAGATCAGCCCAGGCTGTTGGAGCTATTTCCTCTAGAAGAGCTCGTCGGTATTTGGCCCCAACAGGAGCCAACAGGGCATCTATCCTTCTGACGATTGAGTCTGTCTTTCCTTCCCCCACCCCTTTGGGATAAAGCAAGCTTTGTTTAGGTAGGGAAAAAGAAGGAGGCCAGGGCAAGGGCAAAGCTGTGAAGGAAGTGAAGAGTATGTGTCCCAGCAGACGTGGGCCAATTTGAGAGTGAGTTTGCTGTCTTTGCGTTTAAAATCTGCTACCACCCACCTTAATACTTTGGTCTCCCTGAAGGGGCCTCCTTACAAGGCAGGGCTGGGAAATGGGAGGAAATTTGAAGAAATCTTCCCAGGTTCCTGCAGCCCCATCTCCAGTTCCTGACTCCCTCTTCATGTAGCACCTGAATCCCCATTGGCTCCCTATCTCTACTTCTCTAGTCTCCAATCCCCACTCCTTCCTCAGTTCAAGGCTCTCTTTGTGCTTAGCAGGGTGGATAGGTGGAATAATGGATAGGAACTAACATCTAGTCATGGTTGGCTTGTAGGGACAGCCTCTGTGTGTGTGTGTGTAGGTGTGTGTGTAGGTGTGTGTAGGTGTGTGTGTGTGTGTAGGTATGTGTGTGTGTGTAGGTGTGTGTGTGTGTAGGTATGTGTGTGTGGGGGTGTATGTGAGTAGGTGTGTGTGTGTGTGTAGGTATGTGTGTGTAGGTGTGTGTGTGGGTGTGTGTGTAGGTGTGTGTGTGTAGGTATGTGTGTGTGTAGGTGTGTAGGTATGTGTGTGTATGTGTGTGTGTAGGTGTGTGTGTGTGTGTAGGTATGTGTGTGTAGGTGTGTGTGTAGGTGTGTGTGTGTGTAGGTGTGTGTGTGTAGGTGTATGTGTGTAGGTGTATGTGTAGGTGTGTGTGTGTGTGTAGGTGTGTGTGTAGGTGTGTGTGTAGGTGTGTGTGTAGGTGTGTGTGTGTGTAGGTATGTGTGTGTGTGTAGGTGTGTAGGTATGTGTGTGTATGTGTGTGTGTAGGTGTGTGTGTGTGTGTAGGTATGTGTGTGTAGGTGTGTGTGTAGGTGTGTGTGTGTGTAGGTGTGTGTGTAGGTGTATGTGTGTAGGTGTATGTGTAGGTGTGTGTGTAGGTGTGTGTGTGTGTAGGTGTGTGTGTAGGTGTGTGTGTGTAGGTATGTGTGTGTGTGTAAGTGTGTAGGTATGTGTGTGTATGTGTGTGTGTAGGTGTGTGTGTGTGTGTAGGTATGTGTGTGTAGGTGTGTGTGTAGGTGTGTGTGTGTAGGTGTGTGTGTGTAGGTGTATGTGTGTAGGTGTATGTGTAGGTGTGTGTGTAGGTGTGTGTGTGTGTGTGTAGGTGTGTGTGTAGGTGTGTGTGTAGGTGTATGTGTGTAGGTGTATGTGTGTAGGTGTGTGTGTAGGTGTGTGTGTAGGTGTGTGTGTAGGTGTGTGTGTGTAGGTGTGTGTGTAGGTGTGTGTGTGTAGGTGTGTGTGTAGGTGTGTGTGTAGGTGTATGTGTGTGTGTGTGTGTGTGTGTGTGTGTAGGTGCATGTGTCCATCTGAGCAGGAGTGTATTGTTTGCTCTGCTCACTGCGAGGTGAGTAAGAGATTTTCAGATTGTCTGGGACTCAGTCTCATCCTGGATACCTGGGGATGGGGCTTTCCTAAATTCCAAAGGGAATTTTACATCCTAGAATGAAAGTCAGAGCCGTATTCACAAGCAGGGAACTTATCAAAGGGAGGCGCACCCAAGCAGAGGACAGGAGCATAGTGCTACCTGCGCTCTGATCAGGTATTTCCCAGAGCCCTGCAACCCGGGCCAAACACTTCAGTTTGAAGTGACTTCCAAAGAAGTGGAGTCCAGCTGACTTCATAGAATGTACTTGGGATAGAGGGACAGGAGTTGAGGGCTCCTTGGGCATATGCTCTGATTTTAGGGCTTCCTGATGGCTAATATCCTACCCTTCTGTTGCTTTGAGCACTCTCATCCCCGATGGATGCCTGGCGGGGGGTTGGAAATCTTTTTCTCCTGCTCGTCCCAGGAACCAGTCTAACACCCACCCCCTGCCCCCGCCCGACTCCACCCCCAGCACCAGGTGCAGAGAGACACTTGGGAAGCAGAGCAGATCCCCCAGCACTCCCAGCTTCCCAGAGTGGGCAGTGGACTCTTGAAAGCCCCCATCCTCCTTCCCAGCCCAACCCTTGGATGCGGACAGCAGGAGGGGCACCAACAAGAGGCCGTGGGAGTCCTAGACCCCCTTGGACACCCGCAGGCAGAAAGCCAATGCTCTGTCTTTCTCTTTGCCAGCCCCACTGCTCCCTCTCACCCTGTCTTGCCAAATGCTGCTCTTCCCTTCTGCTCCCCCCGTCTACCTATGTTGTGTTGTTTTTTTCTAAACACTATTTTGTTTAAGTTGAACTTGGGAGAGAGACATAACAGGCCCACTGGGAAGCTCCCCGGGCTGCTGGCACATTCTCTTGGGATGGTAGCGCTCGGGCTGCACGTGTCTTCTGGGAACGAGTAGGATTTTTAGGGTTGGCTTGTTCCTGGCGGACCATGAAGGCCACCTTGGCTGACACAGAAAGTCTGCCCCCTGCCCCCTCTCTCCACCAGACAGCAGGCCAGGTCCCAGAGGGGGCAGTGAAAAGAGGAAGTCCTCCCTCCGTCCTCATTAAGCCCAGAGCTGAAGGGGAGACGCACAGTCCAAACTGACCTGGGCAGGGAGGGCCAGAGGCCAGGATGTGGAGAGCAGGCCTAGCACACCCCAGGCCCTCATTCCTGCCTGCCTCTCCCCAGAGGATGCTGTGTTCCTGGAAAATGAGGCTCAGCGCTGTGAGTACTTGCTGAACCAGAACGGCCTCATCTACCTGGGCACGGCTGCCTGCGTCCAGGAGGAGTCCTGGGACTTCGGCCAGGTACAGGGGCCTCTGGGGAAGGTGAAGGGACAGTCCTTCCCCGAAACCGTTAGTGCTCAGGCCAGACAGGGATGGCAGGTCCAAAAGCAACATGTTTAGGACATTTCAGCCATGTTGAACCTCTCTTTCCCCAGGGCCATATCAGACCATCCTCCACAGCTCCCAGAGTTATCTTCTTAAAGATCACACCAACCAAAGCCCTCTGCTAAACCCCCACTGTCTACAGGATATAAACCCGGCCCCTGCACGACACACAGACCCTTCAGACAGGCCACCGCTTTCCTTTCTCCGAGAGCTGCCCGTGCTCCAGCTCCCGACCAGCCAGCCCCTGGGCATGTGGGCTGAATGCCCCCCCCCCCCCATTGGAATAGCTTCCCTTCGTTACCACCTGGGAAACTCCTACCCATCTGTTAAGACCCTCTGAAAGCTTCCTCAGCCCCAAAGGCAGAGTGAATCTCTCTACTGTGCTCGCTGCTCTGCGTTGGCATCCCTCCTAGAGCCCTGGCCACGTTGCTGAGACCTGGAGTCTAAGTGGCTAGGGTCCCCCTCCGCTGCTCACTGTGGGCTTTGCAAAAGCAGGAGCTGCCTTGGTATCCTCCGCACGTGGGTCGGTGCTAGCAGGAGCGGTAGGAGTGCACTACATGGATAAAGATAGAAATGGAAGGAAACAACACAGCCCTGGTCTTCAAGCATTCACACCTTATCGGGGGAGTCGAATAACAGAACAGGCAAAGGATTGGACTGCCAGGCACCGGGACCAAGGGGCACGGGGCGGGGGTGGGGGTGGGGGGGTGGGGGGGCGGGGACAAGGCAAGGGAGGACGGAGGGAAGCCTGAGTCCAAGAGAAGGACAAGGTGATGGGGCTGAATTGTGGGATGGAGACCCTTCATCACTGCTCTGTGTGGTCCTTACAGTTTGAGGGGGATGTCTTGGACCTCAGCCTGGACTTGCTGAGCATGGACGAGCAGGTGGAGGAGTGGGGCAACCCTGCGCATGTGGCCCGCATTTTGGGCGCGGTGGTGAGTGCGAGGAGGGGAAGCGGGAGCCCTCTAGCAGAGCTGCCCGCCGCCCGCTACAGCCCTGAGTACCTTCAAAACACAAATAGTCCCTCTTCCCAGGGAGTGGGGGATAGTCCCTGGAGAATGGCATGAGTGCGGAGGGGAGGACAGTAGCAGCCACAGGGGGAGAAAAACAAAGTAGGTACCATTCTCCAGGACAAGCAGCGAGGACTCAACCTGGCCTGGGTGTCCTCAGAGCACCCCTCCCCCAGCCCAAACTGGAGGCCCGGGCCTCTGGAAGGCAGGGAGTGGGGTCCATCTTACTCAGCGGCTAAGGTGGCCAGAGGGACTTGTTGTTTTTTTGTTTTGTTTTTTGTTTTTGTTTTTTTAAAATATATTTTATTGATCTTTTACAGAGAGGAAGGGAGAGGGACAGAGAGTCAGAAACATCGATGAGAGAGAAACATCGATCAGCTGCCTCCTGCACACCTCCTACTGGGGATGTGCCCGCAACCACAGTACATGCCCTTGACCAGAATCGAACCTGGGACCTTTCAGTTTGCAGGCCAACGCTCTAGCCACTGAGCCAAACCAGTTAGGGCGGGACTTGTTTTTATTTGTAAATTATTCCTAAGGACACGCAGACCATGATGGCAGCTTGCTGCTTTCCTGTTGTTCCTCAAAGTCCTTTCACAGGAGTGATGTGTCGCCACTTCCTCTGGTGCCACGGGGCTCCCCTCTGAAGATGTGGTGAGGGGCAGAGCCAGCCTGTGAGGAGGAGGAAGGGTAGGATAGGAGGGCCAACACCCTCCCAGGCATCAGAGCCGGCAAGTGAAGGAGCCCGGAACCCAGCCCCCAGTGGGGGGCGCTCTCACGCTGCTCTGTGGCTTCCTTTGCCAGTGTGGTCGCAAACTCCTGGCTTCTAGGGGACTTGTTAAAGAGGTGGATTCCTGCCCCAGCCGGCAGGGCTCTGTGGTTGAGCGTGGACCTATGCACCAGGAGGTGCCATTTCCAGTCAGGGCACATGCTGGGTTGCAGGCTTGATCCCCAGTAGGGGGCGTGCAGGAGACAGCTGATCAATGATTCTCATCATTGATTTGCTATCTCCCTCTCTCCCTCCCTTCCTTTCTGAAATCAATTTAAAATAAATTTTAAAAAAAATCGGTTCCTGGACTCCTCCCAGCGCCCCCCACCCCCACCCCAAAGATTATAACCCAGTGAGCTAGCGCGGAACATGCAGGTTTAACACGGTCCAGGTAATTCTGATGCAGGTGGACTGCTCACCACCCTTGGAAAACTGCGATGAGCCCTCCTCACTCCCCACCCCACTTCACCCTCTCACCCTCACCTCACCCGCTCACCGCCACCCCACCCCACGCCACCCCGGAAGCTGACCATCCTGGGACTCACGTAACAGCCACGTGTTTCCCCAAACAGCTGCATGCTCTCAAGGAGAAGAGTGTCCTGCCCACCCCGCAGACCCAGGCCGCCCAGGAGGGGGCCTTGCTGAGCAAGCGCAGGGGCAGCGCGCCCGTCCTGCGGCAGTGGTGCACGGGCCGGGGGCGGCCTGTGTCCGAGGGCCAGGCCTGGGTGCTGGCCGCTGTTGCTTGCACAGGTACGGATCGGGCTCACCTTGACCACCGTACAGAGTAGAGTGTCTTCCTGTCGGGTTGCCCGGTGGCCCCCCTGTGGGAGAGACATCTCCAAAAGCAGGTACTGCCCCACCCGCCGCCTTCCCTCCCCTCCATTGATCCATAGCGGGCGCAGGGGCACCCTCTGGCCAAGAACGCAGTATTTGCTCAGGGCGGCTCCTCCTGACCAGCTTCTGCTCCGTTTCCCGCTCGGCCAAGTTGGGCCCATCTGGGGAACTCTGCTCCCAAACTCACTTTCACCCGAAACTCCCCCTGCCGCTCCCCGAGTAGAGCAAGCCCGCAGCGCTCTGTGGGCTCCGCCTGCCGGGTGGCTTGTGTGCACCGCATTTCCTGGCCTTTCGAGGCCCTGTGCCGGCTGTCAGTTCTAACTCCCCGTGCATGTGCCCCTCGTCGTTCCACGCCGTCACCTGGCATTTAAGACACTGCCTGCCCAGAAGAGACCCTGAAAACACTAGCCGTACCCCAACACCCACCAGGCCCTGTGGCCCCTCTGACTCCGCCCCTTCCACGCAGTGCTGCGGAGTCTGGGGATCCCTGCGCGCGTCGTGACCACGTTCTCCTCCGCCCAGGGCACGGGCGGGGGCCTGCTGGTGGACGAGTACTACACCGAGGAGGGCCTGCAGAACGGACAGGGCCAGCGAGGCCGGATCTGGTGAGCAGCCCAAGGGGATGAAGTCTCGGACTGGAAGGGCTCCAGACCTGGGCCCCAACCCCATGGGAACCCACCACCCCGAGTGGCCCAGGCTCTGAGAGGAGGCAGGACGCTGAGGGTCAGTCGAGGCGTGCACTCTCCTTCCTCGTGTTACAGCCACTTTTACACAGCAACTCCCATCCCCATGGCAACAGCAACTGCTATTTCTAGAACCTCCTCCGGACTCTTTCTGGCACTTAAATTGCTCTTTTGCAACCTTCAGGATCTTCCAGACTTCCACAGAGTGCTGGATGACCCGGCCTGATTTGCCCCCGGGTTACGGCGGATGGCAGACTCTGTACCCAAGTGCTCCTAAGGGAGGTGCAGGTAAAACATGGGGGCGGGGGAGGTCAGGACCACCCTGGGCTGCACAGAGTGCCTGGGCTGAAGGAGTCCCTTGGAGAGGAAACAGGAACAACAGGAGGTCCAAAAGGGGTTTGCATTCCCTAAAGCAAGAAGAGTGGAGAGAATGGTAGTGGCTGGCAGAATGCCGACCTGATGCCAGGGGGCTCAAGGGGACAAAGGTGTCAGCCATCTCAGCCCCAGACGGTGGGGAGACTGAGCCCCACCTCAGAGCAGCAGGTGAGAGAGCTGGGCCTCGGTGAAAGGCAGAGGGCCTGAAGGGAGCTGGTAGATGTGCGGGTCAGGGGCTTGTCATGGGGTTTCTGAGATTCTGGGTATGGATGAAGAGGGAATCAAAATAGGTTCAAGCTCATAGAAGGAGTCTGGATTTAAGCTCAGGAAAGGTCTTTAGGATCCATAAAAAGATGGTTCTTCCTTCCCCAGCAACAGAACAGCGACCTATTCCTATCACATCCATAGCACAGCTGGCTTAGGAACGCCTGTGTACTATGTTTCTCTAGGGTTCTGCCTGTCCAGTTTCTGAGAGGGCTCCTGCCACCGACCATTACCAAAATTACTGTCACTAAACATTGTTTCACCTCTGCACGCCCTCTTAGAAACCCTGCTTAGTGCCCATCTCTGACCTTAATCCCCGGGGAGGGAAAATAGGGTCTAGGATGGGAACTGAGGTTATGGAGCTCTGACCCAAGCAGAGGTCTGGGTGTGGCTCCTCTTGCCCACTGACCTTTCTCTCCCTTAGTCCTGAAGGCCTGTGATCTGGTCCCGGTCAGAGCGGTCAAGGAGGGGATCCTGGGGCTGACCCCCGCAGTAGCAGACATGTTTGCCTCAGTAAACGCCTCCTGCGTGGTCTGGAAGTGCTGTGAGGATGGGACACTGGCGCTGACCAACTCCAACACGAAGTATGTGGGCAGCAACATCAGCACCAAAGGTGTGGGCAGTGACCGCTGTGAGGACATCACTCAGAACTACAAGTACCCTGAAGGTACTGGCCAGGGGAGGGCCCCGGGCTCCTCAGCTCCTGAAACAGCAAAGAGGGGGGATGCAGGCCGTGGAGAGTTGCGGTTCTTTCCCCACCATATTTCTCATATTGACCTATGAGAAATACATGTCAATATGACATTTGACATTTGGGGCCAGGGAACGCTTGGTTGTGAGGGGCTGTACAGCATTCCTGACCTCTCCCCACCAGATGCCAACACCCCTCCATCACCAATCACCACCACCACCCGTTGTGACAAACAAAAGTGTCCCCAGTCCTAACCGGTTTGGCTCAGTGGTTAGAGCGTCGGCCTGCGGACTGAAAGGTCCCAGGTTCGATTCTGGTCAAGGGCATGCACCTTGGTTGCAGGCACATCCCCAGTATGGAGGTGTGCAGGAGGCAGCTGATTGATGTTTCTCTCTCATTGATGTTTCTAACTCTCTATCCCTCTCCCTTCCTCTCTGTAAAAAATCAATAAAATATATTTAAAAAAAAAAAAAGTGTCCCCAGACATACCCAAATGTCTCCCGAGGGGCAAAATTGCCCCCGATTTTGCTACAAAACAACACACTTAATACTAAACCCAGCTGCCAAAAGATGTTGTTCTTCCTCTCCCCTGCTTATCCAATCCCTCTTAACCTGTTCCTCCCTCCATATTAGTTAATGGCACCGCTGTCTACCTATTTGTTCCGATAATAAGGCCTGCACTCTCGTCTTTTCCCCTTCACTGCCCCACATTACTCTCACATTTGTCTCCTCATCTCCTTCCCCATTGCCTATAGGTAACCCAGGGCCTTGTCATCTCTTGTCCACAATATTCCAATGGTCGCCTAACTGGACCCCCTGCCTGCAGTCTCTTCATCATTATTCCATTTCCAAACTTTCCATTTCCAGAATGAGCTTTCTAAGACTTGTGTCTCTCTCAGTATAATTATCTTACGCCCTTGCTCCAGAACATTCCAAGGCCCCCATTGCCCTGGGAATAAGTTCCAACTCCTTCACTGAGGAAGATTCAAGTCTCTCCCAAACGGTCCTCAGAGACAGTGTGAATTGTCCTATGAGAAAAGCTGGCTCTCCCAACTGTTCAAGGGGCAAATTCATGGCACTTGAAAAAGAACTCGGTCCTTGAGTGACTTGGAAGGGACACGCTGTGTCTGTGCCGAACACAGACTTTAAAAAAAAAAAAAAAAAAAAAGCTAAATATGCCCTTAGAGGTTTGCAAAGTTCTTGTGACTTTGGCATTTGAGCAGCCGTGGGTAAATAAATCTTAATCCTGGGCTTCTATTAGCAGGGCCTATGCCTGCTGGGTAAGAGGCCTGCTTTGTTTCTCCTGTTCTTCAGGATCTCTTCAAGAAAAAGAGGTGCTGGAGAGAGTCCAGAAAGAGAAGCTGGAGCATGGGGACGACAACAGCATCCATCCTCCCAGTCTCGAGACTGCGGATCCTCTGTACCTGTTCTTGGAAGCACCCAGCTCCCTACCCCTGAGAGGGGATGCCCAGTTCTCCGTGACCCTGGTGAACCCCAGTGACCAGGAGAAGGCTGTGCGGCTGGCAATTGGGGTGCAGGCCGTGTACTACAACGGCGTCCTGGCTGCTGAGCTCTGGAGGGAGAAGCTGCTCCTTACGCTCAGTGCCAACCTGGGTAACTCTCTGTGGCCCTGCCAGATGCCCAGACACCCAGTTCCCACCCTGGGCAGACTGTAGCCATAAGGCTCCCCCTGCAGGTCTCAATGGGTGGCTTCTAGCTCCTGGTATTCTCTCTCTCTCTCTCTCTCTCTCTCTCTCTCTCTCTCTCTCTCTCTATATATATATATATATATATATATATTGGTTATTGTGCTTCACACAGAAAAAAAAAAATCCCACAATTCTGATTGCAGTAAGGTAAGTACACAGACCACAGCAGCAGTGTAAGAAGTGTTTGGCAAGGTAAACAGAATAGAATGGCAGGGAGCATTGCACCCAGACTGGAGCACAGGCTGCCTCCAAGTAAATCAAGCGGCTCTGGGTCCTAAAGGGTGAGCAGGACAGTGGTGGCCGGAAAAGTGAGTCATGGGCATTCCAGGCAGAGGAGCATGTGTGCAGGTTCTTCCTCTCAGAGATTCTTACTTAATTGGCCTGGGGTGGGGTCTGGGCATTGGTGTTTTTAAAACACTCCCCATGTTATTCTAGGGTTGAAATTTCCTGGACAAGAGCGGTTGCTCTCAAATGTTCCTACAATCAGAATCACCTGGGGAAATTTGATGTCAGCCTGCACCCCAGACCAATTAAAACAGAAATTCCATGGTTGGAGCCAAACATTTTTAAAAAATTGTAATTCCTTTGGTGATTTCAATGTGCAGGCATCTACATTATTACAACAGTCTCCTAATCACCACCCCACTCTCCACTCTGTCATGTTCCCCTTCTAAGGGGGTGGGGAAGGGAGCGGAGCAGTGGGGGCGGGGGGGGGGCGGGGGGGGAGGTGTGAGAGCTGGATGAGGCCAGATCATGCAGGAGCTTGTAGGTCATGCTAAGCAGTTGAGTTTTGTTCTCTGCGCAATGGGGAGCCAGGGGTCAATATGATTAGAAATTCATTCTTAAAAAAGAACTTTTGGGAGAATGGAATGGAAGGGGTCATATTAGAAATTGTGGTTCTCAACCTTGGATGCACCTGGGGAACTGTAAAAATACTGATACCTGGGCCTCACCACCAAAGTCGGATAAAACTGATTTGAAGTATGGCCTGGCATTGGGATTGTTTTCTAAAGCTCCCCATATCATTCTAATGTGCATCCATTGTTGAGAAACTGGATTAGAAGTTAAAAGGTTTTTGTAATAATCAAGAAATGAAGAACAAACTAAACTATCAGCACTTCAAATGAAAACATATTAAGGAAGCTATAGATTGGACTTGTGAATATGTGTATGTGTGTGTATGTGTGTGGGGAGGGGGTGGGGTGCTTCCAGTTTGGGTGGGCCTCTACAATAGGGAAAATGGGGAAGGAAAGGTTTGGGAGGAAAGATGATGGGTTCTGTTTGTGGCATGTTGGGTCTGAAAGCCCGTGAGATGGCCAGTACTGGGTATTCAAGATAAAGGTCTGGGTTGGAGACCAGATCATGGCATCAGTGAGCTCAAGGGGGCGTGGAGGACTGTGAGAAGAGAGGGTGAGGAGGAAACACAGGCAACACCAGCATTGGGGGGCAGTTAGGGAAAGAGCGGAGAGTCAGGGAGACAGAGAAGTCAAAGACAGGAAGGCGGCACCCAGCAATGCAGCAGAGGGGCCATGAGACATCAAGGCTGAACAGCCTCTATGGCAGAGAGGTCTGACTCTGGGTTAGTTCCCTCGTTGGGGCATGTGCAAGAGGCAACCGATTGATGTTTCTCCCTCACATCGACGTCTTTCTCTCTCCCTTCCTCTCACTCTCTAAAAATCAGTAAGAACATATCCTTGGGTGAGGAATTTAAAAAAATTTTAAAGAAGAGAGGTTGGGTGGTAGTCAGACACTGGGTAGAGGGAAGTTGGTTGTTTTTCTTTTAAGATGAGAGAAAGTGAAATCTGCTTACATGCTGAAGAAAATAATCAGAGAGCAAAAGACTGAAACCTCAGGGAAGATGGGTTTTACTTATTTATTTTTTAATACATATCTATTGATTTCAGAGAGAAGAAGGGAGAGAGAGAGAGAAACATTGATGTGAGAATCACCGATTGCCTCTCCTACAGAGACTGAACTCGCAACCTGGGCATGTGCCTTGACTGGGAATTAAACCGGTAACCTTTTGGTGCATGGGATGACTCTTAACCAACTGAGCCACACCAGCCATGGCTTTTATTGTTTTTATTTAAATTTTTTATTGTTGACACTATAGGAGATGTCTGCCATTTCCCCCACCCCCATGCCCTTTGCCCACCTCCACCCAGGGTGAGATGGGTTTTAATTGATGGTGCAACTCTTTGGGAAATGAGAGACAACAAGAATAATTATAGCTCACATTTTGGGGCACTTATTGATGGCAAACATGGTGTGTCGAGTGTTATATGTACATTGCCTCATTTATCCTCACAACCTAATGAGGCAGGAACCATTATTATCCCCACTTTACAGATGAGGAGACCGAGACACAGAGAGGTTAAATAATTTGCCCAAAGTTACACAGCTAGGCACTGGTAGGGTCAGGATGGAGCATAGATTTTAAAAACGGAGGACTTGCCCTGACCGGTTTGGCTCAGTGGATAGGGCGTCGGCCTGCGGACTGAAGGGTCCCAGGTTCGATTCCGGTCAAGGGCATGTACCTGGGTTGCAGGCACATCCCCAGTAGGGGGTGTGCAGGAGGCAGCTGATCGATGTTTCTCTCTCATCGATGTTTCTAGCTCTCTATCCCTCTCCCTTCCTCTCTGTAAAAAAATCAGTAAAATATATTTAAAAATAAAAATAAAAACAGAGGACTTGACTTTCGCAGTGGGGACACATCATCCCCCTTAGGGGAGCAGTGAGAGATAGGGTAGATGTCTATGTCTGTCGTTTGGGAATGGGAACATGAGCTTGAAAGAATTCCTCAAGGATGAAGGATGGCTTTATTTTCTCTGCAAAGGGGAAAGAGAAGAAGCAGAGAACGGGATGGAACTAAGTCAGCACATATTCAGTAACAATGTGCGGCAGGGTCTGAGATAAATACCTCATTTGCAGTATCTCATTTAACACAAGCCATCCCACCAGGCAGGCGTGATTATTCGACAAAGAAACTGAGGCCCAGAGAGCTTAACTTGTTCTAGCTCACAGGGACTGTGGTCTGCCAAAAGTGTTAGTGAGGGTGGTGATGGCGGTGACGGATGGGTTCTTGGATGAGTTCAAATTTGAAATTGCTGTGAGGAATGAGGCTCCTTTCTGGCTTCAGTGAGATCCCGACTCCTCTGCATTCTGTGTGTCACTATTGCTTGTCTCCGGGGCACGCGCGCTCAGCTTTTTGCACTGACTCGTCTGTCACGTATCTCAGTTAGGAGAATCACCACCGGCCTGTCCTTCTCCCATTTTGCGCGAAGCCCACCTGAGAACAGCTTCCTCAGACTTACCGCTGTGGCAACACACTCAGAGTCCAGCCTCAGCTGCTTTGCTCAGGAAGACATCGCCATTGGTAGACCATGCCTTGCCATTGAGGTAAGCACCAGTCTTTCCCCAGATTGCTCTCATGCGCTACTTACTGCTCAGGTCCCCATTTCAGAAAGAATCAAAGGGCGTCACGTGTCAGTGCAGGTGACTGCTGCAGGATCACCAGAACGTGCTATGTTGAGAGCTCCTTGTTTTGAAAGAGATGGCTTCTTACATGTGCTATTCAGGTTTAAATCTTCCAGCTTCTTATGTGGTTAAGTAAAGGTTGGTCCTCCCCAGTTGTAGCCTCCATACTTATAGAGATAACTAGGGGCCCGGTGCATGAAATTCGTGCACTGGGTGTGTGTGTGGGGGGGGGGGGAGAGTGTCCCTCAGCCCAGCCTGCCCCCTCTCACATACTGGGAGCCCTCAGGCATTGACCCCCATCACCCTCCGATCGCCTGATCGGCCCCTTGCCCAGGCCTGACGCCTCCGCCAGAGGTGTCAGGCTTGGACAGGGGACCCCCATCTCCCCCCGATCACTGGCTCTGGCCCCCGCCCAGGCCTGAAGCCTTTGGCCCAGGAATCATGCCTGGGCAGAGGACTCCCATCTCCCTCTGATCGCTTGCTCCACCCCCCGCCCAAGCCTGACACCTCTGACCCAGGCTTCAGGCCTGGGCAAGGGGACCATCATATCCCCCCAACCCCCGGCTCCGCCCCCCACCCAGGCCTGATGCCTCAGCCAGGAGTTGACCCTCATCACCCTCCGATCACCAATCACTGGATCGGCCCCTTGACCAGGCCTGAGGCCTCCGGCAGAGGTGTCAGGCCTGGGCAGGGGACCCCCAGCTCCCCGCGGTTGCAGGCTCCGCCCCTGCCCAGGCCTAATGCCTCTGGCCTAGGCGTCCGGCCCAGGCAGCGGGGACCTGCAGTGGCAGCGGGGGGCGCCGCGATTGTGGGCTTCGCTTTAGGCCCAGGCAAGGGACCCCTAGCTCCTGGGACTGCCAGCTTCGACCGTCCCCAGCTCCCATCGCTGGCTCCACCCCTACTTCCTGCTATCACTGGCCAGGGCGGCAAAGGCGCCTGATTCTCCGATCATGGCTCAGGGGCAGGGCTAAGGCGGCCCCAGGGCCGCCTTTGCCCTGCCCCCCAGCTCTTAGCTCACCCCTGGGTTTGCGATCACTGTCAGTGGCAGGGGGCTTCTTCCTGCTTTCCCTTTCGCCTCCCTGCATTGTGCCTACATATGCAAATTAGCCGCCATCTTGTTGGCAGTTAACTGCCAATCTTAGTTGGCAGTTAATTTGCATATAGCCCTGATTAGCCAATGAAAAAGGTATCGCCGTACGCCAATTACCATTTTTCTCTTTTATTAGTGTAGATAATAGCAGGTGTTTATTTAGCACTTTATACATTGGCCAATGCATTTTCACCTTATTTCTTTTCATTCAAAAGCCCTGTGCGGTGGACCTGTTCCCATTATTCAGATGAGGAATCTCTCCTAGAGAGCAACATGCCCAAGATCATAATAATGGGACATTTTAGAGACTTATGGCTCTTGACCCAGTCATCCTTCCACGTCTACCCTGGCCAAAATTAATGCAATTTGGTCCATGCCCTTAAAAAGGTTATAGTTGCGTAAGGGAGACACAATGTTGGTCTTCTATGTAAATGCTTTAATAGAGCCACAAAGTCACTATGCAGAAGTGGGGAAGGCCCTTGCAAGTAGAAGAGGCCCAAAGGAAGGAGCCCGAGGGGTGTGCTGAGGATGGGAAAGCACCCAATATGGCTTGAATGTTGTTTAGTCAAGGGAAGAACAAATAAGGTTGGAGAAGTGGGTTGGGGTCAGACCACGAAGGGCTCTGAATGCCAGCCGAAGCTTTATTCCAGAGACCATGGGAAACCCTCCATGGTCTCTAAGTGGAGGAGAGGCACCATCAGAGACGGTCTGTGATGGATCCGGTGTGAGGGTAAATGCAGGAAGACCAGGCAGAGGGGTAGAGAAGGCAGCTGTGGTGTTTGGGTCAGGATGGCAGAGATAGGGGGTACAGGGAGGGTGCCCAGGAGGGGAAGGAGTAACTGTGTCTCTTACCACAGATGCCAGAGGCCGCGGAGCAATATCAGCCTCTTTTGGCCTCAGTCAGCATCCATAACTCCCTAGATGCTCCCATGAAGGACTGTGTGATCTCCATCTTCGGCAGGGGGCTCATTCACAGAGAGAGGAGCTACAGGTAAGAGACCACAAGCTTCTCATCCCACTGACACATCTCAACGGGTCAGAAACACTGGGCCCAAGGTTAATAACTGTCTTTTTGGTGTGTCCATGGAGACAGAGAGAATATGCCCTGAAGTAGAAATAAGGGGTTAGGGCCTATCTCATCCTAGGGGGACAGGAGGGAGGGAGGCTGTGTGCTCCTTGGGCACCCCCCTGACCCTGGTTGCTGCCCTGTCATGCCGGAAGAGCTTCAATATTGTTGGTGAGTGCAGGTGACAGGGTTAGGACTGGGTACTAGAGAACATCACGGGGAGGCTGCCTCTCGAAAACGGCATTCTACTAAAGCCCACCACAATTTTGAATTTTGTTTAAATAATCCCTTTTATCCCTACTCCTGTTCCAACCACACTTCATATCATTTTGTTAGTATAAAATGTGCACTATTGCCTCACGCGCCTCTATTTTTCTTTATTTTAGAGCGAGAGGGCGAGGGAGAGGGAAACATTGATGTGAGAGAGACATTGATCAATTGCCTCCCGGACATCCCCCAACCAGGGATTGAACCCACAACAGGGTATGTGCCCTGACTGGGAATCGAACTTGTGACCATTCAGTGCACAGGACAGCACTCCAACTAATTGAGCCACACTGGCCACAGCATGAGCTTATATTTTTAAATTGTATAAGTGATGTTATGTCTAACTCTTTTTCTTACTTTTCACTCAGATCTCTGTTTTTAAGATCCATCCACATATATCCAGTCCATTGTTTCTGCTACATAATACACACTGCACATCCCCTGCGACCTACCACTCTACTTCACAGTGATGGTACCCAGAGTATCTTCAACTCTCAACCACCACACATAATGCTGCAATGAACATCTCCACATGGCCCCTTATGTATTTGTCTGAAAGTTTGGTGGGGGAGGAAAGGATATAGATGCCAGGAATAGAATTGCTGAGTCATAGGATGTGACCTGGTTTGACCAGGTACTATCAGCTTTGTTTGCAGAATGGCTGCAGAAGCCTCACTCCCTCCAGCACTCCATGACAGTTTCTATATTCCTACTATTCCTCCACTCATAGCAATACCCAACTTTCTCTTTTTTCTAGTCTAATGGAAATAAGGCAGTATCTCATTATTGTTTTAACTCTTCGTGTGTTTATAAGCCTTTTCCATTTACTCCTCTCTATGGTCTTTGACCACTTTTCTCTTGGTGTTCCCACTTTTTTTCCTCGTTGATTTGTAGGAGTGGCCTGTAGAGTCTAGGTATTAGTCCCTTGTTGGTTTTAAATGCTGCAAATATCTTCTTTCATCATCTCTCCTCTCATTATGTCCACTACATCCTTCACTGAATAACACAGTATATACTTTAGAGTTCATGATGACTATTGTACCGTCCCTGAGGTCCCTGACAGGTTGTCTAGTATTGAGCCACTGCCTCAGCTTCATGAAACTCAATGAGTCATTCTTGCCAATAAGTTCGGATTTAACCAGACTTCTATGGTCTTCCAGATCAATTGTGGGGCAAAGCTCCTCAAAGAAAATCTGTACCATTCCCTCAGTCACCATAATGCCCACAGGCAGGCCAGGAGGCTGCTGATAAGGCTCCAACCACCACCTGTTGGCTATTGACATCTCAATGCACCTGCCATACCCACTGTGTTTAGCAGTGTGAGGGTCCCAAAATGATAGCTTTTCCAAACACACCCCAATACTGTTACAGAGACTGGGACCAGACTGAAGTCACAGATGATAAACCACAGATGCAGCTTGGAAGCCCTTAGAATAGGATTTCTCTTCTCACCCATGAAACTGCTCACCATAGGG
Source organism: Myotis nattereri (assembly GCF_964212035.1). Taxonomy (NCBI): domain Eukaryota; kingdom Metazoa; phylum Chordata; class Mammalia; order Chiroptera; family Vespertilionidae; genus Myotis; species Myotis nattereri. The sequence goes on from NC_138075.1 coordinate 65,418,943, forward strand.
CGGCTCCCGTCTTCTACCCCCTTAAAACCTCCTGTTTCAACAGCAAGGTACTTAGGTCATGATCCACCTCTTCAGGTAGGAAAGGATCAGAGTCACTGGGACCAGCAAAGCAACCAGCCTGGGACAGAACTAGCACCTGCCTTTTCCTTTATTTCAGATTAGGTCCCGTGCGACCTGGAAACACCTTGTGCACCCAATTCTGGTTCACACCGGTGAAGGTGGGGCTCCAACGGCTCAATGTGGAAATGGACTGCAACATGTTCCAGAACCTAACCAACTACAGAAGTGTCACTGTGGTAGCCCCTGAACTTGCAGCTTAAACAAGTGGCTCCAGCATCATGGCCCCCACCACCCTCTTGTATCTATATGCTCTAAAACCAAATGGAAGGGAAACTTTGCTTACCAGACAAATGAATCTCCATTCAAGCTGAGCAGGAGGGTGACCAAGAATAAAACTAGATTCCCAGAAATCAACAGAAAAGACATCCATTTCTGTCATTCCAGCTTAAGGCAGCTGTGAAGACCAGTTGCCTTAGAAACTGCTGGGCTTGGGTGATAAAAGGAGATCCTTAAAAAGGTACTCAGAGTACATGCAGATTTTTCTGGTTCAGGATTTTCATAACCATTTTAGTACTCACTAACACATTCATTAACTTACAGGAAAGGAAAAGAACTTAACATTTAAATCATATATTTTTGAAATTGCTAAAAATGGAATTTTTAGATAGCCCTATTACATTGATCGGTGCTGTCCCTGACCATTATCCTTAAAGTCTCAAAGATGATTGAACAAAGTTATAAAATACAGAACATAGGGTCTAAGAGTAGAATGATCTTCTAGATTTAGCTATAGATAAGTTTTATGGGAGTTCTTTATGTATTAAGTATCCCACAATTAAAGTCTGATGTCAGTAACATGTATTTGGTCTAGTAATGTTAAAATTATTAAGTATATAGAAAATAGGCCCTGTAAGAAAGAATAAAAAAAACTGAACTCCCTTTGTACAAAGTAATGATTGTTTTGTTCACATTATTTTGTTGCTTTGGCACTTTCTCGGTTTGAATTTAGTTCTTTTTCTTTATGACATTTGTTAAATATACAGAATGGCACTTTATAAAGGAAAATTAAAACTCTTGCCTTAGGAATTTCGACCCCAAGTACTCACTAGTGCTCAAAAGAATGGCTACTATTGCTGTTTCTACCTAGAGACATCAGAAGGGCAGATGGGATGAATTACACCTACACAAGAAAAAGAACGGGCAGCAGAGGTTGCTGAGATCACAGTATATACATAAGGCCCAAGTCAAGTCACCAGAATATGCAAAACTACAGGTTTACCTTGTTTCCAATATATAATCTTCCAGGCTGGTACAAAATTATAATTAAACTAGAGGCCCAGTGCACAAAAATTTGTGCACTCGGGGGGGGGGGGGTGTGTCCCTCAGCCCGGCCTGTGCTCTCTCGCAGTCTGGGACCCCTTGGGGAATGACCACCTGCTGGCTTAGGCCCAATCCGGACATCCCTCTGGCAGCCCGGGAGCCCTTGGGGGATGTCCATGTGCCAGCGGGGAGCAGGCCTAAGCTGCAGTTGGACATCCTTAGTGCTGCTGAGGAGGTGGGAGAGGCTCCCACCACGACCGCTGTACTGGCAGCCATCAGTCTGACTTGTGGCTGAGTAGAGCTCCCCCTGTGGGAGCGCACTGACCACCAGGGGGCAGCTCCTGCATTGAGCATCTGCCCCCTCATGGTCAGTGTGTGTCATAGTGACCAGTCATTCCCAGTCGTTCTGCTGTTAGGGTCAATTTGCATATTATCCTTTTATTATATAGGAGTGCCTGGCCAGCCTGGGTGAGGGGCTGATGGCTATTTGCAGGCTGGCCACAACCCCCAGCCACCCAAGCTCCCAGTGGAGGCTGTCTGGAAGCAGGTATCTGGGATTTGTCTTCTATAATTGAAACTTTGTTGCCATGAGTGGAGGCCTCAGTTGGCTCAGGGCTGGTGGGAAGCATGGCTTCCTCCATCGCCCATGCAACCAAGCCTACTGCTTGCTCCAGCTCCGTGGCTGCTGGCCGCCATCTTGGTTGGGTTAATTTGCATATAGTCACTCTGATTGGCTGGTGGGCGTGGCTTAGGGCATAGCAAAGGTATGGTCAATTAGCATCTTTGTCTTTTATTAGTGTAGACTAGAGGCCCAGTGCATGCAATTTGTGCACGGGGGGAGGGCATCCCTCAGCCCAGCCTGTGCTCTAGCAGTCTGGGAGCCCTTGGGGGATGTCTGGCTGCCGGCTTAGGTCCTCTTCCCATGGGGAGTGGGCCTAAGCCGGCAGTCGGACATCCTTAGTACAGCCGTGGAGGCAGGAGAGGCTCCCACCACTGCTGCTGCGCTCACCAGCCTTAAGCCTGGCTTCTGGCTGAGCAGCGCTCCCCCTGTGGGAGTGTATTGACCACCAGGGGACAGCTCCTACATTAAGCATCTGCCCCCTGGTGGTCAGTGTGTGTCATAGCAAACGGTCATTCGTGATTGGGTCCATTTGTATATTAGCCTTTTATTATATAGGACTAGAGACCTGGTGTATGAATTCATGGGGTCCCTCTGTGTGGCCTGCAGGGATTGGGCTGAAACCAGCAGTCCAATGCCGCCTGCAGCTCCTACTGCCCCTCCCGCTCATCCCGGCCCCACTGTGCCTGCCGCAGGCTCACGCCCAATCAGTCCTGATCGGGAGAGGCTCGCACTGCCACAGTAGTGCTTGCCAGCCATAAGCCCTGCATCTGGCGCCCTCCCAAGGGGAGTGGCCTGTGGGATCGGACGGAAACCGGCTCTCCAACATCCCCTGAGGGGTCCCAGATTGCAAGGATGTGCAGGCCAGGCTGAGGGACCCCACCAATGCACGATGGGGCTGGGGAGGGACCGCGGGAGGGCTCCAGGGCATGTCCAGCCCATCTTGCTCAATCAGCCAGACCCCAGCAGCAAGCTAACCTACCGGTCGGAGCATCTGCCCCATGGTGGTCAGTGCACATCATAGCAACTGACTGACTAGTTGACTGTCTGCCCCCTGGTGGTCAGTGCAAGTCATAGCAAGCAGTTGAGCAGCCTTAGCATATCATAAGCATATTACGCTTTGATTGCTGTTTGGTCTATTTGCATATTACCCTTTTATTATATAGGTTGGTGATGACTTTGCAAAAGATTTAACTAAAGAGACACTTAACATTATATAAGCTTATACATTTAAAATTTTTTGGTTTATAAAAATTTTGTATTTAGCCCTGGCCGGTATGGCTTGGTTGGTTTGAAAGTCATCCTGTTCACCAAAGATGGTGGGTTCAATTACCAGTCAGGGCACGTACCCAAGTTTGATTGCTAGTTGAAGCATGTGCAGCAGGCAATATATCAACGTTTCTCGCTCTCTCTTTTTCTCCCTTCCTCTAAAAGATCAATTAAATTTTTTTTGCTTTTAATTTTGTATTTATATCTGGGGACATGTAATATATAACAGAAAACAATATAGGTATGTATAAGAAAAACAAATCTGGTTCAACAAGGTGAACAAAGTTAACAAATGAGCTCAATACCACAAAATAATCTTAGAGGCATGGAGTGACCTGTAATAATATTCAGTAGGACTTATAAGAATAATGATATTATATAACATGCTCAATTACTAAGAGGGGCTTTGGAGTCACTTTCTTTAAAGTCAAGTGTTCTGTTCTATGCATACTTCTGAACAGAATCAGATCTTCAGACTTTTAAGCCTAAAGGAAAGCAATGTTTTAGTTTCTACCTGTATTTCTGATAGAAAGAAACTTTGGAGGAGTACTCATTTAAGCACTGGCAGGTTAGTATTTTATTGAGATTGTCAACCTCTTTAACAATGAATCAATATACTTTATTGCAAATAGGGAATGAGGCAGCTTCCCCAGGAATCTCTGGGAGGCGATTAAGAAACACAAAATCATGCCATTATCTTTTGTAGCTAGCACAGAAAAATATATCATACTCATACGTTTTATAAATAATTGCCAGTCTGGCCTAACCAACAATCTTTGGTAATAGTGCCTCTTGATAAATATAGACAGAAACTCCTTTTCAAACCAGAAAACATTCTAGCCCCATTTTAAAAGCAGACATCAGAGCCTGGCTGTGACAGTAAGAAAAGGAGAGAGGAGAGTACAAATGAGCCTGAAAACTCATAATTCAAGTTCATTCTGAGTGAGTTCCTTGATTCTGTCCATGCAATGATCAACAGCATTAATGAGTAAAGGGATCCAACTATCTTCTGGTTGTGGGGTTACATGACTCGCTCTGTGAATGGAATGGGGGGGAAAAAGAAATGAAATTTATTATATTGTCAAAGGAAAACATATCTTCAACAGGAAGCACAGAGGAAATTAAATTAAGAAAAGGCAAGTTTCTCTGCAGAAGCTTAGCTGCTCCACAACTGAAGCTGAAAGAAAACTCCATACCCGCTCCTTCAAATGGGGGTTTGGGAGTTGAGAATGGCTGGATAGGTTTATTCTCAAACATCTATTTGGGGAGAAGTCCTCATACTCACCTTGTAATTTCAAGTGCCTTCTTTAAAACAGACACAAGTTTTGCAGCCTAGAAAAGAAACAGAGAAGGTTTATTTTTATGGTAAGGACTCACCCTGATTTTGGATTCTTTACTATTTAGCCAAATCTTAATAACTAGAGGCCCAGTGCACAAAAATTTGTGCACTGGGGAGGGGGGGTCTCTCAGCCCAGCCTGTGCCCTCTCACAGTCTGGGACCCCTCGGGGGATGTCCACCTGTTCCCCAAAGGATTGGGCCTAAGGTGGCAGTCAGACATCCCTCTGGCAGCCCGGGAGTCCTCGGAGGAAGTCCACTTGTCAGTGGGGAGCAGGCCTAAACGGCAGTCAGACATCCTTAGCGCTGCTGAGGAGGCAGGAGAGGCTCCCGCCACCACCACTGTGCTGGCAGCCGACAGCCTGGCTTGTGGCTGAGCAGAGCTCCCCCTGTGGGAGTACACTGACCACCAGGGGCAGCTCCTGCATTGAGTGTCTGCCCCCTGGTGGTCAGTGTGTGTCATAGTGATCAGTCATTTTGCTGTTAGGGCCCATTTGCATATTACCCTTTTATTATATAGGATAGATGCCTGGTGCATGGGTGGGGCTGGCTGGTTTGCTCTGAAAGATGTCCCAGATCAGGGTGGGGGTCCTGCTGGGGTGCCTGGCCAGCCTGGGTGAGGGGTTGAGGGCCATTTTCAGGCTGGCCACACCCTCTTCAGGGTGGGGGTTCCCAGTGGGGTGCTTGGCCAGCCTGGGTGAGGGGCTGATGGCTGTTTGCAGGCTGATCAAGCTCCCCAGTGGGGACCCTCACCCCATGGGGGTGTGGTCAGCCTGGGTGAGGGGCTGAGGGCCGTTCTCAGGCTGCCCACAGCCCCTTCAGGGTGGGGGAGTCCCGCTGGGGTGCCTGACCAGCCTGGGTGAGGGGCTGATGGCCATTTTCAAGCTGGCCATGCCTCTGGCAACCCAAGCTCCCAGCCTCTCCTTTTTTTCTGGGATTTATTTATCTTCTATAATTGAAACTTTGTAGCCTTGAGCAGAGCCTAGGCCTGGCTGAGTGGAGACCCTGGCAACCCAGGCTTTCAGCCCCTCTTTGAGTGGAGGCCATGGGCAGGTGGAAGCAGGTATCTGGGATTTACAGTGGGGCTTTGACTTATGAGTTTAATTTGTTCTGAGACCGAGCTCATTAAGGAGCTTGTTAAGGAGCTTAACTCAAATTACTCTATCAACTCAATGCAAAAAATTGGCCAAGAGACAGCTGGTATCTCAAAAAACTCGTTAGTTGGGACACTCGTAAGTCAAGGCCCCACTGTATTTATTTTCTATAATTGAAGCTTTGTAGCCTTGAGCAGAGCCGAGGGCCGGCCAGGGCAGGCAGGAAGCTTGGCTTCCTCCATTGCCAGGGGCAACCCAAGGCTCCTGCTTGCTCTGTGGCTGCCACCATCTTAGTTGGGTTAATTTGCATACTTGCTCCTGATTGGCTGGTGGGTGTGGCTTGTGGGCGTGGCTTGCGTGTAGTGGAGGGATGGTTAATTTGCATGTTTCTCTTTTATTGTATAGGATACTGTTGCTGCAACGCTTTTACAAGATTTTTTTTTTTTATTTTTTTTTTATTGATTTTATTGATTTTTTACAGAGAGGAAGGGAGGGAGAGAGAGAGTTAGAAACATCGATGAGAGAGAAACATCGATCAGCTGCCTCCTGCACATCTCCCACCGGGGATTGTGCCCGCAACCCAGGTACATGCCCTTGACCGGAATCGAACCTGGGACCCCTCAGTCCGCAAGCCGACGCTCTATCCACTGAGCCAAACCGGTTTTGGCTTTTACAAGATTTTTTTAAAAATATTTTAAATTAATAAAACAGCAAAAGGAAGAATATAATCTGAATTTGTCCCAACTTCTGATAGTTCTAAACATATAGTAGAAACAACTGTTTTTCTTTTAAAAAATCTACGTATAACCCTGGCCAGTGTGGCTCAGTCAGTTGAGCACTGTCCTGTGTACCGAAAGGTTGCCGGTTTGATTCCTGGTCAGGGCACATGCCTGGGTTGCAGGTTCAGTCCCCGATAGGGGTGCATATTGGAGGCAAACAAACTATGTTTCTCTGTCTCTCCCTTCCTCTCTCTTTAAAATCAATAATAAAAAATATTTTTAAAATCCTAATTCTTTTTTAAAAATCTATGTACAGAATTTTTAAGAACACCAATGACAAGATAACATGAGGATGTATGTATGCCATCAATATATAATACATATTTTATAATTTTACTCAAGGTAATTGAGAAGGCATATTGCTAAAGATGTTTATTTCTTAGGAAGTCAATTTTTTAAAAGTGAATACAAATTTAAAAAGTTAATGCCCAAAAGAATCCTATTCTCCTTCAAGGTGTTTGTATATTATGAAGATACTTTGATGTATCTAATTTCCACTATTTAACTTATCAAATGTGATTAGGATTGATACATCTGATTATAGAATATAAACCATTTGGCAGTTTACTTCTCCTTTCAATAACGTTAGAGATAAGAACTTGAGTTTATAAAAATAAAACAGAACTCTCTCTAGCACAGAACCCAGGACTTCAAAGAATACAATATAATCAGATTTTATAAAGAACTTGATCCTCCATGGTTAAATCACATAATGTGTTTATATTAGAGCAGAGTTGTTTTCTGGAACACTTATTTCTGCCTATAGCAGAAATTAGAAACAGATGACTTCAGTTGAGAAGATCTGAAAGCACTACAGTAATTAAGACATTCTCTTCAAAGAAGCATTTTCTAAGGTCTTCGGGTTTTTCTAAATGATTTACCCAGGTGGTTATAGAAAACAGTACTACCAGAGCTCATGGCTATTATAATTCAGCAAATATTTATCAAGCACAAAACACATGTAAGAACCCTTTGTAATACTTTAAGCAATAAAAATAAATAAAAAAATAAAAACAAAACAAAACAAAATAACAACAGTGGTCACATTTAAAGAGAGAGCTGAATTTAGGAACCCCCTTTAAAAAAACAACAACACATGTAAGAAATATATTACTGTTGTACTTATGTCCAAGTGTGACAAATGTATTTCCTACAGCTTAAAGAACATGCTAGTGATTGGTAAAATTCTACCAATTAGGTTTATCAACGCACGTACTTACACTCATTCGCACAGTCGGGTGGCACATAGGTGGATATATACTTAGAGCCAAATCATCCACACTAAGGGCAGAAAGTAAAAATAACCATTAACAAAAAATGAAACAAAGCACAGCTATGTGGCTCTAGCACACAACTAAGGATGCCAACCAATAAGAAAATGACTGCCCCAGAAATGCCTATCAGTTCCTTAAATTGGGCAACCAATAAACAATCAACTCAACGGGTATTTACTGAACACATATATATCCTGTTTCACTAGGACAGTGATGGTGAACCTTTTGAGCTCAGCGTGACAGCATTTTGAAAAACCCTAACTTAACTCTGGTGCCATGTCACATATAGAAATTTTTTGATCTTTGCAACCATAGTAAAACAAAGACTTATATTTTTGATATTTATTTTATATATTTAAATGCCATTTAACAAAGAAAAATCAACCAAAAAAATGAGTTCGCGTGTCACCTCTGACACACGTGTCATAGGTTTGCCATCACTGCACTAGGAGAAGACATGATCAATTCATTAAAAAATGTGAGGATCTGAAACCACCAATTTAATAACTAATACAGGAGGGGTTCGTCCATATAATGCCACCAAAGTGGGCACCACTTAACCAAGTGATCAAATTTAGTTCCACCAATAATGGGACAAATTGACATCACGTGACACTCAAAGTGACGCGATGAGAAGCCAAAAACACTCAACTATGTTATTCTTGCCAAAAAATCTTTAAGTTGAATATATGATCATGAAAAAACAGTCACATGAATCTAGATTGTTGGATATTCTACAAAGATTATTTTAAATTGTTAATGCCAATTTTTTAAAAATTGGATTTTTAAAAATGTCAATTAAAAAAAGGCTAAAAAAGACAGGGGTTGTTCTAGTTTCAAGAGACCAAGGAGATGACCACCAAATGCAATGTGACACCAAGACAGAACCTAAGATTAAAAAAAAATAAATTCTGTAAGATATTTTAGAGATAACTGGACAAATTTGAATATTAGATCATATTAATTTGTTCAATGTTAAATTTCTTGGATATAATAAGAATAAAAGTATTTAAAGGTGAAATGTCATTGAGGTCTGCAACTTACTCTCAAACGGTTCAGTGGGGGAAAAATGGCACATCTATCTATAGAGAAATAAACCGATATAGAAAATAATGTGAATAATAAGAAGGATATGTGTGGGTGCTCGCTGCAATGCTTTTTCAACTTTCCTGTAGGCGTGAAGATGTTCAAAATAAAAAGAAACTGGGGGGAAAACTGGGATGACAACACAAGCAGAGATCAGAATTGCTGCTCAGAATATCAGAACTGATATTTCAAGTAGAGCTCACACTTACCTAGGGCTGATCTCATCAGAAATATCCACAATGTCATCCAGCTGGGCCACCTGGTCCTTCTTCCCATTCTCTGCCACTGAGATCCGGATTTTCTTCAGGCAGGCTTTGGATGCTCTCACCAGCGCAAGGCACGGGATTATCAGCTCTTGATCTTCCTCTGACCAATATGAGTCCTGATTGTTTGGACACCTCAACACATCATCCTGTTCATCACCATGGTTGTCAGAGTTGTTCTCCTCATCATCATTCAAGAGGCCATGGTAAGGGTCACATTCTTCCACAGCCTAAGACATACCATCATTTATGTGAATGCCAAAAAAAAAAGAGTCTGTTGTACTTTCAGCATCATGTCTGAGTTGTTCCAAACCTCAGCTAGCTACTTCACTAATGGCGACAGAGTTGGATCACTGCATAAACCCTCTCTCTCTCCTAGTCCAGCAATGGGACAGGGGAGTGGTACTAAATCACACACCAGCATGGGGTGCAGGTGGGAGATGGAGGACGGGAGTGAGGCTGGGACTTATTCAGCCAGTGCTCGGGACATCTCCTGTCTTTATAACCAATTCTCATCTACTAGTCACAGTAGCCTTCCAATGACCAACAAAGATAGACGTCGTCTCACCTGCTCCATTTCCTCATGTGCATCCTTCACTAAATCCACACTCTTTGTCAGCATTAAAAGGGCTGCAGCTTTGTTATCTGTAAGTAAAAAATTAGAGGAGAAACCCAACAATTCTCTGAAGTCTGCAAAGGGCAATCAACAATGTCCCCATTTGAAGGGAGTGCCAAGGACATTCAACAAGGCCAGTGGTTTAATGTAAAATTCTCACATACATCCTCTGGATATCAAAACAGGGGGCTAAAAAGCTTATCATTCACTGCAAGTAAAATGATCACAAGGTGTTTCTCAATGGTCCCCTTGAATGACCACAATTTTTGACCTAGCTGGTTCTACCTCATAACTGCTTCAGTGTGTCTCATAATATTGAACCTGGGGCCATGGCCAGTATGGCTCAGTTGGTTGGGCATCGCCCCATGTACCAAAAGGTCACCAGTTAGATTCCCAGTCAGGCACATGCCCAGGCTGTGGGCTCGATCCCCAGTAGCAGGGGTTGCAGGAGGCAGGTGATCTGATTGATGTTTCTCTCTCACATTGGTTTCTCTCTCTCTCTCTCTCTTCCTCCCTCTCAAAAATAAATAAAAGCTTCTTTTTTTTTTTTTTTTTTTTGTTTGTTTGTTTAAAGAAAAGAAATACTGATTCTGGGGCAGGCAGGACCAGGAGAATAAGCCATATGGGTTCAATAAGAAGCAGAGCCACAGCAAAAAGGGAGTTTGAATTAAGAAATATGAGAACTAAAAAGACTGGCAGAAAGTATTAATACCTATCTTTTGCTATTGGTAATAAAGTATATATATTTGACTAAACTCTTTATGTAAGTTAAAATATATATATGGTACAAAACTGGATGCTCGTATGAGAGGTCTGTCTGCTTTGGCCATCAGAGTCAATGACCCACTTCCCACTCTTACCCACCTCTTGGTATCTGAGGCACCTGCTCGCACGCAACCCAGACATTGTTGCAAGAAATAAGGTCATTGTTCTCAGGGCTGAGGAAAGGAATCAATAAGGACATATCAATAATCTAGGTTCCTGTCCTAAAGAGCTCCTTCCTCCTGGTTATTACTCTCAGTTACACTACAATTTTGCTGTTGAACTGAGCTTTTATCCCTTCCTGATACAAGGAACCCCATTAACTAATACTCAACCGTGGCATCACTACCTCTGAGCTGGAGTGGTGCAAAGCACTTCCACAAGCTGAGCCATGCCATCCACGATGTCCAAAGTGGCGCTGCGAACCAGCTTCCTCAGAGTGATTCCTGTAGCCAAACCCAAAGACTAAGCAGCCGGTCTTCTTTCCAGAAGCAAACATCTACTTTCCTCAAGAGTGTAAGCACTACAGAACTTAAGGTAATGTGCACCCACATGCTGTAATTGGAGTACCCACACAAAACATTTTTTTTTTAAAGAAAAGAAATACTGATTCTGGGGCAGGCAGGACCAGGAGAATAAGCCATATGGGTTCAAAAGAAGCAGAGCCACAGCAAAAAGGGAGCTCTTCCCTTGCTCTTCCCACCATTCCTGACTGCTGATTATAAGAAAGGCATGGCCCTAGCTGGTTTGGCTCAGTGGATAGAGCGCCGGCCTGCAGGTCCCAGGTTTGATTCTGGTCAAGGGCACATGCCCGGGTTGCGGACTCTATCCCCAGTAGGCAGCTGATCAATGATTCTCTCTCATCATTGATGTTTCTATCTTTCTCTCCTTTCCCTTACTCTCTGAAATCAATAAAAGTAAAAAATAAAAAAGACATGGAAGCCACTTAATGTATAAGGAAACTCAGCAATAGGGTGTGATATAATATGGGTGGAGACTGGGGATAGCTTGGGCCTGGGTATGGGGTGAGACTTAGCCAGCATCTGTGATGGTATATTGGGTTAGAGAGGAAGGAGCTAGTGAGAATGAGAAACCTTAGAGTCAGGTAAGGCGAGGGGGATGGGAACACAGCATCTATAGCTGAAGGCTTATTTACAGAGGTCACTTCCATTATGAAGTTATCTTTGCATTTTATGAGGAAGTTACATTACCTGCTCAAATTGAGAGCAAGGTAAAGTTTCAGTACATAAGCTGTCACATTAGCCAAGGTCTACCCAATGTTTATGTGTGACAGTGACTTACCCTGATCCTTGGGAAGTGAATAGTATACTGCAATAATTGCCTTGATGGCAGCATGGACTTGTTCACAGAGCCTCTGGGCTTCCTATGAAGAGGTAGACCAATTTCAGAATGAAAAAGGAAATGGATTAGATCAATCTGGTCAACTCTTCTACTCTGGAAGAGAGAAGACGACGGTATAGCATCACAAACCCTTTCTGAAGTCCTAGTATGGGTTAGGCCTTGTCCTATTCTCATCACATACTAGAGAGAAGTTAGCCGGACACCAGGTACTGAGCTGGTAATTCAATAAAACATGAAGAAACAGCTGGAAAAACTTATTCTTGATTTCTGCTATGAAATATTCACCTTATCATAGACCAGGAATTGGCCAACTATGGACCCCTGGGCCAAGTCAGGTGCACTGCCAGGTTTTTTTTAATAGTGTTACCGGTACACAGTCATACTCTTTTGTTTACAGATTATTATAGTTGTGTTTGCACTACAAGGGCAGAGTTGCATCACTGGCCTGCAAAGCGTAAATATTTATTATCTGGCCCTTTACAGAAAAAGTTTGCCTATCCTCTTAGACCATTAACCAGGTGTCTGTCTCTCTTTTTCTCTAGTTCTGCAGGAACATAATATACCTAAAGGTAATAATGGACTCTACAATGTTCAGTGTTGACTATTTGCCTTCTAAGCAGACACTGACTTTCACTTATCTTCCTTGTCCTCATTTAGCTGCTAAATTTTAAGCCAGTGCTATGTAAAATGTGCTCTACAGAATGGTGCCAGTCCCCAAACTGCTTACTAGTCTGGGATGGATAAGTACAGTGACTGAGAGTGTTTAGAAACTTTTATGGCAATTTGACATTCCTTCAACATCTAAATACGTAAGTTTATAAAAGGAAAAGTCCATATGGAACTGAAATTAAAAATAAATATAACTATTATTCAGTAAGACTAGCATGCTGAGATCCTAAGCAATTGTGATTCAAATATATATAATTCAAATAAAACCAAATTCTAATTTTCCATCTGAGTGAAACCACTGACCTAAGCATGTACAGAAAATAGTTCTATGCTGCCTCCTCATGGTATCTTACTAGCTGTGAATTTTAGCAGCAAGTCCTAAGAATATTTGAAAGGAGTTGGCAGGTAAGAAAAACAAGGTATTATTACTAACTCCCTTTGAAATAAATATTGACTTTCTTCCACAAAGTTTTTCAAGTGCTCTCATATAATTAATCTCATTTCCTCATCACAGATCTCTGAGTTATGTAGGGGGAGAGAGTTTATCATTGTAGGTGCAGCAAAAGAGTATTTTTCCATTTCAAAACATCTGGAAATATAGATTGAGCAAGAAAACGAACTATTAACTGCGAAAATCAAATAAGGCAATGAGTATGCCATTTTTAAATAAATTTATCCCAAATTCAGTATACCTAGCTCTAGAAAAACTGGGCATAGAGCACACTTGGTCACAGTTGACATGTTTATTTTCATTAGTTTTATAATAAAGGGGTTATTAAATGCATAAAGTCTTTGTTCTAGCAATTCCACTTCCTGGAATTGTTTTTGTTGTTGTTGCATATGTGTGTGGTTTTGTTTTTTTTTTTTTTTACCAATATACACACATATACCAAGAATGTATTAGGCAATTTACAGCACTGTTTATAATAGCTACAAATTGGAAACAGCTTAAATGTCTACATAGAGTACTGGCTACCTGAATTATGGTTATATGCTCTCTACTGAATACCTTGCAGCCATTACAAAGAAATGATCAACTTTATTATGTGCTGCTGAGAATCAATTTGCAAACTATATTGTTAATTTTTAAAACATTTTTTAAATACTTTTATTGATTTTTTACAGAGAGGGAGAGAGTTACATCGATCAGCTGCCTCCTGCACACTCCCCACTGGGGATGTGCCGGCAACCAAGGTACATGCCCTTGACCGGAATCTAACCTGGGACCCTTCAGTCCGCAGGCCGACGCTCTACCCACTGAGCCAAATCGGCCAGGGTGTTAATTTTTTTTAAAAAAGATCCAGAAAAGTGTTTATGGCATTCTGTCATTTGTGTAAAAAGAAGCAGGCATATATACATAAATGTGTATATGCATATAATACTTATGAGTAATTCAAAAGGAACTAGGGAACGAAGAAATAAACTTTGTAGCACACTTAACTTTGATATCTTTTAAATTTTATACTGTATACATTGTTACTGAATCATATAAAAATAATTGAATATAAAAAGGGATGTAGCGTAACAAAAACGGTATAGCTTAGACATCAGATAGATCCTAATTTAAATCCTAACTCACTGCTTATACACCTTAACCCTAGCCTCTGAGCCTGCTGACTCATCTGCTAGATGGGGGTCAGTTACGGGAAAACAAATAGCAAGTGCTTAAATGACCAGAAAGGTAATAAGCTGAACCAGTTCTCCTTAGAAGACCAGCCTACTCCAGGCCAGGCCCTGCACGTGGCAATGTGGTCCTCACAACAATCCTGGGGGTGAGAACTGCAGTCCTGTTTGACAGATAAGAAGAATAAGTCCCTGGCTGAGCTCAGAGGTGGGAAGATGGAGAGAGGATTCCTAAGGAATCGGGAGGCAGCACAGGAACGCAAAGCCCACCTGTGCGGACGGCGGTGGCCGCGGGAGTCGCGCGAAGACTTCGGTGAGAGTCGTGGCTTCCCTGGACACCGTCTCAGCTGCCTCATCTGGGGGCGACAGCGGGGAGGGCAGGCGCCTGTCATGCCCACAGGACCGGCTGCCGCGGCTGCGCGGACTTGAAGATAACGCGCTCCTCTCCACCCCTACTGGCTGAGCCGTCTCAAAGCACCTCCAAAACCCGGTGTTTACGGTTTCACCCTCCGAGGTGCCGACGGCGGGCCCGGTGAGGCACCCCGCAGAGAGGATGCGGGGGAGGGGAGAGAGAGAGGGGCCAGGCGGGCCGCTGGGAGCAGACGGGAGGTGGGGGTCCCCAGCCCCAGAGGCACTCACTGAGTCGGCGCCAAAACGTCTCCCGGCTGAACTCCTTGGCGGTCTCCAGGGCTTCGCCCACTGGGTGGATGGGGGGCAGGCGCCCGCGGGCAGTGGCGGAAGGAAGAGCAGAGGTGACCGGAGCCGCCTGGGCCCCGCCCCCTCCCCGCCTCCTCCGCCCGGCCTCCCTCCCCGGCACCCAGACCCCCGCTCCGCCGCCCGACCCCCGCCACGGCTGGGCCTCTTCCCGACCCAAGCCCGTCCCTACGGCCGCCCGTCCCAACGGCGTCCGCTCACCCCGCACTCCGGGCAAGAGTAGCCGCAGGTCCCCGGCTAAATGCCGCAGCTGCTCCAGAGGCGGGGGAAGGGAGGGCGCTGCAGGGGCCGCCGCGCTCGCCATCTCCGGAGACGGCCTGGGGCCGGCAGGCAGGGCGCCGAGGCAGCTGCTGCGGTGGCAGCTGCTGCGGTGGCTCCACTTCCGGCGTCACAGACCCGGGTCCTTTCCGGCAACAAACCGCCCCGCCCGCCCCCAGACCAGGCCACGCCTCCCATGGCCCGCCCCCGAGGAGTTACTTCCTTTTTTATTTTTAATTTCAGAGAGGAAGGGAGAGGGGAAAACATTAATAATGAGAATCATTGATCGGCTGCCTCCTGCACACCCCGCACTGAGGATTGAGCCACCCCGGCTTGTGCCCTGACCGGCCGGCAATCACACGGTGACCTCCTGGTTCATAGGTCTACGTCTAAGCGTAACCACTGAGCTGGCCAGACTATTTCCATTTTTTAAAAATGTTTTTATTGATTTTATTTTTAGAGAGAGAGGAAGGGCGAGGGACAGATAGAAACATCCATTGGCTGCCTCCTGCATGCCCCCTACTGGAGATAGAGTCTGCAACCGGGGCATGTGCCTAACGGGGAATTCAACCCAGGACTTCTTGGTGCACAGGATAACCAACTGAGCCACACGGGCTGGGACGAGTTATTTCCTATTGTCATTCATTTACTGTATTTGATTGATTGAAACTCCCCCTCCCCCATTGAAGAAGCGGAGGCCCCAGCCTGCCGTTAAAGCAGACTGAGAGCTAATAGTGCCAGGGTAGTCAGGGTCAGGTCCAAGTTCACACTGGTTCTCCGACTCTAAAGTGGCACCCTTGACTGCTGAGTTCCAGACACTGTGCTCGGTACTTTACATGAGTTAGCCCTAAAAACACACTGGGCCTCAGATACACCCATACACACCCAGCCCGTCCTCTACCCTTCACAGAAGTAAATCAACCCTTTGCCTTCTTGGGGAAGGAAGGAATCATAGCATCATTTAGAGACTCTGCAAGTCCATTCTGCAGGAATCAGTAGTGGGTAATCACCCAACCCCTAGGCAGCCAAGGAGCAGCAGCTCCCTGAAGCTTGTCCACCAGTGTTGGCCTTCCACCTGCTGCTGGGGCAGAGGCCTGGGCGACAGAGGTAGATGGTGAGACATGGCCTTCAGGAGCTCAGGTGGCTTTTTAACTGCACTGTAAAGGTGACAAGCTCCTTGGAGTTCAGTGTCCATACGCGATGAATGAGAACAGGTGTCAACAGTGTCAGCCAGGTCCGCAAAGGGGAGAAGAAAAAAGCTAGGGTGCCATACGCCCTCTGAAGAAAGTAGCAGGCATAAATCTGCCAGATGTATAGCAGTAACACAAAAAGGTAAACAGGAATAATTTTCAAGTATTTTCCTTGACGGAGATGAGACCTGAAGTTGTGACCATAGCACCGCTGCAGCAAGCTCCAACACAGGTAAGCCATCAAGGGGATGTTAAAAAATGCCAACTGGAAAGAGGAGAACATCATCATTAGTTTACTAGCAAGCCCTCAGAGGAGTCAGGACCAGGGCTCGCTAATACATTAGGTAGCTCCTAAGAATATGTTGCTTTCCCTCTTGGGGGGTTAACTCTCTGATTCTTTATGCTTCAATCACACTTGCTTATATCACAATAGTTGACTTATGGTTAGTTGTATATTTGGGCCTGTATCCTTTCATTCATTTTAAAGGCAAGTATCACTTCACTTATCTTGAAGCCCTCGATAATGTTTAAGGAGGAAATGAATTGAATATGTATGCATACACACGCTCACATGCTTTTTTGGCAGAGGGAGGGGGTTACTTGGGTATCAATATTTTTTTTATCTGTGTATTTTTATTTGAAGTACCATGATGATTACTGGAATACAAATTAGAAGGTTTAAGTTATAATCCAGGTTTAGCTGCTGTACCATTCATTCATCATCCATTATGTGGCAAGCCCTGTGCAACACTTTAGGCCTGGGACATACTGGTAAACAAGTCAGAAAAGATGCATTATAGAGCTTGCATTCTAACAGGGATAACCCCCCCTCCCCTCAAAAAAATTAATTACAGATTTTGAGAAATTCTATAAAGAAAATAAGAGGGTAAATGGCAGACGAACTCTCTGAGGCCTGAAGTACAGGAATGAGTCAATGGGAGGAAGTGCATTCCTGGAAGAAGGATCAAATGAAAAGCCCAGAGGTAGGTGAGGTCTTGGCCTATTTAAAGCCAATGGCCTAAAACATGATGAGCCAGGTGGAAATTTGGGCAATCAGCAGGACCCCGATCATGTCACTGCTCTGCTTAAAGCAGAGGCGGGGAACGTCCAGCCTGCAGGTCGTATAAGGCCTGTGAAATCATTTGGTCTGGCCCTGCCAAGGCCTTAGAGGTGAGTTAAATGTTTGACCAAGCATAGCAGGCTAATTTTTAAGGTAATAATTTTGCATGGCCCTGACTTAAATTAGGGTGGTAATAATGAGATGGAGAGAAGTGGTGGATTCAAGATATATATAGGAGACAGAGCAAACAAGGTATTACTTGCTAGAGAGAATATGAGAGAAGGGGAAGGATTGGAGATACATCTTAAAGAAACTGGGTAAATTGTGGAGCCATTTAGTAAAATTAAAATTAACTAGAGAGGAACAAATTTGGGGGTAGAAATTAAAGGTCCTATTAAAGGTATACTTTTAAATTGAGATGCTTGTTAGATATCCAAGGGAAGACGAGAAGTGACAACTGGATATATAGGCACTTGGAGTGCAGAGAAGAGGTCTAGATCAGAGATATAGATTTGGGAGTCATGAGCCTAGATGTAGTTAAGATCCATCATTAATGTACTACTATTCAAGTATGAATATATACCCACCCTTTGGTACGGTTCAGGTTTTACTTGGTACAAGAGTGCTCCTGAGAGACAACCTCCATTTACATAACAAAAAAACTGAACTGGACCCAGACGTATACACATAGGAAATGCAGCTTTATAGAGAACATTTGGGCCTATGGCCAGTTTGCAGAGGTCTTCCCTATTTGTTTATCTCTAATCCTGCTGATCATGTTTACTACCCTGTTTGAACATTGTTCAAACTCATTTTGAACAATGTTTCTGGATCTCTTCCAAAACTCTAGATCATTACCTCCAGATTTTGGTCGATTAGTCCCCTTAAGTGAGTAAAATAAATGGTTAGGTAAATATCTTTCAAACCTATTTATAGAGATTTGCTATGGGTCAGGGTTTTGTTTGTATGTGTGTTTGTTTTAAAGGTATTTTGATCAAAATGTAAATCAAATGTATCAGTGTTTCCAAAACAAGTATACCAATAAGACATTACTAGGAAACCCAGGGCTAGTTTTGCCCAGTGCAGCTTCCAGTGGTTAACTGAATACTTTTCTTATATGTGTCATTTTCCTTTCCTCCTTCTGAAATATTTTCCTGCTTCATTTTCATAATCAATTTTGGTTTAATCAGAAGTCTATCCTTTATTCTACCATAAGTCCCTTATTTCATTCATTTTGTCAATGAAAAGCACGGTGAAACAAGCAACAGAAACCAAAACCTCTTTCCCCTCTTATAAACCCTGTCTACCAAAAATGTATTTTAGATGTTTACATGAGAATGGTGGAAGAGCGTAGGCAGTACTCAAAAGGCAAACAAAATACCAGTTATTAAACACTGCCTGCCAGTAAATTAGGAAACATGATCTATGGCAGTGATGGCAAACCTTTTGAGCTCGGCATGTCAACATTTTGAAAAACCCTAACTTAACTCTGGTGCCGTGTCACATATAGAAATTTTTTTATATTTACAATCATAGTAAAACAAAGATTTATATTTTTTATATTTATTTTATATATTTAAATGCCATTTAACAAAGAAAAATCAACCAAAAAGATGAGTTCGCATGTCACCTCTGACACGCGTGTCATAGGTTCGCCATCACTGATCTATGGTATCTAATTTGGGATTTTGAATTTAATTCTTAAGTGTTACACAATTAGTCTGACAAAGTCAAGATGTTCTTAAGTTGCTTTTCTGACTTCTTACCTGGAGAATTCCAACCACAAATGTTAAACTGCCTTGTAGGAAACGCCCATCAACAAAGATCCCAAAGGAAAAGCAGCAACCCATTTTGCCTTTAGTAATTTCACCAATGAACCATGGTCCTGAAGAAGCAGTGGAGAGGGAAGATTAAATAACTATGACTCTAATTACATACATCACAAGATGCATTTGCAGGAATAACGAAGAAATATGAGACTAGTCATCTATAAGCATTTTATTTACATAGCTTTTTTTCTTTGCTAATCTCTATGCTGCACCGGATATCCTAGCTAACCAACTAACTATTTGCTCCTTTACTCCATATTTCTCTGGATTATGAAATCGTCTGAGTACATACTATACCTGGACAAGATATGTAGCTTGTAATTCCAGAAACATACAGGAGTGTATTCACAAATCTTAGGAGATTCTGTTGCAGTAATTACGTCAATACAATTCATTAACATTTCCTTTAAGAAGCAAAGAGGTATTCCTCAAAAGTTAATCTTCTAGATGACTGAGATTTACTCATTTAAGCTATAAAACTTCAACCACTTTCATTTTTCTAAAATGTACTTCTCTTTATTACTAATGTTAATGATTATTAATATTTTACCTTTTCTTGCTGATCCATAGTCATTACTTTATACATCAACTATATACGCAGGGTGAACATGAACAGAATTTAACTTGCTTTTTTATTTTTTCACCTATAATACCAGAATGACTTTTCTCTCCTCCTCCCTACTATTATTTACTGCCCATTCTCAGTATGCAGGTGCCTGGAACTACTATATGTAAAGAGTGATTAAGGGACTGTCAGATTCCCTTTCTTAAAATGCAATACTATAATTTGCTTGTAAGACTAGACTTCAGCTTTTAAAAAGTCATAGGTACTTTTCTCAGATATATTACTATTAAACTCCATTAGATACATATTCATCTAAAAAAGTGTTTTCCCTTGAAGTTTCAACTTTTAAAAATGAAGCAACTTCTGCCCTCTCCATGTTTTCTTTCACAGCCAGGAACCAAATCACTTGCTTTGTCTTCCAGTGTAAGACATGTGTCCAAATCAGCTTCAACAAACAAGAAAACTGGCTTCCAAAGGGGAATCTGCTATAGCTTGTTATATAGTACTAGAGGCCCTGTGCACGAAATCTGTGCAAGGGGCTCGGCCCTTGCAGCCCAGCTTCAGGGCCCAGCTTCGTCTGCAAGGTCGTCCGGATGGTCGTTCTGCTGTTTGGTCTAATTAGCATATTAGCTCTTTATTATATAGGATGGTAAAATGTCATATTTTTTATTTTACTACCTTGTGTTCTCTAGTGGAATAAAAGTGTAAACCAAAGACTAAGCTACAAATAGCCTAATTTACTTTTAGTCAGGAAGGTACATTAGTAAGAAGCTTAAAAAAAACAACTCAGTGCTTTCTACTTCCATAAGTGGTTAAGTGACTTTATAAGTATTGGGCATAATAATTAATATAACAGAAGAGTTTCAGATATAACTAAACTCACTGCTCATCTCAGTTTCTTTTCTTTTTTAGGAGCAACACATTAATAAATTATTCACTGAACTCTATGCTAGGCATTGTTCTTAGTGGTGGACATAAAGGTGAACAAGAGAGAAAAGACATCAATGGATATTCTAATAAGGGAAAAGATGATGAACACAGAAGATAATCATAAATTCTGATAAAGTAATGAAGGAAATAAAAAGCATGATGAAACAGAGGATAAAACTTGAAGGTAGTCAAAAAGGGCTGCTTTGAAGAGATGGCAATTAAGCTGAACTACCTCCGATTAAGTTTCTACACAAATTCTGCAATGGTTTCCTTAGCACTCTTAAGTAAACTAAATGTCCCTTAAACACGTTAAGAAACAATTTTAGTTCCCAAGACCATATCCAAGGAAATGACTTATGAAGGAACCATGTGCCGTGTGTTATGCTCTACAGAGCCTAAATGACTCTACTGATTGCTCCACAATCTCAGGTTTCCTAATTGACTTACCCAGCACTGTATATAGAGTCAGGAACAAGACAGAATAGTAGAAGATGTTTATTTTGCTCAAGACATGAAGGGAAAATGAGGTCAAATTTATAAATCCTGGAGGTCCTAAAGAAAATAAATTTGAAAAATCCAATGAACATACGCAAAGTTTAATTTCTTTATAACATTTTCTAGAAGACTTCCATGGGCTATCCTATATATTCAGCAAATATGTTGTTATATGGTAACTATACAGATGACACCACTTTAAATTTATAAGTTGGCGGGAATCCTGATTAGCCCAATTCACTTAGAATTGCAGAGGGTGAGAAATTCAAAGCAATGGTATAGTTGTGAGGAGTGTGCACGCGAACACACACTTTAAAATGACTGAAAACAATATAGAAATACCTGCCAGGGGGAGGGCTACAAGGGGTCACTGGGGAAAAATGGGGGACATATATAATAGTTGCAATAATAAAGATTTTTTAAAAAAGACCCACCAGAGGATGATACTAGTTTATCTTCATGTGTGCTTGAAATACAAATCTATACTCAAGTCTTTGTTTTCTAGGGGATTTAATGTCCAAATGTACAAACTTCCAAAAGGTATGTCAAAATATATCAAAGGCATATCAAAGAAATACATTTCTCCAGTCTAATCTTAAGTATGAGTACCTGTTCAAATATTCCTTTCCCATATGTGATACAACTCTTAACTCCCAGCTATCCTCTTACTACAATTGAAAGGGATCCATAAAGCTCTCCAAATGAGCATCTCTTAAAATAAAGTACCAAAAAGCCCAAGTCTAAGGGCTTCACACAGAGAAGGTCCATTCTGTGGCCACAGACTAAGTATTCCAGATCTTCAACCCGAGGCAGCCATTCCACTCATTATGTGGCTGATCATAAATCAGGCAGCAGAAGACTATGATAGGAAGCTCAGTGCACACTGAGCAATCTTAGAGGTGGGAAGTATTTAGAGAACTGATCCCAATGGTAAGACAGCCTGATGTAAGTTAATTAGTATGTCTTTCTTCACAGGCTAGCATATAACATCATTCAGCCTGCTAACAGTTAATTTCATACAAAACGTGATAATGTATAACTTTTCTCCCTTTGTGTATTACACACTTGCTACTCAGCTTCCTTCTTGTCCTAACCTGGTACTTCTCAAAGTAGTAATACATATCCACCTATAATAATAAATGTAAAGCCAAGTGATTAGCTAATTATGTATCAATTAATCGTCAGGAAGGACTATAGGGACTTAGAGAAACAAGAGCTCATTATGACCTGGAATGGTTGGAGAAAATGGTATGGAAAAAGTGGTTTTGAGATGAGCCCTAAAGGAGGCTAAGATTAGACAAGTTTAGGAAAACAATTTAAATTAGAGATGATGACCTGGGCAAAAGTGCAGAAGCAGAAATGTGCATGGTATGAACAGTGAATAATTACCTAGAATATATTACAGGTAACTGGGTGAAACTATGGCTAGTTAGGTAACACTTCAATGTCTAGTAGAGATGTTTGGCAACTTTGAGCTATATGGTAATTTTCCCCCCCATTTTGGTTGAGCCTCATGTAGCAGCAAGTGATGAAAGGTTTTGGTTTTTTTTTTTTTTTTTTTTTTTTTTAAAATATATTTTATTGATTTTTTACAGAGAGGAAGGGAGAGAGATAGAGAGTTAGAAACATCGATGAGAGAGAAACATCAATCAGCTGCCTCCTGCACATACCCCACAGGGGAAGTGCCTGCAACCCAGGTACATGCCCTTGACCGGAATCGAACCTGGGACCTTTCAGTCCGCAGGCCGACGCTCTATCCGCTGAGCCAAACCGGCTTTGGCAGGTTTTGGTTTTTGTTTGGGTTTTTATTAAAGCCAGAGTACTATAGAAAATGTGTGGTAGTTGAAAGGGTATACCTCACAGAGCTCAGGCAAAGACAATTTATATTTATATTCATATTTATCATTTGGCAATAGTGAGGACATTACGTACTACTTTAAAATAAAGTCTTCTAAGAATGAAAGAAACCGTGACTAACCTTTAAGCTCTAGATATCGTTGATGCCTATAAATAATGAGAATGAAGAGCTGGATCAGCACAATCAGCACAAAAAGGACCCGGGCCTGCAGAGAAGTAGGTGTTACTGTGAAATAGATACATGGGCACAGCTCTGGTTAAGATTTTTAAAATGGCCTCATTAACAAAAATGAAAATGACATCATTAGCAGAAATGACTATATAAGAAAAATATGTAGCCAAAGAAAATCAAACATCTGATCTATCAAAATAAGAAAATTATAAGTTGCCTCAGCATTACTCTTTTAGAATTTGGATACTTACACCATGTTGAAACCATGTAATTTTATACAGATATAAAAAATGATCACATTAAAATAGTCCATTTTCATTGTTATAGGAGAAGCATACTTTGTTTTATTTAAAATTGTGTTAGAGCCCTAACTGGTTTGGCTCAGTGGATAGAGCGTTGGCCTGTGGACTCAAGGGTCCCAGGTTCAATTCCGGTCAAGGGCATGTACCTTGGTTGCGGGCACATACCCAGTAGGGAGTGTGCAGGAGGCAGCTGATTGATGTTTCTCTCTCATCGATGTTTCTAACTCTCTATCCCTCTCCCTTCCTCTCTGTAAAAAAATCAATAAAATATATTTTAAAAAATAAATAAATAAATAAAATTGTATGAGAATAGCCATAGCCAGTTTGGCTCAGTGGATAGAGCGTCGGCCTGTGGACTGAAGGGTCCCTGGTTTGATTCTGGTCAAGGGCACATGCCCAGGTTGCGGGCTCGATCCCCAGGAGGGGTCATACAAGAGGCAGCCAATCAATGGTTTTCTCTTATCATTGATGTTTCTATCTCTCTCTCTCCCTCTCCCTTCCTCTTTGAAATCAATTTTTAAAAATTGATTAAATTTGTATAAGAATAAAAAAACCAGTGCACAGTACACTGCAGCTGAGTGAACAGAGACTGCACTTTCTTTTTGCTTTCTCCATCAAGAAGTCATTCACTTGGTGATTAACTAACAGTAAAGAAATGTAATTTAGATCCTTGTTTCTCAAAGGTCATCTTTGGAATCATCTTGAGCTTGTTAGGAATGCAGAACCTCAGGCCCCACCTCAGCCCTACTGATTAGAATATGCCTTTTACTAATATTCCCAGATAATTCATAGAACATCAACGTTTTCAAAGCCTGATCTAAGTAGTTATTAAAAATCCCCAAAAGAGAAGGCCGGGGAGGGTTGGGGGGCAGGAGGTAGGAGGGTAAGAGATCAACTAAAGGACTTGTATGCATGCATATAAGCATAACCAATGGACATAAGACACTGGGGGATAGGGGAGGCTAGGGGACTGTCTAGGGCGAGGGGAAAAAAAAATAAATAAAAAATAAAAAATAAAAATCCCCAAAAGAAAAATGACACAAAAATTTTGTAAAAATTAGATACAAATACCCATTAGTCATAGTTTTACACAACACAATCACACAAGTAATAAAAGCCAATTAAAATAATAATCAATTCACAGTTTAAGTGTGAGGAGGTGAAATTAAAGGAGGTTTAAATTTTCTTCTTAACATTGTAGTGTATATCTTTTGAAGATTTCATGTTAATACCCAGGATAGGTGAGATCTGAGGGAAATAGAGTATAAATTGCCACAGCTTCTCTGGAACACTATTTGACAGTGTATATTAAAAACTAAAAAAATATATATACCCATTTATTTGCTCAAGAAATCTTTATTGAGGGCCTACTAGGTGTTAGGCATACCAGATAAAGATCCCTGCCTTCATAGGGCTTATGTTTTACTAAAGGAGGATAGACGAAAAACAAAAACAAAAAAACAATGACTATAATAAATAATAAGTAATTTATGTAATTATATAATAAGTAAGTAAAGTATATAATGTGTCAATTCTTTCATCTAGCAATTCACTTCTAGGAATTTATCCCCCAAAACTACTATATGCAAAACCTTAGATACAAGCAGTATTTATATAGTAGAGGAAAAAACTGGAAACAAACACCCAGCAATAGGGAAATGCTTACCCCTGCTGAGAGTGTTTCCTACAATCTCTGTCTGACTCATTTCCGTAGTAAGACAGGGATGCTTGGTCTCAAACATTTAAAAAAAAATGCTTAAGGTGTATCTATGACAATATAATGCAGTCAATAACATTATGTTATTAAATAATATAAATTGATATAAGATACTAGTAAAACAAATTCCTCCATGGGAAAAATCAGAGAGCAAAAGAGAACTAAAAGTTTACTTACTATTTTATACTAAAAACTCATATACAAATGTATACAAGAGAAAAAAGAATATCATAATGACAAATACAATGGTTATAATGGGTAGTGTGATCAAAGAATGATGTTGGAATGGTTTCACTTTATTTCTAAAATTTCCAAGTCTTCTACATTTAGCACATATTGTTTGTTGTGTAGGACACACAGTCCCTATAATTCCTTTAGTTATCCTGGTTTAATGGCATTGGTTAGAGACAGATCCCAAAACAGGTATTACTTGTCTATGCCTTTCAACTTAAAAACATTTTATTCTTCTAGATGAATAACTAAATTTTTCTTTTTTATAAGGTTCAGCTTTCTCATCACATAATTATTTATGATTTTGGACCTACCAAATCCAGTAGAAACACACATAACATTAAGTTGAATTTACTCACCACCATGCAGTAATCTGTAAGAAGAATAAAAGATGCGAGAGGGTCAAATCTGAGCTGATTATCCTCTTCAAGAGAAAATATGTGGTGAACACTCTTACTTCTCCCAGCAGAATCCTAGTTAGAAGCAGAGCAGAGAAGAAACTATCATGCTACTTTTTTTTCATTTATTTTTTATTCTTCCTACAAGCACTTTTACATAAAACCTTGTAATTCTAGATTTAAATTGGAAATATCTTTAGAACCTTGTAATTCTAGATTTAAATTGGAAATGTCACCATGTTCTCACAACATATTTTCTTTTTTTAAAAAAAATCTTTATTTCCCTTTGTTCACTGAAAAGGCCTAGAAATAACAACAAACCCAATAGCTGTGAACTAGCTGGGCTAGTGCCAATTGTGGTCTCAAAGTATCGTTTTTCACTATAAAGAACGAGTGCTCTTTAGAAAAATGGCTGATTCCAGTTCTTGAGTAAGAAATACATAAGAAGGGCTTGGACTATCTTGTCATATGGGAAAGCAAAAAAAAAAAAAAAAAAACTAACGAAGACTATTAGGATTGTATCAAAGGACTTAGTGACCAATTTGGAGATGTTCCCACTAGCCAAAGATGGAACAATTTGAGCATAAAAAAGAATAAATCAGCCAAAGCCAGTTTGGCTCAGCGGATAGAGCATCGGCCTGCGGACTGAAAGGTCCCAAGTTCGATTCCGGTCAAGGGCATGTACCTGGGTTGCAGGCACTTCCCCAGTGGGGGATGTGCAGGAGGCAGCTGATCGATGTTTCTCTCTCATCAATGTTTCTAACTCTCTATCTCTCTCCCTTCCTCTCTGTAAAAAATCAATAAAATATATTTAAAAAAAAATAATAAATCAATGGATTAAAACATGCTACATATGAATTTTAAAATGTTGCATTCATAATGATTCTAAAACTAGAAGACTCATATCATTATCTTTGGCAGATACTAAGGAACAACTCATTATTCTGAACACTGGTTTAGAAAAGGGAGGTGGGGGAAGAATTAAGAATTTATCCTGCAGATATATCTCCTAGGACAATGGAAACTAGGAAACTAAAGAGAAAATAAACAAATTGGACTACATCAAAATAAAAAGCTTATGCACAGCAAAAGAAGCCATCAACAAAACAACAAGAAAGACCATTGCATGGGAGAACATATTTGCCAATGTTACATCCAATAAAGGTTTAATCTACATTTATAGGGAACTCATACAACTTAACAAAAGGAAGATAAGCAATCCAATCAAAAACGGGCAAAGGACCTAAATAGACACTTTTCGAAAGTGGACATACAGGAGAAACCAAGATGGCAGCATAGGTAAACACCGGAGTTTGCTGCCTCGAACAACCACTTCAAAAATACAACTAAAAGACGGAACGCACATCATCCAGAACCACAGGAAGGCTGGCTGAGTGGAAATTCTACAACTAGAAGGAAAGAGAAAAGCATACCGAGACTCAGAGGAGGCACAGTACTAAAGTAAAATACTAAGATGCGGAGGTGCATGCGGAGCGGGCTGGCGGCTGAGGGAACAGTTGTCTTTTTCAATCGGGAGGGAGCCTCAGGCTCTGAGCTCCAGTTCCGGGAGAGTCTCTAGGAACCCAGACTCATATTGGAGAAGCGGGACTGTCTGGCATCAGGCGGAACTCGAGGGCAGCTTTCTCTCCAAGGGGCTTGCAGCGATTACTGGGACACTGAGAAGCAGAGCCTCTGAGGGCTGGACTGAGAGCAGCCGTAACTGCTAGCCCCGCCCCGCCCAAGCCCTGCAGGGAGGCTTTTGCTGGATAGCCTCAGGCCTAGGCTAGATTAGCACCTCCCTAAAGACCCAGGAGCCAGGAAACCCAGAGGTCAGAGTGGGACCATACAGTCTGCAGCCCCGTGGAACCATAAAGGACACACTCAGGGGGCAGACTCAGTGAGCACCAAAGCCCCTTTGAAGCAAATCTTGCCCCAGAGGGGTGTCTCAGCACAGAAGTTCTCCCACTGCAGACACAGCTGATTCTCACAGCCAATTGGCCTGGAGCTCAATTCCTCCTAGTGATAACTACAACGATCAAGGCTTAACTACAACAAGACTGTGCACAAAGCCCACAAGGGGGTGCACCAAGAGTGCCCTCCTCAGGTAATTGGGGAGGCTGAACCACTGGGCCCTAGAGGACACTCAGCACAGAAAACCACTTTATCAACACAGGGAAGCATAAAAAATGCGGAGACAAAGAAAAAGGACACAAATGACAGAAATGGAGGAAAGTAAACTAGTGGATATAGAGTTCAAAACCACACTTTTAAGGTTTTTCAAGAATTTTCTAGAAACTGCCGATAAACTTAATGAGATCTACAAGAAATCTAATGAGACCCTCGAGGTTGTGATAAAGAACCAACTAGAAATTAAGCATACACTGACTGAAATAAAGAATATTATACAGACTCCCAACTGCAGACTAGAGGATTGCAAGAATCAAGTCAACGATTTGAAATACGAAGAAGCAAAAAACACCCAACCAGAAAAGCAAAATGAAAAAAGAATCCAAAAATACGAAGATAGTGTAAGGAGCCTCTGGGACAGCTTCAAGCGTACCAACATCTGAATTATAGGGGTGCCAGAAGAAGAGAGAGAGAGCAAGATATTGAAAACCTATTTGAAGAAATAATGACAGAAAACTTCCCCTACCTGGTGAAAGAAATAGACTTACAAGTCCAGGAAGCGCAGAGAACCCCAAACAAAAGGAATCCAAAGAGGATCACACCAAGACACATCATCATTAAAATGCCAAGAGCAAAAGACAAGAGAGAATCTTAAAACCAGCAAGAGAAAGAAAGTCAGTTACCTACAAGGGAGTACCCATACGAATGTCAGCTGATTTCTCAATAGAAACTTTGCAGGCCAGAAGGGAGTGGCAAGAAATATTCAAAGTGATGAATGCCAAGAACCTACAACCAAGATTACTTTATCCAACAAAGCTATCATTCAGAATTGAAGGTCAGATAAAGAGCTTCACATATAAGGAAAAGCTAAAGGAGTTCATCACCACCAAACCAGTATTATATGAAATGCTGAAAGGTATCCTTTAAGAAAAGGAAGAAGAAGAAAAAGGTAAAGATACAAATTATGAACAACAAATATGCATCTATCAACAAGTGAATCTAAGAATCAAGTGAATAAATAATCTGATGAACAGAATGAACTGGTGATTATAATAGAATCAGGGACATAGAGAGGGAATGGACTGACTATTCTTGGGGGAGGAAGGGGTGTGGGGGATGAGGGAAGAGACTGGACAAAAATCATGCACCTATGGATGAGGACAGTGGATGGGGAGTGAGGGAGGAGGGTGGGGTGGGAACTGGGTGGAGGGGAGTTATTGGGGGGGAAAAGAGGAACAAATGCAATAATCTGAACAATAAAGATTTAATTAATAAAAAATAAAAATAAAAGAAAGTGGACATACAGAAGGCCAAGAGACATATGAAAATATGTTCAAAGCCACTAATCATCCGAGAGATGCAAATCAAAACAACAATTAGGTACCATCTCACACCTGTCAGAATGGCTATCATCAACAAATCAACAAATGACAAATGCTGGTGAGGATGTGGAGAAAAGTACACTGCTGGTGGGAAGCAGACTGGTGCAGCCTCTGTGGAAAACAGTATGGAGTTTCCTCAAAGAATTAAAAATGGAACTCCCATTTGATCCAGTAATCCCACTTTTAGGAATATATCCCAAGAAATAAGAAACACTAATCAGAAAAAATATATGCACCCCTATATTACAATAGCTAAGATTTGGAAACAGCCTAAGTGCCCATCAGCAGATGAGTGAACTAAAAAACTGTGGCACATCTACACGATGGAATACTAAGCTGCTGTAAAAAAGAAAGAACTCTTACTATTTGCAACAGCATGGATGGACTGAAGAACACTACACTAAGCAAAATAAGCCAGTTGGAGAAAGATAAATATCACAACATCTCCCTCATTTGTGGAATATAATGAACAACATAAACTGATGCACAAAAATAGATTCAGAGACAGAAAAACATCAAACAGACCGTCAAACCTCAGAGGGAAGGCAAAGGATGGTGAGAGGTGGGGTAAGAGATCAACCAAAGGCCTTGTATCCTTGCATATGAGCATGAACAATGGACACAGACAATAGGGGGGTGAGGGCATTTGATGCAGGTATGGGTGGCTGGGGAGAGGTCAATGGGGGAAAAAGGAGACATATGTAATACTTTGAACAATAAAGAATTAAAAAAAAAAAAGAAAGCATTTATCCTGTCTTTCTTGTATGAACTCTTTATCTGGGTACCAAAAAGATAAGAGAAATGTTTTCTTTATTGACCTATTCTAATTAATACTCCTATAATAAGGAGTAGCAATTTGAATATCATCATTTTATAAATCTAATGAAATAATGGATCTAGGCAAAGATAATCAATAGCTGCTGGAAATCCTTCAATGAAAAGCTGATTGGATACCTCCCAATGAATGGAGGGATAAGCCAGCTGTTTGCTGGAGCTGGCTTGACTGACTCACAGAACCAGTTGTTAAATTTTCAGGAATTTTGCAAGCCAATTGATGTTGTGTTGGTAGGAATATTTATATCATGGAAACTAGTATAAATCAGAGAAATGCTATGAAGCAGCTCCCACTCCAAACATCCTCCAAGTTGGTTGTTAAATATTTATCAGCACATCATTAGATAAGGTTAACAATACCTGAATACACTGATCAATCTTAACCTTACTAACAAAGAGATGACCAGATATTATAGTCTTCTGGTGAAAGAATAAAACACCAAATGAAGTATTCTTGCTAAAAAAAAAACAACAAAAAAAAACAGACTCAAATCAAAAAGCAAAAAATCTAGAACACAGGAAATTCTACAGGATAAAAGACCCAGTTTCCAAAGAAAATATATATAGAATATATATATCCTATAAAGGAAAAAACAGGAGGGGTGAGAGACAGAAGAGACAAATCAGCTAAATGCAGTATTTGAGCCTTGTTTGGATTCTGATTTGAATCAACTAAATGCAATGTATAGAGAGAAACATATATGACAAATTGGGAAAACTGAACACTAGCTGGATGGTTTGATATTAAGGAATTACTGTTAATTTTTCAGGTATAATATGGTATTATGGTTACTTTTTTTAAATGATTACATTAAAAAATAGTCCTTACCTTTTAGTAAATCATACTGACATATTTGCATATAAAATGACATCATGGTGCAGGAAGGAGAGACGTGGATGGAGTATAGATGAAAAAAGACTGGTCATGAGTTGGTAACTATTTAATTGGCTGATGGATACATGGGAATTCATTATAGTATTAACTCTTCCATATATTTTTTAAATTAGCCATCATACAAAAGTTTTTATTTTTTTTCCTTATATTAAGGTATTACATATGTGTCCTTATCCCCTCATTGTCCCCCTACCCCCCACTCATGCCCTCACCCCCCTGTTGCCTGTCCATTGGTTATGCTTATATGCATGCATACAAGTCCTTTGGTTGATCTCTCCCCCTTACCCACACCCTCCCCTACCTTCCCTCTGAGGTTTGACGGTCTGATTGATGCTTCTCTGTCTCTGGATCTGTTTTTGTTCATCTGTTTATGTTGTTCATTATATTCCACAAATGAGTGAGATCATGTAATATTTATCCTTCTCTGACTGGCTTATTTCGCTTAGCATAATGCTCATACAAAAGTTTTTAAATAGTGAAAAGAAGCTTTGCTGGCATTTATCAAACTACTAGAGGCCCGGTGCACAAAAATTTGTGCACTCGGAGGCGGGGGGGGGGGGGGGGGGGGTCCCTCAGCCCAGCCTGTGCCCTCTCGCAGTCTGGGACCCCTTGGGAGATAACGGCCTGCTGGCTTAGGCCTGCTCCCGGGTGGCAGAGGGCAGGCCCAATCCCTAGGTGCAGCCCCTGGTTGGGCTCAGAGCAGGGCCGACTAGGGAGTTGGGGCGCTGCCCCCTATCATGCACAGAGCAGGGCGGATTGGGAGGTTGTGATGCCACCCTCAGTCACGCTCAGGGTAGGGCCGATTGGGGTGTTGGGGCACCGCCCCTTGTCACACTCAAGGCAGAGTCAATGGGGAGGTTGTGGCGCCACCCCCTGTCACTCACAGAGCAGGGCCAATCAGGGGGTGGGGCGCTGCCCCCTGTCAAGCACAGAGCAGGGAGGATCAGGGGGTTGGGGAGCTCCCCGCCCCCCCCCGCCCCATCACGCACAGAGCAGGGCCCATCAGGGGGTTGAGGAGCTCCCCCCCCCCGGCCCCATCACGCACAGAGCAGGGCCCATCAGGGGGTTGAGGAGCTCCCCCCTGTCACGCACAGAGCAGGGCCCATCAGGGAGTTGAGGAGCTCCCCCCTGTCACTCACAGAGTAGGGCCAACAGGGGAGTTGGCACACCGCCCCCTGTCACACACAGAGCAGGGCGGATCAGGGGGTTGGGGCGCCGCCCTCTATCACCCACAGAGCAGGGCCGATCAGGGGGTTGGGGTGCCTTCACCTGTCATGAACAGAGCAGGGCCGATAGGGAGGTTGTGGCCCCGCCCCTTGTCACACACAGAGCCGCAGGGCAATGAGGGGGTTTGGGCACTGCCCCCTGTCACATTGATCCCGGTGCCAGGAGGCCTCTCAGCTCCACTGATCCCGGTGCTGGGAGGCATATTACCCTTTTACTATATAGAATAGAGGCCTGGTGCATGGGTGGGTGCCAGCTGGTTTGCTCTGAAGGGTGTCCTGGATCAGGGTGGGGGTCCCCACTGGGGTGCCTGGCCAGCCTGGGTGAGGGGATGATGGTTGTTTGCAGCTGGTCACACACCCTTCAGGGTGGGGGTCCCCACTGGGGTGCCTGGCCAGCCTGGATGAGGGGATGATGCCTGTTTGCAGCTGGTCACACACCCTTCAGGGTGGGGGTCCCCACTGGGGTGCCTGGCTAGTCTGGGTGAGGGGCTGCGGGCTGTTTTCAGGCTGGGACTGAAGCTCCCAACTGCTCCTTTTTTTCTTTTCTCTTTTTTATTCTGGGCCAGTTTTAGCTCTGAGGCTCCAGCTCTTAGGCCTCCGCTCCTGAAAGCAGGTATCTGGTTTGTTTCGGTTCTATAATCGAAACTCTGTATCAACTCCAGCTCTGAGATCCCAGCTGGCTGAAAGCTGGTTTCTGGGCGTCTATATTTGTTACAATGTTTGAAACTGCAGGCTCAGAGGCCTGCAGCGGCCGGCGGGGGGAATTTTGGAGTCCTCCGTCACTGAAGCAAGCAAGCCTCATGTTAGTTTCAAGCTGCCTGGCTGCCGGACACCATCTTGGCTGACAGTTAATTTGCATATTGCCCTGATTAGCCAATGGGAAGGGTAGCGGTTGTACGCCAATTACCATGTTTCTCTTTTATTAGTGTAAATACTCCAAATATTCTTACTTTCAGTGATAAGTTCTTGTTTTAAAGCAGAGATTTTCTTTAATTGAGATATAGAAATTCCTAGTCTTTAAATTGGCAAAGTAGATACAACAGTCTAAAATACTGTCCTCAACCTTTAATGCACATCGGAATCACCTGGAGGGATTGACTGTTAAAAGATTGCCGGCTCCCATCTCCAGTTTCTGGTTCATAGGTTTGAGAAGGAAACTGAGAGTTAGCATTTCTAACAATTTCCCAGGTGGTGTTGATGCTACTAATTCAGGAACCACACTGAGAATTGAGCTGAGAATGTTTGCTGGTAGGCTGCCTGGAACCTATATTCAATGAATATACAGTGGGGCCTTGACTTACGAGTGTCCCGACTAACGAGTTTTTTGAGATACCAGCTGTCTCTCGGCCAATTTTTTGCTTTGAGTTGACAGAGTAATTTGAGTTAACGAGCTCCTTAAAGAGCTTGGTCTTGGAATGAATCAAGGCCCCACTGTAGTAAGTAGGTAAAATACAATATAATAAATTGATGTGATCTCTTATGGATTTTTAAAATTTTTTTTAAATTAATTTTAAAGAGGAAGGGAGAGGAGAGAAAGAAGAGAGGGAAACATCGCTGTGAGAGAGAAATATCAATCAGTTTGCCTTCCTTATGCACCCCAACTGGGGACTAAATCCACAACCTGGGCACATGCCCTGACCAGGAATCAAACTGGCAAAGCTTCAATGCACAGGATGACACTCAACTGAGCCACACCGGCCAGATTCTCACAGATTTTTCTCTCAGACTTATCTATATAGCATAACGTATTTGAAAGGACATAATGTTCACCAAGCCAGTGTGGCTCAGTGGTTGAGTGTTGACCTAAGAACTTGGAGGTCAAGGTTTGGTTCCTGGTCAGGGCACATGCCCCAGTTGTGGGCTCAGTCTCCAATGGTGGCATGCAGGAGGCAGATGATCAGTGATTCATTAATGTTCCTATCTGTCTTTCCCTCTTCCTTCCTGTCTGAAGTCAATAAAAAATATATATATATCTTTTAAAAGGACATAATGTTCCCACTGATGAATGAGGGGACCAGGGTCCCTATTTCATATTCAGTAGACGAATGTTTTTAAGTTATAACACACATAGACAGAAAACAGATCACTGGTTGCCTGGAAATGAGCGCGGAAAGAAGGTAGTTACAAAAGGGCACCAGAACACTTCTGAGGGTGATGTGTCATATTGATTGTAGTAATGGTTTCAAGGATGTGTATGTATGTCAAAACTTACCAAATTGTATTTATGTTTTATATGTAAATTATACCTCAATAATGTTGCAAGAAATGTTAAAGATATAAAAAGTATAGTGATTTCACATTTTTACTAAGGATTCAGATAGATAACCAGAAATATTTCAAGAAATATGAATAAGGTTTCTTTCTCATAAAACTACAGAAGCTGAGATTCTGGAGCAATCCAAGGATTTGAGAGTTCCCCATTCCTACAGTGAGCAGATCTCCTATGGCTGCTCCTACTTCTTCCCATGACACAGGGAATATTCTAGTTGCACTCATACCTTCAAGCCTTTTTTAAATGACCAACTCCTAATATGAAAGACATTAAGAGTTCATCCCCAGCCATCCCGCCTTCCACATCCTCCCTGTGTTCCTTTTTCCTCCTAAGCAGAACACTTCAAAGACAGTGACATTGTAAAGTGCCTTCTCTTGTTCCTTATCTATGAATCGGGGATAAAGCTACCCAGCATACAGGATTATGATATGGATAAAGTAAAAAATTTAAGTGCCTGACATCAGGGCTCAGTAAACAGCTCCTTCCTGCTCAAAATCCTTCTCTGTGACCGAAAAAAAAAAAAAAGTAATGAAAATAATTTCATGTGTTTTCTGAAGGATTACTTCATGTTTCAAACCAAGTTAATATTAAAAGATTTAACAGTTAAAAACTGTCATCAAACCATAAAGTTATAGATATTGATGGATTTTTTTTTTAGAAAATAATTTCTGAGCACAATCTATCCCTTAAAGAGTTTCATAAGGTTGATGAAACAGCTCTATTTTGGTAACAATGACCACTGTCTACTCTGGCAGGTGCTAGTGAATTAAATGCTTGCCAGGTTAAATCAGAGCAATGCCAGGCAGACAGTGACTGCACATGTTATGAATGCATACCCCCAAATAAAAAAAAATCCTTCATTGCCTTGAAAATTTGCTGTCCTAGAGCTTTCAAAATAATGACACAATCTTCCTGTATTTGGAGAAAGCAATCAAAGGCATGGATACATAAATACATGTCTTCTGACTTATTCTATTATCTTTTGGTATATTGGTGAATTTTTCTCCCATTATTAAAAGACACTGGGGCCACAGTTGAAAGAAAACAAAAGAATGATTCCCTGAAGGTAGAAAACGGGGGGACTGTGGCCAGTAGTGGCACACTCCACTTTTCCTCTACTCAGTTTTTAGTCTAAAAGAAGAATTACTCCTGAGTGCACATTTTCAGAACATAACAAATCCAATGCATCCAAATTTTTATTACACTTAGTTTCACCTTTACCAACTGACTGCAAAACCCCCCTTCCCCGCCAAATCGGAGTTCAGTGTGGTTACAGTCTAATCACATTTATACAGCGAATTGAAAATTACTAACTTACCTGGACAATTACTTCTATATTATGTGTACTATTAATGTAGTTTCTTGGGTTCCACTTCAGTGTGAAAATAGGACCAGACAAATGAGTAGCTTCCCCTAAATGAACTCCATCGATCTTAACTGTGACAGAAGTAATGGAGGATGAGGAAAAGGCCAAGACTCTGAAATGAAAGCATATACAGCACAGGTTTTAGGTATCTGTCATTGTTTTTATAAAGGAGAATAACCTATTATAACCCGAAAAGATAAAAATATAGGCAGAATCATGACATGGTACTACTGTAGGGACCACTATTCATATAATTTGGTTTCTTTCTGAATGGTGGCTTTTGGATTTGCATAATTCAGCAAACCTGAACTGGTGAGAAATTTGAAACTATTCTGGAGTAGTTTCTGGAGTATATTTTGGAGTAGACCCAAAGTTCTTTCTGAAGAAACTCCTAAAGTCCTGTTTTTTCTCATAGAAAGAGAATGTAAATTAGACATTTGTTCATCTAATGTCAAGCCTACCATCTCCTATTTGGTCCACTCATTTGGTTCTTCTATCTACCCTAAAGAAGCAATGTTTCAAA
The DNA here is from genome assembly GCF_964212035.1 of Myotis nattereri. Lineage (NCBI taxonomy): Eukaryota > Metazoa > Chordata > Mammalia > Chiroptera > Vespertilionidae > Myotis > Myotis nattereri. The sequence goes on from NC_138075.1 coordinate 65,455,418, forward strand.
TAAGGCTAAGGTTACCAGGCCCCAGAGAATATAATGCCCAAATTTGATATCCAGCTCCTATTAAAAAAAACAAAAACCTGAGAAATGTATGTTTTACTTAACTAGTAATAAAAAAAATCTTAAAACAGCTTGATACCATTTTTTCCAGATTAAGTAGTTAATCTTCTTAAAAGTACAATATCTAATAACATATAAATTAGTACCCATTTTAAAAAGTAATTGAGTACCTTATTCACTGGTGGTGGGAATGTGAAGTGGTAAAGCCACTATGGAAAACATGGGTGGGGTCCCTTGGCCTGGCCAGCGATCAGGGCCATGGGGGCCATTTCACCTAGTCCCCATTGGGGCTGATCGGGGCCAGCCAACCAGGAGCAGGAACCATGAGAGGTTGAACAGCCACGGGAGGGCTGTGGGAGAGCACTAACCACCAGGGGGCAGCTTCTGCATTAAGCATCTGACCCCTGTTGGTCAGTGCGCATCATAGCGACCAATTGTAAAGGTCACTTAGGATTTGTATATATAGACTAGAGGCCCGGTGCACAAAAATTTGTGCACTCGGAGGGCGGGGGGAGAGTCCCTCAGCCCAGCCTGTGCCCTCTCGCAGTCTGGGACCCTTCGGGGGTGACCACCTGCTGGCTTGGGCCCGCTTCCCGGGGGATTGGGCCTAAGATGGCAATCAGACATCCCTCTGGCAGCCCGGCAGCCCTCGGGGGATGTCCACTTGCCAGCGGGGAGCAGGCCAAAACTGCAGTTGGACATCCTTAGCGCTGCTGAGGAGGTGGGAGAGGCTCCCACCACCACTGCTGTACTGGCAGCCATCAGCCTGGCTTGTGGCTGAGCAGAGCTCCTCCATGTGAGAGCGCCCTGACCACCAGAGGGCAGCTCCTGCATTGAGTGTCTGCCCCCTGGTGGTCAGTGTGTGTCGTAGTGACCAGTCATTCCCAGTCATTCTGCTGTTAGGGTCAGTTTGCATATTACCCTTTTACTATATAGCAGGGGTCCTCAAACTACGGCCCGCGGGCCACATGCAAATACAAATATTGTATTTGTTCCCGTTTTGTTTTTTTACTTCAAAATAAGATATATGCAGTATGCATAGGAATCTGTTCATAGTTTTTTTTTTAAACTATAGTCCGGCCCTCCAACGGTCTGAGGGACAGTGAACTGGGCCCCTGTTTAAAAAGTTTGAGGACCCCTGCTATATAGGATAGAGGCCTGGTGCATGGGTGGGGGCCGGCTGGTTTGCCCTGAAGGGTGTCCTGGATCAGGGTGGGAGTCCCGCTTGGGTGCCTGGCCAGCCTGGATGAGGGGATGATGGCTGTTTGCAGCTGGTCACACCCCCTTCAGGGTGGGGGTCCCCAATGGGGTGCCTGGCCAGTCTGGGTGAGGGGCTGAGGGCCGTTTTCAGGCTGGTGGGTGACTGAAGCTCCCAACCTCTCCTTTTTTTTTTTTCTTTTTTTTTTTTTTTTTTTTTTATTCTGGGATTTATTTACCTTCTATGGCTGTCACTGGAACTGAGAGCCAGCTTCAGCTCTGAGGCTCAGCTCCAGCTCTGAGACCTCGGCTGCTGAAAGCAGGTCTCTGGGTTTGTTTGGCTTCTATAATTGAAACTCTGTTGCAGCTCCAGCTCTGAGGCCCAGCTGGCTGAAAGCAGGTTTCTGGGGATTGTTTAGCTTCTATAATTGCAGCAGTGTTTCTTAGACTGCAGCTCAGAGGCTGGCAGCGGCAGGCGGGGAACCTTGGCTTCCTCCATCACTGGAGCAAGGAAGCCTCCTGTTTGCTTCAGCTGCCTGGCTGCCAGCTGTCATCTTGGTTGGCAGTTAATTTGCATATCGCCCTGATTAGCCAATGGGAAGCGTGTCAGAGGTACGGTTAATTGCCATGTTTGTCTATTATTAGATTGGATGTCAGCCCAATATATTTTTAAAATAAGAATAGATTGTGCCCTATTATTACAACTAAGTAAAAAGATGCCTAAAAGAGAATGCCTACTAAGGGAAACTCAAAATCATTAATAATAATTCTATTGGTGAGGGGTGGGGATACACATATAATCCCACACCCTATTTTCCAAAGGTGGTTGTTGTATTACTTTTCAAAATAAAATTTAAAAGAGCATAAAGTACATATATTACCTTAGCTGGTTTGGCTCAGTGGATAAAACAACAGCCTGCAGACTGAGGGGTCCAGGGATTGATTCCAGTCAAGGGCACATGCCCAGGATGTGGGCTCAATCCCCAGTAGGGGGCATGCAGGAGGCAGCCAATCAATGATTCTCTCTCATCATCGATGTCTCTATCTCTCTCCCCCTCCCTTCTTCTCTGAAATCAATAAAAATATGCTTAAAAATAAAATACATATATTTAAAAGAGTGCCTTTATGTTTGAGAAAGGTTTCATAAGTCTCTTTAATTTACAGTCACATTCACATGGCAATGGAATATTTAATTCCATAAGGTTTATATAGCTTTTTCTTTTTTGGAAGGCTATGTAGCAAAATGAAAAAATTTTTTGATATAAAATATAACTGTTTTAAGTAGTATACAAATGAATATCTTAGAATAACCCTAGAATATGTATATTATAATTATAACAATATAATAACATGAAGATAAAATAAAAAAAGTAATAATGGTAGGATTATGGGTTTCTGGATAGTTTTTAAACTTTCAGCAGCATACTAGTAAATATATAATATATATACATATATGTGTGTGTGTGTGTGTGTGTGTGTGTGTATATATACATACATACATACCGAGTGGCCAGATTATTAGGACCACCCCATCAGTACTTCATTGACACTTCCAAAAATACTGAATATTGAAAACTTCCTAAGAAAATACTCTCAAGGTTTTATTATTATTACTTGCATAACTAATTCACTTCATTGTACTGATGGGGTGGTCGTAATAATCTGGCCACTCAGTACATACATATACATATACATATACAGATATATATATACACACATACATACATACACACTAGAGGCCCGGTGCACGAAATTTGTGCACTGGGGGGGGGGGGCGGTCCCTCAGCCCACCCTGCCCCCTCGCACAGTCCGGGAGTCCTCAGGGGATGTCCTACTCACAGGATGTCCTAAGCTGCAGTCTGGCCGCGGAGGCTCAAAGCAGGTGCCCTGTATATGTGTATGTGTGTGTGTGTGTGTATGTGTCTGCTGGGGGCCTGTCCCCGCCGTGTCAGAGGCTCAGAGCAGGCGCCCCCGTGTGTGTGTATGTGTGTGCCCACTGGGGTCGGGGGGCTGGTGTGGCCAGGCCAGGCTCTGAGTAGTACCACCGCTGCTGCCACTGTCATTAGTGTCTGGGATGCAGGCATGGGTTGAAAAGACTGAACCACACCCCAGGCCTCTCTGACCCTGAGTTTGTTCATCTGGGAGTTAAAGCAGGAGGGGCCAGGCCCCACACTCTAGGCCAGCGGTTCTCAACCTATGGGTCGCGACCCCTTTGGCGGTTGAACGACCCTTTCACAGCTGTCGCCTAAGACCATCCTGCATATCAGATATTTACATTACGATTCATAACAGTAGCAACATTACAGTTATGAAGTAGCAACAAAATAATTTTATGGTTGGGTCACAACATGAGGAACTGTATTTAAAGGGCCAGAGGGTTGAGAACCACTGCTCTAGGCCCTTCACGGAGACATCTTTTTTGCCCTCAGTCATCTTCCCCTTTGTAGGCCTGAAGACAGCAGCGTTCTTGTTTTTGTTTTTTTTTAATCGTTTTTGTTTTTTTGTTTTTTGTTTTTAAAGAATGTGGAGATTTCTAGAAAAGACAAAATTACAGGGACAGAAAGCAGACCTGTGGTTGCCTGGGGCTGGGGTGGGGTTGACTGCAGATGGACAAACAGTGTGATGGAAGCTTGAAAACGGTTTGTGTCGGTGGTTGAGCTGCTGAGGAAATTCATGCATCAAACAGTATGCCTGCTGTGGGTGAGTTGTATGGCATGTAAGTGCCTCTTCAAGAAAGCTGTGTAAAGGCATACTGTGTAAAAGCTGTGTAAAGGGAGCCCTCTTAAAACCACAGTTAGTGAGGGATTACCACCTTCTAGGAACTTGATAGAAAGTGTTCAGTCAATGGCTGTGAACTTGAAGAAGCTGGAGAGGGCGCTGAATTGGAAGCTTTATGTGACCTGGGCAGGTCTCAACCCTGTCTGGGTCTGTTCCCCTGACTGTGACATCCCGAGCTGAGGTCCCTGGAGGGGTGAGAGGTGCCGGGGACGGCCCCCTGCGGCGGCTGCCCTGCCCAGCACTCTGTGCTGCAGACCCTCGGGCTGTCCCAGGGCCACTGTGCCTTTGCCTTTGCCACAGAGCGCCTCTGCCTTCCTGCCTTTGTGTGGAGAACTTCCCCCCTCCAGCCCCTGGAGCAAAAGCACAGCCGGGAACAACTGGAAAATCTGATTGGCCTGGCCTCGTTTCCACCGACCCTTGGCTCCTTCCCTTGACCGGGACCAGAGAAGCAACCAGGAGACTGCCCTGGAGAAGACCCCTCAGACCAAGGGGCCCAAGCACCTCCTGGGCACTGGTACACGTGGCAGGATAGGCTTTCCTCTCTCCTCACAGCCCTGACAGGTGACCTCAGCCGCGTAGGCTCAGAGCAGGTGCCGTGTGTGTGTGTGTGTGTGTGTGTGTGTGTGTGTGTGTCTGTTAGGGGCCTGCCCCCAGCCGTGTCTGAGGCTTGAGGCTCAGAGCAGGCGCCCCTCTGTGTGGATCTCTCAGGCTCCAAGCTGCGCCTGCATGTTGTTCTCTCAGGCTCAGGGCCACACCCGGCCCCTCCTCCTGAGCTGGTCATGACTGTGACGGAGTCTTGACCTCATTTGCATATTACTGCTTTTTATATCGATAGATAGATAGATAGATAGATAGATAGATAGATAGACAGATAGAGAGGGATTTCTAGAAAGAGGAAGGGAGGGAGAGAGAGAGAAAAAAAACATCGATAAGTTGCCTCCCAAACACACCCAGACGGGGATCTAACTTGCAACCTGGGTATGTGCCCTGACTAAAAATAGAACTTGCAACCTTTTGGTATATGGGACGACACTCCAACCAACTGAGCCACACTGGCCAGGGCTAAAATATATTTTTAACTGAATTGTAATGAAACAGTAACCAATTTGTCTATCTATACTAGTAAAAGGGTAATATGCTAATTAGGGCGGATGTCCATCCAGATGTTCATCCGGACAAAGCCACAGCGGCTGCAAGGCCAGGGGCTCATGGCAGCTGTGGCCGTGGGCTCAGGCAGCCATGAGACCTGGCGGCTGCGAGGCTCGGGCCTCAGGCCTCGCAGCCACCATAGCTAGTAGTGGCAGCAGCAGCAGGGTGATGGGGGCGGCGCCTTTCCCTGATCAGCCCGGTCACCTCCTGCAGAGGAAGGCCAGACTGTGGCTTACGCCTGCTCCCGGGGGCGTTGGGGGGGTGGGCCTAAGCTGTCAGTAGGACATCCCCTGAGGGCTCCCAGACTGTGAGACAGGGCAGGCTGGACTGAGGGACCCCTCCCCTCCAGAGCATGAATTTTCATGCACCGGGCCTCTAGTATCCTTACTAATAAAAGCCTAAGTAGTCGTCACGCCACGATGCCCTCATGCCATCACAAGATGGCTGTATGCACAGTGGGCATGCACAGGCAGGCAGGGCTGGGCTTGACGCTGCGTGCGCAGCACAAAGCCTGCCTGGGAGTCTCACCTCCTCCCAGCTCTGCGCAGCAAGGACTGCTTGGGGGTCCTGCCTCCTCCCGGGTCCATGCAGCGAGGCCTGCCTGGGGGTCCCCCAGCTCTATGCGGCGAGGCCTGCCTGGGGGTCCTGCCTCCTGGCTCCGCACGGCACAGAGGCAGGACCCCTGGCTCCGGCCTACCTCTTTGGGGCAATCCATCAAGGAGCCCCAGATGGGTGGGTGGGGCCTACCTCTTTGGGGTGACTGATCATGGGGCTCCCGCACTGTGACAGTGCACAGACCAGGCTGGGGGACCCCCCCCCGAGTGCACAAATTTTGTGCACCAGGCCTCTAGTCTACACTAATAAAAGAGAAAAATGGTAATTGGCGTACGGCAATACCATTTTCATTGGCTAATCAAGGCTATATGCAAATTAACTGCCAACTAAGATTGGCAGTTAACTGCCAACAAGATGGTGGCTAATTTGCATATGTAGGCACAATGCAGGGAGGCGAAAGGGAAAGCAGGAAGAAGCCCCCTGCCACTGACAGTGATCGCAAACCCAGGGGGGAGCTAAGAGCTGGGGGGCAGGGCAAAGGCCGCCTTTGCCATGCCCCCGAGCCATGATCGGAGAATCAGGCGCCTTTGCCGCCCTGGCCAGTGATAGCAGGAAGTAGGGGTGGAGTCAGCGATGGGAGCTGGGCACGGTCGAAGCTGGCAGTCCCAGGAGCTAGGGGTCCCTTGCCTGGGCCTAAAACGAAGCCCACGATCACAGCGCCCCCCGCTGCCACTGCAGGTCCCCGCTGCCCGGGCCGGACGCCTAGGCCAGAGGCGTTAGGCCTGGGCAGGGGCGGAGCCTGCAACCGTGTGGAGCTGGGGGTCCCCTTCCCAGGCCTGACACCTCTGCCGGAGGCCTCAGGCCTGGTCAAGGGGCCGATCCAGTGATTGGTGATCGGAGGGTGATGAGGGTCAACTCCTCTGGCCGAGGCATCAGGCCTGGGTGGGGGGCGGAGCCGGGGATTGGGGGGATATGATGGTCCCCTTGCCCAGGCCTGAAGCCTGGGTCAGAGGCGTCAGGCTTGGGCGGGGGGTGGAGCAAGCGATCAGAGGGAGATGGGGGTCCCCTGCCCAGGCATGATTCCTGGGCCAGAGGCCTCAGGCCTGGGCAGGGGCCAGAGCCAGTGATCGGGGGGAGCTGGGGGTCCCCTGTCCAAGCCTGACACCTCTGGCGGAGGCGTCAGGCCTGGGCAAGGGGCCGATCAGGCGATCGGAGGGTGATGGGGGTCAACGCCTGAGGGCTCCCAGTATGTGAGAGGGGGCAGGCTGGGCTGAGGGACACTCCCCCCCACACACACACACACACACCCAGTGCACGAATTTCGTGCACCGGGCCCCTAGTATATATATAAAAGCCTAAGCAACCATTATGACTGGAATGACCGGTCGAACAGTTGCTATGACGTGCATTGACCACCAGGGGGCAGATGCTCAACACAGGAACTGCCCCCTGGTGGTTAGTGCACTCCCACAGCCAACCTCCCGTGGCCAGGGCAGCATTGGCGTCCGGTGTCCATTCCTTATGCCTGGCCTGGTGACCGTCGCCTCCTCTCCCAACCCCGCTGGGGCCTTTGTGCCCCAGGCTGGGATGGGGAACTGGGGGTGGGTGGTGGTGGACATAGCCCCTTTCCCAGAGGGGCTGGTGGCCAAGCTCCCACACCCTGTCCCTCTCCCCAGCTGGCAGGCTCCAACTGGCCCACTACCCACCTCCAGCGGTGGTGGTGAGGTGGCGAAGGAAGGAGGAGTTGGGGAGGTAGGGAACCACGCAGTGGCAAGGCGCCAGCATCTGTTCCTTCCACACCCTTCCCAGCGACCCATTGCCTTCTCCCCGGGCCCGGGCTGGGACAGGGAGCCGGGGGTGGGTGGCAGTGGACGTGGCCCCTTTCCCATGGGGACTGAGAGCCGGCTCCTTCCTCAGGGCCAGTGGCCAACCCCCTGTGCCCTGTCCCTTCCCCCGGCCTGCAGGCCCTAATCGGTCCTGATCACCAGCCAGGCCTAGTGACCCCACCCGTGTACTGGGCCTCTAGTCCTATCTAATAAAGACAGAAAATGCAAATTGACCGTAACTTCACGACAAAGGTGGCAGCGCCCACAGCCAATAAGGAGGGAATATGCACATTGATTCGACAAGGTGAGAGGTGGAAAGGCGGCTCCGACCGGAGCAAAGGCGGTGGGGGCAGCCAGGGGAAGGAAGGCCTATTCTTGCATGAATCTTCGTGCATCGGGCCTCTAGTCTTTACATGTTTAGATTGTTGAGACAACTAAAGTGGGACATCTCATAGCTGTTACATGGGAATGCAGTCACAATGATTTATTCTCCATCAATATCAAACTGAAAGTAAATTCTGAAGATTTTCTACATACCTGATGTGTGTTGAGTGAAGGAGTCTTTCTAGTGGTTCATGTTTAGAACTATAGAGGAGCGACTTAGGATTGGTGATAAGTATCACAGGCCACTCACCAAAGATCAAATCTGAAAAGCTAAAGAGGTCATGATCAAAAGCAAAGATGCGGTACCTAGAGACCAGAGAACAATAAGGCAATTAGTCACTTCACATTTTAAGAGGCATGAAGGTTATATACAGAACAAATGTAAAAATATAAAAGTATACTTTTTGAGATCATGAATTTGAATGCAGAGTCAATAATATTGTTTTTCTGTCTTTTTCCCTGGCCCCTATCACTTTATACTTCACATTTGTCACAACAACTGGGATCTGACTGAAGCCATGAATTTAACTGTGCCTTGATAAATGTCTAGTACATAGCATGCACTCTTTAATTTTTAAATTCATGCTTGTTGAATTAATTCATTTTGAACCTGAGATATTCATCTTAAGCCTAATATCTGACATTCCTCACACCATCAACAATGCTACATAAAATATTAAAATAAACACAATTAGAAACCTTTCACTTGTCTGTTAAATCTTTATTTCTATAATTTCAAAGAAATTAACAAAAGTTAAGTTGTCTTGATTTTCTAAATGCACAATGAAAGCTATAGAATAACCAGTTTTGCCCTAGCTGGTTTGTTTCAGTGGATAGAGCATTGGCCCGTGGACCAAAGGGTCCTGAGTTCAATTCTGGTCAAGGGCATGTACCTTGGCTGCAGGCCCAACCCCCGGCCCCTGGTTGGGGTAAGTGCAGGGGGCAAGTAAATGATGTGTCTCTCTCACATTGATGTTTCTCTCTCTTAAGTCTCTCTCCCTTGCCGAAACCGGTTTGGCTCAGTGGATGGAGCGTCGGCCTGCGGACTGAGGGGTCCCGGGTTCGATTCCGGTCGGGGGCGTGTGCCTGGGTTGCGGGCATATCCCCGGTGGGAGATGTGCAGGAGGCAGCTGATCGGTGTTTCTCTCTCATCAATGTTTCTGGCTCTCTGTCTCTCTCCCTTCCTCTCTGTGAAGAGTCAATAAAATATATTTAAAAAAAAAAAAAAAAAGTCTCTCTCCCTTCCTTCCACTGTCTCTAAAAATCAATGAAAAAATATCCTCGGTTGAGGATTAACAACAAAAAGGAATAACCAGTTCTGCATTTTCTAACTTTTAGAACTGAGAAATAATTAACTATGGCAGAAACAAGAGTGTTCACCAAATACTCCCTGTGCTCCCCGGCATTTCCCAGAGTCCCTGGTATTAGGTTGGGACAATGTGACTAGTTCTGACCAATGGCCTGTGAACTGAAGTGACACATACCACACTTCTGGTCCAAAGTACGGGAATTGAAGTGTTGAAATAGTGGCCTTTTAAGATGGAGGAAGTCTGAATCCCTGTCACCCTCTAGAAGAGAGTTGGCTTGACTCATACCAGCTTTACATGAATGAAAAAATAGACATCTGTTGTGTTAAGTCACACGTTTATTTGCATCTACAACAAAGCCTGGCCTAATATTACTAATCTACTATTTTTTAAAACTATTTTACTAGTACAATTTAAATGTTTAGTAAGGGCAGGTAAAAGTTAGGTACTTTCAGTAAAACTCCAAATAAAACCCCAGGGTTAGAACACAGGAGAACAGGTGGGAAGAGGAAAAAAAGTGTCATAATTAATATCACTTAAATAAAGAGGCCAATCAAGGATTAGGAACAAGGCAGTTCCAGCCCAGCCCACAGCCTTTCAGTCATGAAAAGACAGGTCTTATAAGGCTCAAAGTAATTACAGTAGCCAGTAGCCAACTAATTACAGGCTTCAAACATAGCTCTTACCCAGATTCTACAAAACCAACTAAAATGAGTAAGTACCACCTACAATGTAAAGCTGCTTTTTAATTAATGGAGATAGTTAAAAATGGGAAGAAAACATACTCAGCTCAGCAAATATTTATTGGGTACCTAATATCTTCAGAGTACTGAGTCATAATAAACAGTAATTGATAATAGTTAAACAATGAAGTGATACTCATCGATACTTAAACTAGTGCACTTAAATGGTATTATCAAAGTTATAATATATTTAGTTCTCTTTCTATGTTTAATTATACTATATGCTTTTGATAAGTTATGTTTCTTCTTAGGAAGACATTAACCTTAACAAAACCAATTATCATCTATTTGAAGAACTTAAATCACTAACATCTTATAGAAATAACTAGAAATGTAGATAAAATTCAGGAGAGCCCTGGACAGTGTGGCTCAGTTGGTTGGTCATTATCCCATGCACTGAAAGGTTACATATTCGATTCCTGGTCAGGACATATGCTGGAGTTTTGGACTCAATCCCAGGTAGGGGGTTTACAGGAGGCAGCCAATCTGTTTTGCTCTCACATAGATGTTTCTCTTTCTCTCTCTCCTTTCCTCTCTCTCTAAAAATCAATTAAAAAATAAAAATTAATAATTAAATTAAAGCCCAGCCAGCATGGTTCAGTGGTTATCATTTATGAACCAGGAGGTCACGGTTCGATTCCTGGTCAGGGCACATGCCTGGGTTGCGGCTCCATCCTCAGTGTGGGGCATGCAGGAGGCAGCCAATCAATGATTCTCTCTCATCATTGATGTTTCTATCTCCCTCTCCCTTTCCTTTACTCTGAAATCAATAAAAAATACATATATTAAAAAAATTAAATAAAATTCAAGAGAAAATTACTTATTTCTAGTCATAGTGTTTTTCTTTCTCTCTTTTAAAATTTTATTGATTTTATGCATTCATTGGTTGCTTCTTGTATGTACCCATTGGAGATCAAATCCACAACCTTGGCATATCAGGATGATGCTCTAACCAATTGAACTACCCCACCAGGGTTGGTCCTAGTGTTTCTCAAAGTTTGGTCCATAAAGTGCCTGGTATGCTCTTATTTATTTATTTTTAAGTAACATATTTTTGCTCAACAGCTTTTATTTATTTACTTTTATATATTTTTGATTTCAGAGAGGAAGGGAGAGGGAGAGAAATATAGAAACATCTGGGGATCGAGCCCACAACCAAGGCATGTACCCTTGACTAGAATCAAACCCAGGACCCTTCAGTCCGCAGCCAACGCTCTATCCACTGAGTCAAACCAGCTAGGGCACTGGTATGTTTTTAAAATATGCATTTTCTTGGGTCCTTACCCAGACCAACACAATCAAAATCTCTAGAGGTAGAGCCTGGAAAGTTTTATCTATATATATAAAAAGCCAGAGACTGTAGTGCCGTCACGACCATAACGACCTAACGACCAGTCGCTATGACACCCACTGAGACCAGCGAACTGGCCTGATCTGGGCCGATCGCCCCCAACACCCCGATCAGGGCGGGGCCAGCCAGCCCACCGCCTTGGCTGGCAGAACTTTGGGGCCCGGGGACCTTGGAGTTGCTCGGTCTCAGGCTCGGGCAGCTGCGCGGGTAAAGCGCCCCTTTGGCGGAAGTGGACCTGGGATCGGGGCGCTGGAATCAGGGATGGGGTGGGGAGGCTTTCCTGGTGACCATAGCAGTCCCCGCAGGCCGCGCACAGCACCCAGGTGTCTAGCTCGGTTGGAACAGCAGCAGGAATAGGGGTCACGGGGTGTAGGGGGCAGCGGCATATAGGAGCCAGGAGGTGCGAGGCCCGACGTGGGCTCTTACCCCGCCTGCTGGGCCCAGCAGCACCAGCAGGTGGGCCATGATGTGCAGCGAGGCATTGGGCGGCAGACAGGAGGGGAAGTGAGCCAGGAGGGCAAGGCCCCGCACCAGACAGAGCCCGGAGCGGCGTGGGTGGGGCTGGAGCTGGAAACCCTGGCGAGGTGGGTAGGCTGCAGCCCCATGCCTTTTCCGCCTTGGCCTTGGAATTCCGAGGTCAGCCCCACTTCAAGAGAGAGGACGTGGAGGAAAGTGGCAAGGCAACAGAAGGGATGGGAAATGTTGTGGCCATCTTTGGGAAACAGCTGCCATGGTCTTCAGTAACTATGAACAGATAATCTTTGGTCTTGGTTCTACAGAAGAGGAAGCTGAGACTCAAAGAAGGGAGCCTTCCGCAACACCTCAGCCACTTCTCAGACCTGACCCTGTATAGCATTGTTTTTGTTGAAAGGAGAAGATCCAAGATGTTTTTAGATCTTTGCTATTTTAGGCAGGAAAGAATTTAGCACAGGGAACTGGTGCTTGGGAAATCATCGGAAAGCTGGAGGAGTGGGTATTAGGCTGGTCCCCCAGGAAAGACTCCCTGCCCAGTGGGAGGAGCTACCCCTCAGCCACAACTGAATTCTAGGGCACTCTGGCACAGCTGTGACCTGGGGATCGGGAAACTGCTGACCCCGCAAGTGCCCTCCAGCTCCCACAAAACAGGTCACTGGGCACTGCCTTTGCCACAACTGCCTGTGCACAGCCTGGATTCCGCTTCAGAAATCCTCCACATCTCTGCAAACATGATCACCAGCAGCAAACAGCCCAAACTGCGGGAAGATGCCTCTGCCCCACTTCTGCCTTCAAAATATTGTGCAAGCGCATCCAATTGGCAGAAACGAATTCATATCCAGAAACCTAGCTGCAGAGGAGTTTGGGCAATTTCAGACTTTTGTCTAGGAGTGAGATCTTGCCCATGTACTTCATGTGCCTGGTATTGATAAAAATGGGGCCCGGCTGGTGGGGCTCAGTGGTTGAGCATCGATCTATGAACCAGGAGGTCACGATATGATTCCTGGTCAAATTTCGGGCTTGATCCTCAGTACGGGTGTGCAGGAGGCAGCTGATCAATGATTCTCATCATTGATGTTTCTATCTCTCCCTCCTTCTCCCTTCCTCTGAAATCAATTTTTTTAAAATGGGGTCATACTGTATATATGTGTTATAACAAGTTTTTCACTTCATAGATCACTAATGTCTTTCCTGTTAAAACCATACTTAGAGAACATTATTTATCATTCATTTTAATTGATCTCAGAGAGAAGGGAGAGAGAAACATTGTTCCATTGTTTCCTACACTCACTGGACTGGGTATTGAATCTGCAACCTGGGCATGTGCCCTGACTGGCAATGGATCCTTCACTTTCTGGTGTATGGGACGATGCTATGCTGGTACCCTGACCCCAAATTCCAGCCTCCAGAACTGTGAGAAAAATACATTTCTGTTGTTTAAGGCACACAAATTTATGATATTTTGTTTTAGCTGTCTGAGCGGACTAATCTATACTAATAAAAGGGTAATATGCTAATTAAACCAGGTCAACTGGACATCTTCTGGTTGTCCTTCCGGACAAAGCCACAGTGGCGGAGGCCGAGGCAGAGGCAGTTAGGGGCGATCAGGCAGGCAGGCAGACTGGTTAGGGGCAATCAAGCAGGCAGGCAGGTGAGCAGTTAGGAGCCAGTGGTTCCATATTGCGAGAGGGATATCCGACCAGCAGTCGGACATCCCCGAGGGGTCCTGGAATGGAGAGGATGCAGGCCAGGCTGAGACCCCCCCACCCCCGTGCATGAATTTCATGCATCGGACCTCTAGTTTTTAATAAGATCCTCCAGAATTCTTATGCATACTAGAGTTTGAGAACTATTTCCTAATGGATGTGTCTTGAAAATCCAACATAACATAGTGATAGCAAACATAACTGTCGTAAAAAGTTTTTGCACAACAAAAATTGCCAGGTACACAAATTACTTCAAAAACAGAAGTATCACAAGTTTTTCCTTAATTGGGATTACCCACGATAGCATTAAGAAAGCTATTATTGCTTTAGCAAACTTAACACATTGCGGATGAATCACGAGAATTCTCGCTTCATATTACAGTGTTTTACAAAATATCATACTTTAAAAAGATATTAGCTTGTAAGAACATGTAATAAATAACTTCAAAATGCAATGGGTATTTAATTTTAAAGCATGCCTTTAACATTTATGTAAAACATTTTTTGTACTAGTTCAATAGAAACTTATCTGACCACTGGGTAAAGCTAGCAATAAAACTACTGGTCCACAATGTGTTAACATGTATAAGTTTTATTCTGTGGGGTAACTACCCCTTACCTTCTGTTGTTCTTCCAGTCTCCCACCTCAAGTTCCAAAGTGCCCTGGTAGTGACGAGTGTGCAAAACAGGCATCAGTCCACCAAGTGTATGGAGGTGCCCACACAAATAAGCTATAGCTGAACTAACCAATGAAAAATAAATGGAATAATGAATAAAAATAACTTGTGTGCCAAACTCATACAAATATTTCTTCAGAAAAGCAAGATAGGTAGAGCAATATAAAATAACTAAAAACAATTAATTTTAATTTTAGAAGCCTGCCTCACCTCATTATTGACTGAACTCCTGGTGATGGAGAAAGAATAGTAAATGTTGTATAGTGTCCAAACCAAATAGTGTGGTTGCTCTGATTACTTTCCTTTGACAATAATAAAAGCTCCTCCATCTGTTTCTAAAAAGGAAGAAAAATAGAAGAATCTTTTAATTAGGCTCAGGCTGAAATCTAATGTCAATAGATTAAACAACACCCTTCAAATATTATAATAAAAAGTGTATTATGTTTCGGGCTGACACCCTGCTAATTAATGACCTGTATGGATGTTTGTAAGTTTCTAACTGTTTTCACATATAATATAAACAGGGCAGGTACTACCCCCATTTAATAGATGAGGGAACAAAAATAATCAACGTAACCTTACGTAATTTTTAAAATTTATAAATTTATTTATAAAAATAAAGAAACACTAACCTTTTCAGCCCTGTATACCACACTGCAATTAATAAAGAGGATATTGATACTAAAACAAAATACATATTATGTCCATAGAAAGCCTTGTACCTGAATGTTTCTAACAGCTCTAGTCATAGTAGCCAGAAATTAGAAACCATAAACAAATTGCATATAGCCATACAACAGAATACTACTTGGCAATTTAAAAATAAAGAACTGGCCCTGGCCAGTTTGGCTCAGTGGATAGAGCGTCGGCCTGTGGACCAAAGGGTCCCAGGTTCAATTCCGGTCAACGGCACATACCTTGGCTGCAGGCTCCTCCCCGGCCTGGCCTCTGGTAGGGGTTCAGGAGGCAACCAATCAATGTGTTTCTCTAATATTGATGTTTCTCTCTGCCTTTCCCTCTCTCTTCTACTCTCCCTAAAAATCAATGGAAAATCGGGTGAGGATTTAAAAAAAGAAAAAGAACTGCCCTGGCCGGTGTGGCTCAGTTTGTTGAGCATCTTCAGTGCACCGAGAGGTTGCTAGTTTGACTCCCAGTCAGGGCATTTGCCCAGGTTTTGGACTCAATCCCTGGTATGGAGTGTGCAGGAGGCAGCCGATTGATGTTTCTCTCTCTCTCTCTCAATCAATAAAGCCCTAGTTTTGCTCAGTGGATAGAGCATTGGCCCAAGGGCTAAAGGGTCCCGGTTCAATCCCCAGTCAAGGGCATGTACCTCAGTTGCAGGCTCAATCCCCGGTTGGGAGATGTGCAGGAGGCAGCCAATTGATGTGTCTCTCTCACATCGATGTTTTTCTCTCTGTCTCTCCCCCTCCCTTCCACTCTCTCTAATAATCAATGGAAGAATATCCTCAAGTGACGATTAGAAAAAAAAAAATCAATAAAAATGTATTTTTTAAACAGAAAGAACTGATATACACAATAGTATGGATAAATCTCAGAAACATTATACTGAGCAAAAGAAGCCAAATACAAGAGTACATTCTGTATGATCTCATTTATATAAAACTCTAGAACAAACAAAAGTAATCTATGCTGACAGAAAACCCCGAACAATTGTCCCCTGGGACTGGGGGTGGAGACTGACTTTACAAGAGAACTTTCTGGGGTTCTTAGTTGTGGTGAGAGTTATACACCAGTATAGACATTTATCAAAACTCTGCAAACAACCTGGCCAGCGTGGCTCAGTGATTGAAAGTCAACCTATGAACTAGGAGCTCACAGTTTGATTCTCAGTCAGGGCAGATGCCCAGGTTTTGGGCTCAGTCCCCAGAAAGGGGCATGCAGGAGGCAGCCAATTAATAATTCTCTCATCATTGATGTTTCTCTCTCTCTCCCTATCCCTTTCTGAAATCAATAAAAAATATATATACATATATTTTTTAAACTCTTTTAAATATATACATATATTTTTTAAACTCTTCAAACAGTTGAAATGATGTATTTTA
The DNA here is from genome assembly GCF_964212035.1 of Myotis nattereri. Taxonomy (NCBI): domain Eukaryota; kingdom Metazoa; phylum Chordata; class Mammalia; order Chiroptera; family Vespertilionidae; genus Myotis; species Myotis nattereri. The sequence goes on from NC_138075.1 coordinate 65,471,685, forward strand.
TTATATGTAAATCATCCCTCAAGAAGTTGATTTCAAAAATAACTTGCACATATGTAAATATACATTAATATTATCTATAAAGTGCTATTGGCAATAAATTCCTGGGCCCCACCCTAAGTGTTTCTAATTTGATACATTGCAAGTAAAGCCGGGAATATTCATTTTATAAGATTCCAGCCGATTTTTATGCAGATGATCCTTGAATCATACCTTAAAAAACATTATTCTGAGGAATATATTTAAAAATAACACTTTAATCAACTCGGTCTAAAGACATTTAGTAGACAGGAAAGAAAATACACCTACATTAAACAAAATGCCTAATATAACACAATGCATCAGACAATATTCTGTTCACTTGATTTCCAGCCCCTCTACACCCTCATATCACTTTGAATCTCTTGCAGCACTTAGCAAATTCAGCCTTTTATGAGTTATTTCTGCACTGGTCTTATGCCCCACCACTAAATTAAATATCTTAAGAGGCCAGGGACTTGACCATATCACCTTTGTATTCTTATACATGGACACATACGTATTGCATATGAGCATGTGCTCACTAAACATTTAATGAGTTGTTATTTGTTGTACCAAGAAATAATGAGAGGTTCTCAGATGTGACTTTCCAGTTTTAATCCAGCTTACAAAGAGTTTTCACCTAGCTTACAAAAAAATTGTTTAAAAGGAACTTATTTATTTCAATATATATACTGAGAGAAAGAGATAGAGAGTGAGAGTGAGAGTGAGAGAGAGAGAGAGAGAGAGAGAGAGAGAGAGAGAGAGAGAGACCTTCAGTTAAAAATGGCAACTGCAGGGATTTAGGAATATACCATATAGTATACAAAGCTGTATGTATGCCCTGTACCTTGCTAAGTGCATCTTACACTTAGTACATATTTAATAAATGTTTACTGAATAAATATAAGTATAAAATGTGAGGTACTTATAACAGTACTGAAGTAGCCAGTAATTTCTTCTGGCTATACCTGTAATCGCAGGAAACTTTTTTCTCAAGCATTTTTAGATAAGGACTTGTTTCCCTAGGATAATTTTAAGTAAGCCACATATATCTGAGAAAAGTAGGTTAGCTACAAAGAGAAGTGAGATTTTTACTGTACCTCATCTAAAATTCCAAAGAAATTATAGGGCCTCTTAGGCCCTGGGTTTAGGGTGGCATCCAAAGAGATGAAAGAATAGTTTCCAAAGGGAGTACTGTGAACATAATGGAAAGAGCCATCCGTACGTATGGCAGAATATTTCCTAAAAAATACAAGACAGAAAAGTTTTAATGCAATCATAAAAAAACTGAATACGTTTAAATGCCCTAATATCACACCGTGGTTTGCCTCCCCTGATCTGACAGAGAAACAGACTGAACTAGATCCACAATGGATAAAGTGTAAAAGAAATTTTAAAGATTTTTATCCCATTGTCTCTAAAGACAGTAACCAACACACAAAGTTGCCAAGTAAAGCAGAGAAGTAGGGGGCGATTTTAAGCAATCCACTAAACATTTAAAAAGAGATCAGTCAGAACCTAGTGAAATGGTACTTACCAATCATTAAAACTGTAGTGAAGTCCTACTAAGTACATAGTAGAATTCTTGGTGCAGTGAGATACAAAAGTGTTTATTTCTTAAAACAGGACTACAGAGGCTTAACTAGCGATAAAACCTTGTAAAGAAGCCATCAAACCAGGAGAAAAATGATAGTCTAGGTATGAGTCAGTAAACCTTTTTCAGTTCCTAAAAACATACTGATAACATTCACAGGGTCCATATCCAGTAATAAAAGTCCTCACCATCTTAAGTGTCAATAGTGTTCAGGTGTCCATAAAGTAGGAGAGTGAAGAGTAGAGAGAAAGGATGGGTAACATAGTACATAAAGTAGGCACTTGTTAAATATTTGTTAAATAAATGTAAGGAAAGTATAGATTACATTGGGGTATACCTATATTATTCAAATGTCAGAACATTTTAAGAAAATATCTAAGTGTCCTATATGACTTTTTACCGAAGAGCATATATGAAAAATACAAATAAACTTCTGAAACTTAATGTGCCATCAGGGAGCTAAATTTAAGCCACAACAGCCATCAACTATATCATAAATTATCATACATATTACAGTTAATAGTCAATTCTATTCCCTCTCTTCTTGGTATTTTTAAAATTTTCATTTCAGGGCTTCTTCCTCATTAAAAAGTTTATTTATATTTTTCCTGCTCAATATGTTTTCAGAGTTATTCTTCAGGATTTTATAATCTCATATGTTGTTTATATTGCTATATTTTTTGACACGTTAAAATCCAACTATCAAAAAATAAATCCAACTATTTAAAGGGAGAGGTTAAAATATATGATAGTTAATAACATTTTTGGAATTCTGGATTTTGGCATTCACTGGGGCACTCTTTTTTAAATTATTTTCTTATTTTTTTGTTGACAGTATTACAGATGTCTCCCATTTTTTCCCCCTTTACCCGCCTCTGCCTAATGCCTACTTTCTCCCCTCCCTCCCTCCCCACAAGTCTTCACCACCCTATTGTCTGTGTCCATGGACTATGCATATAAGTGTTTTGGTTTATTGCTCCTCCTCCCTGCAACCCCACATCGAGGTAAGTCAGTCTGTTCATGCCTCCATGCTTTCAGTCTGATTTTGTTGGTCAATTCCTTTTGTTCATTAGATTCCACAAGTAAATGATATCATGTGATATTTGTCTTTCTCTGACTGGCATATTTCACTTAGCATAATAGTCTCCAGGTTCATCCATGCTGTCTCAAAGGGTAAAGGGTCCCTCTTTTTTACAGCTGTATAGTATTCCATTGTGTAAATGTACCACAGCTTTTTTACCCATTCATCTATTGATGGGCACTTGATCTATTTCCACATCTTAGCTATTATAAATAATGCTTCTATGAACATAGGGGTGCACATATTCTTTCTGATTGGTGTTTTGGAGTTTTTAGGATATATTCCCAGAGGTGGGATCACTGGGTCAAATGACAGTTCCATTTTTAATTTTTTGAGAAAACTTCATACTGTTATCCATAGTGCATTCCCATTAGCAGTGAACTAGTGTTCCCTTTCCTCCACATCCTCTGGGGCATTCTTAAGCTCAAGATTTAACTTCAAGATCTCTTTCCTTCAGGTTGATATTTCTGTGATAGATAGATAGATAGATAGATAGATAGATAGATAGATAATGAAGATATGTAGATATGTGCTATTTATTAAACTCAGATAGGCTAGGCACTTAGGAACAAAAATCCTATCTAATAATAGACAAACATGGTAATTAACCATACCTCCGATACGCTTTCCATTGGCTAATCAGCAGGATATGCAGATTAACTGCCAACCAAGATGGCGGCCAGCAGCCAGGCAGCTGAAGCGAACAGGAGGCTTGCTTGCTCCAGTGATGGAGGAAGCCAAGGTTCCCTGCCTGCCGCTGCTGGGCTCTGAGCTGCACTCTAAGCAACAATGTTACAATTATAGAAGCTAAACAAACCCCAGATACCTGCTTTCAGCCGTCAGAGCTGGAGCGAGCAGGACCGCAACAATGCTTCAATTATAGAAGCCAAACAAACCCCAGATACCTGCTTTCAGCCAGCCGGCCTCGAGCTGGAGCCGCAACAAAGTTTCAATTACAGAAGGTAAATAAATCCCAGAATAATAAAAAAAGAAAAAGAAAAAAAGGAGAGACTGGGCGCTTCAGTTGCAGGCTTGGCCCGCCTGAAAACAGCCCTCAGCCCCTCATCCAGGCTGGCCAGGCACCCCAGTGGGGACCTCCACCCTGAAGGGGGTGTGGGCAGCCTGAAAACAGCCATCAGCCTCTCACCCAGGCACCAGGCACCCAAGCGGGACCCCCACCCTGATCTGGGACACCCTCAGGGCAAACCAGCCAGCCCCCACCCATGCACCAGGCCTCTATCCTATATAGTAAAAGGGTAATATGCAAACTGACCCGAACAGCAGAAAGATTGGGAATGACTGGTCACTATGACACACACTGACCACCAGGGGGCAGATGCTCAATGCAGGAGCTGCCCTCTGGTGGTCAGTGAGCTCTCACATGGAGGAGCTCTGCTCTGCCACATGCCAGGCTGATGGCTGCCAGTACAGCGGTGGTGGTGGGAGCCTCTCCTGCCTCCTCAGCAGTGCTAAGTATGTCTGACTGCAGCTTAGGTCTGCTCCCCACTGGCAAGTGGACATCCCCCGAGGGCTGCTGGGCTGCCAGAGGGATGTCTGATTGCCATCTTAGGCCCAATCCCCTGGGGAGCAGGCCTCAGCCAGCAGATGGTCATCCCCTGAGGGGTCCCAGACTGTGAGAGGGCACAGGCCAGGCTGAGGGACCACCCCTTCCCCCCCTCTGAGTGCACAAATTTTTGTGCACCAGGCCTCTAGTCTATATATATAAAAGCCCAAGCGACCATCGCAACCAAAACAACTGAACGGACGACCGAACAGGCTGCATGGGGCGACCAGGCCAGCAGGGGGGTTAGTGAGGGATGACCAAATGACTGAGCAGCAGGCTGTGTGGGGTGACCAGGCAGGCCAGCAGGGGGGGAAGTGAGGGGTGACTAAATGATGAAACAGCAGGCTGCATGGGGCGACCAGGCTGGCGGGGGAGGCAGTTAGGGGTGACCAGGCTAGCGGGGCGGGGGGGGGGAGTTGGGGGCGACCAGGCCAGCAGGGGGGGACAGTTGGGGATGACCAGGCCAGCAGGGGGGGGCAGTTAGGGGCGATCAGGCAGGCAGGCAGTCAGACATCCCCCGATGGGTCCCGGATTGGAGAGGGTGCAGGCTGGGCTGAGGGTACCCCTCCCCCCACCCCGTGCACGAAGTTTGTGCACCGAGCTTCTAGTATAAAGATAAGAAACTTTAAAGTGATTAGTAACTTTACTTTCCCAATAAACACTCAGATCCTAAACCCTATTAATTCTTCTTTGAAAATGTTTCTTAACTCCATTCCCATAGTCACAATCAAAGACACAAACAGTTAATAGAAAGTGAAAGATTTTCATGTCTGTCCTTTTCTTTTCTCACATTAACAAAAGAGGAATACCTCCTCTTCCAAGTTATGGCGACTAATTATATGGTAACCAATTCTTTTTGACATATCATCCTCAAATTGATGCCACCATTCCCATATCCAGGAACTTAGACAGGTTTGTCTTCTCAAGCCCTTTTCATACTGTGACTGGACTACTGCAGGACTCTCCTATTTGGTATCCATACAGCTCCAGTCTCTCCCTCTTTTTTCTTTTTTATCCTTATCTTTTTGTTGTTGTTGTGCAATTGTCTTTATAAGATACTATTTTCATTATGTTACTTGTCTTCTTAGGAACTTGTACTGGATTATGAACTATTACTCATCACATCTAAATCTCTATGCTTCTCACTTAAGACCTCCATTAAATTGGCCCCAAGATACCAGTCCTCATTATGAACCCTAATTTTGGTGATAACCAGTTTCCTTTCTGCCCCTAAAAGTTCATTCTAGCTTTTAAAGTTCAGGGAGTTCGCTTTATTTTGTTTTTTTGTTTGGGGTTGGTTTTGTTGTTGTTGTTTTTGCCTAAAATATACCACTCGAAGTATCTTACTTTTTGAAATGCTACCCCTCTTTTAAGACTGAACACAGCCCAGCCAGTATGGCTCAGTGGTTGAGTGTGAACGTATGCACCAAGAAGTCACTGGTTCGATTCCCTGTCAGGGCACATGCCCAGATTGCAGACTTGATCCCCAGTAGGGAGTGTGCAGGAGGCAGCTGATCAATGCTTCTCTCTCATCGATGTTTTTATCTTCTTCCCTGCTCCCTCTACCCTCCTTTCTCTAAAAAAAATCAATAAAAAATATTGAAAAATAAAAAAGACTGGACACAATTTTCGCTCCTTTGATAGTCTTTGTTTTACTATGGTTGCAAATATCAAAAAATTTCTATATGTGACACGGCACCAGAGTTAAGTTAGGGTTTTACAAAATGCTGACACGTCAAGCTCAAAAGGTTCGCCATCACTGGTATAGACTATATTTTTTAATATTAACTCTTTTTTTTTTGTAGGTGACCAGTTTAATAAGTGAACTTACATACAAGGGTTGTTTAGGTAGCTGTATGACCGGTGGATATACACCCACCTGCCGGAATCTTAAACATTTATACAGAAGTCTTACGAATATTAACTCTTGTATCTCTCATACTATCTAACTAAGGATGGGCTCTCAATAAATATTTGCTACTTGACTGACAATGCAGAAATACTGTGAAATTATAATCAAAAGAAAAATCTTAACACATTGAGATTACAGAATCAGTTTTCTAACTCAAGATCCTTTCACCTTCACCATCTTTTTCATATTCATTGCACATAAAGAAAACTTTAATATTTGTGTGACATTCTGGAATGAAAGGATAAAGCAGCCAGAGGTGACCAACTGGGCACTTCAGCCACCCTAGCGGGTGAGAAAATCAACATCTCAGCATTCCTAAAACCTATAGTATTCTAGTTGACAAGCTATGATCTAAATGACTTCTGCTATGCATCAATGGCAATAAATAAATAAACAAATAAATAAATGTCTATGTGGAATATTACAAGTACCATAACCCAAGAAAAAGCATGAAAGCACATGAAATAAAAAGAATTAAAAGAAGTCCCAAAACAAAACCAAAAAATTGAATGTCACACACATTAAAAAAAAAAAAGTTTCCTTTTCTAAATTACCAGTTTCTATAAATAGAAATTTATCTGTTAAAAAATGTTTTCACCCATTCATTGACTGTACCCTTCTTGTAACACATGATGGTCTGTCTTCTGTTCATTACAGTACCTGTAATAATTCTCGACGCTCTCCAGACTTGGAACATTGAATGAATCTAATTAAAAAGAAAAGAGCAAACATCATCTATATTAAAAAGAAAAATGAACCCTGGCCAGTGTGGCTCAGTTGTTTGGGCATTATCCCATGCACCAAAAGGTTGCTGGTTCAATTCCTAGTCAGGGCACATGCCTGAGTTGTGGGCTCGATCTCTAGTGGGGAGCATGTGGGAGGCAGCCAATCAATGTCCCACTCCCACATCAATGTTTCTCTTTCTCGCTCTCTCCCCCTTCCTCTCTTTCTCAAAATCAGTAGAAATATTTTTTTTAAAAAGTGCAAACATGTTAATGACTAAAGAAAAATTACAATTCTTTCAATAACACTTTAAATGGTAGAATGCCAATAAATTAGATTGATAATTTTTAAAATTTGAAAATAGAATTCAGATTATCTGGAAACCTGTTTAAGGCAACTAGTATACTGGAGAATAATAAATACAGTGCGGCCTTGACTTACAAGTGTCCCGACTAACGAGTTTTTCGAGATACAGCCGTCTCTCGGCCGATTTTTTGCTTTGAGTTGAGTTGCGAGCTAAAATTCAGGTTACAAGCCAGCTTCAGATACCCCACCGCTAGTTGGCGCAGCGAACATCACTGTGATTTGACATACAAGTAATTTGAGTTACGAGCTCCGTCATGGAATGAATTAAACTCGTAAGTCAAGGCCCCACTGTACTTTGAATCATGTACTATTTAGAATACACATCAATTTGAAAGTACAAGACTGGATGGTTATTGCTGTTGTTTTAATCATGTGATTCTGGAAGCCAGCAAGGACTGGATTGATGCCTGATTTATGGATACATACCAAGTGACTCTAAAAAACAGATTACTTTGATAATAGCCCCTCTCCTCTTAAATCATTTTTTTAAATATATTTTATTGATTTTTTTACAGAGAGGAACAGAGAGTTAGAAATATCGATGAGAGAGAAGCATCGATCAGCTGCCTCCTGCACACCCCGCACTGGGGATGTGCCTGAAACCAAGGTGCATGCATGCCCTTGTCCGGAATTGAACCTGGGACCCTTCAGTCCCCAGGCCAACGCTCTATCCAGTGAGCCAAACCAGCCAGGGCTCCTCTTAAATCTTAAAGAAGATTCAGTAAGAAAGGAATTACATAATGGTGAGGGTTAAGGTTCAGGATGTCATAGAACATTTATCTGGAAATACAGTGATTTCATAGTTTGACAGACTGATTCCAACAGCTAAAACTGCTTCAATTCCAGGAATCCACTACATTTCTAATAACCTTAGAAATTAATCTGTAAGTCCATGCTAGCCCCAAAGGAATATAATGTATATGTAACTTCTTGCTTAGTAGGAGAAAAATTGTTATAAATTTTAGTAAAGATTAGTTTCTCCTCCTATGATAGCACAGCATGTATGTATATGCCCATACCATAAACATTTATGCCTACACAAGTTAAGTTAGATTTTTATGAACTCCAAGGACTATGCAGATTATTTAAACACAAGAGTCTATTTGATATTTCTTACTTGAAATAAGTCAGCACCTTGGCTTGGAAAACTTTTTTTTAAAAATACACATATTTATTATTTATTGCAAAAGAATTTGACCTGTACCACTAATTAGGATCAGGGAAAAGGGGAAATGTAAATATAGCAGAGAAAGCTGTAAGCCAGATATCCTATTTTCAATTTATAATTCATAGTTGCTTTGTAAGAAGGCATCTTTTAATCAAACCAACAGCTGTATATTTCACCAGACAGACTTATCTGCTTAAAATAGTAGAGTTTTTAAAAATATAATTAGGTACTTACCACTAATGAATAATCAAATGAAGCAGACAAATTAAGTAACTAACCAGTAAGAAAGTCAACCTTTATAAAACCAGCAAATCTACTACCATCATGATACTTTTGGAGAAGAGTTCATTTCCTTACTATCACAACAATGATCATCTAAAAACATAAAGGGATTATCCATTTTTCTCCTCATGCTGATGGGGATTTATTTGCAATTTCAATTTATACACAGTAAAATTCATTCTTTGTGATGTACAGTTCTATGGATTTTGAGAAATGCACAGTAACATATGTACCACCACAATCAACATACAGAACAGTTCCACTACCCACCAAAATTCTCTCTTGAAGCCTCTTTATAGTCAACTTTCTCCCCATCCTCACCCCTGGCAACTGCAATCTGTTATCTACCCATAGTTTTGCCTTTTCTTGAATGTCATAAAACTGGAATCATACAGTATATAGATTGACAAGTTTGGCTTCTTTCAGCTAGCAAAATGCATATTTTTTAAAATATTCACCTGCATGGATTTTGCTAGAAGCTTTTCTTCCATGTAAAGAAGAAAGGACCATACAACTTTCCCCTCTAAGGCCAACATTGACATCTGTAGTTTCATATTTACTTATTTTTTAAAAATATTTTTATTGATTTCAGAGAGGAAGGGAGAGAGAGAAAGATTAATGATGAGAGAGAATCACTAATTGGCTGCCACCTGCATGCCCACACTGGGGATCAAGCTCGCAACCTGGGCATATGCCCTGATGGGGAATCGAACCATGACCTCCTGGTTCATAGGTCAACACTCAACCACTGAGCCACGCTGGCCAGGTGACACCTGTCGTTTTAAAATCACAAATCATAGCTGTATTTCAGAATTGTGGCCTTTAGTATCTCTAAACCTAGGTTACAATGTCCCATTTTATAATCTAAATGAAAGAATCTAGGCTCCTGGAGGAAATAAAAATATAGCCTTAATATATGTGGGTCTTGGCTCTTACCATGATTTCCTTTGACATCAAGCCACTTGGTTTTTTCCATGACCCTTGTCTTCTTCAGGATACTATGGTAAGTTTGCCATTCTACCTTCTGCTGCATAGATCCCAACAGGTCCTTTGTTTTGGCATCTGTCAGATCCCCTGCAGATTTACATAAGAACTGAATCGCAATACAAAATAAACCCCAGAGGAGGTTCAAGGTTCAATTTATTTTAATGCACACTGAAGGAACAGATACTTAAAGTATTCCACATGTGTAAGCATAGCCACTTTTGAGTCCATTCATTTGTTCCTTATAGCTTAGCAAATGCCTATCTGACCTCCTATATTAGAAATGGGTTGTGAAAAAATATATATTTAAAGAGAGCATGGACTGACCAGTGTGGCTCAGTGGATTGAGCATTGACACATGCACCAAGAGGTTGCTGGTTCAATTCCCAGTCAGGGCACATGCTCGGGTTGCAGGCTGCATCACCCATAGGAGGCAGCCGATTGATATTTGATGTTTCTATCTTTCCCTCTCCTTTCTTCTCAATCTAAAGAGCAATAAAAACATATTTTAAAAAAAATAAAAAAGAGAGCATGGGACTGTAATGAAAATTATAAGAAATTCCAACAGTCTGGGCAGGTGCCTAATGTCTATGGCAACGGCTGTAATCTAACCAAGTATTATTTTTACAGCAAGAAGCAATCTGGAAGGTGTAGATTGGACAAATACCAAAATTTCTAGAAAACTAGACAGACCCTTAAATAGAAGTTTGCCATAAGATGAGGACTGCTATTCCATCATATCAGTAGAGGTGTTTCAGTAAGGGGGGGTGGGGTGAATCCCCTAGTAGACAAGATAGATGCTCCTTTAGCTTCTCCTCCAACATGGTTTGGGAGCAAATGGTTAGGGGTTTAAAAACTCTAGGGAACCCAAGTCTCAGAAGTACCAAGGGCTGAAGAAAAAGGTGTCCTGAGTAATTTAAGCCTCAAACAATTGACAATATGATTAACTGTAAAGAACATGGAAATATGAGTGCGTTTTGTTTTAAAGATAACTTTTGAGTTGTGGTTAAAGGGCTTTCCCTAATCCCCTCTCAAATTCAGGAATGCAACATCAAAAACAGATACAAATACAGCAGACATTAAGATGAGGACACTGAGTCCTGCTTCTACCACTTTAACAAAACCTTGCTATGACAAATCTTTTACCCTGGATCTTGATTCAGTTATCCACAGGCAAATGGAAGTATAACGTGTTATCTCCTCTACAGGACTCCCCTGGGGCCGGGGCTATAGTGTTTCCCGTGTTCCCAAAGCCAAGGGCTGCAGCCCTGGCTATCATTCTACCTTCCGGACCACAGAACAACATGACAGCACAGCAACCTTCCCTACCTGTTGCTAGGACGAGAGCTGGTTGAATGATGTCAATAGTTTCAGAACAGAACTTTTCTAAGTCTGCAGCTCTGCCTGGGTCATGAAACCTGCTCAGGTGAAGGTCGGATATCTGCCGAAAGCAGGTATTAAACAGATATCTGAGTCAGGAAGAGGCAGCACGTACAGAGCGACCCAGCGGCTCTCTATGGGGGCAGGAAAAAGCAAAGATGCAGTGCAACAGAGAACCCACCCCCGCCAGGGAAGGACCGAGGCGCCCCCCCACCCCCACCCCCGCCCCCGCCCCTGCCCAGGGTTGGGGGCCTGAATGGGCACGGGTCCTGCCCCCGCGGAAACTGCCAGCATCTCACCGAGTCCTGCCAGCTCTGCACCCAGGCCCTCCCCCCGCCCCCCGCCCCCGGCCAGGCCCCCCCAGCGTCACCTGCAGACCCCAGAAGACATTGCTGGCTCCGGGGCCCGGTGCAGGGTGCGGCCTCCTGGGGACGCGGGGCTGGGGCAGCGGCGAGGTCTGGCCGGCCAGGCCGTAGTGCTCCAGGAGCACGGCCGTCAGCGCCGCGGCCACCAGGACCGCCAGCACCCGGAAGGCCAGCACTGCAGCCATGCCGCCCGCCCGGCCCGGCGCGGCCCCGCGGGAGCGGCCCTGGCCGACCTTCGGGGCTCGGTCCGGAGCCTACGGCGCCGCTCTGGAACGCCGCCGCCGGCCCCTGCGCCTTCCCGGGCACCGGCCCCTCGCGGCGGCCTGCAGCTCTGGGTTTGGTTTGCGAAAGTAACGGGGGTGAAGACAAGCAAACCGAGAGACCCCCAGCGCCATTCGGGGCTGCCGAGGGGTGTCCGGGAAGGAGCCGGTTCCGGGAGGCGGGGCTAGAATTCCGGCCCCGCCTTTGCCATTTCTGACCTCTTGTGCGTCAGCTTCCTTACCAATAAAACAGCTTAATACTACCTCCCGGAGCGTGTTTCACAGGGGTGTGAGAATCAAAGTATGCACGAGGACACCTTTTAAATTGCAGCACACACACACACACACATAATAATAATAATAATAATAATAATAATAATAATAAATAATAATAATAATAATAAATAACAAATTGCAGTACAACATGTGACAGTTGACTTTCTCTGGCCCCTTCTGATTATTAACAACCTGCTTCCATATGTGGGTTTTTTTTAGATGTAATACCAATGTTTTGTGAAAATTTTTTTTCTCTTAAACCTGATTTCACATGCATTTAGTTACATAGTATTCCAATGGAGTGTATACCGTTCATTTAATACATTTTAAATACTTACAATGAGCCAGGCACGAAGAATTCGATTCAGGCTGAGGAAAAGAGTGAAGAAATAAAATGGAGTCGCTATGTCAAGCTGCTAAATTATAAAAAATCAAGTAGGCTAAGGCAAAGGAAGCAATTCTCTTCCTGCTTTAACTAGCCTGGGAACTTAACCTTTGGCATTTTTCAGTTGTGCAGCAGTGCCTGGAAATACCCAAATTCCACAAACCTTTGAAGGGCTTAAGAATGTTCATGTGCTGCCGGACTGGGGAGCATCGACCCAGGAACCAAGAGGTCATTGGTTCAATTCCTGTCAGGGCATATGCTTGGGTTGCAAGCTCAATTCCCAATAGGGGGCGTGCAGGAGGCAACCAGTTGTATCTCTCTCATGTCGATGTTTCCCTTTCTCTCTTTCCCTCCCTCCCTTCTTTCTACTCTCTCTAAACATCAATGGAAAAATATATTCTCAGATGAGGATTAACAACAACAGAAAAAGAACGGATAGTATTTCTGAGTGACAGAGATTGGGGGTGGGGAGGTGGGGACGAGGAGAAGCATTTTCCACCAGGACCTAACAACATGAACTAAAGTATTAAGGTGAGAAAATGCTTATTGAGGAGACAGTATTTTATTTGGCTGGACCTAGGTTTTATCTAGAAGAATAACAGTAATGAGACCAGACCCTTGGTTTCAGCCACATTGTGGAAGGCCTTTATAAATGCCAAGAGTGAAGATAGATCTGGCAATAGCATTGGAAACCGACTGGACAGGGGAGAGTTGTAACAGAGAATCCTGTTAGAAGGATATTGGAATAATCCAGTGTTATGGTCAGAATGTGTCCCCACAAAATTCATATGTGGAAATCCTAACTCCTAATGTGGTAATATTTAGAGGTGGGCCTTTGATCCAGCCCTCATGAATAGGATTAGTGCCCTTATAATAAAAAAAGACCCTAGGGAGATCCCTGCCAGATCCCTGTCCCTGTCCCCTTTTGAGGACACTGACAAGTTAGCAAGTCTGCATCCTGTAGGAAGGCTTCGACCATGCTGCACTCTGCTCTTAGACTCCCAGCCTCCAGAACTGTGAGAAATAAATTTCTGTCCTTTATGTGCCACTCAGTCTGTCATACTTTGTCTTAGTAGCTTGAACAGACTAAGCCATCCAGGTAGTGAGAGGAAAATGGAGGAAGAAGGAAGACAGGAGAATATGACACTGAAATTAGAAAGGAAGAATCAGATGTAAAATTGTAAATACAGAACTTACAGAATTTGACAGCTGACTGGGAGGAAAATAGTTAAAAGCTAATATTAGCCCAGCTGCGGTGGCTCAGTGGTTGAGCATCAACCTATGAACCAGGAGGTCATGGTTCAATTCCCAGTCAGGACTCAGTAAACTAGATTTTATTCTCCTGGGTAGCTCAATTGGTTAGAGATCCTAATACATCATGGTTGCAGGTTTGATCCCCAATCAGAGCACATACAAAAAAATCAACCAATAAATGCATAAATAAGTGAAACAACAAAAATCAATATCTCTCTGTCTCTCTAAAAATCAATAAGTAAAAATGAAAAATATTATAATGTACACTCTATTTGACCTGATATTTCCACATATATAGCTAACCCTAAGGAAAAATATGGATGTTTACAGAGATTTACCAATAAGTAAGGTTACTAAAGCAAAGTTTATAATAGGAGAAAACTAGAAACTACAGTAAATTGTCCACAATATGTCTTAAAAATAGAATGGCACAGCCATATAAGGGAATAACATACAGTAATCTTAAGTAATTTTGAAGAAAAATAGCATGTTAACATGTTAATGAGTATTTTCTAAAACTAGAGTATAGTGCATTTTACACACACACACACACACACAGGCACAGAAAAAAACTGCCTGGAAGTATATATACCAAACTATTAATTATGGTTATATTGGGATAGTGAGATGATATGAGATTATGGTTATTTATGTTCGCATTGCTTATCCATATTTCTGAGTTTTCAATAATGACCATGTAAAGAGAAAAATAACCATTTTTTTGAGTTAGCAAAATTTTCTATAGGGGACAGTAAATACTTTAGGCTTTCTGGGCCAGACTGTTTTATTGCAACTATGCAACTCTACCGTTACACAAAAGAATGAGGTGGCAGGGTTCCAAAAAAAACTTTATAAACATGAAATTGGAAGTTCGTGTATTATGAAATGTTTTTCTTTTGACTTATTCAACCAGGTAAAAGCTGTTCATAGCCTAAAGGCTGTATAAAACAGGCAACAGGTGGATTTGAGGGCCATATTTTGCTAAACCCTGTTTGAGAATAACTATTCTCTTCTTGCACAACTCATGTTCCTTCAATGCTGAATTATCTTGATTTTTCTGTTTGGTTTTCCAAGTTCTTATCACTAACTCAAACTTGTTACCAGTTGTCGAAACCTCTAGTTCAGGGGTGGGCAAACTTTTTGACTCGAGGGCCACAATGGATTCTTTAACTGGACCGGAGGGCCGGAACAAAAGCATGGATGGAGTGTTTGTGTGAACTAATATAAATTCAAAGTAAACATCATTACATAAAAGGGTACAGTCTTTTTTTTTTTAGTTTTATTCATTTCAAACGGGCCGGGTTCGGCCCGCGGGCCGTAGTTTGCCCACAGCTGCTCTAGTTGGTACTTTTAAACCCTTCAAATATTGTGTCATTTTTATTTCTCAGAAGTGGCCTCTTTTCAGAGTTTCCTGACTTCTCACCTGGCCTGTTTGTTCACCATGTCGCTACACAGTTGTTATCCTGGTATCTGCTTTCACTTTGTGCCTAGGAATTCCTTTTACCTTTCAGCTCTGTTAATAATACATTGTTTTATGTATTTCTTGTACTGAATTCACCTGCACTTTTATTACAAGTTTTGTTTAACCTTTTCTCCAAAGAGCCTACATAGAATACATAGATGGTTGACAGGCTTCACTGACAGGTGCTCAAACCATTATAGATCCATCTTGGGTCCTCTTTTCAAAATTTACTCCTATCCTGGACAAATACATTTGTTCATGTTTTTTTAATGTTCACCAAATCACTGAACCCCAGGATTGATGCAGTCTACTGAAAACTGGGTCCTGTAACTCCTTCTATTACAGGATAATGAGAAGCTAGGAAAATCCCAGGGCAAGAGGAATAGGGAAACTGAGACAAGAAAATTAAGCAAGACCAAGATCTTATCTTTTCCAACCAAGGATGCTTGAGAAAAAATGACTAATGCCTCTCCTCCCTAACCAAAGAATGCAGGAAAGAAGGGTGAGTTTTAATGCCTCTTCTCCCTAACCACAGAATACACAGTGTAGATCACCCTGGAACTGCTAAGGCAGGAGGGGGCAGGGGGAAAGAAAGAAGGGAGAGACTTATCTCAAAGAAGTCAGTCGTTTTGGGGAAGGAAGAGAGAAGAGGGAGTGTTCATCACATTGTTTAAACTGAGAAGCCAGCAGTCTTGGGGCTCGTTAAAAGATAAAATTGCCAAATTCTTCTCATAAATTCTGGGAAAGCCATAAAAAAGTAAAAGGGAGACCTTAATCTGTACCAAGATATTCAGCAGAGAAATTTAAAAACCTATAGATAGAAGGGAGTATAACCCCTTAAATCTCCACCAGGCTCACTTCTCAGACTAGCTGGGAAGTCCATCTGTGCTTCCATAAGCCAGAAGTATGATAGATTTGCTTGCTTTGCTTCTTTAATAAATTTAGTAAATTTGCTTTACTACAACGCAATCAGCTAGGGTCACTCTTTGAATTCCTCCCTACGAGACAGGCATGAACCGAGGAGGGGACAGCCCTCTCCCTTCATCTCAGGGGGCTGTCTGATATCTTTGTTGGTGTTTCTGGTGCCTATAGCACTTCCACAGACATGGTGAAAGAATCTACTTTGTCCCTCTGCAAACTAGATTTTATTCTCCTGGTAGGTTGAACTACTCCCTGAATGCCTAAACAAAGTTCCTTCCATTGAACATTCAGTCTCATTCCTTTTTAGTTGTATGTATCTTGATTCACATCCTGACTCTTTCCTCCTACTTGTGTTATCTTTGGCAAGTTCTTTATCTGTCTAACCCTCTTTTTCTACACCCTTTCCCCCTTCACCAGAGTTGCAATGCTGTGGTTGATCACCTGCAAATGTTACCTGTTCAGAGTTTGTGGGCCAATATTCAATACATCGAAATTTAAAGGAAAGGTTTATTGATCAAGAAGGCCCAACTCAAGCAGATGGGGGTGCCTTATAGCTTTTGAAAATCCATCTTAAGAGAGCCCAGAATTCAGGCATCTTTTATATCAAGGGAAAAGAGGAGAGTAAGGCAAAAGTGGGTGGGGGTTGTAGACAGCTAGGCGATGGCAGGGATCCAAGGAAGACAGAAATTTCTAAATCTCTGTTTCCAGTTGGTACATTAATCCTGCCCCCCCCCGCCCCCCCCCACACACACACACACAAACACACTGATCTGGGTCCAATCTAGAAGATCCTGTAAATCTTTGATAAGCAGGCTAGAATTTAGAGAGAGAGCATACATTTTACTAATTACACAAGGACAGCTGTGCCCTTAAATGAAACCTTTGGCTCCGGGGCTAAGCATGAACCCAAGATCACAGCCTATTTATGACCTCTAGCCCAAGTCTGATTCAATTTGAATCAGAAATGACTCCTCAATTATGGAAATTCTTATCTCTAAAATTAAGCGAATCCCAACAAACCTAGGTTTGCAAGGCAACCTCAGAAATAAAACATCTGAAAGCCAAGAGACATATGAAAACATGCTCAAAGTCACTAATCATCCGAGAGATGCAAATCAAAACAACAATGAGGTACCATCTCACACCTGTCAGACTGGCTATCATCAACAAATCAACAAACGACAAGTGCTGGAGAGGATGTGGAGAAAAAGGAACACTTGTGCACTGCTGGTGGGAATGCAGACTGGTGCAGCCACTATGGAAGACAGTATGGAGTTTCCTTAAAAAACTGAAAATGGAACTCCCATTTGACCCTGTGATCCCACTTCTAGGAATATATCCCAAGAAACCAGAAACACCAATCAGAAAAGATATATGCACCCCTATGTTCATAGCAGCACAATTCACCATAGCTAAGATCTGGAAACAGCCTAAGTGCCCATCAGTAGATGAATGGATTAGAAAACTGTGGTACATCTACACGATGGAATACTATGCTGCTCTAAAAAGGAAGGAACTCTTACCATTTGCAACGTCATGGATGGAACTGGAGAGCATTATGCTAAGTGAAATAAGCCAGTCAATGAAGGAAAAATACCACATGATCTCACTCATTCATGGATAATAGAGACCATTATAAACTTTTGAACAATAATAGATTCAGAGGCAGAGCTGCCTCAAACAGATTGTCAAACTGCAGTGGGATGGCCGGGGAGGGTTGGGGGGCAGGAGGGAGGGGGGTAAGAGATCAACTAAAGGACTTGTATGCATGCGTATAAGCATAACCAATGGACATAAGACACTGGGGGATAGGGGAGGCTGGGGGACTGTCTAGGGCGGGGGGATAAAATGGACACATATGTAATACCCTTTGTAATACCTTAAGCAATAAAAAAATTAAAAAAAAAAATAAATAAAACATCTGAACCTAGGCCTGATTCTTTTTTTTTTTTTTAACTCTTTATTAGTTAAGGTATTACAAATGTGTCTTCATCCCCCCCCCCCATTAAATCCCCATCCCCCCAACCCCCCAAAAGGCCTGATTCTTCATAAACTGGTCCTGAAGGCTCCAGCCTTAACTACTTCATCACATTCTCAGGACTTTCCTTGTTCTAACATAGGCTGATTCCCCCCACAGCTGTGGAATGACCTCAGTCCAAGACTGGCAACTCCTGTTGTAATGGGGACCACCCACTTCATATCCACCTGCTTCTCAGCTCAATATGGGAGCCTCTTTCTTCAAGTACAATCTGTCCCCACAGATTCCAGTCAAGGGCACATACCTTGGCTGCAGGCTAGAGCGCATGCACAGACTACCAATCAATGTGTCTCTCTCACATCCATGTTTCTCTCAGTGTGTCTCTCCCTTTCCCTTCCACTCTCTCTAAAAATCAATGGGAAAATATCTTTGGGTGAAAATTAACAAAAGAAATTTTTTTTTTAAATAAGAAACTAGCACTCTTGTGACAGGTCCTTATAAGTACCAGGAGTAGAAACTGAGAGGGAATTAGAGCCAGAAGATGAGGATAGTGGTACTATTCTACATTTTCTTTTTTGTTTGCTTCTTCTTTAAAATGTATATTTGCTGGGGTCCAACCCCAGCGGGTCCAGGGGTCCCCAAAGGTGTGGACGGAGTCGGCGAAGAAGAAATGACACAGAGACAGCGTTCAGTTGATCAGCAGCCTAGCCAGGATCTCCAGCCAAGTTCTGGTCTGGATCTCCAGTGAAGTTCTGTTTAGGATCTCCAGCCAGGTTCAGTCACCAGGTTCTAGTCAGGTTCTCTTGCCAATTTCTGTAGTCAGGTTCAGTCCAGGATCTTTTGCCATGTTCTCTCGCTAGGTTCTGTCTCTAGGTTCTGAGGCCAGTTTCTGTCCAGGATCTTTTGCCATGTTCTCTCCAGCAAAGTTCTTCTGTCTCTAGAGAACGTTCTGTGTAGGTTCTGTGCCTAGGTTCTGTCTCTAGGTTCTGAGGCCAGTTTCTGTCCAGGATCTTTTGCCATGTTCTCTCCAGCGAAGTTCTTCTGTCTCTAGAGAACGTTCTGTGTAGGTTCTGTGCCTATTTCTGTCTCTCTCTGTCTCTTGCTGTCTTGTTACATCTGTAAGACTATCCACCCCCTTCCTACGGTGGAGTCCTATCCATCCCGAGAGTGGGGCTTACCTAGGGGTCCCTGTTCGGGCGCCATATGCTGGGGTCCAGCCCCAGCGGGTCCAGGGGTCCCCAAAGGTGTGGACGGAGTCGGCGAAGAAGGAATGACAAGGAGGCAGCGTTCAGTTGATCAGCAGCCTAGCCAGGATCTCTAGCCAGGATCTCCAGCCAAGTTCTGGTCTGGATCTCCAGCGAAGTTCTGTGTCCATGTTCTCTTGCTAGGTTCTCCAGCCAGGTTCTCCAGCCAAGTTCTGGTCTGGATCTCCAGAGAGGTTCTGCTCTGGATCTCCAGTGAAGTTCTGGTTAGGATCTCCAGCCAGGTTCTGTGTCCATGTTCTCTTGCTAGGTTCTCCAGCCAGGTTCTCCAGCCAGGTTCTGTAGCCAAGTTCCCTCGCTAGGTTCTCCAGCCAGGTTCTGTCCAGGTTCTCCAGCCAGGTTCAGTCACCAGGTTCTAGTCAGGTTCTCTTGCCAATTTCTGTAGTCAAGTTCAGTCCAGGATCTTTTGCCATGTTCTCTCGCTAGGTTCTGTCTCTAGGTTCTGAGGCCAGTTTCTGTCCAGGATCTTTTGCCATGTTCTCTCCAGCGAAGTTCTTCTGTCTCTAGAGAACGTTCTGTGTAGGTTCTGTGCCTATTTCTGTCTCTCTCTGTCTCTTGCTGTCTTGTTACATCTGTATTTATACCAGTTGATTCAATCCTATCAATCTCTATTACAAAGGTTAGGGCATTTCTTATCTCCATTCCAGGGAGTAAAGATTATGTAGCTTAAGCATGATTGTTCATAGTTAAAGTGATTAATTACCCGCCTGGCACTTAGTTAAGAGGTTTTATTCCCTCCCTAACTTCAGGGGAAAATCCCTACCTGGGGAAACAACCTTTCTCAGAGACCTTGGTTAAAACACATAGTGCCAAGAAGGTGAGCAAACATATTAAGAAGAGTATGCCATATATGCCAGGTCCCTTGAAACAGCAAGGATGGACCGGCTCCCGGCATATATTACTTTCAGTAAGCATAAAACTCATGTTTATATTGTTTTGTTTTCTAAAATAATCATGAAATTCGGAGAGTCTCCCCATATGAGGAGCCTGGATTAACTTTTCCACCAAATACTCCAAAACAAGCAATCATCAATCAAATCAATAAACATTCCCTATACTGTGTATATCTTTCCAAATTTGCAGAGGGTATACAGGATTTGTTTCTGAACATGTTCCATATTTACACCTGTATTCCAACACCGCAACATTCAAGTCGCTGCCATTTTAAAGTCATATCCAAGGACTCCCCGATATCTACACACCCAACAAGCCAAAGATTAAGCAAAATAAAACAAAAACAGTCCCTAATGTTGAAAAGGAAGGAAATATATATTTTAAGAATACGTTTTTGACTTTTTAAAGAGAAAGGAAGGGATGGAGAGACAGAGAAACATTGATATGAGAGAAACATTGATCAGTTGCCTCCTGTATGCACCCTGACCCCTCTGATGATTGAACCTGCAACCTAGGTACGTGCCCTGACCGGGAATCGAACTGGCAATCTTTTGGCACATGGATGACACTCCAACCAACTGAGCCACACTGACTAGGGCAGGAAATATTTCTTGACAAGGAATATGCCAGGCCCAATTGAGACAATCCAGGAACTCTAGTCAATGAAGACACACACACACACACACACACACACACACACACACACACACACACACACAAAAGGCTAGGCTAACAATTATCACCCGTGTAAGAGGAAAGAATAACAGGAAGATGGATAATTACTAGAATTGTAAAAATAATTTTTACGATTATTTTTAAAACAGCTTTTATAAATCTAAACCTTCAGTTCAACCTAGATGCTTACTATATACTTACATGTACATATGTATAAGTTTTACCTTTGTATGTATTCAAGTTTTGTCTGCACAGTATTTCTTTCTCAACTTTCTAAAATATTTTATTTAAGTTTTTTTTTCTTGCATATACTTTTTTTTAATTAATTAATTTTTTTTATTGCTTAAAGTATTACAAAGAGTATTACATATGTCTCCTTTTTTTCCCCCCCGCCCTTGACAATCCCCTGGCCTCCCCTACCCCCCAGTGTCTTATGTCCATTGGTTATGCTTACATGCATGCATACAAGTCCTTCGGTTGATCTCTTACCCGCCCCCCTCCTGCCCTCCCACCCTGCCCGGCCTTCCTGCTATAGTTTGACAATCTGTTCGAGGCAGCTCTGCCTCTGTATCTATTTTTGTTCATAAGTTTATAATGGTCTTTATTATCCAAAAATTAGTGAGATCATGTGGTATTTTTCCTTCATTGACTGGCTTATTTCACTTAGCATAATGCTCTCCAGTTCCATCCATGCTGTTGCAAATGGTAAGAGTTCCTTCTTTTTTACAGCAGCATAGTATTCCATCGTGTAGATGTACCACAGCTTTCTAATCGATTCATCTACAGATGGGCACTTAGGCTGTTTCCAGATCTTAGCTATGGTGAATTGTGCTGCTATGAACATAGGGGTGCATATATCCTTTCTGATTGGTGTTTCTGGTTTCTTGGGATATATTCCTAGAAGTGGGATCACAGGGTCAAATGGGAGTTCCATTTTTAGTTTTTTGAGGAAACTCCATACTGTCTTCCATAGTGGCTGCACCAGTCTGCATTCCCACCAGCAGTGCACAAGTGTTCCTTTTTCTCCACATCCTCTCCAGCACTTGTCGTTTGTTGAATTGTTGATGATAGCCATTCTGACAGGTGTGAGATGGTACCTCATTGTTGTTTTGATTTGCATCTCTCGGATGATTAGCGACTTTGAGCATGTTTTCATATGTCTCTTGGCTTTCTGAATGTCCTCTTTTAAAAGGTGTCTATTTAGGTCCTTTGCCCATTTTTTGATTGGAATGTTTTTTTTTTAATTAAATCTTTATTATTCAGATTATTACATTTGTTCCTCTTTTTTCCCCCCATAACTCCCCTCTTCCCAGTTCCCACCCCACCCTCCGCCCTCACTCCCCACCCACTGTCCTCATCCATAGGTGCACGATTTTTGTCCAGTCTCTTCCCGCATCTCCCACACCCCTTTCCCCCCCAAGAATAGTCAGTCCATTCCCTTTCTATGTCCCTGATTCTATTATAATCACCAGTTCATTCTGTTCATCAGATTATTTATTCACTTGGTTCTTAGATTCACTTGATAGATGCATGTTTGTTGCTCTTAATTTATATCTTTACCTTTTTCTTCTTCTTCCTCTTCTTAAAGGATACCTTTCAGCATTTCATATAATACTGGTTTGGTGGTGATGAACTCCTTTAGCTTTTCCTTATCTGTGAAGCTCTTTATCTGACCTTCAATTCTGAATGATAGCTTTGCTGGATAAAGTAATCTTGGTTGTAGGTTCTTGCTACTCATCACTTTGAATATTTCTTGCCACTCCCTTCTAGCCTGCAAAGTTTCTGTTGAGAAATCAGCTGACAGTCGTATGGGTATTACCTTGTAGGTAACTGAGTTTCTTTCTCTTGCTGCTTTTAAGATTCTCTCTTTGTCTTTTGCTCTTGGCATTTTAATTATGATGTGTCTTGGTGTGGTCCTCTTTGGATTCCTTTTGTTTGGGGTTCTCTGCGCTTCCTGGACTTGTAAGTCCATTTCTTTCAACAGGTAGGGGAAGTTTTCTATCATTATTTCTTCAAATAGGTTTTCAATATCTTGCTCTCTCTCTCTTCTTCTGGCACCCCTATAATTCAGATGTTGGTACGCTTGAAGCTGTCCCAGAGGGTCCTTACACTATCTTCGTATTTTTGGATTCTTTTTTCATTTTGCTTTTCTGGTTGGGTGGTTTTTGCTTCTTCTCATTTCAAATCTTTGACTTGATTCTTGCGCTCCTCTGGTCTGCTGTTGGGAGTCTGTATAATATTCTTTATTTCAGTCAGTGTATGCTTAATTTCTAGTTGGTTATTTATCACAACATCGAGGGTCTCATTAGATTTCTTGTAGATCTCATTAAGTTTATTGGCAGTTTTTAGAAAATTATTGAAAGACCTTAAAAGTGTGATTTTGAGCTCTATATCTTCCATTTCTGACATTTGCGTCCTGTTTCTTTGTCTCCGCATTTTTTTATGTTTTCTTGGTGCACCCCCTAGTGGTCTTTGTGGGGAGTCTTGTTGTTGTTAAGCCTTGATTGTTGTAGGTAATACTGGGGGGTGGGGGGGAGTTGACCTCCAGGCCAAGTGACTGTGAGAATCAGCTGTGTCTGCAGTGGGAGAACTTTTGTCCTCTAGGGAGGTGCTAATCTAGCCCTTGCCTGAGGCTATCCGGCTAATGGCTCTGTGCAGGGTTTGGGCAGGGCGGGGTCCCAGGGGATCAACAGGGCTGACGGATCAAGCAGTTAAGGCTGCTCTCAGTCCCGTCCCCAGGGGCTCTGCCTCTCAGAGTCCCAGCAACTGCTGCAAACCTCGGAGAGAAAGCTGCCCTCGAGTTCCGACCGATGCCAGACAGTAGTCCCGCTTCTCCCGTTTGAGTCTGGGTCCCTAGAGACTCGCCCAGATCTGGAGCTCAGAGCCTGAGACTCCCTCCTGATTGAAACAGACAACCGCGTCCTCAGCCGCCAGCCCGCTCCACGTACACCTCTGCACCTTAGTACTTGACTTCCACACTGCGCCTCCTCTGAGTCCGGAGAAAGGTTGTTTCCCCAGGTTAGGGATTAACAGGACTAAGGAAGAGAATAAATCAGTAAATCCCCCTAGTGTTACAGAAATACCATGTACTACTTATGAAGGACTTGGACTAAGACTGTTGGCAATAAATTTGGGACTTGTTGGGCCACATCCCCAGGGGTCTGCGCATCAGGGGAAGCACCAAAGCCTATACCCCTGGAGCCCCACCGACACAGGGCAGTCCCAGGGAAGGCAAGCAGCGAGGCTGGGAGGACATAACCTTTACTGGGTAGGAGAATCTCCTTCAGTCACTTCCTCGTAGCTTATCAGTAGAGCAGTGACCTTGTAACGGAAACACAGAGATTAACCTAGACAAGATTAAAACCAACAGAACTAGATAGAGACAGGATTTTTGGCAAAGGTCAGATAAGAAACAAGGAACTGTAAAACGTTACCCAAAACATACCATGATGTGATTGCTTATAGGATCAAATGGTATAAATATATATGTAATAGGAGAATAAAAAAAGAACCTCGCTATGCTGATCAACCAAACGCTGCCTCCGTGTCCTTCCTTCTTCGCCAACTCCGTCCACACCTTTGGGAACCCCTGGACCTGCTGGGGCAGGACCCCAACAGTTTTCAACTTTTTCATTCTTGTAATCTCTTTACCCACTGTTATCTCTAAAGAACTAGTCCAATTTCATAAATGCCAAGCTGGTTAAGGCCTTCATTCAGACTGCACTGCAGCTCTGCCTCTCTCTCAGCTCAATCATGTTTCCTTCAGTTTCTTTCCCTTCTACAGGGAAAGAAACTCTCCCTAATAAACCTGTATGCTAAATTCTGCTTTAGAATCAGCTTCTTTTGAAACCCAACCTCTAACATGTACATCCCAGCATCTGTTAAACTAATGCCACTAAAAGGTAATCTGATAAGAGGTTATCCTCTCCAAACACAAATTGTATTTTTTAAAATATATTTTTACTGATTTCAGAGAGGAAGGGAAAGGGAGAGATAGAAACATCAATGATGAGAAATAATCATGGATCGGCTGCCTCCTGCACACCCCACACTGAGGATCAAGCCTGCAACCCGGGCATGTGCCCTTGAACCCTGACCTCATGGTTCATAGGTCAATGCTCAACCACTGAGCAACACTGGGTGGGCAACACAAATTGTATTTTAATAAGTTCTCAAAGTGAAAACTCTCCCTAGGAAGGAGACTCTAACAATGAAATAAATACAAGTGCTAGCCTCTAGTGTGGCTTAGGAGATCAATACACATTTTGTGAATTGATTTTTAAAGACTATTTTAAGAACCATTTATAAATTTCAATTATAATAATTTGTGTGTGTAGTATTTTAGTCTTTTTTGAGGTTGTTTTTTTTCCAGGAATACTGGACATCCATGATCTAGTAGGCAGCTACCATTTTCTATGAATACAAAGTGGTGACAGAATTCCTATTCTCATGAAGCTCTTAGTCTAACAGGTTCAACAGGTATCAAAATAATTAAAAGTGCAATGAAAGCACAGAGGTAATGATTCTGCCTATTGGAGAATGAGAGAACCAGAAAACGTCTCAGAGGGAGTCGCATATAAACTGACCTCTAAAGAATAAACAGAAAGTTCTTTATAGAAATAGGTGTGGAAGTGGGGGAGGGGGCTCTATAGGCCAAGGGATTATATGGTATAGGTGACAGATATAGTTTAGATAGTTTAAGTGGTGTGGCAGGGACATTAGACTAGCAAAAGTTGTTTCAAACCAGATTGAAAAGGGCTTTGAATGCCATGCTTAAGGGTTAAAAGTTATCTTATAAAGCAGCCATCCTATCTAATAAAAGAGAAACATGGTAATTGGCGTACGACCGCTACCCTTCCAATGGGCTAATCAGCGAGATATGCAAATTAACTGCCAGCCAAGATGGCGGCCGGCAGCCAGGCAGCTTGAAACTAACATGAGGCTTGCTTGCTTCAGTGACGGAGGAAACCAACGTTCCCCGCCTGCCTTGCCGGCCTCTGAGCCTGCAGTCTGAAACATTGTAACAAGTATAGAAGATAAACGAAACCCCAGAAACCAGCTTTCAGTGAGCCGGGATCTCAGAGCTGGAGTTGATACAGTGTATCGATTATAGAACCCAAACAAACCAGATACCTGCTTTCAGCAGCTGAGGCCTCAGAGCTGGAGCCAGAGCTAAAGCTGGCCCAGAATAAAAAAAAAAAAAAGGAGCAGTTGGGAGCTTCAGTCACCCGCAAGCCTGAAAACAGCCCTCAGCCCCCCACCCAGACTGGCCAGGCACCCCAGTGGGGACCCCCACCCTGATCCAGGACACCCTTCAGGGCAAACCAGCCAGCCCCACCCATGCACCAGGCCTCTATCTAATATAGTAAAAGGGTAATATGCCTCCCAGCACCGGGATCAGCGTGACAGGGGGCAGCGCCCAAACCCCCTGATCGCTTTGCGGCTCTGTGTGTGACACGCTGCGGCGCCTCAAACCCGCTCCCCCCCCACGGGCTCTGCTCTGTGTGTGAAGGGGTAGAGCCATAACCTCCCCATCGGCCCTGCCCTGAGTGTGAGAGTGGTGACGCCCCAACCCCCTGATCGGCCCTGCTCTGTGGGTGATAGTGGGCGGCGCCCCAACCACCGCTCCCACCACGGGCCCTGCTCTGCGTGTGGTGGGGTAGAACCATAACCTCCCCATCGGCCCTGCCCTGAGTGTGACAGTGGCGGTGCCCCAACCTCCTGATTGGCCCTGCTCTGTGGGTGATAGAGGGCAGCGACCCAACTCCCTGATCCGCCCTGCTCTGTGCATGACAGGGGGCAGTGCCCCAACTCCCCAATCGGCCCTGCTCTGAGCCCAACCAGGGGCTGCACCTAGGGATTGGGCCTGGCCTCTGCCACCCGGGAGCAGGCCTAAGCCAGCAGGTCGTTATCTTCCGAGGGGTCCCAGACTGCGAGAGGGCACAGGCCAGGCTGAGGGACCCTCTTTCCCCACCATTTTTGTGCACCGGGCCTCTAGTCTAATATATTTAGGTAAGAGTCACATGATCAGATTTACGTTTAAGAATAATTCTGGCAGGAAAATAGAGGATGAGTATGAGCAAGAGAGTAGAAATAGGAAAACCAATAAGGGTTACTCTTTCTAAATGGATGCGGAATATCAAGGATTTGTACCAAGCAGGAAGAATCATGTAGTGTCACATGAGAAAATAACCCCAAGAAAGAGGTCAGTTAAAATGGAATCAGTCACAGGTTCTCATTAGGATCCCTTGGGAGACTTTTTTTTTTTAAAGGATACTCAGGTCTCACCTCTTTCTAATTAAATCAGACTCACTAGAGTGACACACCAGGCATTGGAATTTTTTAAAAATTATCAGACGATTCTAATATGTAATCAGGGTTGAAAACCTCCAGCACAACCCATAAATGAGGAGTCTAAGGAAAACAGTTCTAGGCATGGATATCTCAATGGACTGTGTCATTCTGGGGCACTGAGAAAGCTAATTAATGTATATTATTTGTTGATAACACTTTAAACAGAAAATGGCACCTGCAAAATGCTCTTGTAGCATATTTATTCACAAAGTTTACTGTGAACTGATACTAATTTAAAAAAAAGTATGTCTTTGCATAAGAATCAAACAAATTCATAATCCTGTCCTAAACTAGGACTACCCATACCTTGCTCTAAATCAGAAAAGAGCAATAATTGATAAGTTAATATCTGTTTTGTTTGGTTAATGACCTATAAAATGTCTATTATAAATGTACTAGGATGTTAAATGTATGCCAGATACATGATGAATATTTTTTTAAAAAATATATTTTATTGATTTTTTACAGAGAGGAAGGGAGAGAGACAGAGAGCTAGAAACATCGATGAGAGAGAAACATCGATCAGCTGCCCCCTGCACATCTCCCACTGGGGATATGCCTGCAACCCAGGTACACGCCCTTGACCAGAATCGAACCCGGGAGCTTTCAGTCCGCAGGCCGATGCCCTATCCACTGAGCCAAACCGGTTTTGGCACATGATGAATATTTTAATTTATTTAGCAATAGACATTATACTGCAACATACAAAACGGTAAAGGAAACAAAAAAATTTTTTTATAGTTGGCAGGAGAGTGAAATGGTTAAAGGCATACATTTTGAAGCTAGACAGACCGAGGTTTTGAATCTAGGTTTCTGTCACTTGGTAATTGCGGTTCTTTGAACAAGCAATCTCACATGTTCAAGCTATAATTTCCTGGTCTGTACAATGATGATAATAGGAACTACATCACAGGATTGTTTTGTGAGTTATACTTTAAAATGTATCTAAAGTCCTTAAAATAGTAGTTGGCAGTTCTATGTATACATCTTGGTTCTTGTACTCAAGGAACTACAAAAATAAGACAGGCCAAGACAAGCTGTAATATAAGGCAGTGTTATCTTATTAATAACTAGGGGCCCGGTGCACGAAATTCATGCACTGGGTGTGGGGGAGGGGGGGAGAGTGTCCCTCAGCCCAGCCTGCCCCCTCTCACATACTGGGAGCCCTCAGGCGTTGACCCCCATCACCCTCCGATCGCCTGATCGGCCCCTTGCCCAGGCCTGACGCCTCCGCCAGAGGTGTCAGGCTTAGACAGGGGACCCCCATCTCCCCCCGATCACTGGTTCTGGCCCCCGCCCAGGCCTGAGGCCTCTGGCCCAGGAATCATGCCTGGGCAGAGGACCCCCATCTCCCTCTGATCGCTTGCTCCACCCCCTGCCCAAGCCTGACGCCTCTGACCCAGGCTTCAGGCCTGGGCAAGGGGACCATCATATCCCCCCAATCCCCGGCTCCGCCCCCCACCCAGGCCTGATGCCTCGGCCAGAGGAGTTGACCCTCATCACCCTCCGATCACCAATCACCGGATCGGCCTCTTGACCAGGCCTGAGGCCTCCGGCAGAGGTGTCAGGCCTGAGCAGGGGACCCCCAGCTCCCCGCGGTTGCAGGCTCCACCCCTGCCCAGGCCTAACGCCTCTGGCCTAGGCGTCCGGCCCGGGCAGCGGGGACCTGCAGTGGCAGCGGGAGGCGCCGCGATCGTGGGCTTTGCTTTGGGCCCAGGCAAGGGACCCCTAGCTCCTGGGACTGCCAGCTTCGACCGTGCCCAGCTCCCATCGCTGGCTCCACCCCTACTTCCTGCTATCACTGGCCAGGGCGGCAAAGGCGCCTGATTCTCCGATCATGGCTGGGGGGCAGGGCAAAGGCGGCCCCAGGGCCGCCTTTGCCCTGCCCCCCAGCTCTTAGCTCACCCCTGGGTTTGCGATCACTGTCAGTGGCAGGGGGCTTCTTCCTGCTTTCCCTTTCGCCTCCCTGCATTGTGCCTACATATGCAAATTAGCCGCCATCTTGTTGGCAGTTAACTGCCAATCTTAGTTGGCAGTTAATTTGCATATAGCCCTGATTAGCCAATGAAAAAGGTATCGCCGTACGCCAATTACCATTTTTCTCTTTTATTAGTGTAGATGACATAATAGTTAATGCATCAATTAGAAATCTTTCAGTTTCAAAAAATAAAAACTACCTCTAGCTATCTTAAGAAAAGAGGATATCTATGGAAAGGATATCAGGGATCCATAGATTCTGCAGGAAGCTGAGGACAGGCTTAGAAAGAAACGCTTAGAAACCCAAGGAACTGCAGATGACCAAGAAGCTGGAGGCACAATTGTTTTTTAGCATGAACAGGCTAAATGAAGACTGCTGCCTGAGGATACTAAGCAGAAATGAAATCTAACCATGTGTTTGGGGACACTGTCACCCTGAAATAAGACTTCCCACAACAGAAAGATCTCCTTCATTAAATTGAGAAGCTGCCACCAGGTGCAGGACAGCCAGAAAAAAACCTACAAAAATGTTCATCCTGAATACTAGCAGTCATTGTACTGAACAATACCAGGCATTTAGGGCTTCAGGTGGTATCTCATTAATCCTCACAACCATCATGAGGAAAATAGTCTTATTACCATGTCTATTTTTATAGATGAGAAAACCAAATCTCTGTGAGGTTAATTCGCCTAAGGTTCCACAATCAACAAGTGGTAAAAAAGAAATTCAAATCCAGAAAGTCTGATTCAAGAGGTTAGGTATACAGCTATTAGTTCCTCCAAGAGGAGGGGAAAGGTCACACCACATCTGGCTAGATAAGGAAATACATTATCAAGAAGGCTTTTTGAATTGAATAGATTGGGTGGGTATCTATCAGGCACTAGATATTTATCTATCTTTAAAAAATGGGTAGATTTAAAAAATTTACACAATAAATACAAGAAAAACTAGACAATACAGTTAAGCAGAAAGTAATTTCTGTGATTTTGCAACCTAAGGATAACCAAGAGCAATATTTTGGTAATTAATATTCTTGGAATAGTCTTCGGGATTTTATCGTTTGGTCTATCCTATGTTGCAGACATTTCTTCCCAGGTTTTGTTTACTTTTTAACTTTGTGTAGTTTATTTTTAAATATCTAGGCACATTTTTGTCTTACATAAACAGAGCCATACTATTTTTGTTATTTATTCATTTGGGGGGGCGGGGGAGGAAGGGTGACAGGGAAGGGAGAGAGTAAATGAGAGGAAAGAAGGGAGGTTGATTTTAATTGACTTTATTTTATTTTTTAGAGAGGGAGAGAGGAACAGAAAGGGAGAAAGAGAAATATTGCTGTGAGAAACACTGATCTGCTGCCTCCTGCAGGTCCCCAACCAGGGATCAAGCCCTGCAACCCAGGCCTGTGCCCTGACCAGAATCAAACTGGCGACCTCCTGGTGCCTGGGAGGACATTCAACCAAATGAGCTACACCGGCCAGGGTTCGCTGGCTGATTCTTATATATGCCCTGACCAGGGATCATATTCCAACCTTGGCATATTGGGACAGCACTCTTAACCAACTTAGCTACCCAGCCAGGGCACAACCATACTGTTTTAGTTAACTTGTTTTTTCTACCCAACAAGATATAGTATCTTCCCAAGTCAGTAAGAATGTCTCTACAACAGTGGCTTTCAAATTGTATGGTCTTAGGATTATTTTATACTCTTAAAAAATTTTTTTTTAATTTCTTTCAGAGGAGAGAGAGAAAGAAACATCAATGATGAGAGAATCATTGATTGGCTGCCTCCTGCACGTCCCACACTGGGTATCGAGCCTGGACATATGCCCTGACCAGGAATCGAACCATGACCTTCTGATTCATAGGATGATGCTCGATCACTGAGCCATGCTGGCTGGGCTATACATTACTTTTGTTTATATTCACTTTACTTTTTATTTTTTTAGTATTAAAAATTATTTTTATGATTTGAAGATCTGACTTAACCTAATGCCAAAGAGTTAACTCTTTATTATTTTCTAAAAGGAGCTTTATTATTTTCCCCTTTATTAAAAACATAAATTTTAAAATGATGTTTTGCAAACAACTTAAAACTACAGATGAAGCTAAAGTAGCTCTTGACCATCTTCCTCTCCTTCCGGTTTTCAGAGCAAACTACCATTTGTTCTCTTTCCTTTCAGGATGTTTCCTTCGCATTTAAATTTATGTAAGCCTAAACATAAGGTTTGTGGCTACTTGACTGTCTTTTCCCCTCCTCCCTTGTTAGCTTGATCTTTCTACATAGATCTATACCTTGTTCTTTTTAAGAGATGCACGGTGTCCCATAATGCAGGTTACCATGTTAATTGTATCTTCCCTCCACCGACGAATAGGTTCCCAATTTTTCGCTATTTCTTCACCGCCAGTCCCCAAAACGCTGGGGCCTGAGTTTCATTGTGCGCATGCGCAAGTGCCCACGGGTTACCTTCCTAAAGACGTGATGGCTTCGAGTCCTTTTTCACTTTGATGGGCTCCCGGGAACCGCAGCAGGTACGTTGAGAGACAACACACACCTACACCAACGACCCGGCCAGGAGACCCTGGCCCCGGCTTTTTTTTCCCCTTTCACAACGGACGCCGATTTTTTTTATTTTATTATTATTATTTTTTTACCTCGTAGATGCAACAGTTCCCTGCACCGAAACCAGACACACAACCTTCAGCCACCGAGCTCTACGACTAAAAAAGTAGGGAAGGAAGACCCACGCGCCCCGAGAACCCTGACGCCTGCTTCCGGGAAGCGCACCGGAAGCCGCTGTTCGATTCTGCGTCAAATTCGACTCCAGGCGCCGTCGTAAAAGTGTCGTCTCGCGCCTCTGGAACCGGCCACAGGTCTCCGCTCGCCTCCGGCCGGGGGTCTGCAGCTGCAGGCGTCGGTTCCCCTCAAGATGGCGGACGAGGAGGCCAGGGGCGTGGAGAGGATGGAAGTCGGCCCGGACTTGCCCCAGACCCCGCAGGGACTGGCATCTGTAAGTCCGCGCGGGCCAGTGCCTTTTGTACCCCCCGTGCCTCCCTGCGGCGCTTCGGAGGATGTGGGGCTGCACCGCTTCGGAGGATGTGGGGCTGCACCGCTCATGGCGGCTCCGGGGAGGGGGAGTCATCGGGATGGATGTGGAAGGCAGCCACCCAATACAAAGTCATCCCTCGCCCACCTTCCTGCTGGCCGGGTCCGCGCAGTAGAATGCCCCTGTCATTTATTAGCGGTGACGAGCTTCAGCATGTCTCCGTCCTGGCGTGGAGGGAACTGGTGATGGTGGTAGCTGGTCTGTGGCGTCGGGGGCTGCGGCGGGCTGGGAGGAAGAGCTATTTTCCCGTAGACGCAGCGTTCCCCCCCTTCCCCCCCCCCCCTTGACGGCTGGAATCCGGGTGCAGCACCTGCTGTTGGGTTGATAGCTGACGGGGCGGGGACCGACAGGGCCAGGGTGTGCTGCCCCTGTCCACTCATGTCAGCTCTGGGCTGCAGGGAAAGATACGAGGTGTAGCAATTGGAGTCCTTGGGCCCAGGATCTGGAGAACCCCGGGCCTCATCCTCAGTGGAGGAGCCCGTCTTCCGTCGCTGCTTTTGCAAGGTGGAAAAGGGACTTCCAGACATTTCCAGCCAGAGAAATACCATGAATGAATATCGGGATCTATAGGTGGAAAGAATGGGAAGGCAAGAGAGAGTGAGCAAATTTGAGCCCGTCGCCTGGCTGCAGAGAGAAAGCCGACAGAGGTTAGGCGTAAGCAGTAACATTAGGTAATAGTCTGGATGTCTAGTGGGGAGATACGTAGGGAATATTAAAATAATTGGTTGTGGCATGATGTTGACTTTTGTCAGGTGGTGTTTCTTCTTGCATGCAGGAAAGTGTAGGCTATACACCTCTTCCTGCAGTTTCTTTGGTTTGTAGTTTTAGTGGAAGCTTTCTTGGAGTATTTGAATACCGCAGACACTTGAGCATTGTTTTATGAGAGAACAGAGCGAACTCCAGAAATAAGAGTCCACCCCAGGGACTGGCCAGTTTGGCTGGGAGATAGAAACCAGGTAGGGAGGGAGTTGGAATAAGGGTTGGGCCACATAGCTGTGGCAGTGCTTGCAGCTATCCCCTATCCCAAATAGTAATTCAACCTCACTTCACTGCTGGTACGGAAGGAGGGAGCATCTATCCTACCTAATAAAAGAGAAACATGATAATTGGCATGTGACCGCTACCCTTCCCATTGGCTAATCAGGGCGATATGCAAATTAACTGCCAGCCAAGATGGAGGCTGGCAGCCAGGCAGCTTGAAACTAACATGAGGCTTGCTTGCTTCAGTGATGGAGGACTCCAACATTCCCCACCTACCGCTGCAGGCCTCTGAGCTTGCAGTTTGAAACATGGTTACAAAAACAGAAGCTAAACAAAACCCCAGAAACCATCTTTCAGCTAGCCGGGATCTCAGACCTCGAGTTGATACAGAGTTTCGATTGTAGAACCTAAACAAACCAGGTACCTGCTTTCAGGAGCTGAGGCCTAAGAGCTGGAGCCTCAGAGCTAAAGCTGGCTCAGAATAAAAAAGAGAAAAGAAAAAAAGGAGCAGTTGCGAGCTTCAGTCCCAGCCTGAAAACAGCCCTCAGCCCCTCACCCAGACTGGCCAGGCACCTCAGTGGGGACCCCCACCGTGAAGGGTGTGTGACCAGCTGCAAACAGCCATCATCCCCTCATCCAGGCTGGCCAGGTACCCCAGTGGCGACCCCCACCCTGATCCAGGACACCCTTCAGGGCAAACCAGCCAGCCCCCACCCATGCACCAGGCCTCTATTCTATATAGTAAAAGGGTAATATGCCTCCCAGCACCGGGATCAGCGGAGCCGCGAGGTCTCCCAGCACTGGGATCAGCATGACAGGGGGCAGCGCCCAAACCCCCTGATCGCCCTGTGGCTCTGTGTGTGACAGGGGGCGGGGCCACAACCTCCCTATCCGCCCTGCTCTGTTCCTGACAGGGGAAGGCGCCCCAACCCCCTGATCGGCCCTGCTCTGTGCCTGATATGGGGGAGCTCCCCAACCTCCTGATCGCTCTGCGGCTCTGTGTGTGACAGGGTGCGGCACCCCAACCCCCCCATCCCCGGGCCCTGCTCTGTGTGTGATGGGGTAGAGCCATAACCTCCCCATCGGCCCTGCCCTGAGTGTGCGAGTGGTGGCACCCCAACCCCCTGATCGGCCCTGCTCTGTGGGTGATAGAGGGCGGCGCCCCAACCCCCCCACCCCACGGGCCCTGCTCTGTGTGTGATGGGGTAGAGCCATAACCTCCCCATCGGCCCTGCCCTGAGTGTGACAGTGGCGGTGCCCCAACCCCCTGATGGGCCCTGCTCTGTGCATGACAGGGGGGAGCTCCCAAACCCCCTGTTCGACCCTGCTCTGTGCATGACAGGGGGGAGCTCCCCAACCCCCTGATCGGCCCTGCTCTGTGCGTGACAGGGGGCAGCGCCCCAACCCCCTGATTGGCCCTGCTCTGTGCGTGACGGGGTGGCGCCGCAACCTCCCCATCAACCCTGCCTTGAGTGTGACAGGGGACAGTGCCCCAACCCCCCAATCGGCCCTACCCTGAGCGTGACTGAGGGTGGCATCGCAACCTCCCAATCCGCCCTGCTCTGTGCATGACAGGGTTCGGCGCCCCAATTCCCCAATCGGCCCTGCTCTGAGCCTGACCAGGGGCTGCACCTAGGGATTAGGCCTGCCCTCTGCCACCCGGGAGCAGGCCTAAGCCAGCAGGTCGTTATCTCCCGAGGGGTCCCAGACTGTGAGAGGGCACAGGCCGGGCTGAGGTAGCCTCCCTCCCCCCCCCCCCCCCCCGAGTGCACAAATTTTTGTGCACCAGGCCTCTACTCTGAGATAATAAGAAATGAGAAGAGGGGAAAAGTTTGGAAGCAGTTGTAAACATCTGGTTTCAATGGTAGCTTGTGCTTTGTACATCTTAGAGGTAATGGAGAAACTGCGTGCTGTGGACAGAAGTGTTACTGTAATTTTGCATTGCTAAAGATGACGAGTGTTTATTTAAAGCTTTGATGTATTCCTTCCAAGTAGTATAGTAAAATCTCATCAACCTGGACTTCACTTATTTGGCATTGGAGATAATGGTACAGGAATCGAGCTAGAGTTACGTTGCAAACTCTACTTCAAGAAATGTTAGATTTCATTGTAAGGCTTTGGATTTTGCAAAGTAGCAGGTAGATTCCAAGAGAGGTGCAAAAGCTTCAGGGAAGTCACAGTCCAGTGGCACAGATAAGACAAGCGATCAAATGATTTTAATACAAGATAGGGTGATATAAGTGGATGAAGACTTGTGACTGTTAAGCCTCATGATCACTTTTTTGGCTTGGATTTCTCTACTTGAGGATCCCAGATAGCATCTTACTTTTCTTTTATTTTTAAATCTACTATCTTTAATTTTATCCTAACTGGAGTAAGATTCTGGCTTTCCAGATTACTTCTTCTTTGCTATGAAGCAAAACAAGCTCAACGATTCTTTGACATTTGAATAATTTGTATTTTAAATCAACATGGGGAGGCAGGTAAAACAAAACTAATAAATATGGGAGTGTTGCAGAGGTTTAAGAACTCTTACCAACTCCACTAGAGTTTTGTTTATGGTTATAGTTCTTGCTATCCTTAAATCAAACTTCCTTCTTAGTTCCTTGGTCATTTTTCTGTCATGTTGCTATCAACATGTATGAAGGCTATCAAATTCTTAGTATCACCTAACACAATTATAGTGAGATAATAGGTATGAATTATTGGACATTTATAAAAGCCATTGCTTGATAATGATTAGGGTAATTGATTCTGTAGATCAGCATCCCCTACTAATTTTGAAGTCCTGGTCTTGTGGGCCACACATTGAGTAAGACTAAGCTAGACAATTGGAAGTTCTCAGTACAGACTTGACATTGTGGGGAGGGATAAGATCTTTGAGGAGGAAAGTGTGTGTGTATGTGTATATGCGTATATAGGAACATACATACAGAGAGACAGACGGACATGGAGTAAGACAGGGTAAAGGGGGAGAGAGAGAGAAGGAGGCGGAACAGGAATGGTTGAATTTCAGGGGCAGAAGATGGAGGAAAAACCAGGGAAGGACCAGGGAGTAGCCAAGCAGGAATGAGGTGAGAGTAGCGTAGTGTCTAGAAGAGGGTGGTTTACTAGGTCCAGGAAGATGAGGACTGAGAAAAATTGGAAATTCAGATAGTATATGGGGTGGTCTAACACAGCTTTTAGCTTCTGTCTTCTTCAACTGGACTTTCATAAGTCCATCTCAGAAGATTTTCCTGGCGTGGTACTTTTCTTTTTCCTGTCTATACTCTCTGCCTATGTGATTTATTTTGTTCTATGGCTATAAATACCACCTGTATGCATTCAGTTCCCAAATTTAGGTCATCTCACTTCTGAGCTCCAGAATCACAAATCCAACTACCTACTTGACATATCCACTTGGATGTCTAAGTGTTTCAAATAGGGGAGCAATTAGGAAGCCACTACAGTGACTTATCCACGCCATAGGTGATGGTGGCTTGTATGAGAGAGATCACTGGAGATGGAAAGCAGAGGTTGGATTCGAGAGAGAATTTGGAAGTATGGCAGAAACAGATTTGCTTGTGGATTGAGCATGAGGCAAGAGGGAAGAAACAGATGACATCTGGATCCCCAGTGTTTGGCTTAAGCATTCATGGCCATAGTTGTGTCATATACTGAGGAATGACCAGATTTTGGGAGGGGGAAACAGGGAGGCAGATCAAGAGTTTTGTTATTCCTGTCTCAGTAGATGAAACTTCCATAATAGCTCTTGAACACAAACAATTCTGTGTCTCCACTCCACCTCTCTAGTCATAGTCACCATCTATTGCTAGGCAACTGCAGTGGCCTCCTAACTGGCTTCATTGCTTCCATTTTGCCCTGTTTCAGTCCATTCTCCTCTTAGCAACCAGAGTAAATCTTTTTAAGACTAAATCATATTCATGTCAGTTTCCTGCCTAAATTCTTTGGTGATTTTCCATTGTGTTTGGAATAAAATCTAAATGCATTACAAGTCATTCAAGATCCTGCCTGATCGGCCTCTACATGTCCTCTAATTTCTTGTTAGTTTCTTCTCTCAGTGTTAGCCACCTGGCCTGCTAGTTTCTAAAACGAGCCCATGCTGTATCTTGCTTCAGGGCCTATGCCTTTGCTTGCTGTTTTTTTGCCCCCTCCTTAGAGTATTTTTCTTCTGTTTTTTCTTGATACCCTGTCTAAAAGATGGGTTCCTCTTACTCTTTGTCAAAGTATCCTGTTTATTTCTTCTACTGTACTTATTATAATCTGTAATTACTGTATTATCTTTATTTACTTATTTAAATGTCTGTCTTTCCTGCCAGAATGTAAGCTCCATGAAGGCAAGGATCATGTCTCACTGTATACTGATATATACCAGTATGTGCTTTATATAGCAGACATTTACATACTCTTTGTGAATAAATGAGGATCAACATTAGTGATTTATTTTAGCAAGAATGGTAGTGATTGGGGGAAGGAGGACAGAAGTAGGGAGCATATTGGGATAATGGCTAACCTTGGAGTCCAGACTGAACAGGGAGCTAAGGAAAGCGAAGGGAATTGGTGGGATTTAAGGTATTAAAGTTATGATGTTGACATAAATTGAAGGACTGAATGTTATGGTCAGAAAGAGGAAATTTGGAGTTTTAGAACATGGAGGCACATCAGGTGCTTGTGATGGCAGAGCCAGGTTTAGATGTGCCTCTATGTTCCTATAGCATCCTTTTCATACTCTTGTATATAGCATATCTCAGGCTCTACTCATAACTACCTATTTACTGTCTGTCTTTTGTTCTAGATAATAAACTCCTTGATAATACAAACTGTTTCCTGTTCACATCAGTATCTCCACTACCTACAACATTGCTTCAGAATTGTTATTGAATATATGAATGAATGAATGAGGAGACACTAGCTGAGGTAGAGTGGAGGTGAAGGAAATAGGAGTTGAGAAGGTTAAGAGTTTATAAGGCTAAAAAGTTTAAAATTGAATAGGGAGGATTTAAAAAAATTTTTTTATTGATTTTTTTTTTTTTTTTTTTTTTTTTTTTACAGAGAATGGAAGGGAGAGGGATAGAGAAATAGAAACATAGATGAGCGAGAAACACACCCCCTACTGGGGATTGAGCCTGAAACCTGGGTATGTGCCCTGATCAGGAATCAAACCTAACTGGTGACCTCCTGGTTCATGGGTTGATGTTCAACCACTGAGCAACACCAGCTGGGTATTGTTTTACTTACTTATTTATTGATTTATCCTCACCCAAGGATATTTTTTTCATTGCTTTTTAGAGAGAGTGGAAAGGAGGGAGGGGGAGAGAGACAGAAGGGAGAGAGAGAGAGAGAAACATTGATGTGAGAGAGCCATGTTAATTGGTTGCCACCTGCACATACAAGTGCATATGCGACTGAGGACCGGGGATAAAACCTGCAACCTAGGTACATGCCCTTGACTAGGAATTGAACCCGAGACCCTTTGGTGCTCAGGCTGATGCTCTATCCACTGAGCCATGCTGGCAGGGCAAATAAGAGATTTTATCTATATCTATATCTATATCTATCTATCTATATATATATATAAATTTAAATTCTTTATTGTTGGAAAATAGGGAGGATTTTTAAAAAATATTATTGAGGCCTCCTGGTGTGGTTCAGGGGTTAAGTGTTGACCTGTGAACCACGAGGTCACAGTTCAATTACTGGTTGGGACATGCTCTGGTTATGGGCTCGGTTCCCAGTAGGCGGCATGCAGGAGGCATCTGATTAATGATTCTTTCTCGTCATTGATGTTTCTATCTCTCTCCCTTTCCCTTCCTTTCTGAAATCAGTACAGATATAAAAAAAATCTTATTGAGGTATAAGTTATCTATCTATAATAATAAAAGGGTAATATGCTAATTAGATCTGACGTCATTCTGGATGAAGCCGGGGCCAGAGGGAAGCCAGGTGCTTGTGGGTGGCCAAAGGGAAGCAAGCCCAGGTACTGGGTGCCAGTGGGAGGCTGGTGCCAGCAGCCGGGGGAAGGAAGGCCTACTCTTGCATGAATTTTGTGCATCAGGCCTCTAGTCCTATCTAATAATAGAGAAACATGGTAATTAACCGTAACTTCGCTACCTTTCCCATTGGCTAATCAGGGTGATATGCAAATTAACTGCCAACCAAGATGGTGGCCAGCAGCCAGGCAGCTGAAGCAAACAGGAGGCTTGCTTGCTCCAGTGACGGAGGAAGCCAAGGTTCCCCGCCGGCCGCTGCCGGCCTCTGAGCTGCAGTCTAAGAAACAATGTTGCAATTATAGAAGCTAAACAATCCCCAGAAACCTGCTTTCAGCCAGCCGGCCTCAGAGCTGGAGCTGAAACAGTGTTTCAATTATAGAATCCAAACAAACCCAGAGACCTGCTTTCAGCAGCCGAGGTCTCAGAGCTGGAGCCGAGCCTCAGAGCTAAAGCCGGCTCTCAGCTCCAGTGACAGCCATAGAAGGTAAATAAATCCCAGAATAAAAAAAGAAAAAGAAAAAAAGGAGAGGTTGGGAGCTTCAGTTGCCTGCCAGCCTGAAAACGGCCCTCAGCCCTCACCCAGACTGTCCAGGCACCCCAGTGGGGACCCCCACCCTGAAGGGGGTGTGACCAGATGCAAACAGCCATCATCCCCTCATCCAGGCTGGCCAGGCACCCAAGCGGGACCCCCACCCTGATCCAGGACACCCTTCAGGGCAAACCAGCTGGCCCCCACCTGTGCACCAGGCCTCTATCCTATATAGTAACAGGGTAATATGCCTCCCAGCACCGGGATCAGCGGAGCCGCGAGGCCTCCCGGCACTGGGATCAGCGTGACAGGGGCCAGCGCCCAAACCCCCTGATCGCCCTGTGGCTCTGTGTGTGACAGGGGGCGGGGCCACAACCTCCCTATCCGCCCTGCTCTGTTTGTGACTGGGGAAGGCACCCCAACCTCCTGATCAGCCCTGCTCTGTGCCTGATATGGGGGAGCTCCCCAACCCCCTGATCGCCCTACGGTTCTGTGTGTGACAGGGTGCCGCTCCCCAACCCCCTGATCAGCCCTGCTCTGTGGGTGACAGGGTGTGGAGCCCAACCCCCCCCCCCCCCCCATGGGCCCTGCTCTGTGTGTGACGGGGTAGAGCCATAACCTCCCCATTGGCCCTGCCCTGAGTGTGACAGTGGCGGCGCCCCAACCCCCTGATCAGCCCTGCTCTGTGGGTGACAGGGTGTGGCGCCCCAACCCCCCCCCTCCCCCACGGACCCTGCTCTGTGTGTGACGGGGTAGAGCCATAACCTCCCCATCGGCCCTGCCCTGAGTGTGACAGGGGGGAGCTCCCCAACCCCCTGATCGACCCTGCTCTGTGTGTGACAGGGGGCGGTGCCCCAACCCCCTGATTGGCCCTGCTCTGTGGGTGACAGGGGGTGGTGCCGCAACCTCCCCATCAACCCTGCCTTGAGTGTGACAGGGGACAGTGCCCCAACCCCCCAATCGGCCCTACCCTGAGCGTGACTGAGGGTGGCATTGCAACCTCCCAATCCGCCCTGCTCTGTGCATGACAGGGGGCGGCGCCCCAACTTCCCAATCGGCCCTGCTCTGAGCCCGACCAGGGGCTGCACCTAGGGATTGGGCCTGCCCTCTGCCACCTGGGAGCAGGCCTAAGCCAGCAGGTCGTTATCTCCCGAGGGGTCCCAGACTGTGAGAGGGCACAGGCTGGGCTGAGGGACCCCCTCTCCTCCCCAAGTGCACAAATTTTTGTGCACCGGGCCTCTAGTAGTTATATAATGAGTTTGGTGTTTTTTTTTTTAAAGCATTTGGTACAACCTTTTTTTTTTTTAATGTTAAGTTATACCCTTCTAATAAGCTAAGTGGTTATGGAAATATGCTCTACTAAATAAAGTTACTGAAAAACTCCGGAAGAGTTATACTAGTACTTACCAAAGTGCTTACTTGCTATATGGGAATGACATAGGCCTTGTCCAGATGGAGTTTACTTTAATTACAATTAAGCTTCACCTTATTAGTTTCAATGCAATATCAGCCTAAGGAGAATTTTTTATCCCTGCAAGCCTTGTGTTGGCAAATATGATAAGGAAGTTTACTGTGTCTTCATGACATTGATAAAATAGGCTAGGACAAATATAGAGTCATGTGATAAACAAGGTCCCTCTCTTTTCTTCCCTGTTGAAATACATAAACATGCAGTCAGGATATGGCTTTGAGAACATACTGTCCCTCTTAAACCATTTTCTTTTTCTCCTCCAACCATAAGTTCATGCTCCAATTTTCTAGGCTTTCCTTGAAGTCTTTTGATGAATGAAATCTGCTTTCCTAAACTCTGGGGTACATATCTCATATTCTCTTCCTAAGGCAGAATATGTGTGTACTGTATTAAAAAAAAACAATCACCACCACCAGTGGATAAATTAATAGAGTTGTCCTTCTGTGGTTAATGTCATTACTCATAAATACCAAAAGTTCAAAGGCATTTTAAAAGGTAGTCCATAAAGACACCTTAAGTAGTTATAGCTCCACTCTTCCAAACAAGTCAACTAGACTTTGTTCTGAAGAATGGCATTAAGTAAACTATTAGAAGATGAACTACACTCAAGTAAATAACAGTAAACTCTATCTTTCATCACAATTATATGTGATTGATCTAGGGCAGGGGTCCTCAAACTACAGCCCGTGGGCCACATGAGGCCCGCCGAAAACAGTTATCCGGCCCGCCGGGTGTTTTTGCCGCCACTGCCTGTCCTGCTTAGCAGACGACTCGTCCCGGGCCTGCAGTGCGCATGTGTGGAATGTCTGAGGGACAGTGAACTGGCCCCCTGTTTAAAAAGTTTGAGGACCTCTGATCTAGGGTTTTAATTGTTGCAAGCTCACTAAGTCATAATGTGATATGACTGGCAAAAAAAGAACACGATCTTTTAAAGCAATTT
The DNA here is from genome assembly GCF_964212035.1 of Myotis nattereri. Lineage (NCBI taxonomy): Eukaryota > Metazoa > Chordata > Mammalia > Chiroptera > Vespertilionidae > Myotis > Myotis nattereri. The sequence continues at coordinate 65,513,836 of NC_138075.1, forward strand.
AGTGCTCTGGATAAGAAAGGTAATAAATAGTTCTGCTCCCCTGTGTGGAGGCATATTGTACATGTTCCATAAATGGAGAACGGTCTGGATACTATGTCATTAGGAATGGACACATTTCTTTAGTTTCTATGTTCTAGTTCAGTCTCAAAATGAAGAGACTAAGGAGGAATATAATAGTTACCTTAATTTATTTGAAAGGCTGTTGGATAAAATAGCAGAGTAAATTGTATTGGATCATTTCAGGCAGTGTAGGCTAAAAGTTACAGGAAAGTAGATTTTGGGTTAATTGTGAGCTGTAAGAATGGAAGTTGACTGAGAGGAAATGTTTTGTATTGGGTAAAATAGCAGAGTAAATTGTATTGGATCATTTCAGGCAGTGTAGGCTAAAAGTTACAGGAAGGTAGATTTTGGGTTAATTGTGAGCTGTAAGAATGGAAGTTAGCTGAAAGGAAATGTTTTGACAGGCTTAGAGACCCAATTATCAGATAGGGTAGGGTTTCCCTATGGTGTAAGCAGTTGAACTAGGGTTGTTGTTTTCTTATGTTTATGAACCTGTCAAATGGTATCACAAGAAAACATTGTGTAACCAAAAGATTTCTTGGTGCTAGAGATGCTTCAATTACTAACCCAGTACTTGCCACATGACCACTTCTAGAGCCTCCAGATGTTGTAACCACTTCAAAACAGAAGAATTAGAAAAAGAGTTATATACTATATTTAAAGTTTCTTTTTCAGAATGATGTTCCTGAACAAGCATCCAAGTAAGTCCCTGGGGATGAGGGAAATATTTGGGAATTTAAATGATGTGAGAGCTTGTTTTCAGAGAACAATTAGGAAAACCTTCCCTTAATTCCAGATGCTGGAAAAAAAAATCTGGGGATTGAATAAAGAATTATTAATTTTATTCTTAAATTGGGAAAATTACTAAGAGCAATCAAACAGAACAAAAGCAAACTTTTTGGTGTATGGGATGATGCTCCAACCAACTGAGCCACCCAGCCAGGGCTGGAAGGCACAGGTTTTTTTGTTATTGTTGTTTGGTGTTTTATGGTTGTTGTTAATCCTCACCTGAAGATATTTCTCCATCAGTTTTTTAGAGAGGGTGGAAGTGGTTGGGGAGGAGAGAGAGAGAAACATTGACATGAGAGAGACACATAGTTTGGTTGCCTCCCAATGCTGAACTCACCCTGCCTGGGGCCGGAAATTGAACCCACGACTCTTCTGTGCGTGGGCTGACGCTTCAACCACTTAGGCACACCAGCCAAGGCTGGAAGGCACAGTTTTTTAAAAAAGGTTTTAGTAAAATGTCTTAGTTTTTATAATAAAAAATTATCCCCCTAATATGAAAGCACTGTAAAGATATTATTCATAGGTAAGCAGACATACAAACAGAGTCCATGAAAATATGCTAAAATCTCACTACCCACAACTGTTAACATTTTGGTATATATTCCCTCTGATTTCCCCCCATGTAAATACAATTAATATTTAATCCAAATGAGATTTCATACATATTGCTTTGTAACCTACTTTACTGAACTATATAATAAAAGGCTAATATGCAAATTGTCCCCTCGAGAGTTCCACCGACCAGGAATTCGACCACCCTCTATGACGTGCACTCACCACCAGGGGGCGGCATGGAACGAAGGAACGCCCTGGCCGGCAGCTGGGGAAGGAAAGCCCTGATTGGCCCTGATCGCCAGCCAGGCCTAAGGACCCTACCTGTGCACTGGGCCTCTAGTATATTATTAATGCCTCTCTATATTAGTAAATAGACATCTGCACTATTTGTAACTTTTGTAACTTTTTATTTTGGACTCATTTTAGACTTACAGAAAACTTGAAAAAATAGCACAGACAGTTATTTTATATCTCTCAGGCCTATATCCACTAATGTTGACATCCTGCATAACCTTAGTATAATTATTAGGGTAAAGAAATTAATATTGATAATAACTAACCTACAAACCTTATTTGAATTTTACCAGTTTTCCCACTAATGTTCTTATTCTGTTCCAGGGTTTTTTTTAGGATCCCACATTACATTTAGTATTTCTCCTTTATCTCTTCCAGTTTGTGTCTCAGTTTCTTCATAGTCTCTTTCAATTTGTAACAGTATCTTGGTCTTTCCTTGTTTTTCATGACTGTGATACTTTTAATATCTATCTATCTATCTATCTATCTATACATATATATATATTTTATTGATTTCAGAGAGGAAGGGAGAGAGAGAAAGAAACATCTATGATGAGAGAGAATCATTTGATTGGCTGCCTCCTGCATGCCCCCTACGGAAACCAAGCCTGAAACCCGGGAAACCCCAGGCATGTGCCCTGACCGGGAATCAAACCGTGACCTCCTGGTTCATAGGTCAGTGCTCAACCACTGAGCCACACTGGCTGGATGACCTTGATACTTTCGAAGATTATTGCACAGTTTTGTACAATGATCCTCAATTTGAGTTTGATGTTTTTTCATGATTGGAATGAGGTTATACATTTTGGGCAAGAATAACACAAAAATGGTACCATATTTTTCTCAGGGCATCATATTAAGGGAGTCTTGATATTAATATTTTTTATTAGTGATATTTATCTTAATCACTTGGTTAACTTGGTATCTGCAGGGTCTCTACTTTATACTTACTATCTTTTAACTTTCTAGTTAATAAATATCATTAGGGAGATAATTTGAAAATATTTGGTGTCATTTTAAATATATTTTACAGATTTTTAAGAGTTTTTTTCTTAATTGCAGAAGTATTGACACTTGTTTGTCTAAGTCAAGCAACATGACATTGTTTACTCTTTTTTTATATATTTTTATTGCTTTCAGAGCAGAAGGAAGAGGGAAAGAGAGATAGAAACATCAACAATGAGAGAGAATCATTGATCAGCTGCCACCTGCACACTCCCTACTGGGGATGGAGCCTGCAACCTGGGCACGTGCCCTTGTCTGGAGTCGAACCTGAGACCCTTTCGTCCACAGGCTGTCCACTGAGCCACACCAGCTAGGGCAGCATTGTTTACTCTTTTAATCCTCACCCCAGGACATGCTTATTGATTTTAGAAAGAGGGGAGGGAGTGAGAGAGAGAGAAACATGAAACATCAAATTGGTTGTCTTCTGCATGTGCCCCAACTGGGGATCGAACCCACAACCTAGTTATGTGCCTTGACCAGGGATCAAACCTGCTCCAATCAACTGAGCCACCCTGGCCAGGGCTTTATTTTATTTTTTTACCTACATTTTAATGGGTTTTGTAGGGTAATCTCATTGTCATTTTAATTTGCATTTTTGTAATGACTAAGGATGTTGAGCATGCTTTCAGATGTAAATAAGCATGGCATAGCCCAGCTGATGTTGCTCAGTGGTTGAGTGTTGACCTACACCAGTGAACCAGGAGGTCACGGTTCAATTCTCGGGTCAGGGCACATGCCCAGGTTACAGGCTCCATCCCCAGTGGGGCTTGTAGGAGGCAGCCAATCAGTGATTCTCTCACCATTAATGTTTCTCTCTTCCTCTCCTTTCCTCTCTGAAATCAATACAAATATATATTTTTTAAAAATAAGCATGGCATAGAAGCCATCTGTAACAGTTTCTTTTGAAGAGCAGGTTTTACTTTTGATGAAGCCCAATTTTTTTTTTTCTTTGATGGTTAGTGCTTTTTTTGTGTTCTAAAAACTCTTTGGCACTCATTCATTTTGATCTCTCATTAATTGCATGGTTCTTGAAAAAAAAACTAATACTGTGGGGAACGCTTTGTCTGTATAGCCTCTAAATGATAATAGAGTTACCTATGCACACCAAAAATTAGCCATTTCAGAAGGGAAGGATAATTCTCACCCACTACAGCTGCTTTTCTTTTTTCCAGGTATCTATGGTATATGTGGGCAATCACTTGTTTCCAAGACTTTTTTTTAATCACCCACTTTCCTTTTGTATTGGCAAAGGATAAAATAAGAATATATTGTAGGTCACTTTCTCTGAAATTACAGAACTGTGCCCCTAGAATTTTAAGAAGGAACTTATAACAAAATCTACTCATTTTCTTTTCTTTCAGTGGTGGGATCAGCAAGCTGATTTTCATACTACTTTCTTGCACCATTTGGCACAATTGGTGCCGGAAATTTATTTTGCTGAAATGGACCCAGACTTGGAAAAGCAGGAGGAGAATATACAAACGTCAATATTCACTCCACTGGAATGGTATTTATTTGGAGAAGATCCAGATATTTCTTTAGAGAAATTAAAACATAGTGGAGTATTTCAACTCTGTGGGAAGGTTTTCAAAAGTGGAGAAACAACATATTCTTGTAGGTAAGAATTAGAAATTTACAGGATTGGTTGTAATTACAATATTGATATTTTGTAATTCAGGGACACCTACTTCATGATGTACCTTTCTTGGTTTATTACTTGTGTAATCCTACTTAACTAACTTCCTTTTATTATTCACTTATACATCTGTTTTTGCTAGTATACTAGTAGCTTGTTTTCTTGTTTGTTTTTAAAATTTGTTTTAATTTCAGAGAAGAAGAGAGAGGGGGAGAGATAGAAACATCAATGATGAGAGGGAATCATTGATTGGCTGCCTCCTGCACTCCCCCGACTGGGGATCAAGCCCACAACCCAGGCATGTGCCCTTCACAGAAATCGAACCCTGACCTCCTAGTTCAGTGATGGCGAACCTTTTGAGCTCGGCGTGTCAGCATTTTGAAAAACCCTAACTTAACTCTGGTGCCATGTCACATATAGAAATTTTTTGATATTTGCAACCATAGTAAAACAAAGACTTATATTTTTGATATTTATTTTATATATTTAAATGCCATTTAACAAAGAAAAATCAACCAAAAAAATGAGTTCGCGTGTCACCTCTGACACGTGTGTCATAGGTTTGCCATCACTGTCCTAGGTCATATGTCAACACTCAGCCACTGAGCCACGTCAGCCGGCAGCTTGTTTTTTTAATATGACATAATTAAGCAGTTTTCTCATTTTTTCTTTATTTTCTCCAAAAGTGTGCATAAGTGATAGATTTTTGCCTCATTATGTAGTCCACATACTCTTAATTTGAAACTCTTGAGGCCAGGTGTATTTCAGAATTTTTATACTTCCCTAGCAGAGTCAAGGCAGGATCTTATCATCAAACACAGCATTTTTGTAAGAAATCTGTAAATATTCACAGCAAGTGGTATACATAGAGTCTGTAGTTTCATGTTATTTCAAGTCAGTTTTTGTTACCAAGTGAGATTTGGTGCCAAAGGATTGCAGACCTGTAAGGGTAGAAAGAATTTCACTGGGTAAAGGAGGCCAGTGGTATGGAAACTAGAAACAGATTTAGGCTTTTACCCTTTGTGAGAGCAGTTGCCTTAAACATGGAAAACTTTTTCACTCCCTAATCCTGCCTGAAACTTTCAACTTTTAGATCTTAGCAGCACTTTTAGTGGTTTTTCTTTTTTCTCCTTTAATAGAGGTAGTTTAGGTTGGGTTAGAAGTGGGACTTTTTAGACTTTATAAATACAGAAATTGTTTTTTGCTTTACTGTAATTCTAGGTTTGACTGGTTTATATTTAGTTAATAGTTGTTTAGAGCTTACTATCTTTTATCCAATTCTTTCATCAGGAAAAAGTCAGCTTATGTGTTTTGTACACTGTTTTGCTGTATAGCCTGATATACTTCATTTATCTTACATATTTTTAGCTGAAGCCCCAATCAGTTTCAACTAAAGCATAGTAGACATTTTTAGACCCTATTTCTCCAAAAGTGTCATGGAGACATTTAAAAAATATATATGTTTTTATTAATGTTTTTAGAAAGAGAGAGAGGAAGGGTGAGGGAAACATCAGTGAAAGAGAAAAATCAATTGGCTGCCTCCTGCAGGCCCTGTTGGGGATCTAGCTTGCAACTTGGGCATGTGCCCTAACCGGGATGAACCATACTGGCTAGGGCACATGGAGGCATTTCAAATTGTCACAACTGGGGAAATGGTACTAGTGGGTAGAGACAGGGTTGCTGCTTAAACATCTGCAATGCACAGGACATCTTTATGTCTGACAACTATCTGGTTCAAAACTTTAGTACTGTTGAGGTTTAGAAATCCTGCTCTAAATAGGTCAGTAGATCAAATACATTTTAGAGAACATTGTTAGGCAATTTTTATTTCCTGTTATTTTAAGATTCATTTTTAAAACTTCCAATTCCATATCTTCAACTCTTCTAAATATTTTAAAAATTAATTTTGTAGCCCTAGCCAGTTTGGCTCAGTGGATAGAACATCAGCCTGCGGACTGAAGGTCCCAGGTTTAATTCTGGTCAAGGACACATGCCTATGTTGAGGGCTCCATCCCCAGTGGGGGGCATGCAGGAGGCAGCCGATCAATGATTCTCTTTCATCACTGATGTTTCAGTCTATCTCTCCCTCTCTCTTCCTCTCTGAAATCAATAAAAAAAAATTATTTTTAAAAAATTAATTTTGCATTTTGCACCAATTTATAGCAGGTCCCCAACATTTTGTTCAGTGTTGTTCATTATAGTGATAAGATGCCATAGGAACTTAACTCTTGTTTATATTAACCTATTTTAAAAATTATATTTTTGGTGTGTGTGGGTTTTTTTTAATCCTCACCCGAGGATATGTATTTTAAAATTGGTAGAGAGAGAGAGAGAGAGAGAGAGACATCGATGTTAGAGAAAAATATCAATTGGTTGCCTCCCATATGTGCTTTGACTAGGGATTGAACCCTCAACCTAGGTATGTGTCCTGACTGGGAAAATCGAACCCCTGCAACCTTTTAGCGTACCAGATGATGTTGCAACCAACTGAACCACTCAGCCAGGGCTGAAATTAGTTTTGTTATATGTTGTTTCACTTAAAGTCAAAGAACCTATAGGTGACCTTAAGTGAGGACTTACTGTATATTGTCCTTAGTGTTTTCCTGAAAATATTAAATAAAATAGTACATTTTAAAAGCTGTTAGGGAAGAGATGAAGAGAGATTGAATTTCACTCATTCAATAAATATTAGTTCAATATCTAACATGTAGTAGGCACTGTTTTAAGGTGTTTGGGACATATCAATATCCTCCTATATACTAAAAGCGTAATATGCTAAGTGTCCAGCCTATCGGTCCACCATTCGGTTAACCTCTCAATCCGTCTCTGTGATGCTCACTGACCACCAAGGGGAAGAATGGTAGGTTAGCTTGCTGCTGGGGTCCATCTGATCTGGACTGGGTGAGAGGGCTAGACATGCCCTGGAGCTCTCCATTGTCCCTCCCCGGCGGCCCGGTGGTCCCTGATCAGCCTGATCGGGACTGGGCGAGACTGCCCCAATGGACCCCAATCGCTGGCCCCAGTCGCTGGCCAGGCCGAGAGACCCCATGTGTGCATGAATTCATGCACTGGGCCTCTCGTATAAAATAAATAGAATGCTGGCCAGGTAGTTAAGTTGGTTAGAGCATTGTCCTGATAACGAAGGTTGCGGGTTCGGTCCCAAGTCAGGGCACATACAAGAATCAACCAATGCATACAAAAATAAGTGGAACAAATCAATGTTTCTCTCTCTCCCCCTTCCTCTATCTCTAAAATCAATCAATAAATTAAAAATTTTTTAAATAAATAGAAATTCCTGCCCTTATGATGCTTACATTCTAATGGCTTTTGTCTTTATCCAAGCTTTATTTACCATTGAACAATCATTGTTTGTAAAGTGTTTGTAAATGTAATGGGTAAGATGATTGCAAATACTTTTTTAAAAGTTAATTGCTGGGGTTCTTGTCCCAGCATCAAGAAGGGTTCAGGAATCTGGAAAAGGCTATGCATAGATGACATAGAAATCCAGAGACTAATAAAGAGTCCGGAGACGAGATATAATTTTGAAAGACATTGGGGGTCAGAGGACCTTCAGCTAAAGGAACTGAAGACTGCCGCCTTGTCTAGGACCCTTGCTTTTATTAACACAATTTGTCCTAAGGCAAGGTGGAGATAATACACTTCAAAGGGTAAGGTTTCAAAGGGTACAGAAGCATTGTCAGGGGAATAGCCTAAGGCTTTTCAGGTGTTTGGCCAGTAGGAGGCAATAACATGTAGATTAAGATGCCTTCTAACTGTCTGGCAGCCACAATCAGTTTCCTATTCAGGTTTGGGGAAATGCCTTTAGCCATTCCCAACAGGTGACTACATGTGTGACTCAACGCTGTTGAGTCCCCAAGTCTCATCAACCTTTTGATGAAACTCTTGAAATTATGACATGCTGGAATTGTTTTTCATAAAACTAATTATGAAGTGTATCTTAACAGTTTGAAACCATGTGCAAACTCAAAGTAATGAGAATGATTTAAGAAACAAAATGAAATATACAAACTTAAACATTTGACTATGGCTAAAATTATTTGAAATTTAGTTTTTGAAGCATTTTTATAATTAGTTTGGATCATATAGGAAACTCATTCACATTACATTATAGTCCGTAAGCATCAATGGGAGTAATCTAAATTTTGGATTCTGATTTTTAATCTTTTTCAGGGATTGTGCAATTGATCCAACATGTGTACTCTGTATGGACTGCTTCCAGAACAGTGTTCATAAAAACCATCGTTACAAGGTATGAAAATAGAGCCATAAAATATCTAGATTAGCAGGAATCTGTTGGCCACCTAGTTCATATTCCTGACCAGTACTTGAATTCCTGCTATTACAGTTCTGATGTGTGTAACTTTAGCTCTGATTAAACATATTATATGAGGAAGAGGTAGTCCCATACAATTTTTTATAAGTATGTCACATTTATACAAAAGGTTGTGTAAGGTATATGAACAGCTTAAAGGACAACTATAAAGTGAACACTCATGTAACCACTACTGAGGTCAAGAAATAAAACATTGCCTGCTCTCAGAGGCCTCCTCCCATTTGTTCTTCCTGGATCATAATCTTTCTCTCACCCCTCACAATAATTTGTCCTTTATTTCCGTTTTAGCTTATCACTCAAATCATATTGAATAGTTTTATCTGGGGTTTTTTTGTGTGTTTTTTAAAAATATATATATATATATTATTGATTTCAGAGAGGAAGGGAGAGGGAGAGAGATAGAGACATCAGTGATGAGAGAGAATCATTGATTGACTGCCTCCTGCACACCCCCACTGGGGATTGAACCTTGACCAGCATGTGTCCTTGACCAAATTCTAACTCAGGACCCTTTAGTCTCCAGGCTGATGCTCTATCCACTGAGCCAAACCAGTTAGGGCAAGTTTTATTGATTTTTGAACTTTATATAGGTGGAGTCATACTGTATCTTTTTCCTTTTGAGTGACTTCTTTCATTCAGCATTGTGTGTGTAGCTGTAATTTGTCCATTGGCCTTATATGCTCAGTAATCCATTTTGTATTTATTTATTTATTTATTTTAATATATTTTATTGATTTTTCACAGAGAGGAAGGGAGAGAGATAGAGAGTCAGAAACATCGATGAGAGAGAAACATCGATCAGCCGCCTCCTGCACATCTCCCAGTGGGGATGTGCCCGCAACCCAGGTACATGCCCTTGACCGGAATCGAACCTGGGACCTTTCAGTCCGCAGGCCGACGCTCAATCCACTGAGCCAAACCGGTTTCGGCTTGTCTTTATTTATTGTGCTATATATGGGTAATGCAGATTGCTTCTAATTTGTGGTTATTATGAACAATTCTGCTATGAACATTCTTATTTGTGCATTTTGGTATATATGTACAGTAGTTTTTCTGGGCTATTTATCTGGAATAGAATTGCTGAGTTCTAGAGCAGGGGTGGGCACCCTTTTTGTGAGTGCGTGCCAAAACCAGCAAAATCTCTGACTCAAAATTCTTCTGTGTGCCAACCCTAATTTTTTGAGAACATGTTATGCCTACTTGATATCTCTTAAGATGTACGTATGTGAAGAACGTTGAAGAAATAATAAAATTCATTCAAGCGACAAAAACACAGTATATGATGATGAAAAATACATTTATTTTTTAATGTATACATGTACACTGATAGTCCTACAGAAAACTTTATGACTCGGTTTGATATTATCAGTGGGACTTTTGCTGCTGCGTCACTGATGACAGAGATTTTACATCAGGTTTATATTTCGTGACCTTCAGAGATATGCACCAGCTACTACTTTCATCCGTCAGCTACTCCTATTATGAGACTTAGCAAAATTCATCACTGAGAACAAAGATTCACAAGCGTATGTGGATGGAAACATGGAGAGTAACGCTGTTGCAAAGTTTTTTAAACAAAAATTTTTCTGGAATGGCATTCCAAGCCCTCAATAGTTCGTTTTCGACACTTCTCTCTGGTACTTCTGTCTCTAATCGCTTTTTTTCAATGTTTTCCTAGTCAACTCTAAGGTCAATAAATTCCTGCTTCCAAATTGAGCTACTCTGAAATTCAATCAACTGCATTTCCAAGTCAGCCATGTCTATCCATGAAAACATTTGTAAGTTTAGTTCCTCCAGTTTCATGCTGTCTGGAAACCTCATGAATTTTGCTCTCTCTTCCAGTTCTCTGAATTTCACAAATCTTGAGAAGAACTGCTCAATAGTTGACTCGATGATGTTTAAGAACAGCTTTTGAAGGCTTTGACAGTCTGTTCTGTCATCTTTTGGGAGGTCTTTGATGTGCCTCTTGATGTTTGGGAAATATCTAAATCTCTCACCATTCACATCCCTCTTAAAGACTTCCAGTTTCTTTTCAAAAGCCTTTATGTAACCAAACATAACATCGAGTGTCTTGCCAGTTCCTTGTAATTTAACATTTAAGTCATTCAAATGTTCACAAAAATTATAAATGGAAGATTATAAGAGAGGGTTTTGCATGCCAGCAAAAGTTACTGGCGTGCCATGTTTGGCACGCATGCCAGGGGTTGCCCACCCCAGTTCTAGAGTATATGAATCTTCATTCATAATAGATAACATCAGACTGTTTTCCAAAGTGGTTATACCAATTTATGGCAGCAGTATCTAAGAGTTGCCATTGCTCCACATTTTTGCAAGATTTGGTGTCTTTTTAATTTTAGCCAATCTGATGGTTATATAATAGTGTCACATTGTGATCTTAATTTAATTTTCCTAATTACTAATGAGGTTGAGGGCTTTTTCTTTTCCTGTTACATTTTTAGACAACCTTGTAATTTTGAGCTGAAATATACTTCTCAAGTAATAGTATTGGTTCTTTTTTTAAAAAATATATTTTATTGAGTTTTTACAGAGAGGAAGGGAGAGGGGTAGAGAATTAGAAACATCTATGAGAGAGAAATATCAATCAGTTGCCTCCTGCACACTCCCTACTGGGGATGTGCCCTCAACCAAGGTACATGCCCTTGACCAGAATCGAACCTGGGACCCTTGAGTCTGCAGGCTGACGCTCTATCCACCAAGCCAAACCGATTAGGGCAGTATTGGTTCTTTACTCTGGGCTTAGACCAGCCGTGGGCAAACTACGGCCCGCGGGCCTAATCCGGCCCGTTTGAAATGAATAAAACTAAAAAAAAAAAAAGACTGTAACCTTTTATGTAATGATGTTTACTTTGAATTTATATTAGTTCACATAAACACTTCATCCATGCTTTTGTTCCGGCCCTCCGGTCCAGTTTAAGAACCCATTGTGGCCCTCAAGTCAAAAAGTTTGCCCACCCCTGGCTTAGACAAACATAATAACTTGATGCTGCTTTCTGTGTATTTTTAAAAAACCCTCACCCAAGGATATTTTTCCATTGCTTTTTGGAAAGAGGGAAAGACAGAGAGAAATGTTGATGTGAGAGAAACACATCAATTGGTTGCCTCCTGCACTTGTCCTGACCAGGGTCCACGCAGGGGAGGAGCCTACTACTGAGGTGCCTTTGACTGGAATCAAACCCAGGACCCTTTGGTCCGCAGGCTGACACTCTATCCACAGAGCCTAATCAGCCAGGACTGATGTTTCTTTTTGGACATGTAACATGCCTAAAGTTTTATGTAGGTTGTGTCTTCCATAGAGTTGAAAGTGATGTTTATGTTTTGAGACTGGCCTCAATATTATTGCTTTAAGCTCAGGAAGTACTGGGCTATAGATATAGGTTATAAATATTGTGCACAAGGAAAAACAGATTGAGAAGCCTATAATATAGTGTGGTTAAAATGTTTTCCCAAGATTACAAAGCTAATCACTGGTGGAATTTACATATTTGATCATTGGTTACACTCCTCAATTGTAACAAATATACCACACTAATGCAAGTTCTTAATAATACAGGAAACACTCTAGGATTAGGGGAAGAAGGGCTATATATAAACTTGATATTTTCTGCTCAATTTTTCTTTAAACCAACTGCTCTAAAAAATAATTTTAGTTCTATTTTTTTAAAGAACTTTTAAAGGTTCTTAATACATTTTTCCAAATTGCTATAGGAAAGAACTATACCAAATGTAGTACAGTCAGCAATCCAGAAACCTGCAGGACCTGCAGAAACCTCTTAATAGAAACTTTATAACTGAACCCGACTTTTAAAATACTTTTACCATCACTATTGAAATGAAATTATTTTATTGTTCTTAATGTTGTTTCTCTTACCTTATTTTGGAATGGTGAATATGGAATACCTTTGCATTGCTACTTTACTTTGCTATCATCCTGGATAATAGGAACAAGGCATTTGGCAGTTTATTTTGCAGTTGTTCTTGCTGACAGGACCAAGGTCTTTGATTGAAGAGTAGAATAAATTTTAAGTAGCCAAGATCAGAATAATATGACTTTGATCAAGTAGAACCAAAATAGTAATTGAGTTCACCTAACTAGGGTCTTCTTGCATCTTGGAAGTTAATACTGAAAACCAAGCCGGCTTGTAATCTTGGCACTCCTTTTTGGAACACATTCTAGAGTCAATTAGAATAAACTTGGAGAAGAAAACAAAGCTCACTAACAATGTTCTTTTTTCTTTGTTCCGCTTCTGTGTATGTCTCTATATTTACTAAATGACAGTGATGTATTTATATTTGTGTCTTTCATCCCTACCTGACTTTAAGCTCTCCAGGACAAGGTCCAGATCTCATATACTTTATACCTCCTATGTCTGTCATGGTACTTGGGACATAGAGGCTTTCAACAAGTATGTGTGGAAATAAAGTGTTAGGATCAAAAGCACTAAATCATAGGCAGAGCTGGTGATATCTAAGATTTAATTATAAAAATAACTATCTCGGTCTATTTTAACATCAGCCTGTTGTAATCTTATATAATGAGAATTTATATACATACTAGAAGCCCGGTGTACGAAATTTGTGCACTGGGGTGGTGGTCACTCAGCCCGGCCTGCACCCTCTTGCAGTCCAGGAACCCTCAGAGCAGTGGTTCTCAGCTTTCCTAATGCCGCTACCCTTTAATACAGTTCCTCAGGTTGTGATGACCCCAACCATAAAATTGTTTTCGTTGCTACTTCATAACTGTAATTTTGCTACTGTTATGAATTGTAATGTAAATATCTGGTATGCAGGATGTATGTAGGCGACCCCTATGAAAGTGTCGTTTGACCCCCAAAGGGGTTGCGACCCACAGATTGAGAACCACTGCCTCAGAGGATCAAACCTAAGCTGGCAGGCGGACATCCCTCTTGCAGTCTGGGATCCCTCACTCCTTACTGCCTGCCTGCTCACTGCCCTTTACCACTCAGATCACTGCTCCTTAGCGCTGCCACAGAAGCAGGAGAGGCTTCTGCCTCCACCGCTATGCTAGCCAGCCATGAGCTCGGCTTCTGGCTGAGCGGCACTCCCCTTGTGGGAGCACACTGAGCACCAGGAGGCAGCTCCTGCATTGAGTGTCTGCCCCGGATGGTCAGTGCGCATCATAGCAACCAGTCATTCTGGTTATTCCACCATAACAGTCGCTTAGGCTTTTATTATATAGACTAGAGGCCCGGTGCACAAAATTCATGCACTCGGGGAAGGGGGTACCTCAGTCTGGCCTGCTCCCTCTAGCAGTTCAGGAGTCCTCAGGAGATGTCCGACTGATGGCTTAGGCCTGCCCCAGAGAGCAAGCCTAAGCCATCAATCTGACATCCTTAGCACTGCCGCAGAGGCAGGAGAGGCTCTCGCCACTGCTGCTGCACTCACCAGCCGTGAGCCCAGCTTCTGGGTGAGTGGCGCTCCCCCTGTGGAAGTGCACTGACCACCAAGGGGCAGCTCCTGAGTTGAGTGTCTGCCCCCTGGTGGTCAGTGCATGTCATAGTGATCTGTCCTTCTGCCTTTTGGTCAATTTGCATATTAGACTTTTATTATATAGGATACTAGAGGCCCAGTGCACAAATTCGTGCACCAGTGGGGTCCCTTGGCCTGGCCTATGGGATTGGGCGGAAACTGGCTCTCCAACATCCCCCGAGGGGTCCAGGATTGCGAGAGGGCACAGGCCAGGCCAAGGGACCCCACCGGTGCACGACTGGGGCCAGGGAGGGACACGGGAGGTTGGCCAACCAGGGAGGGATCGCAGGAGGGCTCCAGGGAGTGTCCGGCCTGTCTCGCTCAGTTCTGATAGGCCGGACCCTAGCAGCAAGCTAACCTACTGGTCAGAGCGTCTGCCCCCTGGTGGTCAGTGCACATCATAGCTACTGGCCGACTGTCTGCCCTCTGGTGGTCAGTGCCTGTCATAGTGAACAGTTGAGCTGCCTTAGCATATCATTAGCATATTATGCTTTGATTAGTTGAACTGATAACCAGATGACCGGACACTTGGCATGTTAGGCTTTTATTATATAGGAGGATTATCTTTGAAACACACAGTGTTAAAAAATGTTTATTTACCTAGGCAATATAATAAAACTTACCTTTTAAAATTTCAAATAATACAGAAGATTATAAATAAAAATTATATTTGTCTTTCTGCCCCCTTGTACTTTCTTTGTTAAACTAAACACACTTTACTGTACATCCTTACAGATCGTTTTTATCTATAAACATGTATTTACAAACATGCACACAGACATACATATGTTTATATATTTAGAGAGGTATTGTGTGTGTGTATATATAAATGGGATCCTACTATATGTTCTATTTTGCTACTTGTTTTTAAATTAACAGTATATCATGGGTGTAATTCTATGTTGATACATGTAATAATGTTCTTTTTCTCTGTTTCATTCCTGTGTATGTCTCTATAATTACTAAATGACAACGATGTATTTATATTTGTGTCTTTCATCCCTACTCTTGCCTTATTTAATTGTGCATGTATTCCTTTGTGGGAATATATCATCATATATTTAACTCATCCACTTTGTATAAACAATTATATTGTTTTCAGTTTTTCACTGATCAACAAATATTGAAGTGTACATATGTCTTTATTTTCATATAGTTCAGTGTATATATTCAAGAATGCCTAAGGCTAGATTCTTAGAAGTAGATTTTCTGGATTGAACAGTATATACATTTAAAATTTTGATAATTTTTGCCTAATATTGTTTTGTTTTTAATATATTTTTATTGATTTCCGAGAGAGGAAAGGAGATGGAGGGAGGGATACAAACATCAATGGTGAGAGAGAATCATTGATCAGATGCCTCCTGCATGCCCCTAATGGGGATTGAGCCCTTAACCTGGCCATGTGCCCTGACACAATAAAAGGACCCATGAGTAACAGAAAAACTCACCCAGTGTGATCAACTCCGAAATATATCCTTTTAATGGGAATGTAAGTTGGCACAAATAACTCAAGAACAACATTAGGTACCCAGCCAGTGTGGCTCAGTTGTTGAGCATCAACCCATGAACCAGGAGGTCATGGTTCGATTCCCAGTCAGGGAATTCAAAATCAGGCCATTGTCATTCTCTATCTGGCTTAATATATTTTATTTAATTTTTTTTGCAAGAACTCTCAAAGGAAAAATGTAAATCATTTTAGTTGCTATAGGACACCAAATAGATGAAAATACTTTTTACATTTCTTAAGTACAATATATAAGTATCATTGTAATTATTTTAAAGTGTCTGTTTAATTAGAAAATCGCATTACTTAAGCATTCTGGGAATTGTGTAGATTTTTTTTTGCACATTACACAATCTGTTCTCCATTAGTAGAAAAATTTAAAAACTATTATTAAAAATTAGAGTATATTTCAAAAATTTTTCAAATTTGAAGGTACATCTTTGTTGTGGTTAGTATTCAGGTTTTTTACATATCCAGTTTCCATTACATTAAACACAATTAAGGTAGAAGTATTAGGGAACATTTATTATTTGAGTTATCTGTGTCATTCTTCCTTGCTTTGTAATACGTTTTGAAATCAAGACAAACTCATTTTTCATTTCTTAGATGCATACTTCTAGTGGAGGAGGATTTTGTGACTGTGGAGACACCGAGGCATGGAAAACTGGCCCTTTTTGTATAAGTCATGAACCTGGAGCAGCAGCTACTACAAAAGAGGTAAGAATATTAGTTGTTTTTGTTTTTTTAAATAAAAAATGCTAACTACTTTAAGCTTGCTGAAATTGGATAGAAATAAATGTTTTGTGTATGGGTTAAACTGAATTCCATTGAGAATCCTAATAGTGAATTCATAATGAAAAGATAACTCAGAATACTTTTTGTTAAGCAGTCAATTTGATAAGAGTGAACAATACATATTTAAGCCTAAAAGAACAAATGTAAGTAATTATTGTTAGAAGCCAAATGTAATAAATTAGGAAACTGAAGAACTGACACATAAATTTAATAATTACTTTCCTTAAAAAGAGTCAACAAATTGATTATTCACTATACATCCTAATCAAGAAAAAAAAAGAAGTGAGCCAACTCAGTTGTATATAAGAAAGAAGAATGAGGAAATAATGATACAATCACAGAAGGAATTGTAAGCATTATAAAAAAACTCTTTATATGACTATAAATACATTTGAAAATGGATTACTTTATCAAACAATATACAATGCCAATTTATTAATAAACAGAACACCTGAAATATTTGTAAGCTTTGAAGAAATTCAGAAAATTGTCACGAGACAATACTTTTAAAAAAATGCCATCTACACTAATTAAAGAGAAACGTGCAAATTGGTGTCACTCCGCTATGTCCACCAGGCAATCAGAGTGACTATGCAAATTAACCCAACAAAGATGGCAGTTAATTTGCATATGCAGGTGTGGAGTGAAGACTGAAGGCTCCAGCTGGACTGAAGACTGAAGAGGCTTGGCTTCTCCACTGCGGCCGGACCAACGGCCTGGGTCCCAGGTGCCGGAGAAAAACCGGTGTTGGCAGCCAGGTGCGCGAATCTTCATGCAACAGGCTCCTAGTGTTCAAATAGTTTCACAGAGGAATTTCTTTCAAAACTTTAAGAATAAGGAGTTTTTGTACTCTTTAAACTGTTCCAGATAATGCTAAAGCAGTAAACACCCCTAAGGCCCAGCTTTTGATCTCTTTAAGTACCATTTTCCATTAAATGTGATCAGGGATTGCTGTGAAAATACTAGATTCCAGGCCTTAGGGAATACATAAGCTTATAAGGATGGGTTTATGTCAAAAGAAGAACACAACTTAAAAGGACTTCCATTGACCTGAGTTGGACAATTGTAGCATCAAAAAATAACAAATAACCGCAATAATTCATTAACTCATATTAAAGATATAAAAACCCATGAAACATATGAGAAAGCAAAAATAGAAAGATGAAGTTTGTTGTCATCGTAGTGATTATTGTATCATTCTTTAAAAGTTGGTAGGAATTGTGTTTCATGGTAAATGAGTATTTTCAGTTGATGAGGCAAAGCTCTTCTTTTATAAATATATTTTTATTGATTTCAGAGAGGAAGGGAGAGAGACAGAGAAACATCAATGATGAGAGAGAATTATTGATCATCTGCTCCTGCACGCCTCCTGCACACCCCCTTCTGGGGATTGAACCTGCAACGGGGCATGACCAGAATCAAACCCAGGACCCTTTAGTCTACAGGTCAATGCTCTGTTCACTGAGCCAAACTGGCTAGGGCAAAGCTCTTTTTTTAGACGAATACCAGCTAATAGAAAAAGGATACTAGAATAACAAAAATCAACATTTTGCAAGCCCTAAGGAAATCTATACTAATAAAAGGGTAATATGCAAATTGGTCAGGACACCCTCACAATAACGACCAAACAGCAGGCTACGTGGGGCAACCAGGCCAGCAGGGGGGGCAGTGAGAGTGAGGGGCTACCAAGCCAGCATGGGGGGCAGTGAGGGGCAATCAGATCAGCAGAGGAGGACAGTTGGGGGGTACCAGGCCTGCAGGGAAGGCCAGTTGGGGTGACCAGGCCAGCAGGGGGCCAGTTGGGGGCAACCAGGCTGGCATGAGGGGGCAGTTAGGGGCAGTTAGGGGCGATCAGGCAGGCAGGCAGGCAGGCAGGTGAGCAGTTAGGCGCCAGCGGTCCCGGATTGTGAGAGGGATGTCCGACTGTCGGTTTAGACCCGATGCCCAAGATCAGGCCTAAACTAGCAGTCGGACATCCCCCAAAGAGTCTCAGATTGGAGAGGTGTTCTGCACCAGGCCACTAGTATATGATAAATAAGGATCATTACTGGATGTGAAAACAGTTGAGACTTGACTTCATAAGGAACAATATTCACATGGTTCTAAATTGTCATCTCATAGATTACTTGATAGTCATAAGAGAAAAAATGAAACTTTACAATGGAGGTATCATTCTGTCATTCCTGAAGCCAGTCATGAATCGCTGCTAATAGTGGGTTGATGTAGCATAATGAGCATCATCTGATGTAAAATGCAGTCCATAGCTTAACACCTAAAAATCAGTCAATGCAATATACCATATAAATACAGTGGGGCCTTGACTTACGAGTGTCCCGACTAACGAGTTTTTTGCGATATGAGCCGTCTCTCGGCCGATTTTTTGCTTTGAGTTGCGAGCTAAAATTCGGGTTACGAGCCAGCTTCAGATACCCCACTGCTAGTTGGCACAGCGAACGTCACAGTGAATGCCACAACATCAGCCCAGCATCACGTGTCTCTTTATGATTTGATATACGAGTAATTTGAGTTACGAGCTCCGTCACGGAACGAATTAAACTCGTAAGTCAAAGCCCCACTATAGAATAAAAAATTAAACCATGTGATCATCACAAAAGATGCAGCAAGAGCATTTCACTAATTCCAACACACGTTCATGATAAAAAAGACTTAAAATTAATAGAAGAGAACTTCCTCAACCTGATA
Organism: Myotis nattereri; assembly: GCF_964212035.1. Classification (NCBI taxonomy): domain Eukaryota; kingdom Metazoa; phylum Chordata; class Mammalia; order Chiroptera; family Vespertilionidae; genus Myotis; species Myotis nattereri. The sequence continues at coordinate 65,533,042 of NC_138075.1, forward strand.
GAGGGCATCTAGGAAAAACTCAAAGCTGTAATTATACTGGACTAGGGGCCCGGTGCACGAAAATTCGTGCACTGGGGGTGGGTCCCTCAGCCCGACCTGCGCCCTCTCCAACCTAGGTGCTCTCAGGGGAGCCCTCTCCAATCCGGGAGTTTCTGTCTTTGCAATCATATGAGCGAATTGTCTGAGACCCCAACCCAGTTTAGTTTGTTGCTCACAGAGTAATTGAGGCATCTTTTTTTTTCTTTGCTTCATTGGTGGAGATTTCCTGGAAGTTTTAGGATATATTCCCTTTAATTTTTCCTGGACACTCTGATTTTACTTATGTCTCTCACCTTTGCTTTCCCTCCATCTCCCACCGTGACAGTAACTTGCTCCAGGCTCACTTTGCTGTAGTGCGTAGGAGATCCATCTGCCACCAGAACTCCGATTCCCAGCATTCCTGGTGCTCCCCGCGCTCTGGGCTTCGGCTTTAGGTCCTGGGGCTGCCAACAGAACTACTATTCCCAGAATTCCTGGTGCTCCCCGTGCTCTTGGTTTTCTCTTCCTGCTGTGTCTCCGTCCCACGGCCTCTCACTCTGCCAAGTCCTCCAAGCTGCCAGCTCTCCCTTTCTGCTCTCCGTCTGGCAGCTTGGGGAGCCAAGTTCCCCAAGCCGCTCCATTCTCAGCCGGCTCTCCCACTCGGCTCTCCGCCCAGCAGCTTGGGGGAGCAACCGAGGGAACCACGTCCCCCCAAGCTGCCAGCTCTCCCACTCTGCTCTCCACCCAGTGCCTGTGTATGCAAATTAACCCGCCATCTTTATTGGGTTAATTTGCATACTTGTTCCTGATTGGCTGGTGAGTGTAGCGGAGGGATGGTCAATTTACATGTTTCTCTTTTATTATATAGGATACTGTCTCCTTAACATCAGGAAGAAGACAAAGATTCTGTCCTTGCTACATCTATTCACTATTATACTTGAGTTTCTAGCCAGGACAGTTTGTCAAGAAAAAAGAAATAAAAGGCATTCATATTGGAAAGGAAGAAGTAAAACTAGCTCCATTTACAAATGACATGATTTATATAAAATATATAGGAAAGCCTAAGGAATCTATTAAAAAATAATTAGAACTAATAAATCCATTCAGCAAGATTATAGGATATAAGATAATTATATAGCCCTGACTGGTTTAGTTCAGTGGGTAGAGCGTCGGTCTGCGGACTGAGGGTCCCAGATTTGATTCCAGTCAAGGGCATGTACCTTGGTTGCGGGCACATCCCCAGTAGGGGGTGTGCATGAGGCAGCTGATTGATGTTTCTCTCTCATCGATGTGTCTAATCTCTATCCCTCTCCCTTCTTCTCTGTAAAAAATCAATAAAATATATTTAAAAAAATTTTTTTAAAAAAGATAATTATGTAAAAACTAGAGGCCTGGTGCATGAATTCTTGCTCCAGTGGGGTTCCTCAGCCTGGCCTGCGGGACCGGGTGGAAACCGGCTCTCCGACTTCCCCTAAGGGGTCCTGGATTGCGAGAGGGCACAGGCAAGGCCAAGGGACCCCACCGGTGCACAATCGGGGCCAGAGCAGGATGTGGGAGGTTGGCCAGATGGGGAGGGCCCTCAGGAGGGCTCTACGGCATGTCTGGTCCAACTCGCTCAGTCCTGATTGGCCGGACCCCAGCAGCAAGCTAACTAACTGGTCGGAGCATCTGCCCCTGGTGGTCAGTGCACGTCATAGCGAGCGGTTGAGTGGCCTTAGTATATTATTAGCATACTAGGAGCCCAGCGCGCAAAATCACGCGGCACCGCTCACCCACCTGCAGCCTTGCCTTGACACCCAAACCTGTCCACGCAGAGCTCCAGCATGCCTGGCCCAGCCCCCAAATCCTCTAGCCTTCTCTGGCCACTTTAAGCCCCGCTTTCAGTCCCTCAAATCGCCACGGGTTGGTCCCACCTTCTCTAGGTGCCTCCCCACTTCCTCCCCATCTCGGGAGCAACGTGGCAGCTCCACCCCATCGTGGCACCGGAGGAGAGCATGGAAGCTTCCCACCTGCTGCACTATGCTCCTTCCCCTGGCACGTGAGCCGCAGGGCACTCAGAGTGTGAGCGATGGGTGGCAAAGGACTGGTGAGGGGGGCACTATGGGCTCTCACCCCTGTCCTCCCTGGCATGGGATGGTCTCGCCTCCTCCAGGCACCTACCTGCTTCCGCCCCAAATCTGGAGCAACGTCCCAGCTAATATGCTAATGGTGTGGTCGTTACCCACTATGGTGTCCCAACCATTAGCATATTAGCTCTTTATTAGTATAGATTACGCTTTGATTGGTTGAACAGACAACTGGCCACTTAGCATATTAGGCTTTTATTGTATAGGATTACTTGTATTTCATCCTAGCCAGTTTGGCTCAGTGGATAGAATGTCAGCCTGCGGACTGAAGGGTCTTGGGTTCGATTCCGGTCAAGGGCACATGCCTGGGTTGTGGGCTCGATCCCCAGTAAGGGGTGTGCAGGAGGCAGCTGATCAGTGATTCTCTCTCATCACTGATGTGTCTATTTCTCCCTCTTCCTTCCTCTGAAATCAATAAAAAAAATATACATAAAGAAAAAGAAGCAAAAAAGTTTCTTATTAAAAAACAAAAACTTACGTGTATTTCTATACATTGTAATGAATACTCTGAAAATGAAGTTAATGAAAAAATTCCATATATTATAGTATCAAAGAGATAAAATATTTAGGAATAAATTGAAGAAAAGTATGAAATTTATATTCTGAAAACTATAAAATATTGTTGAAAGAAATTTTAAAATATCTAAATAAATGGAAAAACATGTCATATTTCTGAAACAGAAGAGTTACTATTTGTTAATATGCAGTTCTTTGTGTTTTTTTCCAATACCACCAAGGAATTAATTCAATTATTCGCCAACACTGTCTAGGTGTCTCACAAGTTTATACTGGATTTCCACTGGATTTCTTTTTTTTTTTTTATCTTAAAGAGCTACTATGATTTTTTTCTTTTCTTTTCTGTTTGAGTCCTTTGTTTAAATCAGTGGTTCTCAACCTTGGCTGCACATTAGAATCACCTGGTAATCTTTTTAAAATCCTGATTTCTGGGCCTCATCCTCCGGAAATTCTGTTTCTTTGTTATGGGGTGGGGCCACAACATTAGTAACAAAGAAACAGAATTTCCGGAGGATGAGGCCCAGAAATCAGGATTTTAAAAAGATTCCCAGGTGATTCTAATGTGCAGCCAAGGTTGAGAACCACTGGTTTAAATAACGCTATTGTGTTATAACTTGCATACCATATAAGAAAATTCATCCATTTAAAGTGTATAATTCAATGGTTTCTTACTGTATTCATAGAGTTGTAACTGTCAGCATAATCAATTATAGAACACTAGAGGCCCGTTCCACAAAAATTTGTGCACTCGGGGGGAGGGGGATCCCTCAACCCAGCCTGTGCCCTCTCACACTCTGGGACTCCTCAGGAGATAACGACCTGCTGGCTTAGGCCTGCTCCCGGGTGGCAGAGGGCAGGCCCAATCCCTAGGTGCAGCCCCTGGTGGGGCTCAGAGCAGGGCCGATTGGGGAGTTGGGGCACCGCCCCCTGTCATGCACAGAGCAGGGCGATTGGGAGGTTGTGATGCCACCCTCAGTCACGCTCAGGGTAGGGCCGATTGGGGGGTTGGGGCACTGTCCCCTGTCACACTCAAGGCAGGGTTGATGGGGAGGTTGCGGCGCCACCCCCTGTCACGCACAGAGCAGGGCCAATCAGGGGGTTGGGGCACTTCCCCCTGTCACTCACAGAGCAGGGCCCATCAGGGGGTTGGGGCACCGCCCTCTATCACCCACAGAGCAGGGCCGATCAGGGGGTTGGGGCGCCGCCACTCTCACACTCAGGGCAGGGCCGATGGGGAGGTTATGGCTCTACCCCATCACACACAGAGCAGGGCCTGTGGCGGGGGGGAGGGGTGTTGGGGCGCCGCACCCTGTCACGCACAGAGCAGGGCCGATCAGGGGGTTGGGGCGCCGCACCCTGTCACACACACAGCTGCAGGGCGATCAGGGGGTTGGGGAGCTCTCCCCTATGAGGCACAGAGCAGGGCTGATCAGGGGGTTGGGGCGCCTTCCCCTGTCACACACAGAGCAGGGTGGATAGGGCGGTTGTGGCCCCGCCCCCTGTCACACCCAGAGCCGCAGGGCGATCAGGCGGTTTGGGCGCTGCCCCCTGTCACGCTGATCCCGGTGCTGGGAGGCATATTACCCTCTTACTATATAGAATAGAGGCCTGGTGCATGGGTGGGTGCCGGCTGGTTTGCCCTGAAGGGTGTCCTGGATTAGGGTGGGGATCCCCACTTGGGTGCCTAGCCAGCCTGGATGAGGGGATGATGGCTGTTTGCAGCTGGTCACACACCCTTCAGGGTGGGGGTCCCCACTGGGGTGCCTGGCCAGTCTGGGTGAGGGGCTGAGGGCTGTTTTCAGGCTGGGGGTGACTGAAGCTCCCAACCGCTCCTTTTTTTCTTTTTTTTTTTCTTTTTTATTCTGGGCCAGCTTTAGCTCTGAGGCTTGGCTCCAGCTCTGAGGCCTCAGCTGCTGAAAGTAGGTTTCTGGCCTTTGCTTACAATGTTGTGATCCTGCTGGCTGAAGCCTGGTGGACTAAAGTAGGTTTCTGGGGTTTTGTTTAGCTTCTATATTTGTTACATAGTTGCTTAGAGTTGCAGCTCAGAGGCCTGCAGCGGCAGGCGGGGAACGTTGGAGTCCTCTGTCACTGAAGCAAGCAAGCCTCATGTTAGTTTCAAGCTGCCTGGCTGCCGGCCGCCATCTTGGCTGGCAGTTAATTTGCATATCGCCCTGATTAGCCAGTGGGAAGGGTAGTGGTCGTATGCCAATTACCATGTTTCTCTTTTATTAGATAGGATAGGATTTTCATCATCTCCAAAGAAACCAGTCATTCAATTTTTACAAACTTCCCAGCCTTCGGCAATTAATTTGTCTCTGTAGTTTTGCCAAGTTTGGACAGCCTATATAATAAAAGCCTAATATGTTAAGTGTCTGACCATTCGTTTGACCAGTCACTATAATGTGCACTGACCACCAGGGAGCAGATGCTCAGACTTGTAGGTTAGCTTGCTGCTGGGTCTGGGCGAGACAGGGTTGGACACGCCCTGGAGCCCTCCCGCGGTCCCTCCCCAGCCCCGTTCGTGCACCAGTGGGGTCCCTCATCCTGGCCTGCACCCTGTCGCAATCTGGGACCCCTTGAGGGATGTTGGAGAGGCGGTTTCTGCCCAGTCCCCTCAGGCCAGGCTGAGAGACCCCACCAGTGCATGAATCCGTGCACCAGGCCTCTGGTATTTTATAAATGGGAAGATATAATATGTGATTGACTTCTTTCACCTAGCATGATTTCAAGGTTTATCCATGTGGTAGCATGTACTTCATTCCTTTTTATGACCAAGTAATATTCCAATATATAGATATATACCACGTATTATTTATCCATTTATCAGTTGATGGACTTTTGGGGTGTTTCCACTTTTTGGCTATTAAGAATAATGCTTCTATGATCATTTGTGTATACGTTTTTGTGCAGACATTTTTAAATTTCTCTTTGATAGATACCTAGGAGTGGAATGGCTGGGTCATATGTTAACGATGCTTAACATTTTGGACACCTCTTATACTGTTTTCCTAATTGGCTGCACCATTATATTTCTACCAGTAGTGTAAGGGTTCACATTTTTCCACATCCTGGCCAACACTTGTTATTATCTGCCTTTTTCGTTATACTCATCCTAACAGGTGTGAAGAGGTATATCATTGTGATTTTGATTTGCATTTCCATAATGGCTTATGATACAGAGCATTTGGATGCATTTTTTTTTTTTTTTAGCTGATTGGTTTGAACAAGCCTTTTATTAAGGAGATGATGTTCTGTAATAAAAAGTTTTTTATGGGAATCAAAAGACCCAGGTTTTAGTCTTCTATTTATAGGCTCTTTGACCTTGGATGGGTTCCTTATCCTTTAAATGTCATTAATTCTCTGCCTTTCTTACAGAGTGGCTATGGGAATCAGTTTAAATTATGAGAAAAAAATTTTTTTAAAGAATAGTTTATCAATTTTTAGAGCGAGAGGAAGGGAGAAAAGACATCTTGATGTGAGAGTGTAACATCGTTCTGTCTCCTGCATGCTCCCCACTGATTAGCCCACAACCCAGGCATGTACCCTGACCAGTAATCGAAACATCAACCTTTTGGTGCATGGAATGACGCCCAACTGAGCCACATTGGCCAGGGTATGAGAAAGATTTTTGTAAATTATAAGAGATAACCAGTAGTTCTCTGATATTATCATAGTTAGGCTACTCAGAAAGGCAGAGAACATTCATATGGCAGAGCATCACTAAAAGGGGGTGAAGAGGGGCATGGTCCTATCTCCTTCCTTTCTGTTATCTGTAGCACTGACTTGGCCATAAGGAGTTAAACTAAACTTATATAAATAGCAACTTACTTGAGGTCAACTCAATTTTATTCCTGGGGGATGGTGTAATGAACTTATTAAAATTCATTAGAGGCCCAATGCACGAAATTCATGCAAGGGGCTCTGCCCTTGCAACCCCGGCTTCGTCAGAAAGGTGGCCCTGAAGGCCATTTGGCTGTCCCGTCTAATTAGCATATTATGCTTTTATTATTATTATGCTTTTATTATTATAGATTATTATAGCCGTGGCTGGTGTGGCTCACTTGGTTTAGTGTCATCCCATGCACCGAAAAGTTGCAGGTTCAATTCCCAGTCAGGGCACATGCTCAGGTTTTGGGCTCAATCCCTGGTAGGGGACATGCAGGAGGCAGCTAATCGACATTTTGCTCTCTCGTTGATGTTTCCCTTTTTCTCTCCCTCTTCCTTTCTCTAAAAAAAGAAAATCAATTTTAAAATCTTAAAAAAATAAATACACATAATTATAAATTAATAACACTATCTTCTTTATCCATTTTATTTGTATACAATGTTGGTAGTTTGTTTTTCTCTGCTTTCTTACAGAATTTACGTTGTTCATTAAATGAAGAGGTAATTGCCCAAGCCAGGAAAATGTTCCCTTCAGTGATAAAATACATTGTAGAAATGACTATATGGGAAGAGGAAAAAGAACTGCCTTCTGAACTCCAAATAAGGTGGAGAAATTTTTCAAAAGCTATAAGTTTTAGTGATTGTTATTTATATTGCAAAATAAGTGTTGGAAGAATGTTTTTGTTATTTACTGCTTAATTTATTACCATTATGCAAATTTTATAGAGAATCGTCTTTTGGAATACTTTTAAAATGTCCATTTATATGAGATGTTCTGCTAGGTGCTAACAGAAGTTAAGCCAAAAAGAAGAACCTAGTCAGAATCTTCTGATTTTTAAGAAAAAAACAAACCAAAAAAACTATTTGCAGGGTTATGTTCTAAATGATTTATAAGTCCCTAGCAGCCACTTATACAGTAGGGAAGTAGGGAAGTAAGTTGCCCAGTTTGATACTGGCCTGGACCAACTTCCCGGCTCCCAGTAGGTTTGTGAACAAAGGTAGAGACTTGGGCACAGTGTCTGTCCCTTTAGCCCAGGTCTTTAAGATTAAAAAATGTTTGATGGCCCGGCCAGTGTGGCTCAGTGGTTGAATATAACCTGAAGGTCATGGTTCGATTCTCAGTCAGGGCACATGCCCAGATTGCGGGCTCAATTCCCAGTCAGGGGCATGCAGGAGGTAGCTGATCAGTGATTCTCTCCTATCATTGATTGATTTTTCTCTCTCTCTCTCCCTCTCCCTCTCTCAATGTGTTCCTCAGGTGGGTTGTTGCACATTTAAAAAACAACAACAATAAAATACGCTTGTTGGCAGGAATTAGGAATTGGCCCTTTGCCCTGTGCTTTGGTATCTAGGATTATTTCAGTTGTAGATATTGAACATCTTTAAGCCCCAAATCCAGGAATTCCTAATAGGCATAAATAAGTCTTTCCAAGACTATACTATTTGCTCTTAACTTACAGATACAAAAGGGGATTCCAGACCTGATATGAAGATATAATTTGGGCCTTGTGGGTAAATCTAATCACAAATATATTATTCTTCTTTGAATTTACTAGGTTTTATGGTTTGTTTTATTTTAGGAGAGAAAATTAAGAATTTAAGTTTATAAAGACAATAAACATTGTTTTACTCTTGCTGGGCCAAAAACTGCTAGGGAAAATACAGGTCATCAGAGATTATGTCCACAAAGGTTCTAATTTCAAATATGTGATAGCATCAGTTAAACTCGTGTAAGAATTGTGTTGGTCAACAAAATACTAGTTAGCAATCTGCCTGCCTAAAAAGGGAAAGTTGCTTGAGTGTGGATGTGTATGGAGGCAGCATCGGACTTCACATTCACATATCTGAGCTCTGTCCTTCTCACTGCGTATTGGCATTGTGACCATGAAGAAATCCTTTTGAGCTTCCATATCCTAAGCTATAAGAGGCCCAAGAAAATCTTCCTCTTAGAGTTATGAGGATTAATAATTGAGCACATTGTAAAAGCATATTATATAAACTGTTGAAAACTGATAACACCTAAATTTGTGTAGCCCATGACAACTATTTTCACATGTTTTATAAGATCCTCACACCACTCTCAAATGTAGACATTATACTCTTCTTAGAGATGGAAGAGGCATTGTCATATCAACAAGTCTAAAAGCCTAAGCCACCCAAATGTCTATAAGGCCCCTCATTCAGTCAAATGGTAGTGCCTGCACTTTAAGTCTATATACTTAAAAAAACTTAAATGTACTGTAAAATCAGAAATATAAGATAAAACAAAAATAAATTCAATAGGAACTAAATGTTATTAAAATGTTAGTATTATTGCCTGCTTGAAGGTTCTGAGTCTGAGGCATTTCTTCCTTTGTCAAGATGAGAAGTTAAGAAGAATGGTATTAAAACCATGACCCTGGCCTGGACCAACTTCAGGTTCCCAGGAGGTTGTGAACAAAGCTAGGGACTTGGGCACAGTGTCTCCCTTTAGCCCAGGCCTTTAAGATTAAAAAATATTTGATGGCCCCGCCAGTGTGGCTCGGTGGTTGAGCATCAACCCATGAACCTGGAGATATGGTTCAATTCCCAGTCAGGGCACATGCCCGGATTGCAGGCTCAATCCCCAGTGGGGAGCGCACAGGAAGCAGCCAATCGGTGATTCTCATCATTGATGCTTCTTTCTCTCCCTCTCCCTTCCTCTTTCAATGTGTTCCTGCCACTAAACTGACAATAATAATCTACACCCAGTCATGGTGGCTCAGTGGTTGAGCATCGACCTGTGAACCAGGAGGTCACGGTTAGATTCCCCGTCAGGGCACATGCCCGGGTTACAGGCTCGGTCCCCACTAGGGGGAGTGCAGGAAGCAGCCAATCAACGATTCTGTTTCATTCATGTTTCTATCTCTCCCTCTCCCTTCCTCTCTGAAATCAATAAAAATATATTTTAAGAAAGTTAAAAAAAAATAAACTGATGATAATAATAATCTGTATCTGGAAGTGATTAAAAAAAAGTTGGGGAAAAGACATGGAAAAGGTAATACTTTTATTCGGGTTTTTAAAATTCCACAGTACTGTACTACTTAAAATAATTTCCTATATGAGTATTATAGTGGTACTTTCTCATATGTATGAACTTACACAATGCTGCTTCGGTACAAATGTCATATTATTTTAGTCTATTTTTCTTTTGTTTATTTGTTGCAATATCTGAATGCTTATCTTATTTTTTAAACAGGGAGAAAAATGAAAGATACTATTGTGTCCTTTTTAATGACGAACACCATTCATATGACCATGTCATATACAGTCTACAAAGAGCTCTTGACTGTGAGCTTGCAGAGGCCCAGTTGCATACCACTGCCATAGACAAAGAGGTTTGTGAGCTTCATTTGAATTATTGTACTGTCTTATATCCGTTCCTGGAAGTTAGGTGTTGACTGAGCCTTTGCCAAGTGCCTAGTATTGTGTTAGGTACAACCATCTTTTTCACCCATTTCTTATATCCTACACAAACTGGTTAAAACTTGACCTTTCTATGTGTGTATCATAGTTGTAGATAACTATAACTTTCCTCTTTTAGTCTAAGTAATTAGGTGGCTGAATGTATTTGGCAAAGAGTAAAGAATGTTGGCTCAACTTCAGTCCGTTTGTGTAATTTTTATTGAATGAATGAATAAATGTGTGAATTATTAAAAGTGTATGTTTCTGAGATTTTAACATTCATTAAAACTATTTTTAGAATAATATTCATTTATGGCTCAGCTTTTATTTCATTTCCATCCAAAGCAATGAGTTCCTCAGGTGTATAGAAAGACTGTTTAACACAATCCTGCCCTAGAGAGGAGTGTAATATAGTGAAAGAAGCAGAATGGCGTTAGTAATTAGTGTAGTGATTCCAGGGCTGAGGAAACAACATCCTGGCCACACCTCTCACCCACTAGTGGACCTTAAATGTGTTGTGCAACACATGCTGAGGAACTTTGAGTTATTCACGAGAAGTACTTATTTATTTATTTACTTATTTATTTATTATTTTTATTGATTTCGGAGAGGAAGGGAGAGGGAGAGAGATAAGAAACATCAATCATGAGAGAGAATCTATTGTCCGCTTCCTGATTGCCCTCTACTCGGGATCAAGCCTGCAACCCAGGCATGTGCCCTTGACCGTAATCAAACCTGGGACCCTTCAGTCTGCCAGCCAACATTCTCCACTGACCCAAACTGGCTGGGGCTATGCATGAGAAGTATTTAAAGCATATAGCAGGAGTTTACTAAACTTCAGTTATTATTATCAGGTGGAAATCGAGTACACTACAAAAAGTAAAGAACTGACATCTTGCTAGGCAGGAAATCTAAAATCCTAAAGTATAGAAATTCTCTACTAGTGGTATTAAAAGTTCTGGAGCTACCCGAAGGTGTTAAACATTTGTGTTTATTGTTCATCTTTTAACTTTTAGGCAGTCGACAAATGATTAATAATTAAGAACTGATTAGATTTTTGGGCTATATATTACTAATTGATTTGGATTGTCATTCTGCTATTTAGTTCTCATGTTTGTCTATTATTAGGGTCGTCGGGCTGTTAAAGCAGGTGCTTTTGCTGCTTGCCAGGAAGCAAAAGAAGATATAAAGGTAATTTTCTGAATTAGGGACGAAGAGAACATAAGAGGAATGCACATGTAAAACTACTATCTTTTTGAAATGGGTTTCATAGTTGGTCAGACGGTTGTGGGTTATTGTTAAGCTGAAATGGGTTTTGCATCCTAAGTAAAGATAGGGTTGATGTATTTGGATCCAGAGATTTGGAACTGCAGTAGTCATGTAATTTATTTTTTAAAGAATAGATTACTTAGTTAAAACAAAACTTTTAAAATTAGGGTTTTCTTTTATATTCCTTTTATTTGTAGAGTCATTCAGAAAATGTCTCTCAACATCCACTTCATGTAGAAGTTTTACACTCTGAGGTTATGGCTCATCAGAAATTTGCTTTACGTCTTGGCTCCTGGATGAACAAAATTATGAGCTATTCAAGTAAGCATATAGTCTAATACTGTGTTGTTTTTTTTAAATAGCTACAAATTAAAAATATTAAGTATAAAATAAAATTTCTTTTATTAATATATTTTGATTAATTTTCAGAAATGAATTTCAAGTACTGTAAATAATATTTTATTGGCTCTTGATTCTATGATGTTGACAGAATTGTCCTTGTTATCAAATGTGCAAAGATTAATGTTAATTTTTTCACATGCTATAGGAAACATACTTTTGGGAGAAATGTTTAAGAATAAAAATTATGTGATGACTTTTTTTTGTAGGTGATTTTAGACAGATCTTTTGCCAAGCATGCCTTAGAGAAGAACCTGGCTCTGAGAATCCCTGTCTCATAAGCAGGCTAATGCTTTGGGATGCAAAGCTTTATAAAGGTAGGTGGATCTTTGCTTATGCTGTTTGCTATGAAGCAAAGGAAGATTATGACCGTAAAGTGGAGCTATGATCTCTTTTGTTTACTATTATCAATGATCTTGGTTTATAAGATAAACATTAAGGTAAGATCGACCAATCAATATGTATTCTTCTATGTTGAAACTTGGGGATACTGCCTTTTAATTATAGTGCCTTTTCATTTAGTCAGGATCAGTAAAAGAAGTATGTATATGTATGTAGTGCCATTATTAAAGTTGTACTAATTTTTATAAATCTAAACAAAGAACAAAAAGTGAAAGGTAAGAGAGAAAGGCTAAAGGGGATGGAAAAGGGAAGAATAAAGAGTAAGTAGTTTTGAGTGAAATAGAATGAAAAGGAGTGGAGAAATGTTGGGAGAGGTAGAATGAAGTAAGATAAAGTAGTGAGAAGACTACAGAAAAAGAGGGAAAAGGCCATATATGTATATATTTTAAATTCTATCTATTAAATAATATAATAAATACAACTCATATTTGAGTCCTTGAGGTCTACTAGCATGTGAAATAATTTTATAATATTTTGCCACTTCTAATAGCTGGAATGTTTTTTTTGCCTTGGTGATACTACCCCACTTCCCCTCAAAAATGATTTATAGGTGCCCGTAAGATCCTTCACGAATTGATCTTCAGCAGTTTTTTTATGGAGATGGAATACAAAAAATTCTTTGCTATGGAATTTGTAAAGGTAATTGCTCTTTATAAATAGATATCAATAAACAGAAATAGAAAACATTTTTGTAAATGAAGTAATAGAAATAAAGGGGATAATTATGAATCCAGAATTTAATTTTAGGATTCATTTCTTTGTCAAACAGTTTTTTATTTTCACATTTGCTAGTATGGAAACAGTCTGGGAGAGGAGAAAGGTGGGAAATGACCTATTATTTGCTGAGACAGAACAATAGGAAGTTATCACGTTCATTCATCCTTTCTAATCATTTGCCTGTTAATATAATAAGAATAGAAGTGACTAGCTGAAAGTCATAGCAGGGAAAAGGAACATATAAGAATGCTAAAGGGCCCTGGCCACTTTGGCTCAGTGGATGAAGCATCGGCCTGTGGACTTAAGGTTCCCAGGTTCGATTCCGGTCAAGGGCACATGCCCAGATTGCAGGCTCGTTCCCCAGTAGGGGGTGTGCAGGAGGCAGTCAATCAATAATTCTCTCTCATCTTGATGTTTCTATCTCTCTCTCCCTCTTCCTCCTCTCTGAAATAAATTAAATATATATATATATATATATATATATATATATATATATATATATATGTATTTTTTTAAAAAAGAATGCTAAAGGGAGGCAGGAATTATATGGGCAAGAGTTCTGTTTTGCCTTATGTTAGGTATCCAATAACTACTTGTTAGGATCCTTTGATATTGAATTGCAGGCAGTTCTGTAAAACTTAAAACAAGGCAGAGGTAGGGCCCAGGATAGAACTGGAAGCAGAAAGTGAAATAATGATTGTTAAAGGCAAATGATACTATAGGGTAAGATCCTTCACTCCCTGGATTTTAGAAGTGGATTGTTAAAAGTAACTAAGACATTTGGTTTCTTAAAAGGTGATAATTCAGGTTGTCAGCTCTATTTTTCTAAAATTCTTTAGAGATACAATGTTGAACCATATGTGTAATCTGAAAGGAAATTATTTTCTTATACAAAATCAGTTCTCTTTACTAAGATGATATTTTTTGTATGCACTGGGTACCTCTTAAATCTATGGGAATTCTAATGGATAAAATTAAATATGTAGATCAAGGATCTAACACTACATGACTGAATGTATTATTATTTTTGGTCTCCCAATATGTCAGGGTTTATTTTCAGCTGGTGTGCACCAATATGGATAAGAAATTATGTACAGCCAGCATCCATTCTGTTTAAGGCTAGATTGAATCTGATTGGTTGGTTTTCTGGCTCATATCAGTTTATAAGTACTTGGAATATAGGCCATGGCCTATACCATTGGGGATAGAATTTGCTAGCGATTACCCCAGATCCTTCTTGGAGGAAGGATATACTGCACCATTGCAGTCCTCTGTGATGTTTTACCTGTGTTTGTGTGTTTTGTGCATCTTGTTGTTTGTTTTTAACATCTATTTATTTATTTTAAGCCTCACCAGAGGATATTTTTTCCATTGATTTTTAGAAAGAGTAGGAGGGAAGGAGAGAGAGTTAAGGTGGGAGGGGAAGAAGAGATGTGAGAGAGACACATCGATTGGTTGCTTCTTGCACATGCCCGGGGAATTGAATACTTGACCAAAAATCAAACCCGTGACCCTTTGGTGAGTGGGCTGATGCTCTAACCACTCAGACATACCAGCAAGGGCTGCATTTTTTATAGTTCTCACTTCCAACTCTGTGAGATTGGGCAGTTGAATTCATATTTCGTCTCTTATTCATTACTCTTATTCATTATTTTCTTTCTAATATATTTTTGTTGACCATATTATTTCCCATCAAGAAATAGGAATTATAATACTTGTCATCTTATATATAGAAACAGATTTGCAGCAGCTGTTAAAATTGGGATTTTTAAGTTTTCAGTAGTCATTTTTAATTGATTCTCCACTTATTACTTATTATATCTTTCAGTATTATAAACAGCTGCAGAAAGAATACATTAGTGATGATCATGATAGAAGTATCTCTGTAACTGCCCTGTCAGTTCAGATGTTTACTGTTCCTACTCTGGTATGTATTAATAATTTCTTTGCAATCTTTCTAAGTAAAACTTGTTTTGTTTTTTAAGAATTTTGCTTAGTGTTGATTCAAAACAATGTCAAAATCATTTTGTTGGGCTAATTTCATCTGGAAAATTGAATAATACTTAAGTGGTATCTGCATGTGAATAATATATTAATGGTATCCGAAGACAAGGTAACTTGTGAAGTGGGAATGATGGCACTACCTTTGTCTTAAAGTCCTGATCCATGAATTCCAGAGCTTATTTCTCAGTTTTAAGAGTAACGTAGGAGCAATGCCTTTTCAATACCAATTTTTTTTTTTTTTTTTTTTTTTTTGCTTTTTTTGTTGTTGTTGTCCTTTAGTTATTGGGGTGAGTAAAGATAAAGCAGGTGCAGGGTATGACTCCAGTATTGTGGGAGATATAGTGCTGCATAGAACTGGGAGGAGAGTAGAAGATTCTGCTTTCTTTTTGTGCTACTTTTTTTCCTATTTCTTTTGGACAGTTCGGCTAACTATACTTTCCCATTTCAAAGTCCAGCGAAAGGGATGGGAAGAGATAGTGGCTGGGAGGTAGGGGGATGTGCCATAATAAATAATAATGTGACAAGTTATGAAGTATATCTATGATTGTTCTACTTTTGTTCGTTGTATGATTGCCTATGGTAAGCATTATATAAATAATCTTAGTAATGGGTTTGGAGTGTCCAGACAGGTGTTTTCTAGTTATTGAGGAATAGGGAATTTTTTACTTTTAGAAAATAGCTTCTCAGAAATTGCTGTTCTGTGAGACAAAGGACTGTGTTTGATCTTCAGTAAACATATTAAAAATGACTTACTGACCAACCAAATAAGTTAATACTAAAGACAACATCTTGAAATATTCTGCAGGCTCGACATCTTATTGAAGAGCAGAATGTTATTTCTGTCATTACTGAAACTTTGCTAGAAGTTTTGCCTGAGTACTTGGATAGGAACAACAAATTCAACTTCCAGGGTTATAGCCAGGACAAATTGGGACGAGTATATGCTGTTATATGTGATCTAAAGTAAGTTGTTCGAGTCAAAAGGTGAAGGTACTTATTAAACACACTGCTTATTTGTTCTGTCTTGTAAATAAACCTCTGATGCTTTTGGTTATCTAAGATTCACTTATTATAATGAGAAGTAAAAAGAACCCTTACTGTCTCACATCAATAAATGTTTTAAGTGAAGGCTTCTTATAGAGTTAAAACCAAATTAATAAAAAAGGGGCCTGTCACAGTAACTTAGGGTCAGTAAATGAATCTCCACTTAGTTCCACTTCTGTACTTTGGTTCTGTCCCTCTTGTATAGTCTCTTCGGGCATAGTTTCAGATGATTTAGTTGGTGTGAATTTTGTTTTAACTCCCGTTTTCATGCATGTAACCAAGTTATTGATATTCATCAGTGGTTTCTTAAGTTTTTCTCCTTGAAGAAAGTGGAGAGTTTCTTTTTAAACTAAAATGGAAATCACATGATAAATCTTGGGATTATTGGACCTAAAAGGGAATTTATTTTAGTAATAAATGGTGAATATTATAAGGGTTGTAATATCAACTATTAAATAATTCATAAACTTCAAAAAATTCTTTTCTTTTAGAATCTATTAAGATAAAATATATTTCATGTAGTTTGCTATTTAAAATGAAGGGCTCCATGACATAATTATTTCTAGTCCTGAGGGGGAAAAATCAAATTTTGTCCCCTTCTTCTGGTGACCATGTAGGGCACATTGTAGGGTATAGAGAGATGGAAACAAATAGACTTCCAAACCAACCTAGAAATAGTTGAATCTATTTTAAAAATACATTTGAAAGATTTCTGGAATTATGCCTTGGATCCTTGATGAGGAAAATGCTTCCAGACCTTTTCAAATTCCTCAATTTCTGAATATGATTATGACGTACAAATCTTTCTTTAAAGTTCAGTAAATTATTATGTTATTACATCTTCAGTACAAGTCGAGACGGTGGAAGAATTCAGTAGTAAGTCATCATTTAGCTATTGTGATTCACAAATTCTGCATAAATTATATATTAGGCAAAACAAACAAAAAATATACAAAAACTCCAATGGAGTGCTTATAGTTATCAGTGTTAAATTAGTATATTCATCATTTTTTGGTCTACTGTATAGTAAAAATCTCTTTACTGTGGCTCTCACTGTGAAGTACTCTTGTAACTGAGTTATTTTTATATCCAGAGAAGAGATGCATTATCACATCATTGTCTCATCATATTTTATTTTATGGATCTCTGATTATAGTTATTCTTTATGATGAATAACTTAGAGTCAGGACATCCCTGCATACCCATATGATAAAACTTTAAGAGATCCTGGTTTGGAAGGCAACTTTAAAGTTTTCCTACTCTTTTGATGCTTACAAGTTCTCTTCTACATCCTTACCTAAATAGTGATATCTCTGAATACAAGGAAAAGGGAAAGTGAACATATTTTGAGCACCTGTCCAACAGATACTGTTCTAGGCTTCTCATGTAACTCACTCTCACGAGTGTCCTCTGTTCTTTTTTAAAAAATATATATTTTTATTTCAGAGAGGAAGGGAGAGGGAGAGAGATAGAAACATCAATGATGAGATAGAATCATTGATCAGCCATCTCCTGCACGCCCCACACTGGGGACTGAGCCTGCAACCGGGCATGTGCCCTGACCAGGAATTGAACCATGACCTCCTGGTTCATAGGTCATTGCTCAACTATTGAGCAACACCAGCCTAGCTTCTGTTCTTTTTTAGTAACTGTTATGTGCTAAGGAGCTTAACTTATTTCACCTTATTTTATTCTTGCAACATTCTCATAAGCTAGGTGATTTAATTTTATTTTTAGATTATAATTATTTGCCTAAGGTCACAGAGCTAGTAAGTAGCAGACCTTGGATCTGAGCCCAGCACTGTTTTATCTATAATATTCAAATTCTTTTTACTTCATCATTTAGCCTCACAAAATAAATATCAATAAAACTTCTCTGAAAGTTAGCCTAAAACATCAATCAGATATACCCTTCATTTAACAAATAGCTATTGAATCCCATTTTCTCCGTCATTCTTAGTACAAATTTTGCAGTCATATCTTATTTTTACTCTTTCCCCATAGATTTATTTATTTGCCACTTCTTTCTGAACCCGGCTTTTAAATCAGAAATAACCACAAATATTTAATGTCTTTTAATTGTTTCTAGAATAAAGTCTAAATTCTTTCAGAATTTGTAGCTCTCCATAGTCTTACCATATGTGCTACTAATCTGACTGTAGTATTTAATGTTTGTTAGTACTAGTAGAAGCTCTGTTAAGTCTGCCTCAGAAAATTTTCATTCTCTCAAACCAGTGTATTCCACCCGTTGAGTAGCCCCATCCAGCTGTTACAAGTTCATTATTTTATATTGAACTCTGTCTTTTTGTAGCTTTCCTTCTGTAGTTCTGTTTCCCTTTGTCCATTCAGAACTTCAATTCTCATTTAACTTGAAGATAGCAGGCATATCTGCCAAATCTTCACTGGTTGAGTTTCATTAGTTTCCTTAGCCATATTCATTTCATATTTAAAATTCCTTCTAAATTATTGTCCTTCTCTACTAAACCGGTTCTAGTTGAATGTATAACATTTAAGCTAGTTGTGAATAAATGAACACAGTACTCTGAGGTCTACATAATAGAAGGAAGGGATTGTTATACTAGGATCATTTTATTTCATTTTACTTTTTATTGTTTTTGTGTTTTGCTTTTTTTGTTAATCCTCACCTGAGAATATTTTTCTATTGATTTTTAGAGAGAGTGGAAGTGAGGGGAAGAGACAAGAGAGAGAGAAACACAGGGCCCAGGGAGCGAGCCTGCAACTGAGGTTTGTGACCTTGACTGGAATCGAACCTGGGACTCTCCAGTCCACAGGCCGACGCTCTATCCACTGAGCCAAACCAGTTAGGACAACAATAAAGATTTTAAAAAAAGATTTAGAGCCCGGGCCAGTTTTTCTCAGTGGTTAGAGTTGTGGGTTCAATTCCCTGTCCTGGTTGGAACGCAAGCAGGAGGCAACCAATTGATGTGTCTCTCATGTGGATGTTTCTCTCTCTCCCTCTCCCCCTGCCATCCACTGTCTCTAAAAAAATCAATGGAAAAAATATCCTCACTCCTTGGGTGAGCCTGGAAGGAAAGAAGGAAGGAAGGAAGGAGGGAGGGAGGGAGGGAGGGAGGGAGGGAGGGAGATTTTGAAAGGTTATTAGTGTATGATTATATTTTTAACATATTAATGGATATCTAGAGAAAGGAAGAATTAAACTACAATTCTTACAATCTTTACAAAGTAAAAAAATATTTTTCCTATCTTTGTTGCCTTGTCTTTTATGTTCCTACTTTACTTCCTTTGTATTTTATTTTGTTTTTAGTGCTTAACATTGTATTGCAGTGTCCACTATCCATATCTATTTTCCCAGTATACTAAGGACCTCAAGGACAGGATGTCTTGGTCATGTTTATGTTCCCAATGTGTGATATTTAACAGGAATTGATTGGGATTGACTGAGTGCAAAATAATTTTTATAATTGCTAGATTCCTTTCTGAGAAGTCATTTCACAATAAACATTGTTTTCATTGGATATGAAGCCAGTTCCAAATATCCTGACTCCCCCCCATCCCCAACTGTAGTGTATTTATTGTCTGAAATCAGGTCGTAGGAATAAATAGCTCTGGAGAACCAGTGCAGATGTTCACAAATCTCTAGTCATTACACACTCAGCAGCAACAACAAAGTTGTTAAATCCTCTTAGACCAAACTACTATATGTGTTGTGAATTTTCTGTAATTCTCATGACTGCATGTCTTTTGCGGGGAGGGGGAAAGTGTGTAATTTTAGTACAATAAGTATTTATTAGTTTACAAAATATTCTGAAGCCCTAACCGGTTTGGCTCAGTGGATAGAGCGTTGGTCTGCAGATTGAAGGGTCCCAGGTTCGATTCCAGTCAAGGGCATGTACCTTGGTTGCGGGCACATCCACAGTAGGAGGTGTGCAGGAGGCAGCTGAATTGATGTTTCTCTCACATCAATGTTTCTAACTCTCTATCCCTCTCCCTTCCTCTCTGTAAAAAATCAATAAAATATATTTTTTAAAAAATATTCTGAAATCATTTGTCTGTACAAATAGCGTGTATTCTACACACGCTGTTTTGACATGCATTTTGAGGCTGAAGGCAATTTTTACCTCCCTTTGGGTGAAGGGTATAAACAATCCTAAAAAATCTGTACTATAGTTATCCAACTGTGATAAGGTAAGTTGCTTCTGGGTTCATTTAATCAGAACTACCTTTTGAGTGGAGAAGTCAGGCTTAGCTTTGACATCTGTCTCTTCTGGAGCATTCACATATTGCTGGGATAATTCTAGCTCTGCCCAGAGCTTTTAATTATAAGAAATTATAATACATAATTTTGATTAATCAATATTGTTTATAACCCTGAGTACTTTAAACTATCTCAAAATATGGAAGTGAAATATTTCTTTGTCTCTTAATATTGTAGGTACATCCTAATCAGCAAGCCCACCATCTGGACAGAAAGATTAAAAATGCAGTTCCTTAAAGGTTTTCGATCTTTTCTGAAGATTCTTACCTGTATGCAGGTATGGTACAGTTCTGTACACCAGTAAGATAAAGTTATTTTTTAAAATTTAACCTGTGCCCTAACTGGTTTGCCTCAGTGAATAGAGCGTCAGCCTGTGGACTGAAAGGTCCCAGGTTCCATTCCGGTCAAGTGCATGTACCTTGGTTGAGGGCACATCCCCAGTGGGAGGTGTGCAGGAGGCAGCTGATTGATGTTTCTCTTTCTCTCTCATCGATGTTTCTAACTCTCTATCCCTCTCCCTTCCTCTCTGTAAAAAATCAATAAAAATATATTTAAAAAAAATTTAACCTGAGTCTTTAATATTTCTTAGCAAATTTTGGTTTTTATATCAGGAAGAATATATCTAGCAAACTAGAAATAAAATGCAAACACTGCCTCACTGATCCTGCCTTATGTGATACTGTAATAAGCACTTTACACGAATTATCTCTTTGAACCTCATAGCAATCTTATGAAGTAGTTACTATTATTACCTCCCTTTTTATAGATAAGGGAATTGAAGCTTAGAAATAATTTTATCAGGGTCACACAGCTAGAAAGTGACCGAGCTGAGAATTGAATCTATGCATTCTGACCTAGTATAACAGCCATGTCAAAAAGCTATGCACATGTGGTGCTGGCCGGTGTCGTTCACTGTTTAGAGCAGCGGTTCTCAACCTGTGGGTCGCGACCCCTTTGGAGGTCGAACAACCCTTTCACAGGGGTCGCCTAAGACCATCGGAAAACACATATATAATTACATATTGTTTTTGTGATTAATAACTATGCTTTAATTACATTCAGTTTGTAACAATGAAAATACATCCTGCATATAAGATATTTACATTATGATTCATAACAGTAGCAAAATTATAGTTATGAAGTAGCAATGAAAATAATTTTATGGTTGGGGGTCACCACAACATGAGGAACTGTATTAAAGGGTCGCGGCATTAGGAAGGTTGAGAACCACTGGTTTAGAGCATCAGCCTGCCCACCAAAAGGTTGCAGGTTCAGTTCCTGGTCAAGGGCCCCGTGTGTCTTTCTCACATCAGTGTTTCTCTCTCTCTCTTCCTCCTCCCTCACCCACCCTCCCTTTCACTATCTCTGTAAGTCAATGGTAAAAATATTCTCAGGTAAGGATTAACAACAACAACAAAAAGCTACGCATACTAGTATATGAATATGAATCCTGATAATTCTATATTTTGCTAGTAGAGGAGTGAAAAAGAGGGCATACATCTATATCTATACACACACACACACACACATATATATATGTTAATCACTTTTTTTTTGCAGGGAATGGAAGAAATTAGAAGACAGGTTGGACAACATATAGAAGTGGATCCTGACTGGGAGGCTGCCATTGCCATACAGATGCAATTGAAGAATATTCTACTCATGTTCCAAGAGTGGTGTGCTTGTGATGTAAGTAAAATTGTTAGTAGGAGCAGTGTCTTTTTAAGTGCTCTAGTGCTTATTATAGTTTAGTTTAATATTGCAACGTCCTTGATGCAAAGTTAATTAAGTAGTTTCTTATATATTTGATTCTGTCTTATTAAAATTTATGAAGAAAATTCAGTTTTTCACACTTAATTAGAAAGTGTTCTCCATGGTAGTTTCATTTACCTTAGAAATAGTAAGTTTTTAAAAAAATACAACATACATTTATTTATGTATGTATTTGTTTCCTTGGACATGAATATAAATAATATGGAAATTGGGACCACATAACACAGACTTTTAAATATTCCAACAATGGAGAGGGATGGCTATTCATTCAATTAAGTGCTTTATTACATGTGTTAAACCAGTAAGAAAATTAATTTCAAAATATAGGACTAATATATTTCCTTAAGTAATAATTTTAGACCATAACCCTCTTTTAGATCATAACCCTACCACAGATTCTGTTTTGGGAGTAAGAGCTTACTTATTTTCTGTTCTGAGAAAATTGACACCTGAGTCAAATTCTTTCATTTTCTTCAGTTTCTATCTCTCACCACAGTCTGTTCACCAACTAAGTTTGTATCTTCCCTATTGGTCTCTTTCTTTTCATCTCTTTCTAAAACTAATGTCTCTACCAAGGCTCTTTGTCCCAACCTATATTAGTTCTTTCTGGAGTTTGATTCCTTGGTTGTCTCCTCTGGTATTTCCCACTCTTGCATTCATTTGCCTGTAAACACATATCCTTAAAAACAACAAGAATAAAAGTTCCCTTACTTGTCTTTGCTACCTCTGTAAACTATATTCTTGCTCTCTTTTTTCCTTTTCTGCTCCACCACCAGCAGTTAGTGATAGACACAAAAGACCTTAATCCAGCACAACAGCTTTTTAAAAAATATATTTTTTTATTGATTTTGGGGAGGAAGGGAGAGGGAGAGAGAGACAGAAACATCAATAATGGAGAGAATCATTAATCAGCTGCCTCCTGCATGCCCCCCACTGGAGATCGAGTCTGTAACCCAAGCATGTGCCCTTGACTGGAATCAAACCCAGGATTCTTCAATCCACAGGCTGATGCTCTATCCACTGGGCCAAACTGGCTAGGGCCAGCACAGTAGCTTTATAGAACAAAGACAGGAAATATTGTTCAGCAACTAGTCACAGAACATATTTTTGGCTCCTCTCAGTTTTATGAAGGGCATGCATAATTCTTGGAGATGAGGTCAAAATGTCTGTTGTTTATCTTGACATCTGTCACGCCTTCTGAAGTCATTTATGTCTACTAGTAGAGGCCCGGTGCAGGAAATCCGTGCACTCGGGAGGGGGGTTCCCCAGCCTTGCCTGTGCCCTCTCACAGTGAGGGAGCCTCGCGATCAATCTCCCCGAAGAGGTAGGCCCCGCCCACCTATCCAGGGCTCCTCAATGGATTGCCCCAAAGAGGTAGGACGGAGTCAGGGGTTCCACCTCTGCACCATGTGGAACTGCCAGGACCTGCCTCCACAGCTCCGTGTGGAGCTGCCGGGATCCCCGGCATCACCACGCAGAGCAGCTGGGACCCGCCTGCACAACGTGCACGCAGCATCAAGTCCCTGTCCACCTGCGAGTGCCTCACCATGCAGGCAGCCCCGCCCACCCACGTGCACCTGCTGCACACACAGCCTCCTGATGATGGATTATTACGGTGTGAGGGCATCATGGCGTGAGGGCGTGATGACCACATAGGCTTTTATTAGTATAGACTAGAGGCCCGGTGCACAAAATTCGTGCACAGGGTGGGGTTGTCCCTCAGCCAGGCCTGTACCCTCTCCAATCTGGGACCCCTCGGGGGATGTCTGACTGCTGGTTTCGGCCCGATCTCTCCTGGCAGTCGGACATTCCTCTCACAATCTGGGACTGCTGGCTCCTAACCACTTGCCTGCCTGCCTGCCTGATTACCCCTAACCGCTTCTACCTGCCAGCCTGATCGCCCCCTAACTGCTCCCCTGCTGGCCTGATTGATGCCTAACTGCTCCCCTGTTGGCCCAGTCGCCCCCAACTGCCCTCTCCTGCTGGCCTGGTCGCCCCTAACTGCCTTTCCCTGCCGCCCCAATCACCCCCAACTGCCCTCCTCTGCTGGCCTGTTCACCCCCAACTTCCCTCCCTGCCGGGCCATCTTGTGGTGGCCATCTTGTGATGATGTGAGGGCATCACGTGAGGGCACGAGGACCACCTAGGCTTTTATTAGTACAGATTGTTGCTCTTTAGAGTCTGGCTTCTGCCCTTACCAAATGACAGGAATTGCTTTTTGAAAAAATTTCAAAGGATCTTTTTAAGTAACCAAATTCAGAGGTCTTCTCTAAGGCCCCATCTTCCTTAAAATGTCTATAGCATCGTTTCCTGTTGAGTACCTTAACCTTTTTGAAACGTTCTTTCCCTCTAATTTTCACAAATCTACATTATCCAATATTTGTATTGACTGCCCATTTAAATGAGACCTTTCCCAATAGTCTCTTTTTATTTCTACCACCACAATTAAAACTTCATATAAATGACTCTTTCAAGCTATAATATCATTTCTGTTTGTGTGTTAGACATTCCTGCTTAGATCTTACACTTATTTCAAATTCAGAATATAATAAATTGAGCCCTGGCAAGCTTGGCTCAATGTATAGAGCATCGGCCTGTGGACTGAAGGGTCCACAGGTTTGATTCCGGTCAAGGGCATGTGCCTGGGTTGAGGGCTCGATCCCCGGTGGGGGGTGTGCAGGAGGCAGCCAATCAATGATTCTCTCTCATAATTGATGTTTCTATCTCTCTCTCCCTCTCCCGTCCTCTCTGAAATCATTTAAAAGAAAAAAGAATATAATAAATTGATTTGTCATCATTTCCTTCTACTTACAACTTGCATGTTCTCTTCTTGATTGCTCTTGTTCCATTAAAGACACTATGATTCATACATTCATCCATATGGGAAATCTCAAGAGCTACTGCATTCTCTGTGTTAAATTGTTAACAGATATTTTTGATGGTAAAAAAAGTTCTGTGCGCCCTAGCTGGTTTGGCTTAGTGGATAAAGTGTTGGGCTTCAGACTGAAGGTTCCCGGGTTTGATTCCATCCAAGGGCACATGCCCGGGTTGTGGGCTCGATCCCCAGTAAGGGGCGTGCAGGAGGCAGCCAATCAATGATTCTCTCTCATCCTTGATGTTTCTGTCTTCTCTCCCTCTCCCTTCCTCTCTGAAATCTATAAAAAATAATTTTTAAAAAAAATTATATTTAAAGAATAAAAGCTCTGTGCTCACATAAGATTGGGAAATGCTAGGTTGAACAAATTCAAACAGGAATTTTTAAGCCACTGAACTTTTTAAACTTTTTTTTTAATTTATTGATTTTAAAGAGACAGAAAGAGATCTATTTGTTGTTCCACTTATTTATGCATTCATTGGTTGATTTTTTTTAAAAGAATATTGATTTTTAGAAAGAGGAAGAGAGAGAGAGAACATCCATGTGGGAGTACAACATAAATCTGCTGCCTCCTGCACACCCCTTACTGGGGATTGAGCCTGCAACCCTGGCATGTGCCCTTGACTGAGAATCAAACCTCCTGGTGCACAGGATAATGCCCAACCAACTGAGTCATACCAGCCAGGATCATTGATTGATTCTTGTATGTGCCCTCACCAGTGATTAGACCCACAATCTTGTTTTATTGGAATGATGCTCTAACCAACTGAGCTACCCAGCCAGGGCCTGAACTTCTCAAACTCTTTAATTAATGTGCTAATTTCTAAGAGGGATAGTCCCAAAATTTATTTGATAATAGTATTCCTTTTTGAAGATAAAATCAGTTTGAGAAGCACTATCTTAAAAAGTGGCCTTTTGGGACATGTGCAGGAAGCAACCAATCAATGTGTCTCTCACATCGATGTTTCTCTCTCTCTTTGTCTCTCTCCCTCCCTTCCACTCTCTAAAAATCAATGGAAAAATATAGTCGGTTAAGGATTAACAACAACAAAGAAGTGATAATCCTAACATTTATTTTGGGTTCTTTTTTCCCCTGACTACTCCCACTCTAGTTGAGACCTTTTATCACCTTACGCTTAGACTTTGTAGTAATCTTCCTACTGGTTTCGTTGGTTCCTAACATTACTCTCTACTCTATTGACACCCATTAATTCTTGAAGCAGTGAGTTGTCTATATTATTATACTTCAGATACCATCAATGTATTCACATGCCAATGCCCAGGCATATTTCCACTTTAATTGCTCATTAATTCCATCCACAAAACCTTGGATTTTTCTAGTTTTATTCCTTTACTCCTGAACAGGAGGTGTATTCTCCGTTATTTTTCTTTGCTTATTCTGTATCTCTGCTCATAATGCCATCATTTTCTTATCTTTTCTCCATATTTATATTCTGCTTATTCTTTAGACCCCACTCAAAAATTGCTTTCACATTATGTCTTCCCAGTTGTTTGTGATGCTTTTCCCCCCTCTTAGTGGAATAGTTTCTGTCATTTACATGGTACTTACTAGTACAATTTTTCACATTGTGTGTGTGTATACAGGCATGTGCCTCTCTCTTTCTTATATTTCCTACTGGTTTACAGATCCTGTGGAGGTAGCCTTAGTAATTCATAGAACAATTTTGCGCTTGTACTTAGCAAATATTTATTGAATAATGTGGTAAAGTAGATCATTTGTCATTTTATTTCCATTTTTCTTCTAGGAAGAACTCTTACTAGTGGCATATAAAGAATGTCACAAAGCTGTGATGAGGTGTAGTACAAGTTTTATGTCTAGTAGCAAGACAGTAGTACAATTGTGTGGTCACACTTTGGAAACTAAGTCCTACAGAGTATCTGAAGATCTCGTAAGCATACATCTTCCACTCTCAAGGACTCTTGCTGGTGAGTGTTAGTTTTTTGCTTTGTTTCTGTTAGCTATGTTTCCTAGATATTCAGAGGACTAGAATCATATCTATTTTTGTTCTATGCTAAGTATGTATAGGCATACTCAGATCAGATACTGCAGTTACGATCTGTCACTGTCCTTCAAAGAGCTGTCACTAAACATCTAAGGATGCTTGTTTTCCTAGGCCTTCTGTCATCTTGGTCAACAAATGGATCTTACAGTACACACTTAAAGACTAACTTGATAACTCATCTCCCGCCCAAATCTCAATATAGTAAAATCTTGTTGCTGGTTTTTAATCTCTTTTCTGCCAAATTGCACAAGTGTTGCTGGTGTCACTGTTTCTTTCACCACCAAAAGAAAGATCATAGATTTCCTTTATTCATTCTTTGATTTGCATTTCCATGTAAGCTAGCCCTGTCAGGGTTGTTGTTGTTTTAAACTTTATAGAAGTGTATATATTTTAACTGTGCTAAAATATACATAATATAAAATTTACCATTTTAACTGTTTAGTTCTGTGGCATTAAGTACATTGTTTTGTGCAGCATCACCAATATCCATCTCCAGAATATTTTTCATCTTCCCAAACTCAAATTCTGTACCCATTCAACTTAACTCCTCATTTCCCACTCCCTGCATTTCCTGGCAGCCACTATTCTACTTTCTGTCTCTGTAACTTTATTATTATAGGTACCTCATATGAGTGCAATCATACACATCTCCTTTTATAACTGACTTATTGCACTTAGCATAATGTCCTCAAAGTTCATCTATGTGGTAGCATGTATCAGAATTTTCTTCCTTTCTGAAGCTGAATAATATTCTATAATATGTATGTGTCACATTTTGTTTATCTATTCATCAATGGATGCTTCATGTTGTTTCCACCTTTTGGCTATTGTGAATACTGTTGGTATGAACATGAGTGTACAAATATCTCTTTGAGTCCTGTTTTCAATTTTTTGGGATATATACCTATAAGTAGAATTGTTGGATTTTAAGGTAATTCTCCTCTTTAATTTTTTTGAAGAATTGCCATACTGTTTTTCATGGCAGCTACATCATTTTATATTCCTACTAGAAGCCCGATGCACGAAATTCATGCACTTGGGGGGGGGGGGGGTGGTCCCTCAGCCTGGCCTGCGCTCTCTTGCAGTCCGGGAGCCCTCGGGGAGCCTGGCTCAGGGCTTCTGGCTAAGCAGCGCTCCCCCTGTTGGGAGTACACTGACCATCAGGGGACAGCTTCTGCATTGAGTGTCTGCCCCCTGGTGGTCAGTGCACGTCATAGTGATGGTCGTTCCGCCATTCAGCCAATTTGCATGTGACCCTTTTATTATATAGGATGAGCAATGCACAAGGATTCCAGCTTCTCCACATCCTCATCAACACTTATTTTCTTTTTGTTTTTTTTTTTAATAGCCATCCTAGTGATTGTGAAATATCTCATGTGGCTTTGATTTGCATTTCTCTAGTGATTTGTGATACTGGGTATCTTTTTCTATGCTTATTGGCCATGTGTATATCTTTGGAGAAATGTCTATTCAAGTCATTTTTAAAAAGTATGTTTTTATTGACTTCAGAGAGAGGAAGGAAGAGGGAGAGAGAGAGACAGAAACAACAATGATATGAGAGAATCATTGATCGGCTGCCTCCTGCACACCCCCTATAGGGATCGAGCCCACAAACCAGGCATGTGCCCCAACCTGGAGTCCAACCGTGACCACCTGGTTCATGGGTCGATGCTCAACCACTGAACCACACTAGCCAGGCATTAATCAGATCTTTTGTTTTTGGGTTGTTGGAGTTCTTATATATATTCTGTATGTTAACTGCTTATTAGATGCATGATTTGTAAATATTTTCTCCCATTCTATGGGTTGCCTTTTCTCTATGTTGATAGTGTCCTTTGATGCACAAAAGGTTTTAATTTTGATATAGTCTATAATTTATTTTTCTTTTGGTTACCTGTGCTTTTGGTGTCATAGTTAAGAAATTATTGCCGAATCCAATGTCTTGGAGCCTTTTATCTATGTTTTCTTCTAAGAGTTTTATAATTTTAACTCCTGAGTTTAGGTCGTTGACCCACTTTTAGTTATTTTTGGTATGTTGTGTAATGGACATGTCATTTTATGTCACTTCTATTTTTATAAGAAAAGACAGATCTAAGTTGTTTCTTTCGATGCTTGGTTAAGTGAAAAATAAGCATGTCTTTATAAACAACATATTATTTTTATATAATGTATAAGCATACCTTGCACAGTGTAGGAACTTAAATATATTAGTAATACTTTCAGAATTAGAAATCAAAAGTTTATATTTTGAGGTGTCATTTTTAAACTCAATAAATGGTATTTTTAAATTTCACAAATTTCCAAATTTGATGAGTTGATTGAGAATCAAACTTAATTGGATTTATTACTTTTTAAATTTTTCTCCTTTTATTTTTTAACCATTAGGTCTTCATGTGCGTTTAAGCAGGCTGGGCGGTGTTCCAAGACTGCATGAATTTGTGCCTTTTGTAAGTGCCTATATGGAGTGTTGACTGGCTTATATCCTATTTTAAATATCTTTTGGTGGATGAGTGGGAAGAAATATTTTGAAACCCACATGAATAATTCCCATTTAGTAATTTTAAATCTATATGTAGTACATTGAAATCTGAATCATAGGGATTTAGTCATCTAATTCAAGGCCTTTTATTTTACTGATAAGAATACTGAAGAATATATATATTGCCATAACTGTGAGACACATCCAAGCCTTCTGAGAAATAATGAAATTGACCTCACTCTGTTTCAGGAGGATTTTCAAGTAGAGGCACTAGTAGAATTTCCTTTGCGTTGTCTGGTATTAGTTGCCCAGGTTGTTGCTGAGATGTGGCGAAGAAATGGGCTCTCTCTCATTAGCCAGGTACGGTAAGGCCAATTATTCACATTTATGAATGTGTTCATTTTCTAATTAAAAAAAACATATCAGTTTACCTTGTGTCCCTGGATTTTGCTGAGTATTTGCTTTCTGTTTTCTTATATAGTCAGAAATGAAAGTTCTAGTGACCATGTAGACATTTCTACTTTTATCCTATTGAGTGGCTAGATTAGGTGATAGCCAGTAGTACCACCAGAAACCTGCCCATTAACATAGGTCTTTTCTAAAGATTACCTTGCTTGGGGACCAGTAGCCTTCCTACAACCTGTCTTAATTAAGGCCACCTTATAATTTTTCCTTCTGTTTTAGAGCAAATAAAGAGAAGTGCAATTCCTAAAAGTTGGGGAAATAGAAATTATAAATATACCACAGTTGGGAGAAAAATGGTGTTATGATTGATTGTATTGATTTACTTGTATTGAAGTGGGTATTTTAAATTTAAGAAAAATAAAATTTTTAACTATACATGTCAAGAGTACTAACTAATATAAAGCATTTTTAAACTCTGAAATATTTTCATACCACATTTTCTTGCCTTATCCACACAGTCCCTTAAAATGTTTTGTAGATTTACAATTTAGTGTTTTGCCACTAAGGAGTTCTTGGAGTTCCTAGTTTAGAGAAAGTTTTAAGAATAGTCTTTGTTTAAGCAATAAAAAGGAAGAAAAAAAAAAAGTATACACTTAAAAAAAAAAAAAGAATAGTTTTTGTTGAGAATTCTGTTTGAGATCAAATAATTCTTGTAGCTTCTATTCTACCTTTTATTTTATAGGTGTTTTATTACCAGGATGTTAAGTGCAGAGAAGAAATGTATGATAAAGATATCATCATGCTTCAGGTACCTATTTGAATTACTTCTGGTATTTATGTCTTAACCTTCGTTCTTAGATTCATAGTAATAAGAGAAGATGTTGTAATTATTTTTTAAGTTACTTAAATTTTTCTCACTGTTAAAATATGACATCATAGAAGTAAAAGGGACTACTACATTTTCTTCTACAGACTTATTTTATAATTTTTCTGACAGTACTATTGGAAGCAAAATGTTTCTGATTTAATACACACAAACTCTGATGCTCTGTGTCTTTCACAGATTGGTGCATCTTTAATGGATCCCAACAAGTTCTTATTACTGATACTTCAGAGGTATGAACTTGCTGATGCTTTTAAAAAGACCATATCTACAAATGACCAGGTAAGCAACAGAAACTGAGATGTGAAATAATTCCAAATAAAATGTTATTTTTAACTATTTTAATCATATTTAGTATTGGTATTTTTTATCTGTATCTGCAAAAATCACACATACAGGTAACATGCATATATATATATATATCTACAGATACATACACATACTCTTACATATATATTCACATATACTCTTTTTACTCTGCAAAAATTAGAACATATAGATTTTTTTAAATGAAGAAAAAGATCACATGAAACACTACATCCTAGAATTGATCACTTTTTAAAAAAAATATATTTTATTGATTTTTTACAGAGAGGAAGGGAGAGGGATAGAGAGTTTGAGAGAGAAACATCGATCAGCTGCCTCCTGCACACCCCCTACTTGGGATGTGCCCGCAACCAAGGTACATGCCCTTGACTGGACTCGAATCCAGGACCCTTCAGTCCGCAGGCCGACGCTCTATACCAGCCGTGGGCAAACTACGGCCCACGGGCCGGATCTGGCTTGTTTGAAATGAATAAAACTAAAAAAAGACTGTACCCTTTTATGTAATGATGTTTACTTTGAATTTATATTAGTTCACACAAACACTCCATCCATGCTTTTGTTCCGGCCCTCCGGTCCAGTTTAAGAACCCATTGTGGCCCTCGAGTCAAAAAGTTTGCCCACCCCTGCTCTATACACTGAGCCAAACTGGTCAGGGCAAATTGATCACTTTTAAAGTTTTGGTGTCTTGTTTGTTTAAAACAAAAATTGGATCATTTTGTATGTGCTATTTTATAATTTGCTTTCTGTACTTAATAAAATATTGCAATGGGCCTTTTCTTTTTACTAAATAAATATACAACTATATCATTTTTTTACATTATCATTTTTAATGGTGGTATATGAATGCATTATACTTTAGTCCAGTGATTTTCAACCGGTGTGCTGCAAGAATTTTTAAAACATGTTATACCTGACCTGACTATTTTGTCAGGGACACTGACTTCTTTTTCCTTACATTGTCAAATAAAAAAATGACAACAGCCAACACAACAATAGCCATCTGGTGTAAATGTTCTGTCTTGAACCATAAACATATAGGTCATATAATAGAGTTGCATATTATTGGTCATGTCACATAATAAGGTTGCATGTGATTGGTTAATTCTTGGTACCAGAAATCCTTATATACAACTATAGGTACCTGATTTTTTTTAAATTCATTTTGGAGTAAAAAAATAGATAATTACTATTATTTATTATTATTTTTAAATCCTACAAAATTATACCTAATTTTTTGTCAGAGAGGCAAAAAATATATATTTTTATTGTACCGCAGAATATTAGTAATTCTTTTATGTGTGCTATGAGATGAAAAAGGTTCAAAATTGCTATTTTAGTTCCTTATTGCTGAAGAGGTTTTTTTTTAGGTTTTTAGTCTTATAACATCTCTGTACCTCAAGGTTTAAACACTTGCCTAACTATTATTATTATTACTAGAGGCCCGGTGCACGAATTCGTGCACAGGTGGGGTCCCTCAGCCTGGCTAGCGATCGTTACTGATCAGGGCTGATTAGGGTTGGGGGTGAGGGAGACAGCCGGCCGAGGGAGAAACAGTGCGAGGTTGGCTAGCCATGGGAGGTTGGCCATAGGAGCGCACTGACAACCAGAGGGCAGCTCCTGCGTTGAGTGTCTGCCCCCTAGTGGTCAGTGCGTGCCATAGTGACCAGTTGACCAGTTGTTCAGGTGTTTGATTGCTTAGGCTTTTATATATATAGATATAAATTATTTTTTTTAATTCTCACCCGAGGATATTTTTCCATTGGTTTTTAGAGAGAGTGGAAGAGAGAGGGACAGACAGAGAGAAACATCAATGTGAGAGAAACACATTGATTGGTTGCCTCCTGCATGTACCCTGACCAGAGCCTAGGCTGGGGAGAAGCCTCCAACCAAGGTACATGCACTTGACCGGAATCGAACCTGGGACCCTTTGGTCCACAGGCTGATGTTCTATCCACTGAGTCAAACCAGCTAGGGCTTAAGATAAATTATTTGAAGTAGATTTGCTGGACAAAACAATGTGCTTTTTATTTTTTTAAAATTTTTTATTGCGCTGGCCAGTTTGCTTAGTGGGTAGAGCATCGGCCTGTGGACTGAAGTGTCCCATGTTCGATTCCAGTCAAGGGCATATGCCTGGGTTGCAGGCTAAATCCCCAATGTGAGGCGTGCAGGAGGCATCCAATCAAAGGTTCTCTATCATCATGGATGTTTCTTTTCTATCTCTATGTCTCTTCCTCTCTGAAATCAATAAAAATATATTTAAAAATTTTTCTTTATTAATTTTAGAAAGAGAGGAAGGAAGAGAGAGTAAGTGAAAGACAGACAGATGTCCGTTTGTTATTCCACTTATTTATGCATTCATTAGTTGATTTTTTCCCCCCTAAATATCTTTTTATTGATTTCAGAGAGGAAGGGACAGGGAGAGAGATAGAAACATCAATATTGAGAGAGAATCATTGATTGGCCCTCCTCCTCCACACCCCTTACTGGGGATCAAGTCTGCAACCTGGGCATATGCCCTGACCAGGAATCCAACCACCATCTCCTGGTTCATAGGTCGACACTCAACCACTGAGCCACACTGGCTGGGCCATTGGTTGATTTTTATACGTGCCCTGACTGTAGGTCAAACCCATACCTTGGCATATTGGGACGATGCTGTAACTAGCTGAGCTATCTGGTCAGGGCTAGTGGATGCTTTTTCTTAAGATTCCTCATGTATATTGTCAAATTGCTTTCAGAAAAGTTACTTTGATTTAAGATTTCTCTAGCAGTACATCTGTAGTAGCATTTAAAAAATTTTTTTGGCCTTTCTAAATTGTGTTTATTGAAGCATATATTTAGATGATCTGAATTACCTTTTAACACCACACTGCACATTATTTCGCACCCACCAGAAACAAGCTGTCAAACAACCTCAAAATGTGAGCTACCTTTGAAAATGAAAAGCAATAACAATAATGGAAAAAAAAAAAAGAAAACCTGTGTGTGGCGAATAAATATGAATTTCAAAAATGATACCACAGTCAAACTGCAGCAGGAAGGCCGGGGAAAGTTGGGGGGCAGGAGGGAGGGGTATAAGAGATCAACCGAAGGACTTGTATGCATGCATATATGCATAACCAATGGACATGGGACGCTGGGGGATGGGGGAGGCCAGGGGATAGTCAGGGGTGGGGAAAAAAAAAAAAGACACATGTAATACCCTTTGTAATACTTTAAGCAATTAAAAAAATAAAATAAAATAAAATAAAAATACAAAAAAAAATGATACCACAAAATAGCATACTTAAATTACATATAAATTAAGCTAAACTTGGTGAAATAGTAATTGGTTCCTTTTTATTTTAACAATAACTGCAATTTTTTGTGAGCCCAGAGGCCAAGTTGAGTGAAAGTAGGTACTTAAACAGAAAATAAATTTCCACAATTTTTGTTGATGAAATTAAAAATATCCTATATAATAAAAGGCTAAATGCAAATCGACCTAACAGCGGAACAACCAGTCACTATGATGCGCACTGACCACCAGGGGGCAGACACTCAATGCAGGAGCTGCCCCCTGGTGGTCAGTGCGCTCCCACAGTGGGAGCACCATTCAGCCTGAAGCCAGGCTCATGGCTGGCGAGCACAGTGGTAGTGGTGGCAGTGCTAAGGATGTCTGACTGCCAGCAGGGAGCAGGCCTAAGCTGTCAGTTGGACATCCCCCTAGGACTCCCAGACTGTAAGAAGGCACAGGCCAGGCTGAGGGACTCCCCTCCTCTGAGTACATGAATTTCATGCACTGGGCCGCTAGTAATAATAATAATTGAGTTTTGTAGTATAAGTCTACTAAGGAAGAGAATGGATTTTGTTGTTATATTATGTTACTTAATTGAGGCTCAACACTCGTGTTCCATACAGTTGATTGCTCATGTTCTTTTGTAAAAAATCATTCCTAGCTGTTTGGGCCATATAAAAATAGGCTTTGGGGTGGATTTTGCCCACTGGCTATAGATTGCTCATCACTGGGTTAGATGATTGGGAGAAGACCAGCAAATCACTCTCCACAAAAGAGCAAGTAATAGATAACCAGTCATATCCCTTGGTTACCACTTTGCATATGTTGTTACTGGATCCTTTTCCTGGAGAAGCTGGCACTGGTATTTTTAATTTTGTTGATCTTATAGATGAAAGGTGGTGTTTCATTTTCATTTGTAATTTTTAATTATCAGTGAGGTGACTATGTTTTCATAATTATTGGCTTTTCTCCCCTTTTGTAGTGAATTATCTGTTCCTATCCTTTGCCCTTTTTCTGTTTTTGTAAGTTCCTTATTTAATAAGGATATTAATTATTTATTTATTGTATTTGCTACATTTTTCAGTTTATAATTTGTCTCATGGAGTTTTCTCACATCTTCATTGTTTTAATATTTGATAACAACTTATAAAGTAGCTCTTGACTACTTTGAATTTATAAATCACATTATTTTATTCTTTCAGATTAGAACTCACTTGCAAAGGGCCATGTATTAGATATAAAATACAAAGCTAATTTTTATACTTAGTGAAAATAAATGTTTTATACTTAGTGAAAATAAATAAATAATTTTCAATAGTGCTTAATGAGAACTGTGTTATGGAAAGGTACTCTCACCATAATTGTTAAGTATCTATTTGAAGCTACTGCCTCACCAACCCAGGTAAGAAGGAAGCCTGTAGTAGAGGAAAAGTTAAAGATTAGAACTAGTTTGTTGACTTAAGTTTATGAAGGGAATAAGTAACACAATAATAGTATTTAGCAGTTATTATCTATTTCTTGTTACGTGCCAGATATTATGAACCTTTTTGAATTTGATGTCAAAAAGAGAATTATTCACCTCATAATTTTCTGTTGCTGTGGTTGAAAGAAAATACTGGACTTAGAGGGACCCTGAGTCTGATGCAGAAATATATGTTTTGTGGAGGGTTTTGGTTCTTATACAACTAATTTATTGTTTTTTGATTCTATAGGATTTGATTAAACAATATAATACATTAATAGAAGAAATGCTTCAAATCCTCATCTATATTGTGGGTAAGATTAAAACATGTTTTGAAATAGCATATGGGTTGGGTTACTTTTTAAAGAGAACATTAATAAGAGCTATAATTTACCACTTTACTCATCTCCCAAATATAGCTTAGAATGTATAGTAATGTGATTAATATGTTTAGAAACCCACCTTTTAGAAAAACACAGCTATTACATCTTTCTAATATCTAATTTGTAATTGTTTGGACTTTTTTATAGAGATCTGGGATATTTATCATAGAAATGTAGGTGAAAAATAACTGTTGAATGCCGAAAATTTTCTATAGATATGAAATTTCATTGTAACGTAGGTCTAAGTAAAATATATTTTTATTATGTCATTCTATTAAATTACTTGGTGCAAATATTGGCCACACTTACTTTTGTATGTTTTGTTTTATAGACTCTGTTGATTTTACCAGCTAAGGAAAAGTCCTTAACTTCTCACTCTGGCTCTTGTTTCTTACTTTAGTGCAGCAGACTCTGTTTTGTCTTAATAGTTCCTGGTGATTCTAGCCAGTAGCTAAATCTGAAAACATGCATTCATATTATTGGTTTGTTAGAGCTAGTTGCTAGACTAGCTGCTTTATCTCAGCAGGAAGTGTAGTAAGCCTTTTCTGCTAAGTGATATGTAAATCTTTCAGGTACTAATAACTCTTCTTGTCCAGAATATTCCATAGGAAACTGATGAAAAAAATGGACAAATTAAAATGTGTAAAAGATTTTTAAAGTTAATGATATACTTTATTAGGTTATAAAAACTTGAGGGGAATTTTTGTATTCTTGGAATGCTTTAAAAAATTCTAATACTATACTATATTTTTGCTGTTTTATATTTTTACTAATTTATTATTGCTTCTATTTTGCTTTTATTATTTTTAGTCAAATCTATTGGGGTTTTTTCTCCTATGTGATTTGATTTTTAGTTAATACTTGCTATATTCCTAAATTCATTAATTTCAGGAGTTAACATTTTTTAAAAAGCATATAAAATCTCTGATCTTATAATGGAGAAAACATTAAAAGTAGAAAAAGATTCAGATTAGGAATCAAAAGATGTAGTCTTGGCCTTGTTGTCAACTATAAAGAGCATGCCATTTACATTCTTTGAGTCTCAAATTCGTGATTTGTAAAATGAAGGTAATCTGTATGATTTCGATAATTCCTTTTAGCACTAAAATTCTAGGGGATACTGTTTTTGGTGAAAAAAATAAAATTACAAGGTGCTTTACAGATATAAAAAGGATTAAGTCTGTGGGAAATGAATTCATTTAACAAAAAGTCTTTCTCTGGCTAATTTGTAGAATTCATCAATTCTCTTAGACAAAGGGTTACTGTCTTTTTAATAACCTTCTTGTAGGTATCATTGGACTTTTTACACGTTATAGTATTGAAAATCAGTGGTGACATATGGCCAGATATTGTAAGCCTTCTAGAGGCAATGGGAATTAGATGCTATTAACACCAATGAAGTTCTTGTTAATTTAAGTATTTTCTCTCCATTTGGTAGTTTATTGAGATACAAAATGGAAACCTGATCATGTGGGCATTTTAGCAACACCACTCATTCCTGATACATATTACTGTTTTGTCATTTAATTTATAAAGACATTTTTAAGTATTTTGTTTTTCAGTTTTCACTTTGTTCTTTCATAAATAACAAAGACAAAATTGAGGAAAATCTTGAAAGAAAAGCTATTATTCATTGATGGCCACTGCACATTCAATGCCATCTGCCTTGTTTTCTGGATTAGAAACACATGCTAATTTAATAGAAGGGCCTTGTTTATAATGTTTGAGTATGTGTATGTATATGTATGTGTGTGTGCAAAAGAAAGAGAAGGGCTGTGTTCTTTAGATCTCTTCATTTTTCTTCCTCCTTCTTTCAGCATATAGACTTTTGTTCAGTTTTAGGAACATGTCTAATAATTTTCAGTCCCTCTCTCATGGACTTAATTTAATGCAATGTTCTGTCTATAAGTGCGCCTGGTGGGAAGAGATTTAAATAGAAAGCAATTAATTGTTTTACTTTTTTTCTCATTGTTTGTTTTAGGCGAGCGTTATGTACCTGGAGTGGGAAATGTGACCAAAGAAGAGGTCACGATGAGAGAAATTATTCACTTGCTTTGTATTGAACCCATGCCACACAGTGCCATTGCCAAAAATTTACCTGAGAATGTAAGACCAATTTTGTTTTTTACTTCATTCACCTCAAGATGGGATGGATAGTTTATTTCTTTTTCTCTAATTGGAAACTACTTCAAAGTTTTAGGAAAATTTGTTTAGCAAATTCTTCTGATGTAAAACCATCACCATTCATTCTTTTTTTAAAATATTTTTTATTGATTTTTTTATAGAGAGGAAGGGAGAGGGATAGAGAGTTAGAAACATCCATCAGCTGCCTCCTGCACACCTCCCACTGGGGATGTGCCCGCAAGCAAGGTACATGCCCTTGACCGGAATCGAACCTGGGACCCTTCAGTCTGCAGGCCGATGCTCTATCCACTGAGCCAAACCGGTCAGGGCACCATTCATTCTTTTTTTTTTTTTTTTTTTAATATATTTTATTGATTTTTTACAGAGAGGAAGGGAGAGAGATAGAGAGTTAGAAACATCGATGAGAGAGAAACATCGATCAGCTGCCTCCTGCACATCCCCCACTGGGGAAGTGCCTGCAACCCAGGTACATGCCCCTAACCGGAATCGAACCCGGGACCTTTCAGTCCACAGGCCGACGCTCTATCCACTGAGCCAAACCGGTTTCGGCAACCATTCATTCTTTAGTGGTATAAATTTTAAGTCTGGGCTTTGGGACATTAGGAAACATTTTAGAAACATTCTGGCTATTTAGGAGACATTTTAGAGCAAGAAACTCCTTGACCTTTTGTTTACTTTAAATTAAGACTTTTTCAGAGGAAAGGTGGGGGGGTGGGCTACCTAAAATATTGAGATTATTTGGGTGGGTGTTAGTTTGAGTCTTCTGAGAAGCAGATGTCAAGACAAAACATTTAAGATTTTATTAGAAACAATGCCTAGGAGAGAAAATGGTGAGGAAGCTGGTTAAGGCTGGTGGGAAGCCATCAGACTGTGATACAAGTCTGACTCCAGATGGAAGGAAGGGAGGAAGGTTAGATAGATGCATGGTAGATTGCTGGTGCCCTACGCAATGTTTCATTTCTCCCAGGGTGGGCCTGTATTAATAACTGTAGTCCATCTAATTAGAGGTCTGGGATGCATTTTCATGTCTGCCATGGGTGATATTTATGTTTTTGTAAATACTGATATTTAAGTATAGTTTTAAAGATTATGAGTCTCATATTTTTCCCCTTGAGATTTAATTATGAATTAGAACAATGATTCTTAAAAGAGAATTAGAATTATCTGTACTATTAGGGCTTTCCAGAGAAGTAGAATAGAGATAACTTTTGACTATTGGTTACCCTTTTACCCCCAATTTGTATCTTTTTATTTATATCTTTTTCCAGTTTCACTTTTTAAAAAATTAATTTATTTTCCAATTACAGTTGACATATAATATTGTTAGTTTCAGTTTTTCAACATAGTGAGATTAGACACTTATATACCTTACAAAGTGACCACCCTGATAAGTTTAGTTCCTGTTAACTAATTCTTAAACTGTAACCATTTGGCATGTCACTTGTATAATTTTTGGATATCCTTTCACCAATTTTATAATTATGAATGCATTTTAAAATCACCTTACTTACATTTTCCTTAGCATCTTTCTAAGCAATAATATCAGTGAAACAGTAGGCTTGATGTTCTGGATTATTATTTTTTTAATACATATTACAGTAAGTGAATAATTATTCAAAATTTTAAAAATATGTGTGTGCCACTTAAAGTAATTTAACATACTGCTAGTAATATATATATCATCCTATCTAATAAAAGAGAAACATGGTAATTGGCGTACAACTGCTACCCTTCCCATTGGCTAATCAGGGCGATATGCAGATTAACTGCCAGCCAAGATGGCGGCCGGCAGCCAGGCAGCTTGAAACTAACATGAGGCTTGCTTGCTTCAGTGACGGAGGACTGCAACGTTCCCCGCCTGCCTTGCCGGCCTCTGAGCTTGCAGTTTAAAAAACATTGTAACAAATATAGAAGCTAAACAAAACCCCAGAAATCAGCTTTCAGAGAGCTGGGATCTCAGAGCTGGAGTTGATAGAGAGTTTGGATTATAGAACCGAAATAAACCAGATACCTGTTTTCAGCAGCTGAGGCCTCAGAGCTGGAGCCAAGCCTCAGAGCTAAAGCTGGCCCAGAATAAAAAAAAGAAAAGAAAAAAAGGAGCAGTTGGGAGCTTCAGTCACCCCCAGCCTGAAAACAGCCCTCAGCCCCTCACCCAGAATGGCCAGACACCCCAGTGGGGAACCCCGCCCTGAAGGGTGTGTGACCAGCTGCAAACAGCCATCATCCCCTCATCCAGGCTGGCCAGGCACCCCAGTGGGGACCCCCACCCTGATCCAGGACACCCTTCAAGGCAAACCAGCCAGCCCCACCCGTGCACCAGGCCTCTACCCTATATAGTAAAAGGGTAATATGCCTCCCAGCACTGGGATCAGCATGACAGGGGGCAGCGCCCAAACCCCCGATCGCCCTGCCGCTCTGTGTGTGACAGGGGGCGGGGCCACAACCTCCCTATCCGCCCTGCGCCCCAACCCCCTGATCAGCCCTGCTCTGTGCCTGATAGGGGGGAGCTCCCCAACCCCCTGATCGCCCTGCGGCTCTGTGCGTGACAGAGTGCGGCGCCTCAACTCCCTGATTGGCCCTGCTCTGTGTGTGTCAGGGTATGGCGCCGCAACACCCCACCCCCCACGGGCCGTGCCCTGAGTGTGAGATTGGCAGCGCCTCAACCCCCTGATCGGCCCTGCTCTGTGCGTGACGGGGCAGTGCCCCAACCCCCTGATTGGCCCTGCTCTGTGTGTGACAGGGTACAGAGTCCCAACCCCCCTGATGGGCCCTGCTCTGTGAGTGACGGGGCAGTGCCCCAACCCCCTGATCGGCCCTACCCTGAGCGTGACTGAGAGTGGCATCACAACCTCCTGATCGCCCTGCTCTGTGCATGACAGGGGGCGGCGCCCCAACTCCCCAATCGGCCCTGCTCTGAACCCGACCAGGGGCTGCACCTAGGGATTGGGCCTGCCCTCTGCCACCCGGGAGCAGGCCTAAGCCAGCAGGTCGTTATCTCCCGAGGGGTCCCAGACTGCGAGAGGGCACAGGCCGGGCTGAGGGACCCCCCCTCCCCCCCGAGTGCACAAATTTTTGTGCACCAGTCCTCTAGTACTTATAATAAAAGAAAATGCTTCAGGTATACCTAACTTTTTACTGCTTACCCCAAGTACAATTTTTTAAAGGAGTCTTTCTTAATTTTTGCAAGACTATAGGAATCTATGATAGTTTACTGTCTTGACTAGGTCCTTTTCCTGATTTTAAATGACTTCATTAAAAAAAAAATCTTTGTTCAAAGAAAAGTTTCAGGCAATTAGAAAAAATATATATAATTGCAGAAGCCAGACTACATTTGGACACTTGCATATGTGTTTTGCTATAGATCCCATTTATTTTGCTACCTTGATTTTAGCAAAGTACATCATGGGCATGTGCTTAAATGGTGTGGGTAATGAATGTACTACATAAAGTTCTTTTTCTTTGAACTACCAGTTTTGGGGGGTGTGTGTGTGTGTGTGTGTGTGTATACATGCATATGAGGGCAAACTTAGATAAAATTTCTTCCTTAAACAGTTTATACATAGGTCTTACCTCTATTAAGAAATTGTTCCCTCCAAACAAAGTTAATTGTGTTTAGGCCTAATTTTTTATATTAGAAATTGATCTTTTATTTATTGTGTATAAAGTACTTCAGGAATGTTGAAAATGAATTCTACTTCTCAGTAAGAGAAGAAAAAGTCATTATATGAAGGTAAAAATAATAAAAATTATGTTTCAACAGGAAAATAATGAAACCGGCTTAGAGAATGTTATAAACAAAGTAGCCACATTTAAGTAAGTACTTAATGCTTATGCTTATTCTGAGAGTAGGCAATCTTTGGTCTTGTATTTTGGATACTTTGTAGAAGCTCTGAAATTCTTGCTTGAATTCCCAAGAACTAGAATAGAGTGTTAGAAAGAGGACAAGGGGCACACAGTAGGCACTTTAATACATGTTTGTTGAAGAAATGAGTATTTGGGGCAGGTGAATGAGCTATACCCATATGTGTGATATTAAGTGATTTAGTATGTAACAAAGAAACCTTACCCATAGTCTTTCCCATCAAGTATGCCAAGACTTACTTATTCTATAAATTTTCATTTTACATCTTAATTTTAGACTTTTCTAGTAGGTTTATTTTTGTGTTTGTTTTTAAAAAGAATTGTATATTTACTGACCTTGAGGCAAATTCAATACACAACCAATTTAAAATTTACATATTTTAATTCAATTTTGAAGTGTTTTCTCACACACACATAAATTGGCATGCAGTAGTTGTCCTAAGGCAGCAATTTTCAATGGATGTGCTGCAAGAATTTTCAAAACATGCAATACCTATTTATTTAGGGACACTGACCTCTTTTCCCTCTTGTCTAGTAAAAAATGACAACAGCCAACACAGCAATAACTGTCTGATGTAAATAAATCAGAATAATGCTATTTTTTTGTCAGATTGGCAAAAGTATATTTTTTAGTGTGCTGCCAAATTTTAGCAATTATTTTATGTGTGCCATGAGCTGAAAAAGGTTGAAAATCTCTATCCTAAGGTAAAACACAGTCATCTTAAATGGTTGCAAGTATTTTCACCCAAATTTGAAAAATTGTTTATCCTGAACATGAAAATCTCTAGTAGATTTAAAACAGTATTTTATGTGTTGGCCGATATAGTCAGTCAGTTGAGTGTCATCCCATCCCATGCACCAAAAGGTTGCCGTTTTGATTCCTAGTCAGGGCATATACCCAGCTTGTGTATTCGAGGTGCATATAGGAGGCAACCAATTGATGT
Source organism: Myotis nattereri (assembly GCF_964212035.1). Classification (NCBI taxonomy): domain Eukaryota; kingdom Metazoa; phylum Chordata; class Mammalia; order Chiroptera; family Vespertilionidae; genus Myotis; species Myotis nattereri. The sequence goes on from NC_138075.1 coordinate 65,575,920, forward strand.
TTCTTTCTCACATCAATGTTCCCCTCTCTTCCCCTCTCTACCATTTTTAGATTTGACCTTAGATAACACAATGTGCTTTAGTTAAACAGACAACCTTTAGGTTTCAGAGGCTAAAAAAGAATCCTTAGGAACTTAAAAAGGTCATGGAATCAATTATAGGTAGTATAAAATAAGCTTCCTTAGATTTGTTTGAATTTCATAATTATGAAACACAGGTTAGCCATTATCAGGACTTTGAGCATACAGTGTATGTTTTTAGTTTTAATATTGGAATGAATTTGTCATTTCAGTTTAAGCCAGCTGAGTGAGATATAATTATGGTTTTTTTCTGCTAGATTTTGACTTTTTGATTACTTTTTAGGTTCTTATTTTGTCTGTATTCTATTCTTCAAGACAACTGCAGTTCATCTCTGTATTTTTTATTTATTTAGGAAACCAGGTGTATCAGGCCATGGAGTTTATGAACTAAAAGATGAATCATTGAAAGACTTCAATATGTACTTTTATCATTACTCCAAAACACAGCATAGCAAGGTAGGAAAAGATATCCTCTTCAGAAAATAAAACTAAAATGCTTTTTAACTCCACAGAAAAATTTCTGGGTTTTCTGTAGTTTCATACTCGTTTTTATTAATAGAGGCCATTATTTCATCCAAGAAATTAAAATGGAATCAATAATGTTATCTAGTGTACAGGTAATATTGAAATTTTCTATATTATACAAGAAAAGGACAATAAGTAAATATTGTTGACTGAAAGAATGGGCACTAAATTCTTGAGGAAGGATATTACCCATTTATTTTGCAGAGACTTTCCTAGTACAACCATTTTGCTTCTGGAACAAGGTAGCATTTTGAATACACACTTCAGTATATAAAATATTTTGGTAGGTTGGTGGAACTTTCTTGCTTCCTTCAAAGTATTCCATTTGTGTCATGCTTGCCAAGCAGTATATTTAAAGATAGACTGTCTTCTTTTTCTTTTTCTTTTTTTTTTTTTAATATATAGGCTGAACATATGCAGAAGAAAAAGAGAAAACAAGAAAACAAAGATGAAGGTAAAAAGTGAGATTCTGAATTGACTCATTTTGACTATTTCCTGTGCTTTTATTATCAGCTGAGTATATAGTGGTTTCTTTCTTGTTTATTTAGTGTGGGTAACTAATACAAGTGCAAAGAACCCTTTGTTTCTTGTTCACATTTTAAGATATGGCCCACCTCAGTGGTGATATAATTTTAAATTATAGCAAATGGAGTTTATTTTGGGTGATTGACATAGTGATTTATATTTCTCTTGACATTAATGTTTTTAGTGCTTTAAAGGTAATAAAAATTGTGTTGTTTTCGCATGTAATATATGACTTTGACATTTGCAATTGAGCATGTAGAATAACCCAAATAAAAATGTACCTGTTTATCTCTTCTGCCATCCATCTCCCTTCTACTATAGCATTACCACCACCACCACCTCCTGAATTCTGTCCTGCTTTCAGCAAAGTGATTAACCTTCTAAATTGTGATATCATGATGTACATTCTCAGGACCATATTTGAGCGGGCATTAGACACAGATTCTAACTTGTGGACTGAAGGGATGCTCCAGATGGTATGTAAACCTCAAATATTACCTGAGTCAAAACCACAACTAGTGCACCTGAGACACAGAGGTCATTAAAAATAGCTTTGGTGTGCCCCGCTGGTGTGGCTCTGTGGTTGAGTATCGACCTATGTACCAGGAAGTCATGGTTCAATTCCTGGTCGGAGCACATGCCTGGGTTGCGGGCTTGATCCTCAGAGTGGGGCGTGCAGCAGGCAGCGGATCAGTGATTCTGTCTCATGACTGATGTTTCTCTCCCTCTCCCTTCCTCTCTGAAATCAATAAAAACATGTTAAAAAAAAAAAAAGCTTAGGTGTGGCACAGATTTCCTTAGTGACACATCATGTTTTTAGTATCCTTACTTCTGGGAACCATTTATTTTTATTTATATATATATATATATATATATACACACACACACATATATATATATATATATATACATATATATATATATGTGTATATATATATATATATATTAGAGGCCTGGTGCATGAAATTCATGCACTCAGGGGTGGGGGAGTTCCTCAGCCCGGCCTGCACCCTCTCTCAGTCCAGGAGCCCTTGGGGGATGTCTGACTGAGGAGCAGGCCTAAGCTGGCAGTCAGACATCCTTAGAGTTGCCATGGAGGCAGGAGAGGCTCCTGCCACCGCTGCTGCACATGCCAGGTCTGAGCCCAGTTCTGGCTGAGCAGCACTCTCCCTGTGGGAGCACACTGACCACCAGGGGGCAGCTCCTGCATTGAGCATCTTCCACCTGGTGGTCAGTTCGCGTCATAGCAACCGGTTGTTCCGCCATTTGGTTGATTTGCACATTAGCCTTTTATTAATAGGATAGCCTGCTCCTACTGATAATAAAGTTCCAAGTTATTGTGTCATAATTTTCTATATATTTTTTTTTATTTCACTTGTATTATGAAGCGACAGTGTAATAAAGACTTGATGACAGACAGATCTAGGCTAAATTTTCTTTTTTTCTTAGCTATTGTTGGCCTGCAGGTTCTAAATGCTGTCTTACTGTATCTGTATCTTAATTTTTGTTATAGCAATGGTAAATAAATGTCAATAAGATTTCATACCATATCAGATATATTTGAAATCAAAGTTAACATTTCTCTTCCTAACTCTCAGTGCTATTCCTAGGAAGTAAGCATTGTTAAAGGTTTGTATCTTCTGGAAATTATTCCACATTAGTGCATATAAGCTTACTTCAATCTTAAAGCTACAGATTCTATTGTAGGCATATCTGTAATGCATTTAACCAGTCTCTTATTAAGAGACATTAGGTTGCTCTTAGGTCTTTGTATAACAGAGAACACTAAAATGAGCATCCCTATATAAATATCTTTGTATAGTTAAGTGAGTGTATCTATCATACTAATTCCTAGTATACTGGGTCTGTACCTTTACATTTTTTTATAGATATTGTCAAATTGGCTTCCAAAAATGTTACATCGGTTTACTTTCCCATCACCAATGTGGTGAAAAGTACCTGCTTCTCAACACCTTTGCCAGTTTTGTATTTTACTAAATGGTAAAAAAAAATTTTGCCACTCTTGTAGGGGAAAAACAGGATGATCTTGCTTCACCTTACACTTATTTATTATTAAGTGAGGTTGAACATTTTTCATATGTGTACTTATCATTTCTCTTTCTGTAAACTTCTAGTTTGTAACCTTTGCCCATTTTTACCTATCAGATTGCTTATTTTTATTCATCCGTTTAAAATATATTTACCTGAAGAAGCACAATCATAAAGATCTTCTCCTATATTTCTCCTGTAGGCATTCCATATTCTGGCGTTGGGGTTACTAGAAGAAAAGCAGCAGCTTCAGAAAGCTCCTGAGGAAGAAGTGACCTTTGACTTCTACCACAAGGCTTCAAGTATGTTTTAGGCTGAGCGAAGGATAGGTGGCCTTTTGTACTGTCTTCAACCTAGAAGAACAGAATAAGTTTAGATTAGATTTTTATTAAATGCTACCTGATTAAGAGTTTTTTCAAAGCACACTCCAGGCATATTGCTTATAAGACCAAAAGGAGAAAAGCATTTTATTTCTATTTATACACAGGTTTTTTTTTAGATCATTGAAGACATCATAAATCTATTTAGTTTATGGATATATAATAGCTCCCACTTTCATATTTTTGGAGCTTTGGTTCTTATTTAAGTACTTTTACCAAACATGAAACATGTGGAGGAAAGGCAAGAGACAGATCAGTAAGATTAGCTTTCACTTACCAGCCCCAAGGGACAATGAGCAAGAGAGACCCAAAGTAAATTCAAGTTTTGAAGTTGTTTAATTCAGTACTTCATACTTCCTGTAATTGCAGATTCTTCCATTAAAAACTTAATGTATTTAAGGGATTAATTGCAAACTTTGCTTATCCATTGAATAATATTAGCTGTAAGTTATAATTTATACATAATTATGAAGCAATTTATTTACTTGTGACATGTACTTTTTGTGTTTTAAAAAAGGATTAGGAAGTTCGGCCATGAATGCTCAGAATATACAAATGCTTTTGGAAAAACTCAAAGGAATTCCCCAGTTAGAAGGCCAGAAGGACATGATAACATGGATACTCCAGGTAAACCTGGAATGGAAAATAACTGGTTATATCTTGGAATAATTATTTAAGAATCCTCTACTTGCGCCCTACCCTGTTTGGCTCAGTGGATAGAGTGTCATCCTGTGGACTGAAAGGTCCCAGTTTCAAGTCCAGTCAAGGGCACATGCCCAGGTTTTGAGCTCCGTCCCCAGAAGGGGGTGTTCAGGAGGCAGCCCATCAGTGATTCTCTCTCATCATTAATGTTTCTATCTCTCTCCCTCTCCCTTTCCCTCTGAAATCAATAAAAAATATATTTTTTAAGAAAAGAAGAATCCTCTGCTTGCCTCTAAAATTAAACCACTATATTCTTGTGAAGTCATTTACTTCTGTTTTGTTTTTTTAATATATTTTATTGATTTTTTTACAGAAAGGAAGGGAGAGGGATAGAGAGTTAGAAACATCGATGAGAGAGAAACATCGATCAGCTGCCTCCTGCACACCTCCTACTGGGGATGTGCCCACAATCAAGGTACATGCCCTTGACTGGAATCGAACCTGGGACCTTTCAGTCCGTAGGCCGACACTCTATCCACTGAGCCAAACAGGTCAGGGCTACTTCTGTTTTTTTATGCTTACTCCTATGTTTTCATGTTAGTAACTCTATTTTCTCTATGTTTTAGTGGAGTTTAAAAAAAATAAAATGTATTCATGTGTGTTATTCAGTTAACGTATTGAATCCAACTATGTGCTGTACTCATTGCTAGACTCTGAACAAGACAGATAAGGTGCTTGCTGTCATAGAGCTTATGTACCAACTGAGATGCAGACAATAAATAAGAAAATACCAGGATAATTCAGATGAATAGAGGGTAACTTTAAATGGGTAATCAGAAAAGGTCTGTTTTGGGAGATGACATTAGAACTGAATGACTTGAAACCAGTCATAAGAATCTGGGGGAGCACTCTAGAAAGAGGTAACAGCAAAACTAAAGCTCTAAGGTGACCAGAAAGAAGGCCAGGACGACTGGAGTACAATGAGGAGAGGGAGAGAGAGATGGGCAACAAGGTCAGAGGGGCAGCCAGCAGCCAGGCCATTATAGGAACTTACAGGTCAGGGCAGTGATGGCGAACCTTTTGAGCTTGGCGTGTCAGCATTTTGAAAAACCCTAACTTAACTCTGGTGCTGTGTCACATATAGAAATTTTTTGATATTTGCAACCATAGTAAAACAAAGACTTATATTTTTGATATTTATTATATATATTTAAATGCCATTTAACAAAGAAAAATCAACCCAAAAAATGAGTTCATGTGTCACCTCTGACACACGTGTCATAGGTTCGCCAACACTGGGTTAGGGTAAAGTGATGGATTTTACTTTTGAGTACAGTGGGAAACCATTGAAGGATTTTAAGTGACAATATATTATCTATATTTTTACAAGCTCACTCTGCTGTGGGGTAAATGGATTATAAGGGACAATTATAAAATCAGGGAAACCATTAAAAGATTATTGCAGTAAACCTGGTAGAAGTAAGTATGACTTAGACTAGGATGCAAATGCCAAGAAGCTAAACTGATTAAGGTGTAGTTTGATGGTAGAATCTATTGTACTTGCTGATAGATTTGATGGAAGGGGAAATTAAGGAGTCAAAGATGACTTCTGGATTTGGAGCTTGAACTATTGGGTGGGTGGCTGTGCCTTTGGGAAGGAGTGTATAAGGGGTTATGGATAAAGGCCAGGAATATTTCTTTAACGAAAACCTTCCATATGGAAACATGAAACCAAGATTATGGGGTTTCCCCTCACTGTATTTATTAAAATATTCTGATGTTATCAGCTAGATAATTGTTTTATAATTAGAATATAGAATGATTTTTTTTCCCACATTCATATCAAATGGAGATCTTTGTACTGATTTGTACTTCAAGAAGTCTGCCTTTTTTATTATGTAACTAGAGGCCTGGTGCACGAATTTATTGCACTGCGGGGGCGGTCCCCTCAGCCCGGCTTGTGCCCTCTCGCAATCCGGGACCCCTTGGGGGTCCTAAGCCAGCAGGCAGACATCCCTCTCGCATTCCGGGGCTCTCGCTCCCTACTGCCCATCTTCAGCGGAGGTGGGTGAGCCTGGCTTCTGGCTGACCAGAGCTCCTGCATTGAGTATCTGCCCCCTGGTAGTTACTGCTTGTCATAGCGACCGTTTGGTCCATTTGCATATTAGGGTTTTATTATATAGGATCAGACACTCCTTAAGCAAGCTTAATGTAATTGGATATGTAACTGTAAGATAAAGATGTTATTATTAAGATTTTTCTTGAAGTAGATTTCATGAATATTTTGTATTTGAGTTAAATTTACCAACATAATAATTTAAAATACAAAATCAAAACAGAAACAAGAGAAGTAGTTAACTATTCTAACTTTATTAAGAAAGTAAACTGAACTGTGATTTAGTCCAACATTTATATTCTACAGATAAGATGTTATAAATTGAAGATTTATTCCTGAAAATTTAGTTTTGGTTGAAATACCCAAGTTCATTGTCAAAATATACAAAAAGCATAAGTGTTTGCTCTTATAAACATTGGGTATTTTATCCAAATGCGTAATGTAAAGTTGTGTTGTAAGTTTCTTGTGGGAGATTTTTCCACATGAGATTGAGGCTCCTTCAAAATATCAGTAAATTTATACCTTCATATTGTTGGAACCTGATATTTGGTATGAGGAATAAGATAGCTGTTGTGGAAACACCTCTGAAGATAAATGATTAAGTGAAAATGAAAAGTAGGAAACAGCAACCTAGTATATAACAGGATTGCCTCTTATGAGAAGACTAGAGGCCTGGTGCATGAAAATTCATGCACCTGAGGGCGGGGGTCCCTCAGGCCGGCCTGCCCCCTCTCACAGTCCGGGAGCCCTCGGGTGGGAGGCAACCTGGCAATCGGGAAGGCGATGGGCAGCCGCCATCTGAGGCTTGCCTGCACCTCAGGCTGGCCCTGGGCGGGCTGGGGACTGGGGGACTCAGGGGGCAGGCGTGTGGAGTGGCCGGACCCACCTGGGGGCGGGCCCAGCTGTGTTGCAACCTGCCGCCCTGGCGGGCCTGACGGGACCGTGCGCCTCCATCTTTGAGGGTGTGACAGTCAATTAGCATATTCCCTCTTTATTGGCTGTGGATGCCGCCATCTTGTGAGTGTGCGATGGTCAATTAGCATATTCCCTCTTTATTAGATAGGCTATGTAAATATAACGAATTAAATTCTTTTTTTTATTTATTTTTTAATATATTTTATTGATTTTTTACAGAGAGGAAGGGAGAGAGAGATAGAGAGTTAGAAACGTCAATGAGAGAGAAACATCAATCAGCTGCCTCCTGCACATCTCCTATTGGGGGTGTGCCCGCAACCCAGGCACATGCCCTTGACCGGAATCGAACCTGGGACCTTTTCAGTCCGCAAGCCGACGCTCTATCCACTGAGCCAAACCGGTCTTGGCACGAATTAAATTCTTTATTTTCCCTGGCAAAAGCAGAGGTATGGTAACACCTGCAGATCGAATCAGTTTATTTTGATTCCTGGAACCTCCTCTTTAGCTCCATTGCTAATCAAATAGGGGAGGTGTTTGTCACAGTTAGGAGTCACTGTGTGTGTGTATGTGTGTGGTTTAAGTCAAAGAAATTTGGACACTTGATGACAAAATCAGATTAGTGAATTTTTCTTTTCCTGATTAGTGCAACCAAATCTTTTAACATTTTATTTGTTTTTCAGATGTTTGACACAGTGAAGCGATTAAGAGAAAAATCTTGTTTAATAGTAGCAACTGCATCAGGATCAGAATCTATTAGGAACGATGAGGTAATAACATTATAATAATGGTGACATTCATCTCTGTCTTTGAACTTTGCTGGTATAAAGGAGCTGCTTCTTTCTGTTAGAAGGAACCTATTGTAAAGTACATGAGATGTCCATTTTCTGTTGTTCATTAAGCTGCTTCTTTTTTTAAATCCTTATCCAAGGAGTGAGGATATTTTATTCCTTTGATTTTTAAAGAAAGTGGAAGGGATGGGGGATGCCGAGAGAGAAAGAGAGAGAGAGAGAGAGAGAGAGAGAGAGAGAAAGAGACAGAGAGAAGCATCGACATGAGAGAGACACATCAATTGGTTGCCTTCCACATACATACCGACTGAGGGCAGAATCGATTCTGCAACCCAGGTATGTGCCCTTGACTGGGAATCAAACCTGTGACCATCCAGTGTGCAAGCCAACATACTAACCATCGAGCCATGCTGGCCAGGGCTCATTAAGCTTCTGTATTGCAGGGATTAGTGGTACTTGACATGTAGTTATCCAATATAATACAAAGTCAGAGGAAATAGATGTGTAGTGGAGCTCTGTTGGAAATACTTCATTAATTTAAAAACTTTTAATATCTGATATTGGGATATGTCTTACAATCAGTAGCTTCTTATAATTTAATCAGCCTCATTCTTAGTGGAACATAGACAATGGTACATTTTAGATTCAATGAAATTGTAATATTTAGATTATGAATTTTCTTAATATAATGAATCAGGTTTTGATTATTTTAATCTTAAAACTAGAATATTATTTGTATTTATTAAATATCCTTTATAAAAGGAAAACACTGGGCTTAAGTTAGAATACATAATAAAAAATGCCAGTACAAAAGATGGCAGTGTAAGCAAATGCCTGTACTTGCTGCCTCCCACAACCACATCAAAATTACAACTAAAATATAGAACAACCATCATCCAGAACCACCAGAAAGCTGGCTGAATGGAAGTACTACAACTAGGGAAGTAAAGAATAAAGTACACTGAGACTGATAGGAGGTGCCCAGGCGCAGAAGGGGCAGGTCCAGCACCCATGTGTGCCGCCTTTTTAATTGGGAGAGAAATTGCTTCTGCGAAGGCTGCCCTAAGGAGCAAGGGGTCCCAGCCCTACACCAGACACCCAGCCCAGGGTCCCAGAGCTGGGAAAACAAGTCCCTGCGCACTGTAAAAACCAGTGCAGCTTGGGGCTGAGTGACACAGGCTGCTGGAGACCCAGCTGCTCTTCTTAAAAGGCCAGCACCAGAAACTGAATTTACAAAGCGGGAACTTCCTCTGAGCTCCAGTGCCGGGTGAGGCTCTGGAGACCCAGACACATACAGGGAGAAACTGCACTGTCTGGCATCAGGGCAGGAACTCGGGGGCAGCTTTCTTCCAGACGGAGGTGCTTGCGTCAGTCATTATTCTCATGCAGGGACCTCCGTGGTTGCAGGGCTGACTGGCAGCCATTTCTGTTTGCTCCACCTGGTGATTCCCTTAGGCCCCGCCCACCCAACTTACAACCCCACCCAAGCTGTGCAGCGGCTTTTGCATATGAATGGCCTGCCTTTCCTCAGGCTAAAAACCTGTCAAACAAGCTGCAGCTGGGTTAGGGAGCTCAAACCTATCACCAGCCTGCCTTGCTTCACAGCTGGGCCTTGTCTGGGCACTTACAAACCTGATACAAGGAGGAGGACTCTGCAGATCTCTCTGTAGCTCCTGCTGGATGGCCCCAGGCAGTGGCTGACTTTGCATCTCCCTGGAGACCCAAGAGCCAGTGTACCCAGTGGTCAGAGTGAGATTATACCAGATTACAACTCTTCACATCCATAAACGACACACTCAAGGGGCAGACTCAGTGAGCACCAAAGTCCCACTGAAGCAAATCCTGCTCCATAAGGATGTCTCTTGCACAGTAGCTCTCCCACTGTAGTCACAGCTGGTCCTCACAGCCAATTGGCCTGGGGGTCAATTCCTCCCAGTGATGCCAACAGCAATCAAGGCTCAACTACAGCAAGGGGTGCACCTAGAGCAGTGGTCAGCAAACTGCGGCCCCTTGAGTGTGGCTCTTCCACAAAATACCACTTGTGGACATGCACGTACAGTGTGATTGAAACTTCATGGCCACACTCAAGGGGCCAAAGAGCCACATGTGGCTCGCAAGCCACAGTTTGCCGACCATTGACCTACAGTGTCCACCTCAAGTGATTGGGGAGCTGAGCCACTGGGCCCTTGTATAGTAGGACACCTACTATACAAGGCCACTCCATCAACTCAAGGAAACTTAGCAGCTACCCAGTACATAGAAACAAACACAGGGAAGCAGCCAGAATGTGGAGACAAACGTCACAAATGAAAGAAATGGAAGAAAGCAAACTACTGGATATAGAGTTCAAAAACACAGAAGGTTACTCAAGAATCTTCTAGAAATCTCCAAGGTACTTAGACTTTCAAGGATCTTAGTGAGAATGCCAAAAAAAAATGGAAAAGGACCAGTCAGAAATTAAGTATACACTGACTAAAATAAAGAATATTATACAGGGATTCAACAGTAGACTAAAGGATCCTGAGAATCAAATCAATGATTTGAAATATGAGGATGCAAAAAACACCCGACCAGAAGAGCAAAAAGAAAAAATCCAAAAATATGAAGATAGTGTAAGGAGCCTCTGGGACAACTTCAAGCGTACCAACATCTGAATTATGGGGGTGCTAGAAGAAGAGAGAGAGCAAGATATTGAAAAGCTACCTGAAGAAATAATGACAGAAAACTTCCCCTACCTGGTGAAAGATATAGACTTACAAGTCCAGGAAGTACAGAGAACCCCAAACAAGAGGAACCCAAAGGGGACCACACCAAGATCTTGGCAAAAGACAAAGAGAGAATCTTAAAAGCAGCAAGAGAAATGTAGTTAGTTTCCTACAAGGGAGTGCCCATAGGAATGTCAGCCGATTTCTCAACAGAAATTATGCAGGCCAGAAGGGAGTGGCAAGAAATATTCAAAGTGATGAATACCAAGAACTTACAGCCAAGATTATTCTACCCAGCAAAGCTATCATTTAGGATTGAAGGTCAGATAAAGAGCTTCACAGACAAGAAAAAGCTAAAGGAGTTTATCACCACCAAACCAGTATTATATGAAATGCTGAAGGGTATTCTTTAAGAAAAGGAAGAAGAAGAAAAAGATAAAATATATGACAAACATAATGGCCACAAATACCTATCTATCAACAATTGAATCTAAAAATCAAACGAATAAAAAATCTGATGAACAAAATAAACAGGTGAATGGAATAGAACCAGGGGCATGGAAATGGAACAGACTGACGGTTCTTAGAGGGAAGGGTGTATGCGGGTGCGGGGAGGGGAGTCTGGGGGCGTCTGGGAAGAGATTAGACAAAGATCTTATATGTATGTATGCATTACCTATGGACACAGACAGTAGGGTGGCAAGGGCCTGGGGTGGGGTGAGAACTGGGTGGAGGGGAGCTATGGGGGAATAAAGAGGGGCATCCATAATAATCTCAACAATAAAGAGTAATTTTTTAAAAATGCCAGTACATCTCAATAATATTGTTCAAGATCTTAGTCTTAACATCAGGTCTAAGAGTAACTGTTGAACATCATCAGATTGGCTTAAATTGGTTAAATGTCAGTGGTTCAATGATTAACAAATGATTTCAAAATTTTGTTTCATTTAATATTTTTCTTGATGTACCTGCATTGAGTATAAAAGACAGTTTATTAGGTATTTAAAGTATTGGGCCTTTATATTAAATTATTAAAGTAACCAAAGAAGCAGTTAGTTGCATGATATGATGGGAAAGTATGCTAATTTTGAGACTTAAGTTTGAATCTAGGCTTAAGGGGTGGGGTAATCAATTTTATCAGACTGTTACTCTAGGAAATTTTGCCTGGCTGAACACTATATGCAAATTATAACACTAGCTTTTACCTAATTTTTGTGATTTCATCATACCCAGATTACTCATGATAAAGAAAAAGCTGAACGGAAAAGAAAAGCTGAAGCTGCTAGGCTACACCGCCAGAAGATCATGGCTCAAATGTCTGCCTTACAGAAAACCTTCATTGAAACTCACAAACTCATGTATGATAGTACATCAGAAATGTCTGGAAAAGAGGACTCCATTATGGAGGAAGAGAGGTAAAACAAAGCAAAACTAAAAATTAGCAAATCCGTTTTTGGAAGAAAAGTACATATTCACTCCAATAACGTTTTTTCAAATATATTTTATAGTAAGAAATTACACTATTTTTAAAGACAAAAAGATAGGAAGATGTGAACAGAAGTAATAGAAATTGACTCCTGTTGTCTTATATACATGGGCTTTTTTAGATACACATTTACATATCAGTTCATATATTCCACATCATTTTTATTATCTATACTAATAAAAGGGCAATATGCTAATTAGACCAGGCGTCTTCTGGACATCCTCCCTGACAAAACCAGGCCCGGGCGCTTGTGGCTGTGGCTGGCCCAGGTGAAGCCGTCTACAGCCCCAGGCACCTGCAGCTGGCCAGGCAAAGCCACCCACAGTCCGGACACCTGCGGCCCAGCCCAGGCAAAGCCAGCAGCTGGCCAGAGGGAGGGAAGCCCAGGTCCCAGGTGCCTGCGGCCAGCCAGAGGAGGGAAGCCTGGGTCCTTGGTGCGGTCTCCAAGTCAGAGGCGGTTAGGGGTGATCAGGCCAGCAGGGGAGTAGTTAGGGGCGATCAGGCCGGCAGTGTAGCAGTTAGGGGTGATCAGGCAGGCAGGCAGAGATGGTTAGGGGCAATCAGGCAGGTAGGCAGGCGAGCAATTAGGAGCCAACGGTCCTGGATTACGAGAGGGATGTCCTCCAAGGAATCCCAGATTGGAGAGGGTGCAGGCCGGGTTGAGGCACCCCCTCTCCCCAGCCATGCATAAATTTCATGCACCAGGCATCTAGTCTATGTATATAAAAGCCTAAGCGACTGAACGATTGGTTAACTGATCGCTATGATGCACACTGACCACCAGGGCACAGACACTCAATACAGGAGCTGCACCCTGGTGGTCAGTGCGCTCCCACAGCCAGCTTCCTGTGGCCGGCCAACTTCCTGCAGTGCTTCCCCCCAGCTGGCCAACCTCCCGTGGTCCCGTCCCCTGGCCACCCGGCCCCGATTGGGACTGGGTGAGACGGCCCCAATCAGCCCCGATCGCCGGCCAGGCTGAGGGACTCCACCCGTGCACAAATTCATGCACCGGGCCTCTAGTTTCTAATAATGATTGCAATTATTGCAGATTGAAAAAGTCCTTCACCAAAAGGTGGTATGTGTATATATGTGTGTGTGTGTGTGTGTGTGTATATATATATATATATATTTTTTTTTTTTTTAAAGAGATAGAAGACAACGCATATAGTTGTCATGGATAGTACATTGGAATGGGAATATGTAAGTCTGATTTTCTGAGTCCTGACTATGGTATGCTCTTGGGGAAAAAGAGCATTATCATCAATTAGCCTTTTGAGAGCCATGGTTTGTGGGCTGTATATATAGATACAATGAGAAAAGGGAGGAGGCAAAATAATGGTAGTTCGAAAAGCATTCCAATTTAAAATATTGTAAATACTTCCTATCCTTATTTTTAAAAACAAGCTTTCACAACTCTTTAAAATAATTTGTCTTGTGGATACTTTTGGGAAATTGTTTTGCAGTAACAGTAGAAACATTATACTCCACATAATGTGTCTGTAATCCTGAAGCTGAGCATGCTAGCAAACTACAAACAATGATGACTGTATATTTTAAAGATTTTTTTAAAAAATGATATGAAGGTAAGCTATCTTGGCTGATGGTGGTAATAACACTAGAAATTAATACAAAACTTTAAAACAATAAGCAGAAAGTCCCAACTCTCTAGTTTTACATATTAACAATGTACTATTTAGAAAGTAATGGAAAAGAATACTGTATATTTATCAAAACAAGGAAATGTATTCAGGGTTAATTAATGGCTTTAATGCTTTCATTATTTCTTTTTATTGCCTGATTGATTGCACAAAGATTATGAATGTGCTCTCATTAAAAACAACTCAAATTCATAAGTCCCCTTTGACCATTCTCTATATTCCTGATTTTTCTTCACAGATAACCATTGCTATACATAATTTTTGTTCTAGACCTCTTCTTTTGTTTTCAACCATTTATTAACAGGTGTACATAAGGAAATAATGAGTCTTGTGTTTTTTAGTGGCTTATTTTTATTTTAGCATACCTTTTGTTTTCTAACTTGCTTTTTCCCTTCACTGTTTTATAATTTTTTCATGTCAATATATATAGATGTATAGTATAGAGTCTACATCATTCTTTAAGGCTGCTGCATAGTTTTCTATACTGTGAACATATACACAATATTTACTTTGGACATTTAAGTTTTCCCCTTATTTCCAAACTTTTTCTTATTGTAAACAATGTGTGTGTGCAGAACATTTTTTATGTGCCCCCTTTTGCAATTGTACAAGTACTTCTCAAGGGTGGAATCTAATAAGTGAAAGGGCTAAGTCATAATTATTTAAAATTTTAATAGATACTGCCATGTTTCCCTCCAAAGTAGTGTTACCAATTTCTACTCCCAACAGTATATGAGAGTGTCTATTTTCCTCATTCTCACCAATACTTAATATATCGGTACTTGAAAATGTTGGATATAATCAAAATTGGTGTCAGACCAAATTTTCCTGATTACTAGTTAATACCAGGTTGGATATCTTTTCATATGATAGTTCACTAGCCTGCTACATTTTGTCTTCCAGGAATTGGCTGTTATTATCCTTTGCCCATCTATTGAGTGTGTTGCTTTTGTCTTACTCATTTATAGAAGTCCTTTAAAATTATGGATACTAAACTTGTTGCATGTTTTTCATATTCCTGTTTCTTTAACATTAATTATGAAGTTTAGCCATAGAGAAGTTTTCAATGTTGATAAAACAGATTTATTAGTCTTTTTGAGTTTTAACATTTTATATTATGTTTAAGAAGGCTTTTCCTATCCCAGAGTCGCAAATATAGTATTACATTTTTAAAACAAAAACAATTACATAGTTATGTTAATTCACTTTCCTCTAAAAATCAAATAATAGAGTTAAAGCTGAAGTTCTATTTGAGCACTTACCCAAACCCTGGACCCCTTTCTGCCCTTTTTCAGAGATATAAATTTTATATAGACCTTGTCATAGTTTTTTACTGTGCTATTACACAACAAATATATGCAGCCATAGGAATCATATAGTGTCATTCAGCCTTTTGTTTTATTTGCATAGTATATGGCATTATGTACATATTCTGCAACTTTGCACATGATAGTATGTTTTGGAAATTTATATATGTTGTTAGACTGTTTATCAGTCTTGGCATTTGGGCAGCCATTCTTTTTCCTGCTCCATGAATTGCAGGCCATTTAGCATCTCTGGTCCCTCATACACTAAACACTAGTGGTGTGCCCTAGTCCTTATGATAACCAAAAACTAAACGTTACCCACATATTGCTGGATGCCTTCTAAGAGGTGGTGCCACACCTAGCTGAGACCCACCTTTTAAAAACTGGTATTCTGTATTATGTAATTCCATTTACATTGATAATGAACATTTAAATTATTCCTCATTTATTGAATGATCTATGACATTTTAGAGAGTTTCTTGTACAGATAGAAAGGTAGTATTGCAGAGTAGTTCAGAGCATGGCCTAGGAAGTCAGACCACTTGGGTTAAATCCTGGCTCTGCTATTTCCTAGTGATACGTCATTAGGTAAGTCTCTTAATATCTTTGGCCTCAGTTTCTTCATCTGAAAAATGGAGGTAACAATAGTACCTACCTCAGAGGGTTGTTGGAAGGATTAAATGGGTTAACATAATGTAAAGAATTTGAAAGTGTGCCTCACATCACAATTAGTGCTTAATAAATATTTACTATTATTATTATTACATTATTAGAGGCCCAATGCACAAAATTCGGGCAAGGGTCTTGGCCCTGGACCCTGTCTACCACCTCTGCAGCTGGGGGCCTCTGCCGCGGCCCCTGCCTGCTGTGGCTTTGTCCAGAAGGACAGTCTAATTAGCATATTACCCTTTTATTATTATAGATTATTGCACACATTGACCCTAAGAATTGGTAAATCACTTAAAGTGTAACATTTTTAACAGCTACCAAAACAGAATAGAAACTTAAATTACTAATAAGAGGAAATGGATAAAACTATTAAAGCACATATAGTAAAAGTACTGTGCAGCCGTTTAAAAATAAAGTTTCTAAAAACATTTTAATGAGATAAAATATTGAAATATAAGTGAATAAAAGCAGTATGCAAATGTATACATGTAATATGATCTTAATTATGTAAAAATGTTCTAAATAGAAAGGCTGGAAAGAAATACACAAGTAATTATTTCTAGGTTGTGAGAGTATAATGCATCTTACTTTCTTCTTTATACTTTTCTAGATTTTCTAAATTTTCCTAATAAGTATGTTTTACTTTTATAATCAGAGTAAAAACAGATACCTAGCTTCTTGGTACATTCTACTTTGTGATCTGCGCTTTTTGCACTTAGCAATACAAAATGTACTTTATAATAAGCAAATTCACTAATAAAAGCCAGAAATATCAGGGGGTGGGGGGATTTTAAGCTAATATTACTAAATATAATTTTTATTTTGTCTTTATTAAAGTTCTTGCCCTATGATTACTTAAAATCTACCAAGATATAATACAAGTGACCAAAACATGTATCCTCATTTCTGGTCGTTTCTCTTGGTAGCACCCCACCAGTCAGTGACTACTCTAGAATTGCTTTGGGTCCTAAACGAGGTCCATCTATTACTGAAAAGGAGGTGCTGACATGCATCCTCTGCCAAGAAGAACAAGAGGTGAAAATAGAAAATAATGCCATGGTATTATCGGCCTGTGTCCAGAAATCCACCGCCTTAACCCAGCACAGGGGGAAACCCATAGAATTCTCAGGGGGTATGTATTGTTTAATAAATATACTTTTGAGCATTTCTTTTCATATTATATAATTAGAAAAACTACTATCTGGAAGAACTTTGGGAGCAAGATTGTATTTAGCCTTATTTGGTCAAATCACAGTTTACCTATATGTAAAATGGACTCTTGGGTCTTTACGTGCCATACTGGCTTTGTTTTATTTTTTAATTTTAATTCTTGTTAGCTCTCTCTCTCTCTCTCTCTCTCTCTCTCTCTCTCTCTCTCTTCTCTCTCTCTCTCTCTCTCTCTCTCTCTCTCTCTCTCTCTCTCTCCTCCCCTCCCCTCCCCTCCCCATTTCTCATTGCTCTTACATTTGAAAGTAGGATGCAAGTATCATGATTTTTCATCCCTAAATTTTTCCACTTGCATTTTCTAAAACTAAGGACAATCCATTATGTACTACCATACCATTATAACTTTAAGAAAATTAATAACATTTCAGGAATATTACCTAATACAAAATCAATACTTGAATTTCCCCAACTACCCTTAAAACATCTTTTATTAACTAGACATTTTCATTTAGGATCCAGACATGTTTTATGTGTTCTCTAGTTGTGTCTCTTTTAGTCTATTTTAATCTAGAATAGTCACTTGCCTTTTTTCTTTCCTTGATAATAACATTTTTGAAGAATGCAAGACAGTAGTCTTATACAGTGTCTTACATTGTGGATATGTCTGATTGTTGCCTCATCATCAGGTTCCTGGTAAGCATTTTCTTGGCAAGAAATTAATTAGCCAATGTATTGCACTTATATCACAACAAGAGATAGCTTTATTTTTAAAATACCCTATTGATTTTAACATTTACTGAATACTTACCATATGCCAGGCACAGAATAAGTGCTTTCTGTGTATTTAATCACTTAATCCATATAATAGCCCTATGAATTAGCTACCAACATGGGCTCCATTTTATAGACGAAGGAACTGAGGCACAGAGAAGTAAATTGCCCAAGGCCATGACTTATAAGTACGTAATGAAACCAAATTTTGAATCCTGTAGTGTGTGCTTTTATCCAGTGGATTATAATGCCCCTAAATATCCCTTAAAATTACCCAGTCAAATTACAAAAGTAAATTGCTTGAGTCATAGATAATAACTTCAACAACCAAGATAATGCAACTTAAACCTAATGTTCAAAATAAAAATATAAATCAAGAATAGAACTAGTCATTAATCCATACTAATTTTAGAATCATTTTTATATTTTCCTCTTTTTAATTACTATTGAGAATACAGATTCTGCTATCATGATAGAGTGACACTTTTCTTGCACATACCTTAGAAAGTTTATGATTAGAATTTTAGATGTGATAACCTCTTCCCCCTACCCCCATTTTTATGACTGTGGGAGAGATGGATATAATACCTATCATTTTGTCTTCCTATACCAGAATCCCTGGACCCACTTTTCATGGATCCAGACTTGGCATATGGAACTTATACAGGAAGCTGTGGTCATGTAATGCATGCGGTGTGCTGGCAGAAGTAAGTTGTCTTTCTGACATATTCTTGAAAGAAACTAGGAATATTGAAGTTCACTAAAGGCCACAAAAAAGCATATTTTCTCATGTCTTCTTTCCTTCCTTCCTTGTTTGAATAATTGAAGTGGTTTTAATTACTAATTTTGTTTGTATGATACTCATTACATTACCACCCGTAGAAATTGATGTGTAAAGTTACAAACTTAAATTTCACTTCATTCATCATTCCTTTGCACTTGTTCTTTTTTTATTAATATATTTTTAGAATTGATTTCAGAGAGGAAGGGAGAGGGAGTGAGAGATAGAAACATCGATGAGAGAGAATTATTGATCAGCTGCCTCCTGCACGCTCCCTCCTGGGGATAGAGCCTGCTACCCAGGCATGTGCCCTGACCAGGAATCAAACAGTGACCTCCTGATTCATAGGTCGACACTCAACCACTGACCCACACCAGCCGGGCTGCACTTGCTCTTCACAAACTAATTAGTTGCTCAATATTTGTGTAAAAGAAACAGTAACCTTTATAAAAATTTCATTCCCCTCAAAACAGAGTGAAACATACTTTTTAAAAAATATTTATTTTTATTGATTTCAAAGAGAAAGGGAGAAGGAGAGAGAGATAGAAACATCAATGTTGAGAGAGAATCATTGATTGGCTGCCTCCTGCACGCCCCCTACTGGGGATCAAGCCCGCATCGTGGACATGTGCCCTGGACCAGTATCGAACCCAGGACCCTTCAGTCCGCAGGCCGCCGCTCTATCCATGGAGCCAAACAGGCTAGGGCTGAAACAGACTTTTGAGATAGAATAAGACAAGAAATTCTAGTTCTATCTCTGAAAGAGATAACAATTCAGAAATGTAATTACTGGGAAATCTTTTGTATAGGCTTTACTCTTTTGGCATTGTATTAAATGCATAATTTTCCTAATTAGCCAATGGCTTCTTCAGTTGGTCATTGGAAACTGAAGAAAATAGTGTCTACATTCTCTCTCCATGTTGTTGAGGCAGGAGATAAGTTATGATTAAGCAAAATTATTTAAAAATCTTTTTCTATCCTGCTGAATCCTTCAGTTTTACCCCAATAGAATGGGCATCCTATTTCTTCTATAATTGTAATTGTGTATTTTTGCATGTGGATTTTATACATGTACATTGAGACCAAAATTTCAGATTTTTCTCACTTGGATTAGAACAAGGATACATGAGAATGGATCTATGTCTTGGAATTTTGCAGATATTTTGAAGCTGTACAGCTGAGCTTTCAGCAGCGTATTCATGTTGACCTTTTTGACTTGGAAAGTGGAGAATATCTTTGCCCCCTCTGCAAGTCTCTGTGCAATACTGTGATCCCCATTATTCCTTTGCAACCTCGAACAATAAGCAGGTATATTTTAATTTATGTTTTGGTTAATTTTATAAAAAGATGTCTTTAATTTTTTCATTATGCATATTTTGGTTAGATTACTAGTTTCTTTTTTGGTATTTAAAGTAATATTTTTTAATTTCATAACATGCTACTTGAAAATATGATTAAAAATAGCTCCAATTCTTGGAATCTAAAATAATTGGAATATTCATTTACTCAAATCTATGGGTTTTTTTGTTTTGTTTTTTGTTTTTTTTCAAATCTATGTTTTATGTAAATCTTCCAACTGAATTGGTACTTCCAGATAGTAGCAATAGAGTTTTAATCTCTGTCAGCATTCACAGAAGGAGAAAAGATGCAAAGATTTGTTTTTTTCATATAATTCTTTGCCACCGTTAGATTTGCTATTTGGAGTTTGGTTCCTCTAAATGTCTTTGTAGTATTAATTTTAATTCTGTTTTTTGGCAGATCCAAATGTTAGCAGTTTAGAGACATGGGCAAAATGTTAACTATACAAGTAAATAAAAAATACCTGATTCATCTTGTATCTTTGGATAGTTTTTGAACATTTAGACTAAGTTTATATTCTGACTATCTGTAACTGCAGTTTAACAGCAAATTAATTAGTTTTTAATGAAAACTAGAACACTCACTTGTGTATTTCTTTTTCTCACTGTTCTACTTGATGATAATAATACTATTTATTGTAACTATTTTAGTTTCTTTAAAAACTTATTGAATTTGTAATGATAACATAAAAGAAAATGGTTTTGTTAATAAAATACTTTTAACATTTTTCCACAACAAAAGAATTAAAAGGTTATAGATTTACAACTAGGGTCGATAAGTAGCTATTTCTCTACTATTCCATTCATTAGAAAATCTAATTTGGAAATTGTCGTCTACTCAACACGTGGGAATATAGAATGTCATCTTTTTGGAAAATGGTGGCATCAGAACAATTTATCTGTCTTTCTTCCAGTAATTGATATGTTCTAGACCAGCCGTGGGCAAACTACGGCCCGCGGGCCGGATTCGGCCCATTTGAAATGAATAAAACTAAAAAAAAAAAAAAGACCGTACCCTTTTATATAATGATGTTTACTTTGAATTTATATTAGTTCACACAAACACTCTATCCATGCTTTTGTTCCGGCCCTCCGGTCCAGTTTAAGAACCCATTGTGGCCCTCAAGTCAAAAAGTTTGCCCACCCCTGTTCTAGACACTCTACTAGGTTATTTTGTTAAATAGTCTAATGACGTAGGTACTATTATTTCCATTTAAAGATAAGGAGTGTGTGTTTTTTTCAACAAGACTGTGAATAGTTTTTATTTATCCCAAGAAAGACCCAGGATTTGAACCCAGACCTGACTCCAAAGCCATACCTAACTATACAGGTGAAAACAAAGATAAAATAAATCATAATAAAATATAGTGATTTTCCAACTTCTTGTTAGCCTTTTTTACATAATGGCTCCCCAAATAAGGATTCTTAAACATAGGAATTATTCTCTGCAGCCGTGGTTCTCAACCTTACTAATGCCGTGACCCTTTAATACAGTTCCTCATGTTGTGGTGACCCCCAATTTCATTGTTACAAATTGAACATAATTAAAGCATAGTGATTAATCACAAAAACAATATGTAATTATATATGTGTTTTCCGATGGTCTTAGGCGACCCCTGTGAAAGGGCCGTTCAAACCCCAGGTTGAGAACCGCTGCTCTACAGGAACATTCAGCACCTTCTTTAAGAATACGGTGCTTCAGGGCAATTCTTTCTCAAGTTAAACTGATCCTTACAACTGGTTCTCTGAATCCTGTGACATTTTTTAAGCTATAGTAACAGTTTTGTTACTTAGGATCTGAAATACATAATTATACATAACATTTTTATTAGACAATAGAACTTACCTATGTAATTGTTTGCCACTTTTATTTTTAGAAAATCAACATCAGTATAATCTAAGATTATTAAAGTTAAGAGCACATAAAAACCTTATCAAAACTAATAATAAACTAGTATTTTTTTAAAAAAATGGTCATAATCAGTCATAGTACAGTGAGAACTAAAAGAATTCTTAGATCAAGTTTGTACCTAGATATGTGAATTTGGGCACAGTTTATTATATATTTTAACTTCACTGTCATTTAATTAGCAAATTCCTATTTTAAAGTCCTTTTTGATAACACTGTTTGTGGTTCCCCTTGCTTGTTAATAATAGTTTGGATCAAGTCCCTGCCTGTATGGAATTGACATTACAGAGAGGAAAGACCAACAGTAAACATAAATACAAAGTGTTGTGCAAGAAATACTGTAAAAAAACCAAAGCATCAGAGTAAAGGACTAGAGACATACCAATGCATGAGACTAATTATAGACAGAGTTGTCAGGGAGCTTCTGTCAGAGACTTGAATGAAGGGAAGGACAAGCAGTGCTACTCTGGGAAAAGAGAATGCCACACACAGGCATTATCAAGAGCCAGGGCCCTATCTCCTCATATCAGTCAAGATTCAATGAGGGAAGCTGAACCACTATTGTGGGAGGCATTGGGGAAGTGAAGGTCTAAAGGGGGAATTGGAAGATAAGAGGTGTCCACCCATTAGTCCTCTGAGGAGGTAGGCCTGTCCAATTGTAGAAATAGGATTGTGAGTAGGTTGCTGGTGGAAAAATCTGTGGTGAGCTCTTGCCTAAGAAGGTTCACATTCAAGCATCTAATGAAGACACATCAGTGAGATGAGACGTTCCAAAAAGAGCAGAGAGGTAGAGTGAAGGAGAGGTGGGCAGCTACAGACAACTGGAACCTACTGACACCTTTTTTTTTTTTTTAAATATATTTTATTGATTTTTTACAGAGAGAAAGGGAGAGAGATAGAGAGCTAGAAACATCTATGAAAGAGAAACATCGATCAGCTGCCTCCTGCACACCTCCTACTGGGGATGTGCCCGCAACCCAGGTACATGCCCTTGACCGGAATCGAACCTGGGACCTCTCAGTCTGCAGGCCGACGCTCTATCCACTGAGCCAAACCGGTTTCGGCAGCTGACACCTTTATGTCTGCCCATAACTGCATCTAACCATGATGACTGTCAGAGAGTAATGGCTGCTGCTTTATTTCTGCCTTCCAAATCTCATTCAAATTCCTGTTCTGGCAAAATCAAGCCCAGAATCATACAGGGAAGAGCATTCTGAGGAACCCAGGCCTAGCGTAACCAGGTTTTCATAGTACAAACCACCATTTTCCAAATGCAATTATTAAGAGCTCATAACTACCAATCAGAAAGGATATATGCACCCCTATGTTCATAGTAGCACAATTTACAATAGCTAAGATTTGGAAACAGCCTAACTGCTCATCAGTAGATGAGTGGATTAAAAAAACTGTGGTACATCTATACAATGGAATACTACACTGCTGTAAAAAAAGAAGGAACTCTTACCATTTGCAACAGCATGGATGGATCTGGAGAGCATTGTGCTAAGCAAAATAAGCCAGGCGGAGAAAAATAAATATCACATGATCGCACTCATTTGTGGAATATAATAAACAACATAAACTGATGAACAAAAGTAGAGCCAGAGTCTTAGAATCATCAAGCAGACCATCCAACCTCAGAGGGAAGTCGGGGCGTGAGGGGGGGTAAGAGATCAACCAAAGGACTTGTATGCATGCATTTGAGCATAACCAATGGACACAGATAATAGGGGGGTGAGGGCATGTTCTGGGGGGTGGGAAAGGCTGGGGAGAGGTCAATGTGGGAAAAAGGAGACATGTAATACTTTAAAAAAAAAGAATTAAAAAAAAAGTTCATAACTAATGGGGATGTTGTGAAAAATAAATGAGACGTAATCCATGTAAAGAAGAAAAAAAAAAGAGCTAGGGCCCTGAGGTAGGAACACAGTCAGCATGTTCAAGGCACAGCAAGAAGGCAGCATGGTTGGAATGGAGCAAGTGAAAAGCCAGATCAAAAAAGGGCTATGAATGAGCTAAGATTATATTTTATGTGTGATGGGAAACCATTGGAGTGTTTTGAACAGGGGAGTGATCTGATCTGATTTACATTTTTAAAAGAACCCTCTGGTTCTGCTGTATGATGCATACACATATAATAATGAAACACCCTTGCGGAAGCAGGAACTAGTTTATTGAACTAGTTCAGATATGACTTGGATTAGGTTAATAATGGAGGTAGAAAGAGGTGACCAATTTAGGATATATTTAGAAGGCAAAACCTGTGAGACTAGCTGATAAATTAGAATGTGGAGTGTGAGGGAATCAGAGAAATCAGTGGCAACACCTAGTTTTTTTATTTGAGCAACAAGGATGGTGATTCCAGCCCAGGCTGTTGTGGCTCTGGTTAGAGTGTTGGCCCATGCACCGAGTGGTTGCAGGTTTGATTCCCAGTCAAGGGCACATATCTGGGCTGCAGGTTGCTCCCAGGTAGGGGAGCATGCAGGGGGCAACTAGTCGGTATGAGATCTCAGATATTTCTCTCCTTCCCTCCCTCCTTTTCTCTTTGAAAGAGCAGTGTGAAAAATATATTTCTGGTGAGGATTATCAAAACAGACAAACAAAAAAGAATGGTGATTCGATGGGAATATGGGTGGAATCTTATTCCTTGTACTTTTAAAATTCCCCTCCCTCCAAAAACTGTTTTTTAGGCACATGTGCTCTATCACATAGGCAGTTAATCTGGAGGAATTTGACTTTTCTTCTTTTTTAAAAAAATATTTTTATTTATTTTAGAGAGTGAGGAAGGGAGAGGGAAAGAGAGAAACATTGATGTGATAGAGAAACATCAATTGGTTGTCCTGTATGTTCCCCGACCAGGAGTGGAACCCGCAACTGGGTGGGTGTGTGCCCTGACTAAGAATCGAATCTGTGACCCTTCAGTGGACAGGATGATGCTCCAACCAACTGAGCCACACCAGTGAGGGCAGAATTTGACTTCTTCATATAGCCATTTATCAAGGGAAGAACTCCACAAATTCAGCTTTTCAGCTTGACTTTGTGCCAATGGCTTTAATAAGTTTTCAATATCTCTTTTCAGTGAGAATGCAGAAGCTCTTGCTCAGCTTTTGACCCTGGCACGATGGATACCAACTGTTCTGGCAAGAATATCAGGTTATAATATAAAACATGCTAAAGGTTTGCTTAAAATTATCTTTTACTTAGCTATGTGGGATTTAAGTATCAGAATCTATAAATTTTCTAAGAAAAATGTACTTATTGCTCTTAAGATATAGTTTAAAAGTCTATATTTGTTAAGTATCAGAAAATAGAGGTTTTTAAAGCCCTAAGTTTAGTTTTAAACACTTTACTTGATTTAATAATTTTTTTTATACTGGGAGGCAGGATAGACAGTGATTAATCTGGAGTCACACTGCTTGGGTTTGAATCTTATATCCATCATTTCCTGTTCATATGATCGTGGACAAGTTACTTACCCTCGACTTTCTAATTTATAAAGTGGGAATAATAATATTACCTATCTCATTGATTAAAGTGTTGAGTTATCCTATGGAAAGTAGAGCTGTAAATACTATATGTGTTAGCCATTTCTATTACTAGTATTATTAATGTTATCATTAATAGTAATTACAAAAACAACATTTTAAAACTGTTCTCTCATATATATATATGTATATATATGTAAATATATATATATATATATATATATATATATATATATATATATATTTACAGTTGGAGATAAGACTACCTAAAGACTGAGAAATAAACAATTCAGACAGATTAAGGAGAGAAATCAAAATTTGAAGAGTGATTAATATAGGCATTGAGTTTCCTGGGTTTTCCTCCCTCCCCCTCCTTTATTTGCTAGCTTTGACCCCAAATCACAGAACTTTGTAACAGACATGACCAGCAACAAATTCAAGAGAGGTGCTCTCTGGCTATAGCACCAGGCAAAGAAGCCCCTAGAGAGTATAAAGGAAATTCCTTTTGTGGTTCCCCCTACCTCTTCTGACCCTCTCCTGAGGCTAGCCCCTGTCATAGAGCTGCACTGCCATGTAGATGCCTAAATTCATAAGAGAACGCCAATCCCTCCAGCCAGAGGAATTAGAAAAAGGAGACCTCTGTATTCCAAAGAATGCAGAGTGAATCCTCAATTATTTTTTTCTCTTTATCTCACAGTTTTACCCCAAAAGGTTGCTGATAGCACAGGGGACTAAAACTGAGAGAAACTTATCATTTTGACCAAAGAACTGGGGAAAAGGATCCCTTGGAGCTAGAGGTTAAGGGGGAAATTCCAGAGAGGAAGCACTATAGAAGGGAAATCTATTTTTTAGATCAACACAAGTCCTGGGCTCCCTTCCAAGCTGTACATTGTGCAGAACAGGGCCCAAGAAGCCTAGCAACAGCTTTGAGATCGAAGCTACATTAAATCACCATTCAAGCCCCAGACTAATCCCTGAGTCGTTTGTATCCTGGCACACCCAAACAGTATGACAAAGGTGCTGAAAACTAACACTGGAACCAACCACATACAATGCAGCAGAACTTGTTAAACCTAATTGGGTTAATTACCCACCAAAACAAAATAAATATTTCTAGAGAATTTTAACAGGAGCCATAACTGTACAATGTAATACTCAAGATACAATCCAAAATTACTCAATATACAAAGAACCTGACCATCATTCAACAATCAAATGCCAATCCTTAGATGTTTTAATATTGAAATTTTCAGGCAAAAAGTTTAAAGCAGCCATATAATCATGAAACATAGGTAAAGGTGAACATTCTTGAAATGAATGGAAAGATAGGAGTTGTCAGCAGAAAAAAACTAAAACTAAAAAAATCTAAATGGAAATAATAGAATTGGAAAAAAAACCACACTATACTAATAAAAGGGTAATATGCTAACTAACCAGGAGACCTTCTGGACAAAGCCATGGTGGCGGGGCCCAGGCAGAGGCGGTTAGGGGCAATCAGGCCAGGAGGGGAGGGCAGTTGGGCATGAGCAGGCTGGCAGGGTTGGGTGGTAGTTGGGGGTTAGCAGGCTGGCAAGGGGTGCAGTTGGGGGCAAGCAGGCCAGCAGGCGGGGGGTAGTTGGGGGTGAGCAGGCCGGCATGGGGGGTAGTTGGGGGCAAGCAGGGGGGCAGTTGGGGGCAAGAAGGCCAGTGGGAGCGAGCAGGCCATCAGGCAGAGTGGTTAAGGGTGATCAGGCAGGCAGGCAGGTGAGCAGTTAGGAGCCAGCGACCCCGGATAGCGAAAGGGGTGTCCGACTGCCGGTTTAGGCCCGATCCCTATGGGTCCCAGATTGGAGAGGGTGCAGGCCGGGCTGAGGGACACCCCCCAACAATGCATGAATTTTGTGCACCAGGCCACTAGTCTATAATAATAAAAGCATAATATAAAAAAAGCTAATAATAATAAAATAATAAAAGCTAATTAGACCAGACAACCTTCTGGATGAAGCCAGGGCTGCAAAGGAAGCCCGGGTGCCAGGTGCCTCCTGGCAGCCGGAGGGAAGCCTGGGTCCCGGGTGCCAGAGGGAAGCCCAGGTCCCAGGTGCTGGAGGGAAGCCCAGGTCCCAGGTGCCAGAGGGAAGGCAGTGCTGGCAGCTGTGGAAGGAAGACCTACTCTTGCACGAATTCTGTGCATCAGGCCTCTAGTGTCCTATACAATAAATGGCCACAGGCCATAAGCGTCATGACCAAACAACCTCTCAGACCCTCCCCCCGGCCTGCGAGTGGTGGAGGGTTGGGACTGGCAAGCTGGCTGAACGGTGACCTCTTGGTCCCTGCCCCCGGCCTGCAGGCTCTGATGGATCAGTGATGGTGAACGGGGGAATCGGGGTGGGTGGTGGGAGAACCAGGCTGGCTGTCATGCCATTGGGATCACCAGCTCATCCCCGGCTGCTCAGGGGCTCAGGCCTGCGGAAAATCAGGCGCCAGCGACTTCACCTCCATGCATGTGCACCGGGCCGGCTGCTGATGGAAAGTGCTGCCCTTTCGGGGCCACTTTCACCAGGGCAGATAGGTCGTGGCGTGCCCCGCAGCTTCCATCAGGCCTCAAGCAAGCCCTAGTGGTGGCGGGGGCACCCACGTGAGTGGCCCCAAGAGGGTAGCAAGTTCCATCAGCAGCGGGCTGGGCGCACACACATGGAGGTGAAGTCTCCAGCGCCTGCTTTCGCACAGGCCTGAGTCCCCCACCACCACCCCCCGCCCCCGAGCAGCCGGGGATGAGCTGGTGATCCCAACGGCCTGACAGCCCGGCGGTGGAAGCAGTGTTCAGCCTGGGGACTGGCGAATGGGCAGAAGATATCCCTGATCGCAGGAGGCTAGGCCTAGGGACCCTACCTGCACGATTTCATGCGCTGGACCTCTACTGAAATAATAATTAACTAGATGGGCTCAGTAGTAAAATGGAGATTGAGAGATAAGAGTCAGTAAATTTGAAATTAGATCAGTGGAAATTATCCTATCTGTAGAATAGACAGAAAAAGCAATGAAATAAAAAGAGATAGCCTTAGGACATTATTTTTTATTCAATGTTTGTTTCATTAAAGTCCCAAAAAGAAAAAGGATGGTACAGAAAAATTTTTTTTGAAGAAATAATGGCTAGAAACTTACCAAATTTGGTGAAAGACTTTAAATTGACAGATTTAAGAAGTACAGTGAACCTCGGACAGATAAACTTAAAGATAACCACACTCAGATCATATGCAAACTGCTAAAAAACAAAGATGAGGGGGGGAAATATTGAAAGCAACCAGGGAAAAAAACCAAAAAACAACTTATTCCAGATAGGGGAACAACAGTTCTGATTTGTTGAGGAAATGAGACCACAGAGAGGTTTAATATTCACTCACGGTCTTTGTAACAGTCAGTGGCAGTGCTAGGATTCAAACCCAGGCAGTTTGGTTACAAATCCTTTGCTCTTATTCACTAATATATGCTGCTTTACTAATAGAATACTATGCATTTATTAAAAATTAAAAGATAAGGTGGAAAGTTATTGATGTGGAAAGACATTTCTGATCTATTAGTGAAAAAACAAGATACAGAACAGTACTATAGCTATTGTCCTTTTTAAAAAAGCATCGAGCCCTAGTGGGCTCAGTCCCCTCTCAGGGCACATACAAGAATCAACCAATTAATGCATAATAAATAGAACAACAAATCTCTCAATCTCTCACTCTTTTTCTCTCTCTCAAATCAATTTTTTTAAAAAATCTAATGTGTAACAGTTATAGGGAGAACAGAAGACTATCGCACAAAGTTATCTGAATAGAGAAACTTTGAAAGATTTGTTATTAGCTTTTTCAAAGTTTTTGAAAATGATCATCTATAACTTTAAAAAGCTACAAAAGTGTATGTCAGACTAAACTCTCATGATTTTTCTTTCTTTTTCCTTTTAATTTATAAGGAGAAAACCCAACAATTCCAGTATTATTTGATCAAGGGATGGGTGATTCCACTTTTGAGTTCCATTCTATCCTGAGTTATGGAATTCAGTCTTCGTAAGTATCTAAGTAATTAAGAGAAATTTGTAGATAGTTGTGAAAATTAGAGTAGAGAACAATTCTTCCTTGCTTCTGTATTTTATTTCCTTCCTGTTTTATTTGTAAAATTGTTTCTTTATCCCATTTTTATCTTTTTTCTTTCTCCCTAGAGTTTTATTTGTATTAATAAAATTAAGTGGTTTGAAATACTAGAGTAATATATATTAGGGTGAACTATGTCTATAATTAACTATTTTTGTCCAACAATAATGCCATTTATATTTAGTGCAACCTACAAGAAGAGCAGAATTTAAGAGACTTCAGTTAAAGTCAAATCTAATTTGCTCTGTGACTTCTGAAAAGCTTCAGGTCACCTCCCCCTCCCCCAATTTATTTTTCTTGTTTATAAAATTGAGACAATGAGCTCCTAACTCACCTCATAAGATTATTGGAAATATATTTATGTGAAGACACTTTGAAAAATATAATGTATCCAAATCAGGAATTATATAAAGAATATTATCTGAGGTACTTTTTTTACTTATGATTCTTATTTATATTATGTATCCCACTGCTACTGAAAGTGCGTGTTACTTGTTACAAATGGAAGTTCAGGAGACCAGAAATTATCCCTCCATGTACATGGTATTATCAACACCCCACACACAGTCTTTCAACACAAAAGCACTTCTAGGTCGATTTTCCAGACACTAAAACTTACGTTTGATCTCTTTCCTCTTAATTTTATTTCTTTTCTGTTCAATCCCTTAATTTGTGCCTGGGCCCTTTTCTGCTGTGATCATTTACTGCATCTTTCATAGGAAGTAAAGCTATTTTGTAAGATTTTTCTACTTACAGGAGACACAGTTCTGTTTTTCCCATTTTTTCTTACTGAATACATTTTCTACAGAGGCTCTAATCTCTAACTTGACAAAGGGCAACTTATTTTGTCAAAAGGAGTTAAATTGTTTGTTGCTTCAATACCTAATTAGACTTCTCAGTAGTTAGCTCCTGTGACTAAATCATTATATAAGTTTTTTCTATTTTGTTTTTAGGATAAAATACTCTAATAGCATCAAGGAAATGGTCATTCTCTTTGCCACAACAGTGTATAGAATTGGACTGAAAGTGCCTCCTGATGAAACGGATCCTCGAGTCCCCATGATGACCTGGAGCACATGTGCTTTCACTCTCCAGGCCATAGGTAAAGCCTAAAAAGAACTGGTTTGGGTATTTTATCTTATATAATAAAACCCTAATATGCAAATCTACCGAACAGCAGAAGGACCCGGTCACTATGACATGCACTGACCACCAGGGGACAGACACTCAACTCAGAAGCTGCCCCCTGGTGGTCAGTGCACTCCCACAGGGGGAGCGCACTCAGCCAGAAGCCAGGTTCATGGCTTGCGAGCATAGCAGTGGTGGTGGGAGCCTCTCCCGCCTCCACTGCAGGCAGACAGTAAGGAGCGAGGGGTCCCAGATTGTGAGAGCCCTGGACTGTGAGAGGGATGTCTGACTGCCAGCTTAGGATTGACCCTGGGGGTAAGAGGGGGGTCAGGCATAAGCCAGCAGGCGGACATCCCCCAAGGGGTCCCGTGCTGCAAGAAGGTGCAGGCTGGGTTGAGAGACCCCTCTTGCCCCCCACCCCTCCAGTGCAATAAATTTGTTCATCGGGCCTCTAGTAAAAATAGAATTAATATTGACCAACTAAAAATTATTCCTTTTTATCCCTGATAGCCCTAAATAGTGTAACTTGTTTGAAGACTATTTCAGTACATTAATGTGGCCTGATGCCATTTAGTCTGGGAATTTTTGTATTGATCTCTTTTTTAACTATAATAATGGTAATAGGAAATAGAAGCAAAAAATATTTGAGCCTGACCGGCATAGCTCAGTGGTTGAGCATCGAACTATGAACCAGAAAGTCATGGTTCGATTCCCAGTCGGGATACATTGCCCAGATTGCAGGCTCGATATCCAGTGTGGAATATACACGAGGCAGTCAATTAATGATTCTCTCTCATCATTGATGTTTCTATCTATCTATCCCTCTCCCTTACTCTCTGAAGTCAATAAAAATATTTTTTTAAAATGAGAAATAGTAACAATATGTTGAAGTACAATAAAATCTGACTTTTGGTGTAGGAATATAAGCATTAGGAATCAAGAATTTATATTTAGACATTAAACAAAAAAGGTCACAGTTTTGTCATAAACGAGATGAGAAATTGACTGGAGAAAGGGCTGTATCTTCATATGTGGTTCTGCAATCTAGTAATTGGACTATATTTGATTAACATAGTGTTACATTGTTTTTACTATAGTGCTTTTCTATCCAGTGGACATAATACTGTACTTTATTCCTAGTGCATAAGCTGCTAACTAACATATCTCATTTTCCATGAGAATGAAGCGACATATACAGAATGTGTTATCATAGTTAAGAACATTACAATATTGGGGGGGAAGAAAAAAGGAAATAAGTCTTCCCCACTCATAGATGTATCTGCTGCTGAGAATTGATGGGGGAAAAAAAAGGAAAAGAGTAGCTTAGCAATAAATATGCTAGCCAACAAGGCAGAATATATTTCTGAATTCATTTTTTTGTATTTTTAACTTTATCTTTTTTCCTCTTAATCTGTTATAATTCTTTTTAATACTGTTTGTAACAACAATAAACTTATTTGCATCTGCCTTATGCATTTTTCAACACAATAGATTGACTTACATGTCAACTATAATAAAAATAGGTTGCGATTATATATAAAAATTATTTATTTAAATTTTTTTTGCCCAGAAGAGATGTTAAAAGGGGAAAAATGAACCAGGAAGCTTTGTTTTGCCCAAGTATTATTTATAGATTGCTACAGGGAAATTATTCTATAGTAGCAATTTGTAAACAGTCTGTCTTTGGCTCTATAATATTCTCTCACTCAAAGATTTAGAAATTTTGGCATAGACTTAAACATGAACCTTTGAAACAGAGAAGTGCAAATTATCTGGTCAAAAATGTAATTAGTAAAAGAACATCTGCTAGACAGAAACCAAATATTCAGGATTTATTACTTTTTTTTTTTTTTACTCTTTGAGAAAACCTCTTGGGAGATGAAGGAAAACCTCTATTTGGAGCACTTCAAAATAGACAGGTATGTGTGTTCTTACAGAGTACATGTAACTCATGGTATGATCTTTTAAGGAATCTGCAATTAATTTATCTTCTCAAAATTCTTTATTCATTCCTTTTTCTATAAAATTATCAGAATTCCATGTTGTTGTTTTTTAAGGAGCTACTTCAGTCTCCTAGAGCCTGAATGGCCATTGTATACTTTAAAGCTTACTCAATCTTGGTAGTTCAATGTAATTAAGAGAGATTTCAGATGATACTAGTTAATTTTTCTCCCCTTCTCTGTTTATTGCAAAATTAAAAACCTACATTTTTCCTTCTTACTAAGTTTAGTTATTAATGGTGGCTTAGCTCTAGATAAATCATCATACTGAATTCAAGAAGAAGAAGAAGAATAAAAGAATAAAACTAAGCCATGGCTCCTTGATGGGCATATCCTGACACTATAGGACTGTACTCCTGCCTCAGACCTAAGCCTCATTACATGCCCTGAAAATGGTACTTAGGAAATGTGCTCAGTAGTTCCGTAAACACAGAATGGGCAACCAAGGACTTCCTAGACCACTTCCTTCCTAGCCATTACCCTCTTATTCTCTGACAGCTGGCACAGGACACTTAGAGTCCACAGTAGGCTTCCTTTTAGTTCTCTTCCTTCTGTTTGGGAAATAGAAGCACTGTTCCCTGAATTCACTGGTTACCTGCCATCATTTTGTAATTTCTATTAACATATTTATTTGTATGGGTCTCAATAGAATAAATTGGATCAAGCATTTAAGAAATTGACTCTGGAGAATATGAATACTTAAATGAAAATTGAAATGATTATAGCTTTAATACCTCTTTGTCATGGAAAATTGATTAAAAATTTGGGCCGGTCATAAAATTGTATAGAAGTATTAAAAATATTGTAATTTATTTGTAAGAATGTACAATGTATAATAAGTCTGCAACTAATTATTTTTACAGTGAATGACTTAGGTCTATTATCTTTTTATCCTCCCCTTTCTTACAACTTAGCATAATGGTCTGAAAGCATTAATGCAGTTTGCCATTGCACAGAGGAGTACCTGTCCTCAGGTCCTGATACAGAAACTTCTGATTCGTCTCCTATCAGGTAGAGTCTTCTCTGAATTATTACTATGTCATTATTTACATTTCTTTTTCATCACATGGCTGGCAGTGTATTTGTTAAGAAACAACATACTACACTCATTTTGAACATGCAAAAACAAACAAAAAAATAAAAACATACAGCCCTAGCCGGTTTGCCTCAGTGGATAGAGCATTGGCCTGTGGACTGAAGGGTCCCAAGTTCGATTCCATTCAAGGGCACATGCCAGGGTTTCAGGCTCGATCCCCAGCAGGGGCCATGCAGGAGGCAGCAGATCAATGATTCTCTCTCATCGATGTTTCTATCACTCTTTCCCTCCCCTTCCTCTCTGAAGTCAATAAAAATAAAAAAGACCTCTTGCTATGTTGAACCATTTGTCCTGTTTGCATAGTTCAATTTTGTTTTTGTTTTTAATTTCTTGGTATCTCTTTTCATTTCAGTCATAATTTGAATACCTTGTTTTACTAGCACTTCCAAATAATCTCCCGGCTTTTTTATTTATTTTTTTTAAAATATATTTTTATTGATTTCAGAAAGGAAGGGAGGAGAGAGAGAGAGAAACATCAGTGATGAGAGAGACTCATTGATCAGCTGCCTCCCTCACACCCCTTACAGGAGATCAAGCTCACAACCCGGGTATGTGCCTTTGAATGGAATCGAACCTGGAACCCTTCAGTCCACAGGCGGATGCTATGCCCAAATCGGCTAGGGCATCTCCCTGCTTTTGCACTTATCACACATTATGGGATTTATGATTTTTAAA
Source organism: Myotis nattereri (assembly GCF_964212035.1). Classification (NCBI taxonomy): domain Eukaryota; kingdom Metazoa; phylum Chordata; class Mammalia; order Chiroptera; family Vespertilionidae; genus Myotis; species Myotis nattereri. The sequence goes on from NC_138075.1 coordinate 65,610,245, forward strand.
ATACCTCAAAATATGACAGAAAAGATGATAGAATTCAGGACAAGAGATTAGAGTTATTAAAATGTCTTGAGAACAAAGAAGTTTATAACACAGAAGAAAATAAGATAGTGTCATGGATATGTTAACTGATATATCAAAAATATTACTGAAAATTTTTCATATGAGGAAATAAGAACTAGAAACAAGTGACTTGTCAAGAACAAAGGGCTAGTTAATGACATCACCCTGTGATCACTTTAGTTTGTTTTATAAAGCCAATATTAATAACATTTATCAAATGGTTAGTATATGCCAGACTTCGGAAAAGTGCTTTAAATGCATATGCTAATGAACCTACTAACAATCTTGTGTATACGGTAGACTTAGAGAAGTTAAGTCACCTGCATATGACAAATAATCATAACCACTACTGGAACCCATTTTTACTCAAAAATCTATGCTCCTAATTAACTTTAATGCTTTTTGTTCAGACTCTTGAATTTGGGGTTAAGAAATTAACCTAGGCCAAAACCGGTTTGGCTCAGTGGATAGAGTGTCGGCCTGCGGACTGAAAGGTCCCAGGTCCGATTCCAGTCAAGGGCATGTACCTGGGTTGCGGGCACATCCCCAGTGGGAGATGTGCAGGAGGCAGCTGATCGGTGTTTCTCTCTCATCGATGTTTCTAACTCTCTATCTCTCTCCCTTCCTCTCTGTAAAAAATCAATAAAATATATTAAAAAAAAAAAAATTAACCTAGTCTGGAAAGAGTCTTCTTGCCTTCACTTGAAAAAGTTACAGCTTTATTGAAATACAATTAATTTTCTCATTTTTATATATAGACAACCCTTACTGTTGTTTTAAATTCTTGATTTACTTCCTTCTTACTTCTTCCCTCACTTGTAAATTTAGAGACTAACTAAATTAGAAAGTCAATAGCTTTTGAGCTATCTGCATTTCCTTCCAGTCATCAATCCATATTAACCATTATTTTGTTTAGGAGGCTCTTCTCCATCCTCATTTCACTTATACAGCTTTGCATGCTCTCCCTGCTTCTGACCTCAAATTTATTCACTTATTTATCACAGAACATTTAGAAATTTTTAATTAGGGGGTGAAAGTAGAGAACATTGTATAAAAGTAATTCTTTTTATTCAGCAAATTTTATTGAACAATCTCTATTTCAGTTATCCTAGTTTCTTTACCTGTACCTCCTAAATTCTATCTTCTAACCCTTAGATTTATCCAAGGCTTTCCAGGAGCCTTTTCTCAGTTTAGTTTATATTTAATTATGATTCCCATATCTTAAAGTTGTAATGTACCAGTTTATCAGATTCTTTATTCTATAATCCAATTATATTTTTGTTTTAGATGTTTACATTTTGCATTATATTTAACTACATTGCCGTCTTACTGACTGACTTATAATTATTTCTTTATTTTAGTTGTTCTTCCGAACCTAAAATCAGAAGATACACCTTGCCTTCTATCTATAGATCTATTTCATGTTTTGGTAAGTGTTCAATGAAATTTTATTAAAAGTCACTCAAGTTTATAATTTCATGTGTCTCATTCAAGTCTGTGCTCCTTGTTCAAGATTATAAGCTTCTGGTACTCAAACTATGAAGTCTCTTTTGTCTGTTGTGTTTACAAATAGATACAGATTTGACTGAGACCATCAAAACCACTGTAAAAATGAAAGCACATTTACTCTTTACTTTGTAATAGGTCTTGTCATGGTTGATTATAATTATACAAGCAAACTTTTTCTAATATATAATGCTTTCCCTCTCCCCCTTTTTCTTAACTTACGTACATTATAAGCAGTGAATGACAGCTTTAGCTATCTTAGCACATTTTGTACCGCTCAGGAGTTTTCTCGTGTTTCATGCGCCATCTGTTAAGGACCTCACGAGTGTTCTCGTTTTTCACGCCCATGGAAAAAGGAGCGAATCTAGATACTTATGTAAATTTTGTTTGGTCCCTCTTCATAGAGGAAAATGTTTTACGCAGTACCATACGTTAAAAAAGTACTAGGAGCCGAAACCGGTTTGGCTCAGTGGATAGAGCGTCGGCCTGCGGACTGAAAGGTCCCAGGTTCGATTCCGGTCAAGGGCATGTACCTGGGTTGCGGGCATATCCCCAGTAGGAGATGTGCAGGAGGCAGCTGGTCGATGTTTCTCTCTCATCAATGTTTCTAACTCTCTATCTCTCTCCCTTCCTCTCTGTGAAAAATCAATAAAAAATATATTAAAAAAAAAAAAAAAAGTACTAGGAACTTTAATTGTTTAATTGTTTTTTGTAAATAAAAATGTTATAATTATTGAAAAACAACACCTAAAGTGCATTATGATGATTTAAATAACGTGCAGTTTGCCCAAAAACGTGCGGTCCCTGGCGTATGTCTTAGAGATTTCTATGCGATACGCAGTGTGTTAAAATTGTTAGTTATTTGGTGATAGGAACTGGCCAGGGACACAGCTAGGCTTCCCCCAAACACATGGATGTCTGGCAGCTGTTTTGTGAGTTGCTTGAAGAACTTTTCCATTCCTGTAATGATCTAATTCCTTCGAAACACATTCTCTAGGGAAAGCAGTGGTGAGATAGGGAGCATGGAATTTGTGTTAGCCAGTGTTCTCATCCCTCATTTTGCAGGCCTCTGCCTAGTGGTTGTCAACCCTGTCTTTTGGAATCTCTTGGGAGAACTTTGAAAAGAATGCTAATAAACAGAACCCTAAACCCTGAGATTTTGATTAGGTTGGGCTGGAGTGGAACCTGTGTATCAGTGTTATTTTAAGAGCCTTTGAGCTATCTGCTCAAAAATCCTCACTTATTGAATCTTCTGAACCTCACAGAGTTGAGACCACTGCCTAGAGCTAGAATAAGCAGACTCAGCAAAGGAATAGCCTGTTTGATGACGACTTTTGTCCTCCATTTATGGTACATTATATTCTAAGATATTCTCTTGAATAATTAGGAAAATTATGATAGTTATTTATAAAAAAAACATACAAACATGATGCAGCATCTGGTGCCCTTTACAGTTAGTTATAAGATTAATTTGTGTTGGTCTTTGTTGTTACTCATGTTGATGTCCATTTTTTCTTATAGGTAGGTGCTGTGTTAGCATTCCCATCCTTGTATTGGGATGACACTGTTGATCTACAGCCTTCATCAATTAGTTCTTCTTATAACCACCTTTATCTCTTTCATTTGATCACCATGGCACACATACTTCAGATACTTCTTACCATAGACAGAGGTAACTACATTGCTATCTTACTGACTGACAAATTCCCATTATTTAACTATAAATAACATTTGCCCATGATTTATTGGCAAAATTAATTGTACTGTGGTTAATCATATATTGCTAAGTTCTGTATTTTGTCTGATGTTGAAGGATCACTCATTTGTTCTTTATGGATTCTCTTTATATATCATTACAAATTATTATATAATAATAAATATTTATTAAATATCCATGTTTAGCTAGGCTGTGGTTTTGCTCTTTTTGTTTCTCTGGGTAAGATACTGATAAAGTTTACATAATAGTTTTAATATCAGAATCAACTATTTAGATTGAGAACAAGGGAAAAATCTTCCCTTGAAAAGACATTATTTATTATCCTGGAACCATGAAATTGAGGTGTAATTTGTAAATGGAATAGCCAGTTTATAGATTTATCTTTCAGAATTCTTTTTCAGGCCTTCCCCTTGCTCAGATTCAAGAAGACAGTGAAGAGGCTCATTCTGCATCTTCTTTCATGGCAGAAGTTTCTCAATATACAAGTGGGTGAGTAGCAGCAGTCCATTAGCATAATCTACCTTAGTATTTTTTTTTTCTTTATTGACTTCAGAGAAGAAGGGAGAAGGAGAGAGAGATAGAAACATCAGTGATGAGAGAGAATCATTGATCGGCTGCCTCCTGCACAACCCCTACTGGTTGGTGATTGAGCCTGTAACCCAGGCATGTGCCCTTTGCCCAAATCGAACCTGGGACCCTTCAGTCCACAGGCTGATGCTCTATCCACTGAGCCAAGCTGACTAGGGCTATCTTAGTATTGTTTTAATAATTCCACTTCTTTGTTCAGTTGTTTGACAGTATAACTTTTGAATTATTTTAATTTTAAAAACGGAACAGAGAGCTTTTGGAATAATAGCTAGCCATTTAATAGTATTTGTTTCTCAGACTGAAAGAAGTTTTGGCACATCTTTACTCTTGTAAATATTATGGGAATATAGGCAAAGTTTGATAGAATTTTTTTAAATGGCAGCAGTTAGTTTAAATAAATGTAGAAAAATAGAAAATAGGTTGGTAAGTGTTCAATAACCACAGAAAAATTTAACAGAAAGTACAGTGTTCCCCATATATTCCCTCTAACAATTTCTCCTATTATTAACATCTTCCTTTAGTGTGGTAAATTTGATAAACCAATATTAATACACTAGAGGCCCAGTGCACAAAATTTGTGCACGGGTGCGGTCCCTGGGCCTGGCCAGTGATTGAAGCGCGAGCGTCTGGTGTGGAAGGGCAGGTCCCAGCTGACCTCTGGGCCCTGGGCAGTACCTGGGCCTCTGGGCTCCCGCCCCCCTGCCTTCCCTCTGCCTAAGTCATGGGAGCCAGGTGGCAACCCCACCCCCTGCCGCCTCTGGTCCCCTTCAGCGAGGCAATGGGCAGGGTGATCGGGCCCTGCTCACACCTGCCTTGGCCTGGCGCCACCTGCTCACCTGCTTCACCATCCTGCCACGGTCCCACTGTCATCGGAGCTGGCAGCGCTTCTACTGCTGCCCACTGCCAGTGCTGCATCGCCAATGCCCACCATGTTCTGCACCGCCCCCTGGTGGTCAGCACACATCATAGCAAGCAGTCACTCTGGGTCGAGGGGACAATTTGCATATTAGGCTTTTATTATATAGGATTGTTATTAACTAAAGTCCATAGTTTACATTCTATTCACTCTTTGTGTCTTACCATTACAGTATCATATAGGATAGTTTACTATTCTACAAATCACGAGTTAATTTTAATACAGAAATCAGGAAATTATTAATTTTGTTTTAGCTCACCTAGCTACTTGGGTTAGTGATAAAGTATCTGCTCTATATTTCATTATAAGGATTAGGAAAAAGAAGAAAGTAGTTCTTTGTCTTAGAAATATACATGGTAAAGATGTAGGATTTGTAATTTCCTTTTTTTAATTTTAATTCTATTAAATTTATTGAGGTGACATTCATTGGTTAATAGGGTCATATAGGTTTCAAGTGTACATTTCTTTGATATATGATCTGTATATTGCATTGTGTGCCCATCTTCCAAAGTCCAATCATATTCTTTCACCATATATTTGGCCCACTTTATCCTTTACTACCCTCCCACCTCCTTCCCTCTGGTAACCACCATAGCATTGTCTGTCTCTGTCTATGAGTTTCAGTTTTATATCCCATATAAGAGTGAAATCTTATAGTTCTTAGTCTTTTCTATTGACTTATTTCTCTTAGCATAATATTCCCAAGTTCCATGCATGTTGTCACAAATGGCAGTATTTCATCTTTTCCTATGGCTAAGTAACATTTCATAGTATATATGTACCATATCTTCTTTTTTTTTAATATATTTTATTGATTTTTTACAGAGAGGAAGGGAGAGAGATAGAGAGTTAGAAACATCGATGAGAGAGAAACATCGATCAGCTGCCTCCTGCACATCTCCTACTGGGGATATGCCCGCAACCCAGGTGCATGCCCTTGACCGGAATCGAACCCGGGACCCTTCAGTCCGCAGGCCGACGCTCTATCCACTGAGCCAAACCGGTTTCGGCTGTACCATATCTTCTTTATCCAATCCTCTAAAAAGGGTGCTTTGGTTGTCCCCATTTCTTGGCCACCATGAATAATGCTGCAATGAAGATAGGGGTGCATAAATCTTTGCAAATAAATTATTTTGAGTGTTTTTTAGATAGATACTAAGAAAAGGGATTGCTGTGTCATATGGTAACTCTATTTTTAATTTTTTAAGGAATTGCCATACTGATTTCCATAGTACTAGTACTAGTTTACATTCCCACCAGCAGTGAATGGGGGTTCCTTTTTCTCCACAGCCTCTCCAACACTTGTTATTACATGTCTTATTGATAATGGCCATTCTAACAGGTGTGAGGTAGTATCTCATTGTAATTTTGATTTGCATTTCCCTAATAGCTAGTGAAGTTGAACATCTTTTCATATATCTGATGGCCAGTTATAAATCTTCTTGGGAGAGGTATCTGTTCAGGTCCTCTGCTCATTTTTTAATTGAATTTTTTGTTTAGTGTGGAGTTGTATGAGTTTTTTATGTTTTTATTAACCCCTTGTCAGAACTGTTGTTTGCAAATATCATCTCCCATTTAGTTGGTTGCCTTTTTGTTTTGTTGCCAATTTCTTTTGCTGTGCAGAAGCTTTTTAGTTTGATATAGTCCCATTCATTTATTTTTGCCTTTACTTCCCTTGCTTTTGGGGTCAAATTCATAAAATGTTCTCTGTGACCCAGGTCAATAAGTTTAGTACGTACCTATGTTTTCTTCAATGTACTTTATATTTCAGATCTTACATTTAGGTCTTTATAATTAATTAATTTTGAATTAATTTTTGTACAAGGGGACAAATAGTTACCTAGTTTCATTTTTTTGCATGTGGCTTTACAATTCTCCCAGCACCATTTATTGAAGAGGCTTTTTTCTCCATTGTGTGTTTTTAGCTCCTTTGTTAAAAAGTATTTGCCTATCCCCTAGCTGGTTTGGGTCAGTGGATAGAGCGTTGGCCTGCAGACTATAGGGTCCCGGGTTCAATTCCAGTCAAGGGCATGTACTCAGTTGCAGGCTCCTGCCCTGGTACAGGGCATGCCGGAGGCAACCAATTGATGTGTCTCTCTGACATCAGTGTTTCTCTCTGTCTCTCTTTCTCCCTTCCACTTTCTCTAAAAATCAAAGGAAAAAATCCTCAGGTGAGGATTAAAAAAAAAAGTATTTTCCCATATACCTGCAGTTTTATTTCTGGGCTCTCAATTTTTTAGTAATATGTTGTTTAATCTCCACAAATTTGTAGGCTTCTTTACTTCCTTTTTTCAATTAATTTATAATTTTAAAGTATTGTGGTCTGAGAATATGCTTGGTATAATTTCAGTCATCTTGAATTTGCTGAGCCTAGTTTTGTGGCCCAGCATATGGTCTATCCTTGAGAATGTTCCATGTGCACTAGAGAAGAATGTATTATCTGATGTCCTTGGATGCAAGACTATGTAAATGTCAATTATGTCCATTTGATCTGATTTAAGGACATTTCTTTGTCGATTTTCTGTTTGGGTGATCTGTCTAGAGCTGTCAATGAAGTATTAAGTTCCCCAACTTTGTGTTTTGGTCTATTTCTCCCTTTAATTCTGTGAGTAGTTGCTTTATATATTTTGGTGCTCCCTCATTGGGTGCATACATATTAAGAACTGTTGCCCAGGAAAAAAACCAAGATGGCGACATAGGTAAACACCGGAGATTGCTGCCTCGCACAACCCCTTCAAAAATACAACTAAAAGACAGAACGGACATCATCCAGAACCACAGGAAGGCTGGCTGAGTGGAAATTCTACAACTGGAAGGAAAGAGAAAAGCATACCGAGACTAAGAGGAGGTGCGGTGTGGAAGTAAACTACAAAGGTGCGGAAGTGCATGCGGAGAGGGCTGGCGGCTGAGGTCACGATTGTCTTTTTCAATCGGGAGGAAGTCTCAGGCTCTGAGCTCCAGTTCCGGGCAAGTCTCTAGGGACCCAGACTCATACAGGAGAAACGGGACTGTCTGGCATCAGTCGAAAATCGAGGGCAGCTTTCTCTCGGAGGCACACACAACGATTGTCGGGGCCTCTGAGGACAGGACTGAGAGTAGCCATACTGCTCCCTCCGCTGGCCCAGTTGATCCCCTGGGGCTCTACCCCACCCAAGCCGTGCACAGAGGCTTTTGCATATGAAAGGCCCGGCCCTTTGTAATCTGAAAATTACTTAACAAACTGCAGCTGCCCAAGGCCCCAGGGCAACTTGCATTGCTTTACAGCTGGCTTCTGCAGGGTAGCCTCAGGCAGAGGCTAGATTAGCATCTCCATAGATCCAGGAGCCAGTGTACCCAGTGGTCAGAGTGGGACCATCCAATTATAACTCTGCAGATCCATAAGGGACACACTCAGGGGGCAGACTCAGTGAGCACCAAAGCCCCACTGAAGCAAGTCTTGCGCCATAAGAGTGTCTTCAGCACAGTTCTCCCACCGTAGACACAGCTGATTCTCACAGCCAATTGGCCTGGAGGTCAAATCCTCCCAGTGTTACCTACAACAATCAAGGCTTAACTACAACAAGACTGTGCACAAAGCCCACAAGGGGGTGCACCAAGAGTGTCTACCTCAGGTAATTAGGGAGGCTGGACCACTGGGCCCTATAGGACACCTAGCACAGAAAGCCACTCTATCGACACGGCGAAGCATAAAAAATGCCGAGACAAAGAAACAGGACACAAATGACAGAAATGGAGGAAAGCAAATTACTGGATATAGAGTTCAAAACCACACTTTTAAGGTTTTTTAAGAATTTTCTAGAAACTGCCGATAAATATAGTGAGATCCTCAAGAAATCTAGTGAGACCCTCAATGTTGTGATAAAGGACCAACTAGAAATTAAGCATACACTCACTGAAATAAAGAATATTATACAGACTCCCAACAGCAGATGAGAGGATCGCAAGAATCAAGTCAAAGATTTGAAATATGACGAAGCAAAAAACACCCAACCGGAAAAGCAAAATGAAAAAAGAATCCAAAAATACGAAGTTAGTGTAAGGAGCCTAGGAGACGCGTCTAGATTAAAATTGAAAAGGTGGAAAATAATTCTTTAGCAAATAACATACACAGAAAAGCAGGTTTAGCCATATTTATATCTGATGAAATAGATTTCAAGATAATAAAGGTAACGAGACAAAGTTGAACATTTTATAATGATAATGGGGACACTGTATCAAGAAGACATACTTCTTTTTAAAAAAAAAAAAATTTTTATTGATTTCCAAGAGGAAGGAAGAGGGCCAGAGGAATAGAAACAACAGTGATGAGAGAGAATCATTGATCAGCTGCCTCCTGCATGCCCCCCTCTGGGGATTGAGCCTGCAACTCGGACAAGTGCCCTGACCAGGAATTAACTTTGACCTCCTGGTTCATAGGTCATTGCTCAACTACTGAGCCACACTAGCTGGACTGTGACCTTTTGTTCTTTGTTTCAGGTGGAAAAACCTCCCTTGAGTATTTCTTGCAATATAGGTCTTTTGGCAGTAAATTCCCTCAGCTTCTGTATGTCTGGAAAAGTGTTTATTTTTTCTTCATATTTAAAGGATAAGTTTTCTGTATATATTATTATTGGTGGATATTATTTCTCTCAGTAGTTTGAATATTTGGTTCCACTCTTTTTTTGGCTTGCTGAGGAGTCCAATGATAACCTAGTGGGCTTTCCTTTATAGGTTACTTTCTTTTCCCTGACTGCCTTGAAAATTCTTTCTTTGTCATTAATTTTTAAGTTTTAATACAATGTGACTTGGAGGAGGCCTCTTTGAATTGAGGTAACTAGGTATTTGGTTTACTGCTTGGAAGTGAGGATCTAGTTCTTTTCATAGGTTTGATAAATTTTCGTCAACTATTTGTTTGAATAGGCTCTCTTCCCTTTCTCCCTCTCTTTCTGGTATGCCTATTATTCTTATACTAGAGGCCCAGTGCACGAATTCATGCATGGGTGGGGTTCCTCAGCCTGGCCGGCAATCAAGGCCTATGGGGGACTGGCTAGGGGGAGGGACTTTGGGAGGTTGGCCAGCCAGGGGAAGGGACCGTGGGAGGTTGGCCGGCTGAGGGGAAGGGGCCACAGGAGGTTGGCTGTGGGAGCATACCGACCACCAGGGGGCAGCTCCTGTGTTTAGTGTCAGCCCCCTGGTGGTCAGTGTGTGTCCTAGCCACTGGTCAACCGGTTGTTCAGTTGTAACGGTTGCTTAGGCCAGCTGTGGGCAAACTATGGCCCGCGGGCCGGATCCGGCCTGTTTGAAATGAATAAAACTAAAAAAAAAAGACCGTACCCTTTTATGTAATGATGTTTACTTTGAATTTATACTAGTTCACACAAACACTCCATCCATGCTTTTGTTCCGGCCCTCCGGTCCAGTTTAAGAACCCATTGTGGCCCTCCAGTCAAAAAGTTTGCCCACCCCTTACTTAGGCTTTTAAATATATAGAGTCAGATAGTTCTTGTAGAGGTCTTTTTTTCTTTTTCCTTATGCTCACATCACTCTCTTCCTTTCTGTCATTTCTAGATTTCTATATCACAGATTCTTTCCTCTGTTTGGTTTGCTCTATTTTCTGTGCTCACTAGTTTATTCTTTTTTTTTTAAACATATATTTTATTGATTTCAGAGAGGAAGGGAGAGGGAGAGAAAGAGAGATAGAAACAGCAATGATGAGAGAGAATCACTGATCGACTGCCTCCAGTACACTCCCCACTGGGGATCAAGCCCACAACCCAGGCATATGCCCTTGACCGGAATTGAACTTGGGACCCTTCAGTCCACAGGCCGACGCTCTATCCACTGAGCCAAAACAACTAGGGCACTAGTTTATTCTTGATCTATTTTATATAATTCTTCATCTCCAGTATTTCTGTTTGGTTCTTTTTTAAAGTTTCAATCTCTTTGGTAAAGTACTGGTTTTGTTCATTAAGTTGGTTTCTAAATTGTCTGCTGTATTTTCTCACATCTCACTGAGTAGTTTCAGAACTGCAATCTTGAATTTTCTGTCATTTATGTCACAGGTTTCTGTGTCTTTAAGTGTGTTTTCTGGAGATTTTTCATTTTCTATCTGCCTCACTACCTTGGTTATTCATGGTATTTGATGGGTTCCTTCCTCTCTAGACATTTATGTGTAAGTAGCACTTCAAGATTAATATAAAGAGGTCTTTCTATTCTTTTCCAGTTGGTGGCGCTGAATCACTAGTTTTTTTTATTAGCTCTGTGAAACCACAGTGTCAACCCACCACCACTGTCTCTGGCTGCTGTGTAGCTGCAATGCATTGGGCCTCCACAGGGTTCCCCTTGTTCCCCCTCCCCGGGACCGGTCACAGAGTGCACCTTTCACTCAGAAAAAAATGGGATTACTTTGTAGTGCTAGTTCTCAGGCTTGCAGATAATGTGCTATGCAACCCAATAAATACCAAGGGCAAAGGGAGGCATGCTATGGGACAGCGGTCGCCAATTGGTGGTCTGCGGACCACTGGTGGTCTGTGAGGTCCGAAAGGTTGGCAACCACTGCTCGGGGAGACTAAGGGGAGACTAAGGAAAGGTGGCCAAACTCCATGGCTTTGTTTCTCCATCTGAAATGCCAACCGCTTGATAATCATGGCCATACTACCACGTACTGTATGTGTCTTTGCTTAGGTCTCTCAGCTCAGCTGCAGCTTGTATTGCTCACTCCTGCCCACTGAGTCTCCTCCTGGCTGCAAGGAATGTCAGTCACCACTGGATTCCTCCCCTCTTCAACAGAGCCCCGCTGTGAGCATGCCTGGCTCGTTTCAGCCCCTCTCCCTTTTGCCTTCCCCTTTTGCTCTACTTGTCCACATCTTTAGATGATCCGCACCTGTGGATCTCTCCGGTGTATTTGTGCATTGAGCATGGAATCATTTGTTGAGATAGCTGTTCAAGTTGTTGAAATTTCAAGGGAAGAAACCAAAGGGAATCTCTTACGCTGCCATTCCTCTGACGTCACCTGTGGTTTTCTTTAGGAAATTATTAGATGTATAGACTGAAGCTATAGCTAGTTAAATACTTTGTTTTAAATGTTTAAAAATTAAATGGATAAAAATTATTTAAATGCTTAGCTATGTTTTTGAAAGAGGGTCTGTTTAAAATCTAGAGTTTTAAGCTCATCAGTATTCTGTTCTGTTCTGAAATTATTGCCTCTTAGCTGCGTTGCCTGTGATATTCCTGGCTGGTATTTGTGGGTCTCGCTGAAGAATGGCATCATGCCTTACCTTCGTTGTGCTGCGTTGTTTTTCCACTATTTACTTGGAATAACTCCACCTGAAGACCTGTTTACCAGTAAGTAGAAAAATGAAATCATAGTAGTAAATGAGAGGCTATTTTTTCTTACCTTCAGCCTCAAGAATACAAAGGGAGAGCATAAAAAAAACTTCCTAATTCTAGTATTCCCCACCTCACTCATCAGTTTTCACTCTGAACATGTGTGTCCCTGCCCTGGTGTTAGGTTAAAGGTCAGACCGAAAACCAGATTAGCCTCACAATCTACAAAATCTACTCATGGGTCCTTTCTATGTATAGTTAATGTGCTTGAGTTTATAAAATGCCTGCATGCAGAACATAACTGATAGGATGGGATATATAAGAAATTGGAAAGCTCTTAGGGAAGAGAAATGTTTGGCTAGGTAGGAGGAAAACTTTACTGTACACTCAGTTGTTTAAATTTTGAACATGTCTATTTTATAAAAGAATTAAAATGCTCCTGGAAAGGTCTCCAGTATTAAACCAAGGCCATGTATATTTAACAGAGGCATTTTCTTCTTAACTTGCCTTAAATCTAGATCAAAGTCAAGAAGGCTTCCGTGTGGCTTTGTATAGGTAAAAATCAGAGCACTTGTATGATTTTGGTAGAGTCACCAAAATTGCTTGTAGACTCTTCCTTTTATCCTTTGAGATTAAACTGACCAGGTCCACTTTACTGGCTGTCAGTTTCTCTGTTTTGAACTCAGTTTAGTAGGATTTATTGAATCTAGGTTTGTCCTGATTCTATGTAAAATAGGTTGCTACTTTTTAAGTACTTACCATTACAGATCTGTTGTTTGCAGTTTTAAAAAATCATGTATTTATCTAGTCTAGTCCGTGTTGTAATATGGTAAAGTTCTTTCTTTTATTGGGGGGAGACCAAATATAAATAGACAGATAAACTTGTCAAATGGTGATAAGTACTGCAAAGGAAAATAATAATGGGAGGGTTTTCTGTGAGGAGACATTGAGCAAAGAGACATTGAAAAAACAGAGCTGGGTTGAACTGACAGAGAGTTGAAGAAAGAGTTTTCCTAAGCAGAAGGAGTAATAAATGCAAATGCTTTTCTTGACAGTCAAAGAATAATAAAAAGAAGAGTGTGGCTGAAGCATAATGAGCAAGGGGAGGGTGATAGAGATGAGGTCTAAGAGGCATCCAGGGGCAGGTCATGTAGGGTCTGTATGCCACAATAAGGACTTTGTATTTCATATCATGTGGTGGTTTAACATTAGAGACATCTGATCAGGAGAATGACTTCATCAGATTTGTGTTTTAAAAGGATCGCTTCTATGGAGTTTTATAGAGTACAAAATACACTCTGTATAGAGAGCGTATAGAAATGAACATAAACAATGAAAAACCTCTATTAACAGGTTGACCTGGAAAGAATAATGTGCTTATTAAATGTGTTTTTATTCTCTTGCAGATTCTACAGAAGGAGAGTACAGTGCACTCTGTACCTATCTATCTTTACCCACAAATTTGTTCCTACTTTTCCAGGAATATTGGCATACTGTAAAACCCTTCCTCCAGAGGTACTATGGGGACAAAATATCGTTGTTGAGTTATGATACAGTTTAGGAAAGATAAAATTACTTGCTAGCTTTTAAATTGACTAGCATTGATTGAAGATGGCAAAAATATAGGTGATTCCTAATTTACCCACTAAAGGAATTGGGGTAAGACTAAGAGCCATGGGCAGCTGGAATTTCTACTTGTTCCACCAAGTACCATTCACTGTACTTATCTTCTCCAGAGCTACTGTCTCATCATCGCAGTTTTAAACTGGGGCGTCGGGGGGAAGGACTGTTAGTAAAAACCATGCTGCCAGTAGCCATTAAGTCTCAATTAAGTATCAAAAGAACCCCATTTGGGGGCTATATCCAAAACAGTTGGTAGATAAAAAATGTATCAGTTACATTTCCCTGGGAGAAGTATGTCTTGCTTTCAGAAAAGCTTTTTTCTACCCCATTACTTATTGGTCTTCCTGATCGCTCTTTACCCTCCTAACGTGCAATCTCCTTACTTTTGTCTTTGCTGCCACCATTTTCAGTCATTTTCCACTGTGTTACTCTTACCTCCATGACTTCCTTACAGTGGTTCTCAACCTTCCTTATGCCACAACCCTTTAATACAGTTCCTCATGTTGTGGTGACCCCCAACCATAAAATTATTTTCATTGCTACTTCATAACTGTAATTTTGCTACTGTTATGAATCGTAATGTAAATATCTGATATGCAGGATGTATATTCATTGTTTGCGAACCACGGGTTGAGTTAAAGGTAATGATTACCTTTAACTGTCTGCCTTTTTCTTTAATCAATGTTTTTTGACCTTCCATGTCCCTGTCAGGATTTGTGTGAATGTCTGCCTGTCTTTTGTCATCTTTTTCTGTGCTTTCATCTCTTGTTAGGTTCTTTTCTGTGTTTACTCATTTTTCACAAGGTATTCAGTGTGTTAAAAATGAATCAAAATGGGTAAAAAAAAAAATCAGTATCATGCTTTGTGTTGATTATAATAATCACAGTAGGTTATACTAATTTTACTTTTATATTCTTGGAATTAATACATTTTGAATTTGCTAATTCTAGGGTAGTCAAATGATAAAAACTTAAACTTTGGAACGAAAAGTGCTGCCCTTTGTACCATTCCTGACCCTGCTTGCCTCAAAGCCCTTTCTCATCCTGTGCTCTGTAGTGCAGGAGACTGACCCCTGCAGGTTTTTCCAGCCTCCCTTCCTTGTCAGTTGGCTCTGCCTGCGTTTAGCCAGTGGGAGACACTGGCAAGATATTCTAAGCCAGGAGTATGAGAAAAGCCTGAGTCCTTAGACTGCCTCTCTCTGCCTGGTGGGGCATCTCTGGCAGTGGCTGTAGCTCTTCTCTTGCTCCAGTTCCCACCAGACAAGGCTGCTGTGGTTCCAGAATCCACTGGTGACCCTGGCCCCGGGGCTTCAGTAACACATTATTTTCTTTTATTCTTCCAGCCTAGGAGGGGTGGGAGCGTCCTGTTATTGGCTAACCTTTGGGTTGCCTTGGTTTTTTGTTTTTTGTTTTGTCTCCTGGTTGGCTCTTCAGCCCTTCTATTATCTTCTATTACCAATTCCTGGGATTAAAGTCCCTCTTGCTAAAGTACTCAGAATGGTTTTTGTTTTCCTAGTAGGACCTTGATTGATAAACCCTTTAAAAAAGAAATTAATAAAAAGAGGGGAACAATAAATACGGAGATATAGAAAAAGTAGGGGAGAGAGGGGACAAGATATAAAATAAAAAGTCTAAAAGAAGGAATTTGGAAAGAAGGAACAGAAAGATTTGGAAAGAATGACTCAGTGGTGACTATTGTACTAAAGTTGTGATGACCTATTTGCTTTTTCTCTTTGCTCCTCATATAGGTGGTGTGCAGATCCTGCCTTACTGAACTGCTTGAAGCAAAAAAGCACCATAGTCAGGTTGGTTTTGTTTTTTAGTCCTTTTCTCCCCATCTACAAGTTATGTTTCCAAAACTAGTTGATTGTTGAGCTTTCTAGTCTGTCTTCATTCTCACTAAGTACCTGGTTTCCTACATTTCTTTTAGGTCTTTGCCAGAAGTCAGATTATTCCTACATTTGTTTTTCACTTGGACTGACTGTCATTTTCCCAGATAGTTTGATGCCCACCAGCTCCTCTTCCTTAAGCTAGTGCAAGTCCATTAAAAGGCAGAGGTGCCCTGGCTGGTGTTGCTCAGTTGATAGAGTATCGCATCTGCCCGCACATCAAAGGGTCTTGCGTTTGATTCCGAGTCAAGGGCACATACCTGGGTTACATGGTTCGATTACCCCCAGGTCGGGCACGCGTGGGAGGCAACCAATCAATGTGTCTCTCTCATTTGTGTGAATGTCTGCCTGAACACCCCCCCACCCGCCCCCACCTTCCCTTCCCCTCTCTCAAAAAAATCAATGGAAAAATATCCTCGGTGAGGATTAACAACAAAAAAAAGGCAAAGGAAGGGAATGGCATCTTGGAGCCATCAGATGGTTGTGACAGTATTCCTATAAATTACTTTTTTTCCTTTGAGAATACAGCAATATATAAAGATATAAATAGAACTGTTTCCTCTCTTTTCCCTTCCTACCTATATGGTTTTAGATTACCCAACAAAACTTTTCTTTTTTAGTATTTCTTAATTGTTTAGTTATCAAGAGAAATTATTCCTTAGCTCAGATATTCATATTTCGGAGTTCAGGGACACAGATCAGTGACAAACTTCCATGGAATTCAACCCGAAGAATTTTTTTACATTCTAAGATCATCACTTTGTACTCTGAAAGATACCAGCCTTCCTCATCTCCTCAAAATCTTTCATGGCATCAGAATTTCTATGGAAATCTGCATATGCCTTCTTTCTTGGTTCAGCCACACCAAACTTATAGAAAGCTGATTCCAACAATATGAAATCTCAGATGTGTGGCCTTCTGTTATGGATTGCAAGTATGGGTCCTTCTGGCCATGCATCTGAGGTTTTGTCAAAGTACTGGAAGATGTGGAGTTATAGTCTCAACACCAGTGTTCTTCCTGATGGAGAACTGGACAGTGCTTCAGCCCAATAAAACTTCTTTAGCCCTCCTCTCTTCCTCAAGTTATGATTCCATCAAAATTCACTTCTTCCTCAAGGACTAATTCAAATATCCCCTCCTCCAAAAAGCCTATCCTAATATATCGTCTAATGTGTGTTGGCATGTGTGTGCATGTGTACCTGCCAGTACACTATATCACTAGCAGTAAACTCAACAAGGGCCAAAACTGCACGCTTATCTTCTGTGTATCCCCTCCAGGGCCTGGCTTATATTATGTACAGTGTCTAATTTTTATTTAAATTGAATTGCATCAATAAGCAAGCAGAGGAGTCGAAACCCACCTGCTCAGCCTTAAATACTAACACCAGTACCATTTTTCTATGACTAAAGCAAACACTGTGAGACAATGTACCTTTGCCACTTTCTTTTTACATCTTTTCTCACCCTTTGAACTCTTGCACCTTCCTTGTAAATGTGCACATGCTATCCATTTATTTTTTATGTATGATGGCTGGTAATTTAACCTATTTTAACCCAGCTTTAGTGATTTAGAGATTACAGATCCAGCTCCTGTGCTCAGATGCAGTAGTATTCGCATCACCAAGAAAAGAAAGATCGGATTGTCAAGGGCGGGGGGAAAAAGGAGACATATGTAATACCCTTTGTAATACTTTAAGCAATAAAACTAAAAAAAAAAAGGGGGGGGACAGAAGGGTCCTATGAATGGCAGAAGGGGTCAAGAAGCTACAAAAAAAAAAGAAAAGAAAGATCTTAAAGTAGAAAAAAGTTTAGAAGATGAGTACATACATATTTTAGGACTAGTTAATCTCATACCATTTTTCCTTTGTTCTAATTAATTGTGTACCTTTTAGACATCTGCTACTTCCCCAGCATGATACTAAATACTCTGGGAGAGTTAAAAGACATAACACATAGAGTTTTGTAATGTGTAGTTTATAATCGAATTATATACATAAATTCAAGACATAAGTAGGATAAAATATAATACAGGGGCCCTAGCCGGTTTGGCTTAGTGGATGGAGCATCGGCCTGCGGACTGAACAGTCCCAGGTTTGATTCTGGTCAAGGGCATGTACCTTGGCTGCGGGCACATCCCCAGTAGGGGGTGTGCAGGAAGCGGCTGATGGATGTTTCTCTGTCATCGATGTTTCTAACTCTCTATCCCTCTCCCTTCCTCTCTGTAAAAAATCAATAAAATATATTTAAAAAAAGAAAAAAATATATATATATATATAATACAGGGGTGGGCAAAAGTATGTTTATAGTTGTGAGTACATAAAACACAGTTTATTCTTGTATTATTGTTTATTAACTAGAGGCCCAATGCACGAATTTGTGCAATAGTGGGCCTTCCTTCTCCAGCTGCTGGTACCTGCTTCCCTCTGGCACCCGGGACCCGGGCTTCCCTCACAGCCCCGGCTTCGTCCAGAAGGTCGTCCAGTCTAATTAGCATATTATACTTTTCTTATTATAGACTAGAGGCCCAGTACATGAAATACATGCAAGGGGCTTGGCTCCCACCGCGGCAGCAGGTGCCTCAGCCCCCACCCGCCACGGTGGCCACCTCAGCCCTCGCAGCCCCAGCTTCATCTGGAAGGTCATCCGGAAGGACGTCCGGTCTAATTAGCATATTACGCTTTTATTTATATTACTAGAGGCCTGGTGCACAAAAATTTGTGCACTCGGGGAGGCGGGGGTTCCTCAGCTCGGCCTGTGCCCTCTCGCAGTCTGGGACCCCTCGGAGGATGTCCACCTGCTGGCTTAGGCCCGCTCCCTGGGAGATCAGGCCCAACCTGGCAGCCAGACATCCCTCTGGCAGCCCTCGGGGGATGTCCACTTGCCAGCGGGGAGCAGGCATAAGCTGCAGTTGGACATCCTTAGCGCTGCTGAGGAGGCGGGAGAGGCTCCCACCACCACCACTGTGCTGGCAGCCATCAGCCTGGCTTGTGGCTGAGCAGAGCTCCCCCATGTGGGAGCGCACTGACCACCAGGGGACAGCTGCTGCATTGAGCATCTGCCCCCTGGTGGTCAGTGTCTGTCATAGTGACCAGTCATTCCCAGTCTTTCTGCTGTTAGGGTCAGTTTGCATATTACCCTTTTCTTATGTAGGACTAGAGGCTCAGTGCATGAAAATTCATGCACTGAGGGGGTGTCTCTCAGCCTGGCCTGCCCCCTCTCACAGTCCAGGAGCCCTCAGGGGCGGGAGGCAATCCAACTATCAGGAGAAGGTGACACCCCATCACACCTCTGCTGCTGCCACTGCCGGCAGCACAAGCCTCAGCCGGCCCTGGTTACCTGAGCCTCGGGTGGCCCTGGACAGCCGCCACCTGAGGCTTGCCTGCACCTTGGGCCAGCCCTGGGTGGCTGGGGGGCTGAGAAGACTGGGAGAACTCCAGAGGCAGGCGTGCAGAGAGGCCAGACCCACCTGGAGTGGGCCCATCCTTGCCACCCTGGTGGGGCTGAGGGAACTGGGCACCGCCATCTTGTGGCTGTGGGCGCCACCAGCTTTGAGGGCGGGCAGTCAATTAGCATATTCCCGCCTTATTGGCTGTGGGCACCACCATATTTGAGGGCGGGGCAGTAAATTAGCATATTCCTTCCTTATTGGCTGTGGGTGCCGCCATCTTTGTGACGATGTAAGGGTCAATTAGCATATTCCCTCTTTATTAGATAGGATAGATTATTGTATTATTTATTTATATTTTTTGTCTTATTATTTTATATTGTATCCTTACTTATGATTTGTTTTTTATGTAATGATGGCTGGTAATTTAACCTACTTTTGCCCACTCCTGTATATGGAATATACTGTTAATGCTATAGAAATTTAAAGAGTAAAAGATTCTTAATGACACAAGTTTAGTCTTAGAGGAAATAATTTTTAGCTGAACATAGAAGGAATTAGAGAATTTAGATTGCTTGAAGTTTGAGAGGAGAATTCCATGTTATTCAGATGACCTTCCCCAAGGCAGCAAGCAAGGCTTTTGTTGTATCTAGTATGGTGATAATGTATAATAACTTTTGCAAACATGCATCAAGTACTAAGTATATTATATTTCATTTCAATGTCTTATTGAGCCCTCAACAGCTCCATGATGTTTCTTGATCTCCGTATAACATTTCTTAAATCAACATGAATCTTTTATGGTCCCCCCCCCCCCAAAAAAAAGTGTTATTAAATCAATGGTGTGCCTTTGATTAAGAAAATATAATATATTCATCCTCAGTTTCAGACCAGGAAATATAAGCTTATGTTCAGTGACTTATCAGGTGTCAGAGAATTTAGGATTTGTAACCAGGTTTGTCTGATTTCAAAGGTTGTGTTCTTAACCACTGTTTTATGTTTCCTTCCTAGATAGTATAGAAATCTAGCTGAAACAATTTAGTCTTAGGAAGTTGAGTTTGGAAAGGAAGCTAGCTGATGAAGGATTTGGAATTCTAGGCTGAGAAATTTGGCTTTAATCTAGTAGCAGTGGGAATCTATTAACTGTGGGTTGCAAGTATGGGTCCTTTTGTTATTTTTAAGACTTTCTTTTTTATTGGTCAATTTTTGATCTGGGCTTATTTCCTAATAAAATTGCCTTTTAAATTGTATTTTTAGGTACCCTAGAAAAAGAAATAGTTTGATAGAGCTTCCTGATGATTATAGCTGCCTTCTAAATCAAGCTTCTCATTTCAGGTAAGAAGAAATATATATTTTTCTCTAGCCAGTTTGGC
The DNA here is from genome assembly GCF_964212035.1 of Myotis nattereri. Classification (NCBI taxonomy): domain Eukaryota; kingdom Metazoa; phylum Chordata; class Mammalia; order Chiroptera; family Vespertilionidae; genus Myotis; species Myotis nattereri. The sequence goes on from NC_138075.1 coordinate 65,630,606, forward strand.
TCAGTGGATAGAGTGTTGGCCTGCAGACTAAAGAGTCCCAGGTTCAATGCTGGAATTCTGGTCAAGGGCACATACCCGAGTTGCAGGCTCGGTCTCCATTAGGGGGCGGGGGGGGGGGGGGCGCGAGGTGTACAGAAAGCAGCCAATCAGTGATTCTCTCTTATCATTGATGTTTCTATCTCTCTCTCCCTCTACCTTGCTCTCTGAAATCAATAAAAAAATAAGAGAGAGAGAGAGAGAGAGAAATATATAATTAAAATTTGTTTAAGCTTGCAGTTGATATATACACCACCACTAGCAAACTTTTTTTTTTCAACTCTTAGGAATTTGTTTTTATTGGGAGATCGGGATGGGGCACTGTGGGTGATTATAACCCACCAGGGTACTATCTATTCTAATCTTCCTGGCATAGCTATTGGTGCTTTTTCTTTTTCATGGAGTTGCTAGTCTTGCTACCAGCCACTTCTTCAGGTCCACTGCTGAGTGGCTCCTCCTTTGAAGAAAATTTTCTCTTTTCTTGGGGATACTCTTGTTTCCTGCCGTTTCAGGGTCACTAACTGGTTCCTCTAAGTGAAAACCTCATAACATGCAATTAATCGTGATAAAGTGTATAATTCTGTGTCATTTAGTATATTTACAATATTGTGTAACCACCACCTCTCTAGTTTCAAAGCTTTCTCATCACCCCAGAGAAACACCTTGTATCCACTAAATAATTACTCCCCATCCCCCTCTTCTCTAATCCCCTGGTAATCAATAATCTGCTTTCTATCTCTGTGGATTTGCCTATTCTGGATATCCTATATAATAAAAATGTAGTGTGCAAATTGTCCCCTCACAGGCCGGCTGGGGGAAGGGAGGTAGGTCCTGGGGCTGGCAGGTGGCAGGGGAAGGGAAGGAGGTCCGGGGGCAGGGAGAGAGGCCTCAGCCTGCAGCCACTAGGGATCCTACCAGTGCATGAATTTCATGCACTGGGCCTCTAGTCAATATATATAAAAGCCTAATATGCAAAGTGTCCCCTCGGGAGTTCAATTGCTTGCAGTGATGTGCGCTGACCACCAGAGGGCAGCTCGGAATGAAGGGAGGCCCTGGCCTGCAGCCAGCAGCCACTAAGGACCCTACCTGTGCACAAATTTTGTGCACTGGGCCTCTAGTCTATATTAATAATACTAATAAAAGGGTAATATGCAAATTGGTCATGAAGCCCTCACAGTCATGACTGGATATGCTAATTAGTCATGACTAATAAAAGGGTAATGTGCAAATTGGCCACGAAGCCCTCACAGTCACAACCAGATATGCTGATTAGTCATGACCAGTATGCAAATTGACCATCACTCCAACACACAAGATGGCCACCCCCATGTGGTCAGAGATGGCCACCACAAGATGGCCTGCAGGGGAGGTCAGTTTTTGGGCGATCAGGACAGCAGGGGAGGGCAGTTGGGAGCGACTGGGCCGGCAGTGGAGGGCAGTTGGGGAGACCGGGCCGGCAGGGGAGGGCAGTTAGGTGTCAATCAATCAGCCAGGGGAGTGGTTAGGAGGCAATCAGCCTGGCAGGCAGGCAGCGAGCAGTTGGGAGCCAGCAGTCCTAGATTGTGAGAGGGATGTCCGACTGCCCGTTTAGGCCTGATCCCACAGGGGAGGGAGATATCCCTTGAGGGGTCCAAGATTGGAGAGGGTGTAGGCTGGGCTGAGGGACACCCCCTCCCCCACCATCCAGTGCACAAATTTCGTGCACCGGGCCTCTAGTATTATATAAAAGGAATCATACTCTGTATGACCTTTTGTGTCTTACCTCTCTCACTTAGCATAGTGTATTCAAGTTTCATCCAAGTTGTAGCATGTATCAGTACTTTTTTGTTTTTTTAGAGAAATAATATTTCATTGTATATTTCAAATTTTTTTATCCATTCATCCACTAATGGGCATTTAAAATCATGTCCCCTTTTTGATTACTATGAATTATACTACTAACATTCATTTACAAGTTTCTGTGTGTACATGTATTTTAATTTTCCTCCAGTAATTTTACTTAGGTGTGGAATTGCTGGGTTATTATGACAATTCTATGTTTAACTTTTTGAGGAACCACTAAACTGTTTTCCACTGTATCATTTTACATTCCCACTAGCAATATACGATGGCTCCTATTTCTCCATATCCTCGCCAACACTACTTTCTGTTTTGTTAAATTAAAGCCATTCTAGTGGGTGTAAAATAGTAGCTCATTGCGGTTTGATATACATTTCCTTAATGACAGTGATGTCAGACATCTTTTCATGTGCCTCTTGGACATTTGTATATGTTTAAGTCCTTTCCCAATTTTATAATCGGACTGTTTTGTTGTTGAGTTGTTAACAGTTCTTTATATATTCTGGACATTAAACTGGACTAATCATATTCTTAATTTGCAAATAACTTATCCCATTCTATAGGTTGTGTTTTCATAATGTCCTTTGATTCATAAAAGTCCATTTTCTCTCTGTTTTTTCCTTTTTTGCTTGGGCTTTTCATGTCAGTGCTAAAGAATCCATTGCCAAATCTGAGGTCATAAAGATTTATTCCTATGTTTTTTTCTAATAGGTTTATCATTTTAGCGCTTAGATTTAGGGGTTTTTTTGTTTGTTTTAATCCTCATCCAAGGGTATTTTTCCATTGATTTTTAGAGGGCGAGGGGGAGAGACATCGATGTGAGAGAGATGCATCGATTGGTTGCCTCCTGCTTGCACCCCCACCAGGGCTGGGGAACCTGCAGCTAAGGTACTGTGCCGTTGATTGTGAATCAAACCCGAGATACTTTGCACTGCAGGCTGGTGTTCTAACCACTGAGAAACCCAGCTAGGGTAGGATGTGTATCCATTTTGAGTTAATTTTTGAAATAAGGTAGGAGGTCCAACTTCATTCTTCTTTTCTTTCTTTTTTATATATATTTTTATTTATTTCAGAGGATAAGGGAGAGGGAGAGAGAGAGAGAAACATCAGTGATGAGAGAATCATTGATGGGCTGCCTCCTGCACATTCCCCACTGGGGATCGAGCCCACAACCTGGGCATGTGCCCTTGACTGGAATTGAACCCGGGACCCTTCAGTCCACAGGCCGACGTTCTGTCCACTGAGCCAGACTGGTTAGGGCTTCATTCTTCTTTTCAACTGGGTCCAGTTGGCACCACCACTGTTTTTCAAGATACTATTTTCCACCATTGAATAGTTTTGGCAGCCACATTGAAAATCAATTGATCATAAATGTTTGGGTTTATTTCTGAACTCTCAGTTCTGTTCCAGTGGTCTATATGTCTTATTCTTATGCTAGTACCACACATTTTAATTACTGTAGCTTTGTAGTAAGTTTTGAAATTGTAATATTTGAGCCTTCCAGCTTTTTCCTTTTCATTTTAATTATTTGGGATCCCTTGCAGTAACACATGAACTTGAAGGTTGGCTCTTCCATTTCTGTAGTCTCCATATCATGAACATGGATGCCTTCCTGTATTTAGGTCTCCTTTAATTTCTTTTTGCTATGTTTATAGCTTTCACTGTGAAGTCTTTCCATTTTTGGTTAAATTTATTTCTAGGTATTTTATTCTTTTGGATGTTATTATAAATGAAATTGTTTTCTTAATTTCCTGTTTGTATTGTTCATTGCTGGTATATTAAAACACAACTAATATTATGTGTTGATCTTACACCCCGCAACTTTGCTGGGTATTCATAGGGATTACAATTAATGTCCTAAATTTAGTTTGAATTGATACCAGCTTAGTTTTAATATTTTGTGTGTGTGTGTGTCTCTAGGACTCCCATAATGTATATGTATGTAGGTATGATTGATGGTGTCTCATAAATCCCCTAGGGCTCTGTTCCTTTTTTTTCTTCACTTCTTTAATTTTTATTTCTTTCTGCTCCTCTGTCTCAGTAATTTCAATTGCCCTGCCTTAAAACTTACTGATTCTGCCCTAGCCGGTTTGGCTCAGTGGATTGTGTCAGCCTGCGGACTGAAGGGTCCTGGGTTTGATTCCAGACAGGGGCACATACCTTTTTATAATTTCTTTTTACTAATATTTTCTACTTTTTCATATATTTTCCTAATTTCCTTTAGTTCTTTGTCATTGTTTTTCGTCAGCTCTTTTAACACATTTAAGAGAGCTAATTTAAAGTCTTTGTTTTTTAACCTCATGTCTGGGCTTCCTCAGGAATGATTTCTATCAGTTTCTTTTTTTCCTGTGACTGGGCCATCGATTTTTATTTCTTTCTAAGCTTTGTAACTTTTGTTGAAAAGTGGACATTTTGAATATTATGATCTAGTAACTCTGGAAATCAGATTATCTGCCCCACCCCACTGCCCCAGGAATTGCCCTTGTCACTTGATAAAGGCTGCCATTGTCACTAGTAGTGACTTTTCTACACTATTTGCGAAGACTTTATTCCTTGTTGTGTGTTTACTGAAGGCTTTGTATCATTATTTCTATGGTAAGCCAGTGAATTGACAAAGATTTCCTTAAATTCCTGTATCCAATAAGAACAGAAAAGAGAAGAAGAAAAAAAGAATATTCTGTCTAATTCCCTTCACCATCATTGCCAAAGAAGTTACTTCAGCCTTTGGTGGTTGAAACAACGATCAATTTGTGTCCAGCCCGGCAATGAATTGCTGTGCAGAACATACGACCCTGATTTTTGAGGATTAGTTTCCTATTGCCCATCCAGTAGCCCCACCAGGATTGCGGGCAGCCACCCCCATAGCTACCTGCTATAGGCCTGGGGATGCTAGTCACGACACAAAACGCTACAATTTGCTGAAATTTGCTAGTCTCTTTCTTTGTCAAGTACTCCTCTGGACACTGCGAGTGTCCATCTACACTCCAGAGTTCCAGAGTAGTTGCTTCAGTCAATTCTTGCCAGATCAGTAACTGATACCTGGAGCGCCCTATTCCCCCATCTGCTATGACATCCCTCCTCAATTTTTTTTAAAGCTACAAGAACTAACTCTCTCTCTCTCTCCTCTCTCTCTCTCTCTCTCTCTCTCTCTCTCTCTCTCTCTCTCTCTCTCTCTCTCTCCCCCTCTTTCCCGCTCTCTCCCTCCATCCCCCCTCCCCCATTGTAAGAATCATTGTTTATTCATCTATCTTTAAACAGTTTTACATGCATTACAGTGTGGTGACCACATTGATTCACTGAAAAAAACACTGAAGAACCCTTTTCTCCCCCAAACAAAATCTTTATAGAATCCCATTATAACAATAAAACAAATAATAGCATTGTAACTCAAGTTCAAGCCTGGATAAGGGAAAGAGGGAATATACCCCCTTAACCTTTTTTGGTACCATGCCCCTCTAACTCAGTCAGATTAAACACTACTCAAAGCAGTGTTTCTCAAAATTTTCTTTATCTTCCTTTTCACTTATCACTTTAAAATAAAATTTTAAAAAGCACTGTATGATTAGGACTGGTGAGAAGCAAAATACACAAATTATATTCTACTCATTACTAATACCATGGGTGAATTACGTGTTAGTTACTTTTGTAAGAGAACAATATGAGCTTAAACACATGATTCTCTATGATAAAATAACATCCTCTAAAGTTAACAGTAATTTTTGTTTTACACTTACCTTGCCATAATCTGATGTAAACTACTTGAATAGCATAAATTCATAAGTAGTACACCACCAGTGTCACTGAGTGGAGAAATTATATTCATATCTGCTTTAGCCATTGGTATGTGAATATTTCATATTTTAATCACAGCACATCATGTCTTGAAAATAATAAGCCAAAATTCCTATTGATGCAGTTATGTATCCTTGGCATTCAATTGGCATCACACTACCACCTATAGCAAACCAGATTGATAATGATGACATGAAACTAACAGTGACTTGTAATTGAAAGGCAAAAATCTCGGCAGCCTGAATGTCAAAGCCCATTCAACACTTTGTGAATGATATACTAGTAAGAAAGCACCTTTTTCCCAAATTGCCGAATTCCAAAATTCGTTTAGGAGTTTTGTAATGTTACCAAGCATTGTCCTGCAGCCAAACTTCTTAGTAAATTTAAATTAATTACAACTCCCACTAAACACGACTAACTCTAATTTTGTTTTAAGGATACCAGTTACTGTACAAGGTGACAATTAGTAGTCCTTAATCATGTGTTAAATAACTTGCTATCATTTGAAGGAACAAAGTAAGGGATTGCTGTTTAGGAACATTTTGAGAGCTTAAAGAGCCTTTCTTTGGCCCACTTTAAGAATCTGCCCTACAAAAATGACTAAGGAATGCTTTGAGCCAGGAAGCCAGGAGGTTTAAAGGGCCCAGCCAGGGCTCAGGCAGTTTATAGTCCAGGCTCTGCTCCCAGATAGAATTGCTGTTGGTGTTGGCTCCTTGATGCTTGTCTCATGAAGATTAAGGTCAGCCAACTAAAGAAGTGGTTGATTCACTTTATCTCTCAGCCCTCAAAAAATTAGCTAGATGATTTCAAAGATTACATCCAGTTTAAGTTCATTGACTTTCATAATCTTAGGGCTGGATTGCTATCCCAAAGCCCAGTGAATAGGTATTTTCTCCCAGGCACTAAAAGGTATCTATCATGCTGTTGGCTCTTAGGAGGATCTGAAAAGAGTGTTAGTCATTAATCACAATGAAGATCCTCCTGGATGATATTCCTACTTACTGGTTTCAAGTAAAAATGAAAGTAAATCTTATGATTTCTTCCAGTTTTATTGTCACCACCAGTTTACATTAAGGCTGAGCCAGCCTTAGTGTAATGTGGCCGCTCAGTTATCACACTTCAGCTGTTTTTCTCCATAAACTAGCTAGTGACTCAGAATCAGCCGTCCTGTGCGAAAAGTGAAAGAAGATGTTGGCTTTATCAAAAAAGGGCCATGATTACACTCTGGAGCAACCCCCTGGAAGTGGAAACGGCTCTGTCATCTACAGGAGACAGGAATGGAAGACCTATGCGCAGAGTCCCTTTGCTCCTATTAGACAGTAGAGCCTTGCTGGATCTCTACTGTGGTTTCATTTACTTTTTACTGCCCAAATTAGGGAATTTTTGATGTTTCTATTATGTTCAGTATACAGCAGAGATAGGAGCATGGGAAATTCCTTTTTAAAAGAAAACCATTATCACTTTTAATTCAAAAAGTGATGCTCCCTTTGGGGGCATTATAGCAAGGCTATACCATGCCACTATATAAAATGATCGGATCTCAAAGTACTATTAGGTTCAAGTAAGTCAACTCTATCACTTTTTTTAAAAAAATATATTTTATTGATTTTTTACAGAGAGGAAGGGAGAGGGATAGAGAGTCAGAAACATCGATGAGAGAGAAACATCAATCAGCTGCCTCCTGCACACCCCCTACTGGGGTTGTGCCTGCAACCAAGGTACATGCCCTTGACTGGAATCGAACCTGGAACCCTTCAGTCTGCAGGCCGACACTCTGTCCACTGAGCCAAACCAATCAGGGCCACTTTTTTATTCCTAAGACTTTCTTTGTTTCCAGGTGGAAGGGGCCATCAACTCAAAGACTGCAGTCTCTCATTTCAATCCTAAAGATCTTAATACCTCAAAGAAATGGGGAGAAATGTGTTTGAACCCTTACTGCAAATTATGATTTAAAAATATTGTCTTATTCCTCCAACATAGGACACAAGCTTGACTAAACATGAATCAAGAGGAAGCAGTTGACTATAAATTGGCCATGTCAGATGAAGACTGGATTCTATAATAAATCTCAATCTCAAAACATATTTAATTGTCAAACTTTATAAGAATTATCAGGATACTATATTTAATAATAAATTTTCTTACTATGGATTAATCAGAAGATTTTTGTTGTTGTTAAGTCTTCTTAGGGGAAAATATTAAAGAGGAATCATGCAATTAAATGTTCCCTTGTCTTTTAAGAGCTATCTTTGCTGCAAAGCAGCCAGTGATGGGAACATGTTTCATGCTAACTAGATATATCATGCTTTTTTTGTTCTTCTGCCATACTGAATGTTTTCTTCCCTTTTGAGGTGCCCACGGTCTGCAGATGATGAGAAAAAGAACCCTGTCCTTTGTCTTTTCTGTGGGACCATACTGTGTTCTCAGAACATTTGCTGCCAAGAAACGGTAAATGGGGAAGAGGTTGGAGCTTGCATTTTTCATGCACTTCACTGTGGAGCTGGAGTCTGCATTTTCCTGAAGTGAGTATGTGTGTTCTGAAAGCTTCATAATGAATTTAGGGAATTTGGATTCAATCTGGAGGCCATTATGACATCAGTGTGTTGATAGGAAATTATATCACAAGTTAGAGTAGAGACCAGTTATTCACCTGAGATTGCATTCGAGAAGCTATCCTATATAATAAAACCCTAATATGCAAATCAACTGACTGGTGGAATAACCAGTCGCTGTGGCGCACACCAGGGAGCAGGCGCTTAACGCAGGAGCTGCCCCCTGATGGTCGGTGCACTCCCACAGGGGAAGCACCACTCAGCCAGAAGCCAGGCTCACGGCTGGCAAGTGAAGCGACAGTGGCAGGAGCCTCTCCCACCTCTGCAGCAGTGCTAAAAACCCCTCAGGATGTCTGCCGCGAGAGGGCGCAGGCCGGGCTGAGGGACTCTCTCACATACACACACACACACACACACACACACACACACACTGTGTACAAATGTCGTGCACTGGGCTTCTAGTTACAAAATAAGTAGTAAAAAATAAAAAATTTAAGTAGGATTCTGTCCTATGGGGGGTGTGGAGTCGGGGGGGAGGGGTCAGTGGGGAAAAGGGAGGGACATCTGTAATACTTTCAACAATAAAGATAATTTTTTTTTTTCAGTAGAATGTTGTTCAGATTTTGATTATTTGTGGAAAATCTTAAATATAACAGACTTTGTATTGATTACTCTGGAATTGTGTAATACTAAGATATAGTGAAAGAGCTTAGAATCCTAAAACTTAGATTTTTAAAGTATATGTAAATTGTTACTTTAGGTTGTCCTTTGAATATTTTCATTTCCTCTATCAACCAGCCGTGTTTTCCCTGGTTCTCTCTGCAAAAAACTGAGAGTAGTACAATAGTCACTCATTTATGAAAGGAGAGAACAAGTTGGTCTTGTGAGATAAAATTGAGAAGGATGCTTGTCCTTTTTCTTTCCATTTCCCCGTGTAATATAGTGTTTGTGTATATAAGCACTAGTATCTCCCTATCTATGGCATATGTAATCACTGTAGGCATCAGTTAGATGAGGGGATGACTGTATGGAAGCCAAACCCCAACACCTGTTTTCTTCTTCCAGGGAACCTGCAGCGAGTAAAACCACTACCTAGTTTATTTTATAATTTCTCTCTATAGTACTTATCACCTGTGTACACAAGCCTTATTTTTCGTGTCTCCATTTCTCTGCTGTGAGAGTCCCAAATACTTCAAAGTGGCCCTTGCTGGAGGTTGGTTCAAACCAGGAAAGGCTTGACACTTACCCGGTTGACCTTTCTGGCCCGCGGTTATCAGACCGGGAGATGTGGTGCTGTTCTTCTGTTTAGCGCTCTCCCCCCCAGTTCATAGGTCAGGAAACATAACAGAAACTATTCCAGTCACCACTTCCTAGGTTACCTATGCCTCGGGTAGGATAGTCTCCTTTCCCTCTTCAGTGTAGATAGTCAGTATTACTGATTCCATGTCTCTAAATCCAGTGATGCTTTCTCATAGCTTTAACAAATAGAGTAATGTTTATTCTCTTTATTTAGACAAAACACAGTTTACCTGTTTATGTATAATTTTCTTCATACTGAATTCCTAACAGATATTGGCTGTCTTTTCTTTAGATTAGCTTTGATACAGTGCCTATCATTTGCACACATGCACTTAATATTCCTTCCTGTTGGTTGGTTGTCCTTCAGAATCAGAGAATGCAGAGTGGTCTTAGTTGAAGGTAAAGCCAGAGGCTGTGCCTATCCGGCTCCTTACTTGGATGAATATGGTGAAACAGATCCTGGCCTGAAGTAAGAGGTTTTTTTATTTAATTTTAGTCACATTAAGAGTAATACTTCTCCAACATTTTTAAGATACCAACTGTCCTGGTTTGCATGCTCTGTTTTTTTTTAATCAACCATTCTTCATCATTAATTAGATTTAATTGACACTAATATATAAAAGAAAGAAATCTGGAATGTTCAGTGAGGGACTTCAGACTAAAATGGATATTCATTGTTTCCATTGCAATACTTGAAACTATTAGTCAGCTACATCAGCCTTCTTTGCTTTAGCAAAGCAAAATACTTAGAAGCTGAATTTTTCTATATTGTTCCCGGTATTAGGTACTGGAGACTGTTCATGATGTATGAGAAAGAGGAAATAAGGCACAATAGTTACAAAAGTACACACAGATAAAGATTAGATCTCCATACAGTAAATTGTCTCTTTGTTTAATTGAAATTGTGGGTTTTTTAAAAAATATTACTTGGGCCCTAACTGGTTTGGCTCAGTGGATAGAGCGTCGGCCTTCGGACCAAATGGTCCCAGGTTCGATTCCGGTCAAGGGCATGTACCTTGGTTGCAGGCACATCCTCAGTAGGGGGTGTGCAGGAGGCAGCTGATCAATGTTTCTGGCGCATTGATGTTTCTAACTCTTTATACCTCTCCCTTCCTCTCTGTAAAAAAATCAATAAAAATATTTTTTAAATATATATATATATTACTTGGAATTAACAGGGGTTTGGAACCTCTTTTATCATATAGAGATTTGTTTTTTTTGTGACAGCATTTGACCTGTAGAGATACTCTTTGGGATTTAAAAAATCTGAGAAAAGCCCGAGCCAGTTTGGCTCAGTAGATAGAACATCGGCCTGCCGACCAAAGGGTCCCAGGTTCAGTTCGGTCAAGGGCACGTGCTTGGTTGCAGGCTCCTCCCCAAACCGGGCCCTGGTCAGGGCTTGTGCAGGAGGCAACCAATCGATGTGTTTCTCTCACATCAATGTTTCTCTCTCTCTCTTTCCTTCTCTTTTCACTCTCCCTAAAAATCAATGGAAAAATACCCTTGATCTCTCCCGCTTACCCCTAACCAGTGGACACAGACAACAGGGGTTGAGGGTATGGGGGAGGGGGACTAATGGGGGAATGAGGACACATACATAATACCTTAATCAATAAAGAATTTAAAAAAAGAACCCTCAAGTGAAGATTAAAAAAAAATCTGAGTTGTGAAAGTTGTTATTGACTGAGGATAAGAGATCTGATGTGTTCCAAAAAGGTGCAAAGAAGCAGAATTTTAAAATTAATTAGGCAGTTTAGAAATACCCAACTAGCTGAGATACTCGAGTGCCTCAGGAATGAGAATCTCACAATTCTCCATTATTGGCAACAGCCAAACTTAAGTCATTTTGGATTAGTTGTTAAATAATGTTACAAACTGTGCAGCCTTAGAATTGTTGTGGAGTAAATTGATTTAAATATGTGCTAATCACCAGCAAATTTTTTGTGTCACAAGGACAGCTATAACCAAATATTTCTGAGGAGCAGAATATAATTTGAGGGATTAGTGTTACATCTCAAATCTAACCTTTATTATGCAAAGATCAGAAATCAAAGCTGATGAACCTAAAAAGCCATTAGAGCTCCTTGTTGGCCATTTAAATGAGGTCCCATAATGCTCATGGAATACCTATTTTCTGAATAACCAAGGAGTAAATTTCTGCTTCAATAGCTAAATAACCTATTAGGTTCTTAGTGATCAATGGTGAAGGGAAAATATCCCTTTTAAAACCCTGTCCTGGTGATTCCTCCCAGCTCAAAGAAAACTCAAGAGTTCAGGCTAATTTAGGCAACAAAGTGACAATTATTTGATCAAACTTACATGTTGTTGTTGTTTTTCTCTGAAGGAGAGGCAACCCCCTTCATTTGTGTCATGAGAGATATCGGAAGCTCCATTTGGTGTGGCAACAACACTGCATAATAGAAGAGATTGCTAGGAGCCAGGAAACGAATCAGATGTTATTTGGATTCAACTGGCAGTTATTATGAGCTCCAGCTCTGCCTCGGGACAATCACGAATGAAGACTATAATGAAGACTGATTCAAAATTATGGAGACCTTTTGGAGGGCTGTAGAAGTGTTGGAGGGTCTTTTGCTCCTTGTCCAGTTGTGCCCAGATTCATATAAATCAATAAAATATTCCTTAATGGAGTATTGCTTTCAATTAGTGAACATATGCTTGAAGGAAAAGAAGAGCATAAACTAATCTGTTCTATGTTCTAGAACACTAAAGAAATGCTCCTTCACCCCAAGTGTCTGATTCTGCTAATATATCCAGAAAACTTACTTCCCTTTCTAATCCCATTTCATTTCATCTCCCTGATCAATGAAGTCACATCAAGCAGTTTTGGACATTATTGTATGTTAGTTAACTCTGCAATTTTGTTATTGGTGGTCCCCACCCTCACCCCCGATTTAATGCTAGTTAGGCTAGCATTGGATCACTGACAAGATTCTAATAATCTGTGATTTTCTTCTTGCAGCTAAAGAGGAATTGCAGAAACCATTCAGTATGCTTCAATTGGAAAATTCTGTAATTGAGAAAGTTTTCCCAAAAAAGTAAATTTTTAGTCATTTCTCTTTTAAGGAAATACCCTAGCGTGCTACTTACTGTTTCAGTTAGAAATTAAATGAAATCTCTATATGGACTGAGTTGCCACTTCTAAGGCAAATTTCTGCCAGTATTAGGATAGTGCATTTATTATTCATTCCTGATGGGACAGTCTATCTATAATCCTCACCTCTGACCACAAATAACTTCATTGAGTTTTGAAATTATACTTTCCATTTTCCAAAGGCAAGTTTCTAAAATGAGTTCACTTATCTCGTGATGTGGTACCATCCTATTTGACTCTTAGAAATCTGATGCAGTTCTGATGTAAACTATCTATAGAATGAAGAAAGGAAAATTCCCTCAGTGAACAGAGCATGACAGCTGTAAGTTAGGACAATCAAATTGAAGCCAATTCTGCAACCTCCTATGTCTTTATAAAAGACTAATCCTTCATTTGTTATCTGTGTGTAACCTTTTCATAAACTGATTTTTATGACTAGTACAAACAACCAAAAAAGCCATGTGATCAATAGTCTGTGTCCTGTTATAACATGCTGTGGTTGAGCCATCTTGTTTATAAATAATCAAGCTCTCCAAAATCTGTGCAAACTTTTAACTTTTATCAAGAACTTGTGATGTAAACAGCAGACAGAAGATAAGTTGAAATCTTCCATTTTAGCTTCTGTTGTATGTGGAATAATGTTAGGAGTTTGAAAGATGCATTCAAAGATCATCTTATTTTTCCTTTAGTGATTAGTGTCATATATGTGTGTAAATGTTTTCCTACTTTCTTTGTGCTCAGCAAAGGCAAGCAAATAAAAATTTGTGAAGTGATTGATGATGCACATTTGGGGTCAGATTTTTTTTGTTATTTCTATGTAAAGTAAAGGTGGATTTTGCAGTAAGTAATTGACATGAACAGGCATCAGAATCATGATCTACTTGAATAATTATTGAGAAGGTATCAGGAAATTGATTAAACTTCACTGAACAATTTGTAATAGTTGATAGGTGAGGATCAGAAAATTCAGTATTCAGTTTGTCAAATTTGCCAGTGTGATTAAGTGATTAGAACATTTCCCTTTATTTCTTATGTGACTTTGTTGGATGGATTGGCTGACTGGGAAGTCTGAGCCAGGATAGTCAACAGAAGGTGCTGACTTCTGCCCTAATAGACCGGCTCCAGTTTAGCAAAGATAAACTGACTTTAAATTTCTAGTCTTTTTATATTCGCTTCGCAAATTCTGGGGTTAAGCTCTCAAGCGGCCAGAAAGACTATCCCACATTAGCCAGTCAGACCTGTATTGCCAAAGAACCTATTTCATATTGAGTTCCACCTGTTGAAATAGATTCACATCTCTGCACTGTAGATGAATATATGTCAGTGCTGCCGCCAGCCCAATGGATCTCTAATTATATTCAAATACCTTAGTGGTTTGCCTTCATCATTGCAAACAATTTAATCCTGCTTATGAAATTTACTTTAAAAATGAGCAAAAAGTCACTTTATTTTTATTAGTGTAGAATGTGGAGGAACTAGTTCAACAAGATAACTCCAAACCTGTGTTTTTTTAATGTTTGGTGTGAGGGGTCAGCAGGAATTTTTATGATACGGTAAAGGAAAACATGTATCTGTATAATTAATTTATTATGTTGGTGTATGGGCTGTGAGTTCATCCTTTAGTGGTCATTTGTTATTTCATAACAACTATGCATTTGGTTCACTGTGATGATGATCTATATTTAGTGACTGCAACATGTTTATACCACTGTTTGAAATTCCATCCATGAACTTATACAAATAATGCTTATATTGATATCTTTTATTGCAAAATGTAAATTTAAAACTTGTATAATGTTCTCGTGCTTTTTGAAATAAAATATCTTATATGTGTATATTTAAAAGGAAAAAAGGGACTTCTTATGTTTGGGGATAGGGTTTGAAGTATAAAAATCTGTACCTAGAAATGAGCTCTAGTTAAAAGTTATCCTTGTCAGCCCAGACAAAATTTATTTTTAATCCTCATCTGAGGATATGTTTTTTATTGATTTTAGAGCAGGGGTGGGCAAACTTTTTGACTCAGGGCCACAATGGGTTCTTAAACTGGACCGGAGGGCCGGAACAAAAGCATGGATGGAGTGTTTGTGTGAACTAATATAAATTCAAAGTAAACATCATTACATAAAAGGGTACGGTCTTTTTTTTTAGTTTTTAGTTTTATTCATTTCAAACGGGCCGGATTCAGCCCGCAGGCCGTAGTTTGCCCACGGCTGTTTTAGAGAGAAAGTTAGAGAAAGTAACACCAGTGTGAGAGAGAAACATCTATCAGTTGCCTCCCATATGCACCCCAACCAGGGCTCAGGCCTGTAACCTAGATATGTGCCCTGACTGAGAATTGAACCTGCAACCTTTTGGTGCACGGGACGATGCTACAACCAACTAAACCACCCAGCCAGGGCCCAAACAAATTCTTTAAAAGACATAGATATTGCCCTAGCCAGTTTGGCTCAGTGGATAGAGCGTTGACCTGCAGACTGAAGGATCCCAGGTTTGATTCCAATCAAGGACACATGCCAGGTTGCAAGCTTGATCTCCAGAAGGGGGTGTGCAGGGGGCGGCCAATCAATGACTCTCATCATTGATGTTTCTATCTCCCTTTCCCTTCCTCTCTGAAATCAATAAAAATATTTTTAAAAAATAGGTATTTAGTGTAATGGTCTCCAAACTTTGAAACCATACACTTTATCAGTAAATTAGTTTTAAACATGAATTATGTATTTCTATATTCATGCAATACTGCATTAATGCATTAAGTACATTCTCTTAAAATTGAGATTTTAAAAAATCAATTGAAAAATAGAATATTTATATTTAAATATCTTAAAAGTGAATCTATACATCCCTTGGGGTAGCACACCCTGTGGGCAGACAACTATCTAAAGCAGCACTATACAGCCCAGCAGTGTGGCTCAGTGGTTGGGCGTCAACCCATGAACCAGTGGACACCAGTTCTATTCCCAGTCATATATCAGGAAAGCAAAAGTTTTTAAAGACAATATTAAGAGCATTACATAAAGATATTAGTAATATAAAGTTTCAACTAGAACTTCAATACAATACCAAAAGAGGGAAAAGCCAAGAAAATGGACTACATAGTAAAACTATAAATTTAGACCAATTTATCAAATTAAATGGGTTAACTCACCTATTTAGGAAAATATCAGGTGAGCAACAAATAGATCCAGATGGAAAATAAAGACATTAAACCCAATTTTAAAATGGGCAAAAGATTTGCATAGCTTTTTCTCCAGAAAAGATATACAAATTGATAATAACTACATAAGAAGATGTTCAACATTATTAGTCATTAGAATAATGCAAATCAAAACCACAATGAAATACCATTTCATACCTACCTACTAGAATGGCGATTATTGAAAAGAGAAACAATAACATGTTGGCAAAGATGTGGAAAACTGAAACCAAACAGAGGCAGTCCTTCACTTTCTACAGGAGTGAATTACTACAAATGTGGCAAGCAATTTTAATAACCAATGGAAAATATTACTATTGTTCCATAGCCTTCAAAAATTTTGGTTAAGCCTGGCCAGTGTGGCTTAGTGGCTGAGTGTGGACCTATGAACCAGGAGGTCATGGTTCAATTCCTGGTCCGGGCACATACCCAGGTTGCAGGCTCGATCCCCAGTGTGTGGCGTGCAGAATCAATTGATTTTCTCTCATCATTGATGTTTCTATCTCTCTCTCTCTCTCCCTTCCTTTCTGTAATCAATGAAAAAAAATATTTTTTAAAAATAAAAGAAAGCCTGCTTTAAAAAAAAATTGGTTGAAAACTTACTGTCAGTTATAAATAAACTAGAGGCCCGGTGCACAAAAATTTGTGCACTTGTGGGGGGCCCTCAGCCCGGCCTGTGCCCTCTCGCAGTCTGGGACCCATCGGGGGATGACCACCTGCTGGCTTAGGCCTGCTCCCCAGGGGATTAGGCCTAAGCTGGCAATCAGACATCCCTCTGGCAGCCCGGCAGCCCTCAGGGGATGTCCACTTGCCAGCATGGAGCAGACCTAAGCTGCAGTCAGACATCCTTAGCACTGCTGAGGAGGCAGGAGAGGCTCCCACCACCACTGCTGTACTGGCAGCCATCAGCCTGGCTTTTGGCTGAGCAGAGCTCCCCCATGTGGGAGCTCACTGACCACCAGAGGGCAGCTCCTGCATTGAGCGTCTGCCCCCTGGTGGTCAGTGTGTGTCATAGTAACCAGTCATTCCCAGTTTTTCTGCTGTTAGGGTCAGTTTGCATATTACCCTTTTACTATATAGGATAGAGACCTGGTGCACGGGTGGGGGCCAGCTGGTTTGCCCTGAAGGGTCTCCTGGATCAATGTGGGGGGTCCCACTTGGGTGCCTGGCCAGCCTGAGTGAGGGGCTGATGGCTGTTTGCAGCTGATCACACCCCCTTCAGGGTGGGGGTCCCCACTGGGGTGCCTGGCCAGCCTGGATGAGGGGCTGATGGCTGTTTTCAGGCTGGCCACGCCCCCTTTAGGGTGGGGGTCTCCACTGGGGTGCCTGGCCAGTCTGGGTGAGGGGCTGAGGGCCGTTTTCAGGCTGGCCTGGGACTGAAGCTCCCAGCCTCTCCTTTATTTCTTTTTTTTATTCTGGGATTTATTTACCTTCTATAACTGAAACTCTGTTGCCTTCACTGGCACTCCCAGCTCTGAGGCTGCGGCTGGCTGAAAGCAGGTATCTGGGGTTTGTTTGGCTTCTATAATTGAAACTTTGTTGCTTTTGGAGCTGCTGCTTTTGGAGCTTAGAGCAGGCCGCATCAGGCGGGGAAGCTTGGCTTCCTCCATCACTGGAGCAAGCAAGCCCTTAAGCTGCGTGGCTGCCGGCCGCCATCTTTGTTGGCAGTTAATTTGCATATCTCGCTGATTAGCCAATGGGAAGCGTAGTGGAGGTATGGTTAATTACCCTTTTTGTCTTTTATTAGTATAGGGAAATTAAAATATTAAAAAATAAAATTTATTAGCAAAATGTAAGTTATAACATTAGAAACATTGAAAATTAAAGTGTTTTATTTCTCTGTTTTTAATTAGCAAGAAAAATAAGAGTGCTTGCCTGCTTCTCTTTGTATAATTTATGATACAGAGTGGCATCTTTCCATGCCTTGTCAAATCATCATACTTCTAAGTTTGAATCAGCTTCCAACATTTTATCCTCTGTGTTTTCAATGTTGTGAAATGCTTCCAAGAGTTTCTTTAAAGTGAAGTGGTTTTTTTGCCAGTGTCATTTCTTCTGGGCCATTCATCATAACCAGTTATTTATTTAGTCTTCACTAAGTTCCTCTGACTGCATACCTAGAGTCTCAAATAGCAGTGGTCTTGACAGTGCCACAGTTAACTGTTTCTTCTGTAACATCTATACCATTTATGTTTGACCCAAGTTTCACTTCCAGCATTATCAGTTTAGTTTCTTTGCTGCACTTTTATCTTTGTTGGCTAATTTCCTCTATTAATGATCCATTCTTGTAAAATGTCACATGGGTTTATCACTGGGATACAAGGAGACAATACGATGCTACCTCTATGCCCTGAACTGAATAACATGTGCAATGTCCCATCACCAATCGACTCTGAAAGAAGTGGCATAATTGGTCACTGATCATGACACGCACCTGTTAGTGATTTGTAGACTGAAGAAGTAGCAGTAAAGGTCGCACTTTATGCCATTACTGTTAATATACCACTGTAAGCGAAATATGAACTGTGCTGTTGAAGGACTAATGTTAATTTAATAAAACATACTGATTGAAAATCTTGCATATAGGAACTGTGCAAACTGAGGACTTTCACCAAGCAAAACCACAGGATAAATAGACACATTAATAAAGGAGACTCTAGCAAACATCTCCCAAACCTAGATAGATAAAGTGAACAAAAAATAATAAGGATATAGTAGACCCAAACAACATAATCACTGCGTTAGTTGGGTCCTATAGTAAGCCGATACTGAGACACTTTGGGGAATACAAAAGGCTTAAGTTGCTGCACTAATCCATTCAGTCATAACTGGGCATATAAATTTTACACATGTTCCTGTCTTTAACAGTAGCCCTAACCTCCTCTGCTGATCTGTATCAATTACCTCTGCCAAAATAGTGACTCCTCATGCTTTCTAGTCACTGCTTACATGGAGTCCAAAACACCCTGGCTGCAGCCATAGTTTATAGTCAGTAGGATTCTTGCTGTGTCCCCTGGCAAGAGTGAGGCCCTTAGGAACCATGACTTCTAACCCGGAAGAGCCAGAGTTGCAGAAACAGGAAGCAGAGTCCTCCAGGGAGTCATTGGGAATTATGTTGACTGGAGCTACTTCTTGGTTCCACCCCAGATATTCTTCTATTGGAAACATAGCAGCACATAAAATTTTCTGACTCAGTGCATATACTGCATCCCACACTTACAGAGCATTGCCTCTAAGCTGACACTTCAACTGCACCTGCCACAGTCCATTCCAACATTCTATCAGCTCAGCCTCTCCTGAAAACTGCAGTGTGCAATATGACCAGTGGATCTCATAGTCACGGGCCCATGACTGAACCTCCTTACCTGGAAAGTGAATTCCCTGACTGCATGCTCTCTTGTGTAGAATTCCACGTTAGTAAAATAGGTACTCTATAAGCCTCCAGGCAGTGGTGCTACCTGAAGCTCTGGGCAAACTCATACCATGCATAGGTATCTAATCTTATGAAAATGAAACCAAGATGGTGGCATAGGTAAAAACCGAAAATTACTGCCTCGCACAACCACTTAAAAAATACAACTAAAAGACAAAACGGACATCATCCAGAACCACAGGAAGGCTAACTGAGTGGAAATTCTACAACTAGAAGGAAAGAAAAAAGCACACTGAGACTCAGAGGAGGTGCGGAAGTAAAGTGCAGAGGTACGGAGGCGCGCGTGGAAAGGGCTGGCAACTGAGGACACGGTTGTCTTTTTCAATCTGGAGGAAGTCTCAAGCTCCCAACTGCTCTGAACTCCAGTTCCGGGCGAGTCTCTGGAAACCCAGACTCATACGGGGAGAAACTGGACTGTCTGGCATCGGGCAGAACTCCAGGGCGGCTTTCTCTCAGAGGTGCTTGCAGCGATTACCTCGGGACACTGAGACGCGGGGCTTCTTAGGGTAGGACTGAGAAGCAGCCATAGCTGCTTGCTCCACCCTGTTGATCCCATGAGACCCCACCCCACCCAAGCTGTGCGAAGAGGCTTTTGCATATGAAAGGTCTGCCCCTTTGCAATCTGAAAATTACCTAACAAACTGCAGCTGGGTCAGAGAGACCCAGAACTTCCAAAAGAAGGCCCAAGGCCTCACAGCAGCTTGCATTGCTTCACAGCTGGGCCTCATCTGGGCACCTCCAAACCCCAAACAAAGAAGAGGAACCTGCAGATCTCTCCATAGCTCCTGCTGGGTAGCCTCAGGCAGAGGCTAAATTAGCACCTCCTTAGATCCAAGAGCCAGTGTACCCAGTGGTCAGAGTGGGACCACCCAGATTACAACTCCTCAGATCCATAAGGGACACACTCAGGGGGCAGACTCAATGAGCACCAAAGCCCCACTGAAGCAAGTCTTGCCCCAGAGGGGTGTCTCCAGCACAGAAGTTCTCCTACTGCAGACACAGCTTATTCTCACAGCCAATTGGCTTGGAGGTCAATTCCTCCCAGTGATACCTCCAACAATCAAGGCTTAACTACAACAAGACTGTGCACAAGGCCTACAAAAGGGTGCACCAAGAGTGTTCACCTCAGGTAATTGGGGAGGATGAGCCACTGGACCCTATAGGATACCTAGCACGGAAAGCCACTCTATCAACACAGGGAAGCATAAAAAATGGGGAGACAGCCGAAACCGGTTTTGCTCAGTGGATAGAGCGTCGGCTTGCGGACTGAAAGGTCCCAGGTTCGATTCCGGTCAAGGGCATGTACCTGGGTTGCGGGCACCTCCCCAGTGGGAGATGTGCAGGAGGCAGCTGATCGATGTTTCTCTCTCATCGATGTTTCTAACTCTCTATCTCTCTCCCTTCCTCTCTGTAAAAAATCAATAAAATATATTTAAAAAAAAATTGGGAGACAAAGAAACAGGTCACAAATGACAGAAATGGAGGAAACTAAACTACTGGATATAGAGTTCAAAACCACACTTACAAGGTTTATCAAGAATTTTCTAGAAACCGCCGATAAATTTAGTGAGACCCGCAAGAAATCTAGTGAGACCCTCGAGGTTATGAGAAAGGACCAACTAGAAATTAAGCATACACACACTGAAATAAAGAATATTATACAGAGTTCCAACAGCAGACTAGAGGATCGCAAGAATATCAACTCAAAGATTTGAAATACGAAGAAGCAAAAAACACCCAACCGGAAAAACAAAAAGAAAAAAGAATCCATAAACATGAAGATAGTGTAAGGAGCATCTGGGACAACTTCAAGCATACCAAAATCTGAATTATGGGGGTCCCAGAAGAAGAGAGAGAGCAAGATATTGAAAACCTATTTGAAGAAATAATGACAGAAAACTTCCCCTACGTGGTGAAAGAAATAGACTTACAAGTCCAGGAAGCACAGAGAACCCCAAACAAAAGGAATCCAAAGAGGACCACACCAAGACACATCATAATTAAAATGCCAAGAGCAAAAGAGAAAGAGAGAATCTTAAAAGCAGCAAGAGAAATACAGTCAGTTACCTACAAGGGAGTACCCAGACGACTGTCAGCTGATTTCTCAACAGAAACTATGCAGGCCAGAAGGGAGTGGCAAGAAATATTCAAAGTGATGAATAGCAAGAACCTACAACCAAGATTACTTTACCCATCAAAGCTATCATTCAGAATTGAAGGTCAGATAAAGCGCTTCACAGATAAGAAAAAGCTAAAGGAGTTCTTCACCACCAAACCAGTATTATATGAAATGCTGAAAGGTATCCTTTAAGAAGAGGAGGAAGAAGAAAAAGGTAAAGATACAAATTATGAACAACAAATACACACCTATCAACAAGTGAATCTAAGAATCAAGTGAACAAATAATCTGATGAACAGAATAAACTGGTGAATATAATAGAATCAGGGGCATAGAAAGGGAGTGGACTGACTATTCTTGGGGGGAAAGGGGTGTGGGAGGTGTGGGGAGAGACTAGATAAAAATCATACACCTATTTTGAGGACAGTGTGGGGGCAGGGTAAGGGCAGAGGGTGGGGTGGGATCTGAGTGGAGGGGAGCTATGGGGGAAAAAAAGAAGAACAACTGTAATAATCTGAACAATAAAGATTTAATTTTAAAAAAGAAAAAGAAAATGAAGCACTTACTGTTTTAGGATAGGAGCATCTTAGTATAGTCAACTTGCTACCAAGCAGCTGGTTGATCTCCTTAAAGAACAATGCCCTATGAAATACTGGACTCTGTTGCTGGCAGGATGGACATTCAAAGATGACAGTAGCTCTAAGAGTCTTGGTAAGTGGAAGTCCATGTTTTTGGGCTCATGATTAACCTCCATCCATTCATGTTCCTATTGTGTCAGCTGCCAAAGGATGCTAATGTCTGAGTTATTTTAACTACTTGATTATTTAGTACCTCTTCTATAATGGATGCTTTCTGGTGAGCATGAACATCTAATGCAAAGATTTCACACTTTGTGCACACACCAGTATATCCATCCACAGTATCATACAATATGTACTCTTTATTTTCAGATTCTTTTGCCTGTGAAATTCATCTGTGTGAACCAGAAGCTATTTCCTTGTATTGCTAAGTAGTATTCAACTATATAAATACACAAAGGCTCATCTCTTATTAATAGACATCTGGATTCTTTTTCTAATTTTTGGCTATTTATCAATAAAGAACATTTTTATACAAGTGTTTTATTGTAGACATATGCATTTGTTCCTCTTAGAGACTATGTGTATGTGTATATATAGGATGGGGCCAAAGGAGATTTACAGTTGTTCATATGGAAAATAATACAGGAATTAGTAAATAATAGTACAAGAATAAACTATTTTGCATACTCACAACTATAAGCCTACTTTTGCCACACACTGTATATCTGTGTGTGTGTGTGTGTGTGTGTGTATTTATATTGTGACATATATACATTATACACTGAGTGGCCAGATTATTATGACCACCCCATCAGTACTTCACTGACACTTCCAAAAATACTGAATATTGAAAACTTCCTAAGCAAATACTGTCAAGGTTTTATTATTATTTGCATAACTAATTCACTTCATTGTACTGATGGGGTGGTCATAATAATCTGGCCAGTCATAATAATCTGGCCACTCAGTGTACTTATGTATGAAGGGCTGTTTAACTTTTTAAGAAATTGTCAAATATTTTCCCAAATTTCAACTTGCTCCATATTGTTGTCAACACTTGGTATTATCTGTCTTTTTAATTGTAGCCATTTTGGTAGGTATATAGCTCATTGTCTCATTAAATTTTTGTTATAAATGTTTCCTTTTAACATTCTAGTGTAGAACCAGTGCATTCTTTTTTATTCTTAAGTATATTTTATTGATCTCAGAGAGGGAGAGGGAGAGGGAGAGAGAGTGAGAATGAGAGAGAGAGAGAGAGAGAGAGAGAGAGAAACATCAATGATGAGAATCATTGATCAGCTGCCTCCTGTACACCCCCCACTGGGGATCAAGCCCACAACCCTGGCATGTGTGTTAATTGGAATCGAACCTGGGACCCTTTCAGTCCACAGGCTGATGCTCTATCCACTGAGCAAACCGGCTAAGGCTGTCTCATTAAATTTAATACTTTTTCTTTAGATGTTTTTGGGATATATTGTGTAGATAGGTAATATCCTTTTTTCCTCTTCCCTTTCAGTATTTACACCTTTTTTTCTCCTCTTACTACATGGGCTGGAGTATAGTGTGTGGCAACTTAATGGCAAGAGTAGGAAATGATCATAAAGAGCTTTGTAAGTGCTGCTAAGAAGGAAATGAGGAACTTTTCATAGATGGATAATGTGGTCCAGTTTGCATTTAAAAAGAGCTCTCTGGCTACAGTACAGAAAAAAAAATAAAGTCACCATGAAAGACTAGAATAGCAATTGGAATAGAGAATAATTGAATTTAAAAGTTAAAATATGTCTGTCTCCACTTAGTTCACATCAAGGTTAATTTTAGTAAACCAATCAATAAAGATATGCATATATTTCAAGCCAATTTTAGGATAGACATTTCCTTTAGGGAAACCAGAAGCCACTAAAAAGAACATTTTAATAAATGCTATCAAACTATTAACAAAAAAAAACTTGAAATAAATGAAGCTATTGGATTCAATGTAAAATGAAAATAATGCAACTCAATGAATGCAAAATCAGTTAACTAGAACTTATTTTCTTACAAACATGCCCCAATGAGGGCAAGTAAAAAGTTCCTTAAGCCAGCTTCCAGAGCTGGCTAACTAAATTGTAGTAATAGTTGATGTGGTCCTTGATCAGGAATAGAGATGAACTAAAAAAAGTACATTACACCTGGCTGATCCTATATAATAAAAGCCTAATATGCTAAGTGTCTGGTTGTCTGGTTAGCCAGTCAACCAATCAAAGCATAATATGCTAATGATATCCTAAGGCCACTCAACTGCTTGCTATAATGTGCACTGACCACCAGGGGGCAGACACTTCGACTGGTAAGTTAGCTTGCTGCTGGGGTCTGGCCAATCGAGACTAAGTGAGACAGGCCGGACATGCCCTGGAGCCCTCCCGCGGTCCCTCCTCAGCTGGCCAACCTCCCACATCCCTCCCCAGCCCCAATCGTGCACCAGTGGGGTCCCTCAGCCTGGCCTGTGCCCTCTAACAATCCGGGACCCCTTGGGGGATGTCAGAGAGCAAGTTTCGGCCTGACCCCTCAGGACAGGCTGAGGGACCCCACTGGTGCATGAATTCATGCACCGGGCCTCTAGTAGTAAAATAATAAGATCATACCAATTTAGAAAATAGTGATATTCTAAGCAGAAAAGGTGACAAAAGCAGAAAATTGAGTTATACAAAAAGACAAAAGCAGGTGACTTGGAGAATGTAACTCTCTTGGCTGTGACAGTCACCCAAAGCCTCAATACAATAGCTCTAGAACTACCTGCTTTACTCTTGGTCTTTCTTATTTTTTTTACCTGAGTCCGCCCCTCATCCTTAGTACTAGTAAATGCCGCACTTCGTAGCATTTCCCACAACTTGGATTCCATCTCTAGGTGAAAAATTTTCAAATCTACTGTCCAGCCTTGGCCTCAGGCTTACATTTCCTACTTTTTACCTGGTAGTGTTCCCGGATCTTCAAGCTCACAGGCTCTAAAATCAAACTCATCCTCTGATCCAAACCAGTTTTTCCTCTCTTCTCTTTCTGTTAAAGTTACCACCATTGTCCAAGTCATGCAGTTTTGACATCTAAATTATTTTTTACTCTTCCTTCCACAATAACCCAGTTGCCAAATGTGCCAAGGCTCATCAACTGTTTCTTCAAATTATACCCTGCACCTTACTATCATCCTCTGACTTCAGGCTCTTCTCACACCTTCACCAGAACAGTTGCAATAGCCTCCTTGCTGGTATTCTTGCCTTTAGTTTCTTACTCTTGAATTCTGGATGTTGTCGTACATTTAATCTTCCTAAAGCACAGATCTGATAATATCTCCAATTGATACAGTGGCTCCTCAGTAGCAATGCATGATCAAAAACTTTCAGTGGCTCATGAAATGGAGGAGCCTCGAAAGCATGGCTCCAAGTAATTTTTCTGGAGTTTTCTTCTCTTCCTTTGCAACCAGTGATACTCTAACTTTTAGCCCATTTGTAAAAATAATTTTAACAAATCCTTAAAATTTCTTCTCCACTCAAATATAGGCTGCAGATACTGACTTCCTTCCAAAGAATACAGTAGGAAAGGGGGTAGGGGGAGTGTAACTGAGCAGTGGAGGAGACTGACAAACCCTATTTCAGCCAGGTGATCAAGGTCAATATCAATAGTGATAAATCATGTTGGTGGTATGTATCCTTGCTATGATGTGATGAAAATGGCACTTTTTGCCATTTAAGCCTTCACCCCAATCTAATAATAAAAAACAAAAAAGAAAAATTTCAGTAGAGGAGCATCCTACAAAATACTTGACCAATACTCCTCAAAACTGTCAAAGTCATCAAAAACAAGGTTGCCATAGTCATGGGAACCTTAAGAAAACATGACATGTAAATGTAATGCAGTAGCCTGGATGGGATTCTAGAACAGAAAAAGATAATAGGCAAAAACTAAGGAAATCTGAATAAACGATGGACTTAATTAATGCCAGTGTACCAATATTATTTTCTCAATTATAACAAATGGAACATACAAATGTATGCCGTTAATAATAGAAGAAACTGGATACGATGATAGATGGGAATCTTGGCACTACCTTCTCAATTTTTCTGTAAATCTAAAACTATTCCAAAAAATAGTCTTTTTTTGTTTTTGTTTTGTTCTTTTAAAATATATTTTTATTGATTTCAGAGAGCAAGGGAGAGGGAGAGATAGAAGCATCAATGATGATAGAGAATCATTGATTGGCTGCTTCCTGCACTTTCCACACTGGAATCAAACCATGACCTCCTGGTTCATAGGTCAATGCTCAACCACTGAGCCATGCCAGCCATGCCAAAAAAAATAGCTTATTTTAAAAGTCTTATTTCCAAATGAATATTATGCAATCATTAAAAAATAATGAGGCAGATCTTTATTAATAAACTCTAAACATGTATTATTAATGAAAAAAGAAAGTTGCAGAACATTGCTGCTTGCTCTTTATGTAAAGAAAAAGGATATGCAGCAGTATTTGTCTGCACATGCATAAGCGAGTACCCAAGAAACCAGTAATAGGAGTAGGGGAATTGAGCGACCGGAAGACATGCACAAGAAGGAGGCTTACTCTTTACAATATAGTGTGTGTGTGTGTGTGTGTGTGTGTGTGTGTGTGTGATGTGCCATTGAATCAGTTCCAACTCCTGGAGACCCTGTGAATGAATGCTGTCCACAGTGTCCTGTCCTCAACAGCCCTACTCAGCTCCTATGAGTAGACTCATGCCTATGGCTTCTTTTAAGGGGTCAGTCCCTCTTACATTTGGTCTTTCTGTTTCCTGCGGCCTTCTATTTTTCCCAGCATTATTGTCTCTTCTAAGGAACCTCGCCTTCTTATGACATGCCCGAAGTAGGGCAGTTTTAGTTTTATTGTTTTTGCCTCTAGTGATGTTTCTGGCTTAATTTGCTCTAGGACCTCTTTGTCTTTCTGATGGAATCTGTAGAGCTCTCCTCCAATACCATATTTTAAAGGAATCAGTTGTTTTTTCTATCAGCCTTATTCACTATCCAACTTTCATACTGGTGTGGATGATTTTGGTAGCTTTATTTTATTTTATTTTTTAAATATATTTTATTGATTTTTTTACAGAGAGGAAGGGAGAGAGCTAGAAACATGGATGAGAGAGAAACGTCGATCAGCTGTCTCCTGCACACCTCCTACTGGGGATGTGCCTGCAACCAAGGTACATGCCCTTGACCGGAATCAAACCCGGGACCCTTCAGTCCACAGGCCGACGCTCTATCCACTGAGTTAAACCGGTTTCGGCGGTAGCTTTATTTTTACTTTATTGATTTTTTAGAGAGGAGAGAGAAAGAGAGAGAGAGAGAGGTGTTTGTTGTTCCACGTATTTATGCATTCATTGGTTGATTCTTGTATGTGCCCTGACCAGGGATTGAACCCACAACCCTAGTGTATCCAGACAACACTGTTGCCAGGGCCCAGTTTTGGTACCTTTTGAATATGGAACCGTGTGGATATATTTTCTATTAAACAAACGAACAGGCACACACGCAAACCTATAAAATCAGATCCAGAGAAGATGGCCTGCCAGATCCTCCTGACATTTTGAGTGAGAATGGACTAGGGTTTTTGCTGTCAGGAAAGAACAGGCGAGAGGCAGCTAAGGACAAACCAAACCAGTTCTAAGATCCTTTCCAGAGGAGCTATAGGGCAGAGGTAACCAGGGCTGTGAGGGACATGGAACAGCGAGTCTTGAGCTCGATCAGGAATGCTTTCGTGCAGGTCAAGTTGCCCTAATCCGTCGGTCTCTTCTGAATCCTGTCCTACGATCTGCCTTTTGAATGTTTACTTTTCTCCAGGTTCCAAGCTTGCCCTATTGCCTTCTTGCTCTGTATGCTCTTCCTTGTGGATTTCGTCCATGAAAGTCATTGATTCTATGTAGAGCCAGGATCAAATGACGAAAGAGAGATACTAGAACTCAGTTTTATGGACTATGAGGGCTTAACTCCTGGGTGAATTGGAATAGTGTAAAGGTAGGGGGCATCACTATACTGCATTGGTTTACTTCTGGGTTCTTGTCATTATCTCTTTATTGTGTGTGCATGACTCTAGGCTAGGCACTGTGAAAAGGTTAATAAGTTTGCTCCTGCAGAGTAGGGCTTTGTAATTTGAAAAAGGCCAACACAATTACTGTCCAACGAATAAAATGGCATGAGGTCAAAGCAACAATTGAAAGAAGCATCAAAATAAGCCTGATTTAAATTTTTAAAATTTTTAGTTATAATTCTTAGAAAAGATAATGATTGGGGGTGGGGGTGGGGGCTTATAATCTAATAAACAGAGCACCTGAGTTAATCTGAAAGATAATCATATTAGTTTGAAGTTCTGAAATACATATACGTGTGGGAACAGAGGGTTAAGTGTTTTCTCTTTTCTAAGTTTCATTTCTCGAGCCAGTGCACCTGCATTCTCCCTTTGATCGTGAACAATGTGATGGAGGAGGTGATTCAACTGCGGACAATATGTACTGTACCCGGCATGCAAGCAGGACTGTTAAGCATGACCTGGCTGACCTCACGCCGTCATCTCATTGCCTGACAACCAAGAGGAATGGTTGACGTCTGCTGACGTCCAGGACTGCATGCAATTGCATTCTGTTCCCAACCTCACCCCAGCCCATCTTTCCTATATAATCCTGTCCCCTGCACCTTATAGTCACGACAGGTTTTGGATCCTTGTAAACTCCCTATCTTATTGGTTCTCAGTAAACGTCTTATATGATTCAACCCTGCCTTCCTTATTGCGACAGGCAGCCTAAGCCCATCTGGGGAGTTCCCAGCAACAACGACACAAACCATAGGAAGTTACAGCTTTTTCTTGACGTTGACAATGGAGAAAAGGGGCAGGAGCCAAGGGATATGAGCAACTGCTAGTAAGTAAAAAAAGCAAGGGATCTGAACATGGAATTTTATTTCTCTTAGGTAAATATCTAAAAGTTAAACCACTGGATAATAGGGTAGATATATTTTCACATCTTTTTTCCTGATGCGAATGTACCATTTTATATCCTAACCACCAATATATGAGAGCTCTGCTTACTCCACATCTTCATAAACATTTGATGCTGTCAGTCTTTTTAATTTTAGCCATATTTTGGGTGTGTTATTTTTTTTGCCCCTTTTTCTATTGGTTTTTATTGCCCTTGATTTTTAAAGAGTTTTTAATGTATTCAAGATATTACCTCTTCATGTGTGACATACATTCTGATTTTTTTTTTTAGTAACTTTGACTTTATTTATCTTTAAAGTTTTTGTAGCTGAAAAACACTTTTTTTTTTTTTTTTTGTAAATCCTCACCTGAGGTTATTTTTTCATTGATTTTTAGAGAGAGTGGAAGAGAAAGGGAAAGACAGAGAGAAACATCTATGTGAGAGAAACACATCGATTGGTTGCCTCCTGCAAGAGCCCCGACCAGGGACCAGGCAGGGAGGAGCCTGCAACTAAGCTACATGCCCTTGACCATAATCGAACCTGGGAACCTTGATCTGCAGGCGAACACTCTATCCACTGAGCCAAACTGGCTAGGGCTATAGTTGAAATTTTTTATCTCTCCCCCCGCCCCCCCCCCCCCCATTATGTCTGGATCTCGGGTCAGAGTTATAAATCCACTTCTTACACCCAGGTTTAAAGGAATTCATCCATGTTTTCTTCTTGTAATTGTATTGTTTCATTTTTCCCACTAGATCTCTGATCCATTTGGAGTTTATTTGCCTGTGGTCCAATTTTATTATATTTTTCAAATGGCTCTTTGGTTATCTGAACACAATTTCTATAAAGATCCATCTTTGTCCTATTTGAGATGCCACTTTTATAATATATCAAATGTACTTGAGTCTATTTCCAAACTTCCTATTTCATTCAATGAAAAATTAAAGTTTTAAGATTTTTATTTTTCTAGCAATTGATTTTTTGGAAATCTGTGTGAGCCTGAAAAACAAAGTTTCAATTTACTAGGAAAGAGGAGTTAGGAGAGTATCCTTCTGCAAGCAGATAGGCTAGATCTCATTTTCAGCTGGATTTAGACATCTAACACTTGCTTGCAACCTTGAGTTAACAAGAGCAAGCTTAACGTAGGACTCACAATGGGATGCAGTGCTACGAACAGGCAGGGACTCTATTTGAATGCTGCATATAGACAGACTGGCCTGGGGAACTACAAAGTCCAGTCCTAGTTCTGTACTATTGTTGCCACTTCTAAGGTATATTTATTAGAATTTTCCTCTCTACTCTGTCTTCTGAGTCCTCCCTCCACACCTGGGTTTTTTTTCTTTGTTGTTTGTTTTTTGACAATCTCCCTTTGTTATGTTTCTGGGTAAGAATTAAAGAAAATCAGAGAGCAATATATAATCACCTTAATATGCAGAAAAAGACAAACCCCGGAGGTCTTAATAGCGCTTGTTTGGAAGTTAAGACAAAGTATGAGGGCACTTGTATTTTTGTATTTATTAGTACTTTTGCATCATGTTATTTTAAAATACTGAGTGTATTTAATAAATACTTACAGAGTGAAAAAAGTATAGAAAATATACAGTATAAAAAATGATCCCTCTGTAGCTTATAGAAAGAAATGATATATGCACACAAAAACTATAATTCAAAATAGCCTATCTCAGAATCACATCTTATATTTCTTTAATCCTCTATAGGATGTTGTATAGTACCTTGATGTGACAGCTAATAAATTTCTGGAAATTGTAGTTGCCATTTGCAAATATATTTTATTTTGTAGAACATACAATGCAAAAATACCACCAGAAAAATAGTTAAATATTGTTTTGTCATATTCATCATCAGGTCTCTAAAAAGTATTTAAAAATTAGTCACTGGACAGTTTTCTTTGATTAATAAGACAAAATAGAAGAGACCTGTTTTATTTCAATACAGCCGGCAGTGCAATATTATGATCACCAGGGTGCGCTATAAGCTTTGCCATCAAATTAGTCTTCCTGCCAGTAAAGTCTGAAAATCACAAAGATGTCCAGTGTTTGGAGCAGGTAATCCCTGGACCAGAAAGTTACTGAACTTTTGCCAGACTGTGGCAGGCACACATCAGAAATCACAATGGCACCTCGCTAGTTCCCATTTGAAAATTGTGAGAATACAAGCATGCTATGTTAACAGATGTCTTTGTAACAAAGATGAAACTTAAAAGAGCACATCTGTATAGAATTCATTGTTCTAATAGAATAAATTTGCAAAAAGTTAATGTTTAAGAGCACAGTTTGTTCTGTATTTCACAAAAGTTAGGCATAAGTAGGAAGTAGATCAAGAAATAACTATAATTAGAATTACTTTTGTCAATGCAAACTTTTATTTTCTAACTTTAGTTTTAATCAGTGTTCATCTTCATTGATATTATGTTGCATTTTAATAATAATCAAACACAAATTGATCATCAATAGGTTAAAAGACAATAGACTCATATGCCCCAAATTGAGATTCCGTCCCCCACCCCATTTCTCTGAAATGTTTTTAATTAGAAATAAAGGATGAAGTTTTTAAAAAACACAAACACTTGAGGTAGTTGATTTATTTGGTGTGAATGCTTTTCTGTCAAAAGAGGTCAAGTTCTCAGAGGACCCCATGGATTTGGACTGCGGGCTATGGTTTACTGAGCCGTTCTGGCACATCTATATATGTTACATAATATGCCTCTATTATAGCAGTTATTGCTGTGTATTGTAATAGGATTTGCATGTTTGCTAATCCATTGTGAAACCCTTAAGAAGAGGGACTACCTTTATTCATATTTGTTTTCCCAGTGTCCAGCAGAGTAGTTGGCATAGAAAGTTTGTTTCGTAGATTAGGTAATAGTCAAGTAGAAACTGGTTAGGGGTGGGCAAACTGTTTGACTCGAGGGCCACAATGGGTTCTTAAACTGGACCGGAGAGCCGGAACAAAAGCATGGATGGAGTGTTTGTGTGAACTAATATAAATTCAAAGTAAACATCATTACATAAAAGGGTATGGTCTTTTTTTTTCTTAGTTTTATTCATTTCAAACGGGCCATATCCGGCCCGCGGGCCATAGTTTGCCCATGGCTGGTTAGACTGATGAAAAATTTAAAAACAGGACTGTTTGCTGGTTTGTGAAAGCACTGGAGAACCAGTCCTTTATTGAGTTTCATGTTTCAAAGGACTGTGTGACTATTTTAAACAACGTTATTGAGATATGTTACATACCATACAATCCACCCATTAACAATGTACCATTCTTGCCCTCGCCACTTTGACTCAGTGGCTAGAGACTATTGGCCTACGGACTGAAGGGTCCCGGGTTCGATTCAGGTCAAAGGCATATGCCGGGGTTACGGGCTTGATTCCTAGTAGAGGGCGTGCAGGAGGCAGCCAATCCATAATTCTCTCTCATCGTTGATGTTTCTGTCTCTTTCCCTCTCCCTTCCACTCTCTGAACTCAATAAAAATATATATTTAAATAATAAGATGTTCAATTCTGAGATTTTTAAAATTAAGCTATAATTGACATGCAACATACTAGTATATTAGTTTCAGATGTACATGAGATTTGCTTTCAAAGGGAGAGATAGAAAGATCTAAAAATGGGTGGAAGAAGCCACGAATGGAGGAGAAGGGAAAGGAGAAAGGAATTTTCCAGTGTGTCCTTTATTCTGTGCTGGGAGAAAAGCAGTGTTGAAAGGTGCTTTGTGTGCTGTGTTCAAACTCAGTATAAACCTGAACTTTGCTCATTACCCTTGAATTTGCTCCAAGACTGATCCCAGGATCAGAGTACCATTCTTTCAGACTCAATTATCTAAGGCACACATCCCTAGTTTGAATCATCCCCTTTTTGGTGTGCAAATCTTACTTTATTATCAATGCTGCATGACAAATTGCCCCCAAAACCTAATGCTTAAAGCAACAGTAAGCATTTATTTATATTATCACATAGTTTCTGTAGGTCTAGATTTTGGGAGTGGCTTAGGTGGGTGATTCTGGCTCAGGGTTTCTTTCACACGGTGGCAGTCAAGATGCCAGTTTGGGCCTGCAGTCATCTGACGGCTTGGCCAGGGTTGGAGGGTCTACTAACATGGCTGGCAAGATGGTCTGATTCATCGGTTTAATGCCTGAGTTCCTTGCCAGGTGCCCACGACAAGGGGCTGCTTGAGTGTCCTCATGTTATGGCAACTGGCTTCACTCTAAGTAAGTGATCCAAGAGAGCATGAAGTGGAAGCTGCAAAGTCTTTTATGACCTAGCCTTGGAATTTACGCATCATAATTTGTGAAAAAACATGCTGGTTACACAGGTCAGCCCAATTCATCATGGGAAGGACTACTGTGTCCCAGGAGGCAAGGTCCATATGTGAATCATGTTATTTAATCCAGATTTCTTTGAAACCACAACCAGACACACAATATGGATATTTGACTGAAGAAATGTGGTTGCTATTATTCACACTGCCATGCTTTATTTTGCTTACATTAATGACCCATTAATATACTTAAGAAAAAAAGTAAATTTGCTTTGCCGGCCATTGAAATGAACAAGACTGGATGCTGGTGAGTACCCACACAAGACTCGATAAAAAAATTTATATATATATATATATATATATATATATATATATATAGTCAGTTTCAAAGAGGATTCCTGAATTCCAGTACCAGCTCTTGAATAAATAGTACCTTTCCATTTAGCCTAAAAGAATATATCTTGGAGCAGGCCAATCATTTTTAAATGTAAAGCACCAGAGAAAAAGGGAGGCCTGGGAAGCTTTTCTCCTTGGCCAGTCAGTCCAATATCCCAGGATTCCTACTTCAGTGGCATTAAGTTTCACTGAATGTTCGTCCTTACACTCTCTATCCTGAGATACACTGTTGCCCTATTCTCAGGATACTAATCACAGCACACTTCCCTCTGCACTGTACTTTTTAAGACTCTTGATATATAGCTACTGGACTGCTCTCTCACATACTCTTATCCTTCATGGATTTGCATATGGGAGTTGGCCAGAAGAATAATCATCTTTCCATCATTTGGAGAATCTAGCTGTACCTGCTGACTCATTTAAAAGAAACAATAATAGTCCTATGAGTAAATTCTTTAAAACTCTTACCCATGATAGCAGTGATATATCTGGGTAGCTTGAAGAGGATACAACGTATTTGCTAAGTGAGTGAAAAATATTCTCTTCAAATAGAGAATAGCTATTTGAAATATTGCTAGGCATAATGTCACTGAATCAGGACTCCTCCCCTCCTCCAAACTTCTTTAATTTAAGGAAAAGTATTTACAGAAACTCTAATCCTTTCCAATTCAAATTATTTGCCCAGCCAATACTCAGAAATGAATTATATTGTTAGACAAAGGAATGGAAAAGCAACTTGTGGTTTCAATCAGTGGGGGGGGGGGGGGGGGAACACAACAATTTGCCAACTTTTAAAAATTTGAATAGAACAAGAGGAGCTGCATCATCAATAGCTTTTAATGTACATTTTGTCCTGCTTTTTATCCAAGGATCTAGACATGTCAGACAGTAGAGGTGCCTGCTGTTTTTAAAGAATGCTAAGAGACTGTGGCATTTCCTGAACAAGGAGAAACAGATCCTGTAAACCATTGTGAGACTGAATATAGGATTCATCTTTAACCCTTTTATATTTTTTCTTCAGTGTTAAATTTGTCTGCATGCTCAAACCCTTTTATATTCCTAGTTGGCTTTCATCATAATGTCACTTGATTGAAGAAAGAGATTTAAAGTAAAATGCAGCTCAAAATTCATTGCATCTTTTCAGTCCATGGTAGACTCCTGGGAGTCACTGTGATGATTAAAAAACAAAACAAAACAACAAACCAAAAATCATTGGGCTCGGGAGGTTTAAGAGACCTGAGTTCTGGTTCTGCCACAAATTACTTTTCTGGTCTTGGGAAAGCTGTTTAACCTCTTTGGGTAACTTGGTGGGTGAAGTTGGGGAAGGGGTTTCATCTTACTTAGGGTTTCCTCTTCAAAGACCTTGACACACCACCAAATACCAATGCATCGCACACAGCCTCACTGCTCGGCCCTCTTCACTCTTCTTTGAAAGTCTTCGAGGGACTCCCCGGAATCCTGTCATTGGTCCCCAGGGCGCTGCTCACTGACCCTTTGGCTCGTGGTGTCTCGAAAAGGGAATGAGATCTCGCTCCTCGTGGGTCGTGCAAACCGTAAGGATGCTCCGGGCTCCGGGCTCCGGGCTGGCACTCCTTGCCCGGTTCTCGGGCTCCTTCCCTCCTTGTACCTTAGGCCTTTCCCCGGTACCCACCGGTGATTCGTTTCGCGATTCTGGGGACAGCGTCCACCTGCCAGATCCTGGCCGCTCTGGTTCTGAGACAGCGGCATGGCAGGGCCTCCGGCTTGGGGCCCTCCTTCCTTGGAGAATGCAAACTCGTAACTTGACAAAACACTTCCGATTTTCTTCCGAAAAGCCCAACCCTAGGCTCACAGCCACGCATTTATGAGGACCACCGCGCAGGTTGTAGGACTCCACTGTGCGCCAGTCGCTCGTCTCCGACGCCCCACTTCTCGGCTCCAGCCGGCGGGGAGCCGCGGCGGAGGCTGGAACTACGAGCCCCAGAATTCCCCGCGCAAGCGCGCTGCGATTGTGATGCTCCCTTCCCGGTAACTCGCCCTCTCAGGCAAACCTGAAGGTAGCGGCAATTCTCCGGTGGGGGGCGGGACGCTCTCGGCCCGACGCTCCGCCCCCTTCCTGATAGGCAATGGGAACAGCCAACCGACGTGGCGGGTTCGTGCCGCGCTCTCCAATCAGCACCTGCGGCGGAGAGGTGGGCGTGCGCCCTGGCAGGGCAGGTGGGCTAGGCTGTGCCGGGTTGCGAAGGGGGAGAATAACGTCGGGTCGGGTCAGCGGGCGCTGCAGTAGTCGCCGCAGCGGCGATGGGAGCGGTGGGGACGAGGCGGCGGCGGCGGCGGCAGGAGGAGGAGCGGGGGCTGGCACAGGAGCAGCGGCGGGGGGTGGCCCGCAGCGGCAGTCACAGCAGCAGCAGCCGCCGCCGCCAGTAAACGCGGACCGTACCCGAGGGGACTACCCAGGCGGCCGACCCTCGAAGCCGCGCTCCGTCCCGCCGCACTCGGCGGCGGGGGATGGGTAGGCGGCGGCGGTCCCGCCTGCCGAAGGTTGACCCCTGCGGGTCCCGGCCCTGAGCCCTCGGCCCGAAATCCCTGCGCCCGCCACGGCCCAGGTAGGACACACCCCCAGAACCCCCGGGGCGCGGCCAGGGGGGAGATCCCCGGCCCTTGCCCTCCCCCAGCCTGGCCCCCTGCTCTGGCCGCCCTCCTTGCGCGCTGGCCGACCCTGGTGCGGAGGGAAAGGGTACGGAGAGTCCTCGGTCGCTGCCCACGCCCTGGGCTTGTGCCAGCGCCGGTCACTGCCCATCGGAGATCGTCTGCTGCTCCCCAGTTTCCCCGAAGGCGTGTGCCCCGTTGCCCCGAGGCTCTTGGTGTCTGCATTGAACTTAGAGGGTCACGGAGCTGGGCTTGCTCTCTCCCTCCGTGTGTGACCCACATATCGCTTGTATTCATGCCGCTTCTGTATCAGGACTGAACGCAGGCTTCTCGGGCTATTCTGAGCGCGTCTCCCCGACTCCACCTCCCCAAACGCAGTGACGGGTCATCGGCTATAGAATCGGTCTGCCGTGTAGTAACGACGACGGAGGCCGTCACTTTCTGTTACTTGGGGTGCGAAGTAATGAGCTGCGGGGTTTGCTCGTCATGTGCTCTGACCGAGATGATGTAGACACCCTGGGTTGCCGTGGGAGGGACAAAAGACGCCGTGCATATGTACTCCACACATATCGGAGAAGTAAATAACCCGTTAGGATGCCACCATGCTCTGTCCGACAGTGAAGTTCATTTTGTTTCCGTCGTGGCTCCATGAGAGGTAAAAATGACATTGAGTTGTACTTTGCTTTGAATTTAAGTTGATAGGTGGCAGCCGTTCCGGTATTAAAACTCTTCTCGTCGCTAGCTTTAGGAATCGTTCTTTCTCCGAACATTCAAAGAGGGCAGTTTTATTACAACCTGTGTATTATGTAAGGATGTTTTGATATATCGGTAGAAATTGCGTTTTTATATACCTGTACGAGGATCCCGTTATTATGAATGGGCACATGTATACACACGCGGGCGGCGGATTCCGCTCTGCGTTTTGTTACAGTGTTTGGTTCTGAGCCATTAATAACAGTTGCATTGGTTTCTAAAACACTGATTTGCCAGGATAGACCACAGAGATGTGTTTGCTGTTTTCTTTTGGCTACATAGAATAGATAGTAACGTTTATTTTGAGGGGAGGGCGGGGGAGATGGGAGATTGATTTTAAAAAATTGAAGGAATTGAATGCTATGTTGTTATTTTTAAAATATGTTTTTTTATTGATTTCAGAGAGAGGAAGGGAGAGGGAGAGAGGGATAGAAACATCAGTGGTTTAAGAGAATCATTGATCAGCTGCCTCTTGCACGCCCCTGGGGATCAAGCCCTCAACCTGGACATATGCCCTGACTAGGAATCCAACCTTGACCTCCTGGTTCATAGGTCCACGCTCAACCACTGAGCCAACCCTGCCGGGCTATGCTTTTTTTTTTTAAATAGAGAAGCAGCAATGATGACAAATATTACTTAATATGACAAATCTTGAATACATCTTAACTCTAAACATTTTTCAAAATAATATGTGCATGGACGTGGATGGCATAATGTGAGCTATTCAAATTGAAAACACACTGAAAGGATTTTCCCCTAATTTAGAACCTTATATTTTTCTGTATGATGCATTTTTATCAAGACACTGAAAGGATGTTTGAAGCATAGTTACAAAGGAAAGTTTATCTAACATTTTTTAAAATTTTATTATAGAATGTTAGGATATTCCTTTTCCTCTTTTAGGAAAGGAGAAATTGAAGTTCCTGGCTATATTAATTTATAATATCGAATTGAAACAAATTTGATCTTTAGTAGGGGGCTAAAAATAATATATCTTGGTCATTATCTTCTACTATGGATAATACATAATTTAGTGAATTTCCTGTTGTATTATGTGACAAGATTTTTATGTCGTCTTTTCACTTTCTTTTAAATACTGATGATTATAATGCCTCAGGAAGTCTTCACGAGATTAGGCTCAGTTGCATTAGCAAATTGAACTCAGTTATATAGGGCTTCAAATATCTTTAAATGTAGTGTTTGAAGTGGAGTTTGTATAATTTAGACAACTTTTACATAAAAATGCCCAAAAATGTGACAATTAGTGATAGATTGTTGGCTTTTCTTTTTTCTTTTTTTAAATTTATTTAAGTTGCCATATTTATTTATTTATTTTATTTTTTTTAATATGTTTTATTGATTTTTTACAGGGAGGAAGGGAGAGAGATAGAGAGTTAGAAACATCGATGAGAGAGAAACATCGATCAGCTGCCTCCTGCACATCTCCCACTGGGGATGTGCCTGCAACCCAGGTACATGCCCTTGGATTGTTGGCTTTTCAATGTTCCTCCCCACTCCCACCCTCCATCATGAAATTTAAATTTAACTCTGTGGTGGTGGTGGGGGGGAGCAGGCAATTCTTTGCAAGTTTTATAACATTAAAAGTAATATATAGACATGACAACTTGATTACAATTCTTGGGAGACTTTGAGTTGGAATCACCCAACTAAGATACTTTGAGGTGAGATGATAAATGTTTGTTGCCTAAAAAAAGCAACATACGTATAACAAGGGAAAATGTTTAATGACCATTATTAAATTAGTGGGAGTTGAATTGATTAGCAAAATAAACAGTCTTTGAGAATTAATGGGATTATTAAATATAGTTTACTTCCTTCCCCATTTAAAAAAACCTTCTGCCGAAACCGGTTTGGCTCAGTGGAAAGAGCGTCGGCCTGCGGACTGAAAGGTCCCAGGTTCGATTCCGGTCAAGGGCATGTACCTGGGTTGCGGGCATATCCCCAGTAGGAGATGTGCAGGAGGCAGCTGATCGATGTTTCTCTCTCATCGATGTTTCTAACTCTCTATCTCTCTCCCTTCCTCTCTGTAAAAAATCAATAAAATATATTTAAAAAAAAAATAAAAAAACCTTCGATAAGAAAACTTGTTTTATAGATATGTAGCAAACAATCCTTTTGTTTGTTTTTAATGTTTTTTTTTTATTGATTTTAGAGAGAGGAAGGGAGAGGGAGAGAGAGAGAAACATCAATGATGAGAATCATCAATCGCCTGTCTTCTGCAGGCCCCCTATTGGGAATGGAGACTGCAACCTGGGCATGTGTCCTGACTGGGAATCTAACTGTGACCTCTTGGCTGGTGGGTTGATAAACCACTGAGCCACACATTGTGGGGTTGGGCTGTGGTAAACAATCTTTACAACTTGAGTGTATGTTACTCAAAATTACTCCATTCTATTCCTCTTTTTTTTTTTTTTTTTTGCTGTTTTTGAGCTCTGTTTTGACTCAAAATATAGATGGAGTTATGTCAGTTTATTTGATTAGTAATATTGTAGGACATATTGTAGGACATCTTCAATATTTATAGATTTTTTAATTAAACATATTTATACTGTTTTACTTCCTTGTCGTCTTCTGTCACT
This sequence comes from Myotis nattereri, assembly GCF_964212035.1. Classification (NCBI taxonomy): domain Eukaryota; kingdom Metazoa; phylum Chordata; class Mammalia; order Chiroptera; family Vespertilionidae; genus Myotis; species Myotis nattereri. The sequence goes on from NC_138075.1 coordinate 65,670,184, forward strand.
ATCCATTATATTGTAAACAATAGTGATGATAGTGGTAGGTCCCCCTCTCCCCACCTCCTCCCAGGCTTCGATGGATAGAATCCTTGTGTTGTAAATACTTTTTACAGTTTTTGTACTTTAAATACACAATGCTTTCAGGTTAAGTATCATACTTGCATATTTGATAAAAGAGCCTTTAAGTTTTATGTGAAAAGTTGAGTTTTTAGAGCTACATTTTGAGTCTAAGTACAACACATATTACCACTCAAAAGTTTCTGTCATTAATATCTGCTGATCCTTGATTGTAGGTTTAAAATGCAGATTGAAATTGTCTGTTTACATAATGTGAATGTCAATTTTGCTAGAAAATTTTATCTACTGAACAGGTTATTTTTAAGCAGATGTGTGTGTGTGTATACATATTTTTTTTAGAGAGGGATGAAGGGGTTGGGGAGAGAGAAAGAGAGTGAGAAAGAAGCATCAATCAGCTGCCTCCTGTATATGCCCAGACCAGGGATCAAACCTGCCATTTTTTGGCTTATGGGACAGTTTATGGGATGACACTCCAACCAACTGAGCCATGCTGGCCAGGGCTATAAGGCAAATAAGGAAGAGATGAAGGAGTAACACAGGAAAAAAATGAGTACCTAAAGAGAAAAATATGAGCCTTACCTCCCATGAATTTGATTTGAAAAAAATTATCTGGAAGCTAAATCACATGGTAGATAGTAAGTCGATTAGGACTTCATTTCTGCTACTTGTCTAACACTTGAAAAATTCAACATGTCCAAGACAAAAGTCAGCTATCTTTTACCTTCTTTAATCTATAAATAAAAATATAACTGTTTAATCAGTCATCTAAGCTCAAAAATTTCATTTCTTTCTTTTTTGGCTTCCTCTTTCTTGATTCTAACTAACATAAAACCTCTCCTTTTCATTTCCACTGCTACGGCCTTAACTTAGCCTCTCTGAATCTCATTATATCATTTTAGAACCATTGCAATAGACTCATCCATTTATTTGTTAAACTAGAGGCCCAGTGCATGAATTCGTGCACCAGGGGGTCCCTCGGCCTGGCATGTGCCCTCTCGCAATCCGGGACCCCTCAGGGGATGTCAGAGAGCTGGTTTCGGCCCAATCCCACAGGCCAGGCTGAGGGACCCCACTGGTGCATGATCAGGGCCGGGGAGGGGCATGGGAGGTTGGCCAGCTGGGGAGGGGTTACGGGAGGGCTCCAGGGCATGTCCAGCCCATCTTGCTCAGTCCCGATTGGCTGGACCCCAGCAGCAAGCTAACCTACTGTTCGGGGCGTGTGCCCCCTGGTGGTCAGTGCATGTCATAGCGACTGGTCGACCAGTCAACTGTCTGCTCCCTGGTGGTCAGTGCACGTCATAGCGAATAGTTGAGTGGCTTAGCATGTCATTAGCATATTATGCTTTGATTGGTTGAAAGGCTGACCAGTCGACTGGCCAACCAGTCTACCTGACACTTAGCATATTAGGCTTTTATTATATAGGACTAGGGGCCCGGTGCACGAAATTCGTGCACTGGGTGTGGGGGGGGGGGGTGGGGAGAGTGTCCCTCAGCCCAGCCTGCCCCCTCTCACATACTGGGAGCCCTCAGGCGTTGACCCCCATCACCCTCCGATCACCTGATCGGCCCCTTGCCCAGGCCTGACGCCTCCGCCAGAGGTGTCAGGCTTGGACAGGGGACCCCCATCTCCCCCCGATCACTGGCTCTGGCCCCCGCCCAGGCCTGAGGCCTCTGGCCCAGGAATCATGCCTGGGCAGGGGACCCCCATCTCCCTCTGATCGCTTGCTCCACCCCCCGCCCAAGCCTGACGCCTCTGACCCAGGCTTCAGGCCTGGGCAAGGGGACCATCATATCCCCCCAATCCCCGGCTCCGCCCCCCACCCAGGCCTGATGCCTCTGGCCCAGGCTTCAGGCCTGGGCAGGGGACCCCCCAGCCCCCCGCCCAGGCCTGATGCCTCGGCCAGAGGAGTTGACCCTCATCACCCTCTGATCACCAATCACCGGATCGGCCCCTTGACCAGGTCTGAGGCCTCCGGCCGAGGTGTCAGGCCTGGGCAGGGGACCCCCAGCTCCCCGCGGTTGCAGGCTCCGCCCCTGCCCAGGCCTAACACCTCTGGCCTAGGCGTCTGGCCCGGGCAGCGGGGACCCGCAGCTGCAGCGGCCCCGTGATCGTGGGCTTTGCTTTAGGCCCAGGCAAGGGACCCCTAGCTCCTGGGACTGCCAGCTTCGACCGTGCCCAGCTCCCATCGCTGGCTCCACCCCTACTTCCTGCTATCACTGGCCAGGGCGGCAAAGGCGCCTGATTCTCCGATCATGGCTGGGGGGCAGGGCAAAGGCGGCCCCAGCTCTTAGCTCCCCCCTGGGTTTCAGATCACTGTCAGTGGCAGTGTGCTTCTTCCTGCTTTCCCTTTCGCCTCCCTGCATTGTGCCTACATATGCAAATTAACCGCCATCTTGTTGGCAGTTAACTGCCAATCTTAGTTGGCAGTTAATTTGCATATAGCCCTGATTAGCCAATGAAAAGGGTATGCCGTACGCCAATTACCATTTTTCTCTTTTATTAGTGTAGATAGTTGTTAAGTATCTACCATGTTACTATGCTAGGGGTTAGAGATTCACCAGTGAGAAAGACAGAAATGATCTCAGTTTTGGAGCTTATAAGGCAGTAGGAGCAGACAGTTGTAGGACATGGAATTAGAAGTGTTCCAAGTATCATGAAAACAAAATGCAGACAGACTACCACATGAGCATGTTAGTAGATAGACCTAACACCTGGGAGGTAGGTTCAGGGAAGTAGTTTTCTGTTTTATCAACATAAAAATAATATTTTTTAAAGTTTATTCTACATGTTTTATCAGATTCAGAAGTTAGTGGCTATAAGTAGTTAAAAAAAATAAAAATAGCCAAACCGGTTTGGCTCAGTGGATAGAGCGTCTGCCTGCGGACTGAAGGGTCCCAGGTTTGATTCCGGTCAAGGGCATGTGCATTGGTTGCAGGCACATCCCCAGTTAGAGGTGTGCAGGAGGTGGCTGGTCGATGTTTCTCTCTCATCGATGTTTCTGGCCCTCTATCCCTCTCCCTTTCTCTCTGTGAAAAATCAATAAAATATATTTAAAAAAATAAAAAATAAAAATAAATGTTTTTAAATTAAAAATTTTAATAAAAATTAAATGTTCACACAACTCCTTATACAGCTTTAGGTCCTTTTAGAATGTCAGAACACTTTGAAAACGTTTGTCCTAAAGAGTGCATCTCTCCCTCCAATATGGGTTTCTACTTTGGGTTCTCCCAGGCCTCAATTGCTTGAGTACTGGCAGAATTCCTGTTATGTTTCACATTCTCTGTTTGAACCTCAGAAGTTAGGATGAGGCATTACCAGTAGGAGGGGATGTAAGGTTATAAGAAAGAGGTCTTCCAGGAATGAAGTTAGAATCTCTCTAGCTAGAGTCCAGCAGTGTATCGGTGAGTTATTAAATGTAGAAGTAATTAGGATACAATTTGAATATCTTTATAAGTTTAAAAATATATAAATACATTTGTAAATCCGGTAAAAATATATCCCTTATATGCTGGCATCTACTTTTTGGTTTAGAAAATGCGGTTACTCTAGCCACTAACCTCTTACATTAATAAATGTTTATTAAACAAATGAATATGAACTGTTCATTGTGCACCAAATGAGATTTGAATCTGTTCTCTTCTCTACTATAACATATCATACGACCTTAGGTTACTTAATCTCTCTTTGCCTCAGTTTTGCTCTTTTAAAAAGGGAAATTAATATACTTTAAATCCAGATACAATGACTATCAGTACAGAGAAGGTTCGGTATTGATTTTTTTTTTCTTTGTCTTAGTGGGAGGATTGTAGACACATGCTTTGTTTGGTTGATCTGGCTACAGTAGATTTTACTGAAGGAAGGGTCTTATTTATTTAGTGTTTTCCTTACAATCTGGCCATGTAAATTACATTGTACTTTCTATAAAGGAAGAATTTGTTTATGTGTTGTTAGTATGGTAGCCAGGCAAAGCAGAACTTTTTTTCTGTTGTAATTGTAACCATGCTGACTTGTAAAGTTTCTCTTTAATAGACATTTTACTTTCTTGAATATATTTATTTAGCCCAGAGATATTCCATGCTGCTGTGGAAGTATAATTTACCTCCTGTGAAAGTTTAGAAGGAACAGTTGTAGTGTGATTGGTCACTAATTTTGTTTCTCTTTTGCTATCAGCAGTTTAGAGTTATATTCACAAATCTTCATCTCTTTTTACTAACATTTTAGAGAGCCTCTTGCTAAAACCTATGGGTTCAAACAAAAACAAAATCCCACAGGGTTTATCCTATTCTGACCCTTATTCCTGTTGTTTACATTAGAATTATTAGATATCTTGAAAATTTAGATGGTGTGTAGTTTTTATAAACTTGTGTCTACACCTGAGCTTGTTTATTTTAAAGCATAACTTAGATAATATTTTATATTGTGAAATATGTATTATTTTGACTTTTGAGATATATGATATACCATTATATCTAACTATATTTTAATCTATTTTTGGAATGTAGATCAGGCATTCTAAATATTATTTACTTACATAATAGATCATAACTTTAGAAAGCATATGATTTTTTTACTTTAATAATAGGGGGTTGTTTGGCATATTCATAGTTTTCATCAAATTTGGAAAATTTAAGACTTTTTTTTTGTTTGCTTTCTTTTCCCCCAGGGTGCAATGTCTCTGGGCTCAATAAACATTTCCAGAAATTACAATGTGTATCTGCTAAAAGTGGAGAGAAATTTATGTAAGATAGTATGGTTACAGTAACTGACAGCACAATAAAAGAGTAAATAACCTCTTTGTTGTCTCCTGGAACTCCAGTTATTTTGTGTATAATATATATTAGGCTTTTTGATGTTCTCCTGTAGTTCACTGATGCTCTGTTTGGATTTTGTCTTTTTCTCTGTTTCATTTTGGATAGTCTTTTTCTGTATCTTAAAGTTCACTGATTCCCTCTCCCATCCACCCCTCATGGTTAATCTGGTGTTAATCCCATCGAATGTATTTTTAAAAAATATATTTTTATTTATTTCAGAGAGGAAGGGAGAGGAGAGGGAAATAGAAACATCAATGATAAGAGAGAATCATTGACCCGCTGCCTCCTGTAAACCCCACACTGGGGATTGAGCCCGCAACCCGGGCATGTGCCCAAAATCATGACCTCCTGGTTCATAGGTCGACGCTCAACCACTGAGCAACCCTGGCTAGGACCATCCAATGTATTTTTTTTTTTTAGCTCAGCTATATACTTTTCATGTCTAGAAGTTAATTTTTAAATACCTTCCATTTCTCTCATGCTTATGCTTTTCTATGTTTTCTTTACTATATTGAATCTTACTAATAAAAGCCTAGGTGGTCCTCACGCTGTCACACCGTGATGCCCTCATGCTGTCACAAGATGGCTGTGCATTCCGCGCAGCTTCTGCCGGGGCTCCTGTGGCCCTCGGCTCCGGCCTACCTCGTTGGGGCAATCCATTGAGGAGCCCTGGATGGGTGGGCTGGGCCTACCTCTGGGGCGATCAATCGCAGGGCTCCCGCACTGTGAGAGGGCACAGGCCAGGCTGGGGGACCCTCCCCCCCAATGCACAGATTTCGTGCACCAGGCCTCTAGTATATTTATAAAAGCTGTTTAAAGCCCTTGTCTGCTAATTCTATCACCTATACTATTTCTGGGTCTGCTTTTCCTGAGTGATACTTCTCTTTGCTTGCTGCCCTGGTAATTTCTGTTTGAATTCCAGACATTGTGATTTTATATGGTTATGTGTTGGATATATTTGTTTGTTTGTTTGTTTTCCTTTAAATATTTTGGGGTTTGTTCTGGGGTACAGTTATTTGAAGATAGTTTGATTGATTCAAGGCCCTCGTTGTTTTTGGTCTTTTTCACTCTGGTGAGTATACAAACTATTCATGGCCTTCTGTGAGCATCACGAATTTTCCACCTGCCCCTTTCCAGTGGGTCCTTTCCCTGGCCTTGATTGTTTCCTTACACACATGCACTGATAAGTACTCAGCCAAAGCCTTAAGAGGAACCCTCTCTAGATGCCCAGAGCTCATTCTTTTTTTAAAAAAATATATTTTATTGATTTTTTACAGAGAGGAAGGGAGAGGGATAAGAGAGTTAGAAACATTGATGAGCGAGAAACATCGATCAGCTGCCTCCTGCACGCCCCCTACTGGGGATGTGCCCGCAGCCAACGTACATGCCCTTGACCGGAATGGAACCTGGGACCCTTCAGTCCACAGGTCGATGCTCTATCCATTGAGCCAAACCGGTTAGGGAGAGAGCTCATTCTTTATGCAGCTCTCCAGTGTTCTGCCCTGCTTTGGCCTCCCCAAAACTTTCAATTCTGTTTCCTCAACTCAGAGATTTCTGGCTTCTCTTTGGGTTCCTTGTTACTGTACTGTGGCCTGGAAACTCCCTAGGCTGTGAGGTGGGGGCAGTTGTAAGGCTTACCTCATTTGTTTTCATTCTCTTACGACCCCTGTGTTGTACTGCCTGCTGTCTTGTGTCTAAAATCCATTGCTTCATTCATATATTTTGTCTGTTTTTCTAGTTTGTAGGTAGGAGGGTAAATCTGGTCCTTGTACATTGTGGAGGCCAGAAGCTAAAATGGTCTGGTGGGTATATTTAAATTTCAAAGAGAAGTCATATTTACAGTTATGGTATCATTAGAAATCTATATATTATCTTTACGCTCAAAAAGAGAGTCAAAATATTTTTTTACCCTTTAGACACGTCTTATGCTTGTTTGATGATTAATTATAGTGCTTCCCATTGAGATTAAAATTGTAGGTAAAAATAAATTTCCTATTTTTCTATTAAAGAGCAGAATCTTACATAAACTGTATATGGCATTTATAAAACCATGCTGTTATCTGTTTAGTGAATTATCTAGCTTCCCTCCAAATGTAGGACAATTTTGAATTTTATTACTTTAGCCTATCTAGATTATAGTAGTCCTAACTAGACTTCCTTTTCTCTTATTCTGTATCCTTCCTTGCTCTGAAGTCCTTCAGTGGCTCTCCCATGTCTGCTGAAATAGAATAAAATCTATCCTGTATCTAGCCTGATTTTTAGTCTTAACTCAGTTTACCTTTCACGTCTATATATTCTTTATCCACAATCAGAACTCTTTTCCATTTAGACTAATCTCATGCATTCAGTTACCCATGCACTTGTATGTTGTGCTCATTTCCTTTGCTTACCTCCTCAGTTGGTTAGATTCTGTCTTGAAACAAACCATTCTAAAGTTCAGAGGCTAAAATAATAATTTATTAGTTAACTATCCCATGGGTTGGCAGTTTGACTGGGCTCGGCTGAATGGTTTTTTTGAACTTGTCTGGGCTCACTTTGTGAGGCAGCTTGGGTTTCTTCACAACTGGGTTCCAAACCAGCAAAACAGGGCAAGTTTCCAGTGCATAAATGCTTTTCAAGCATCGGGGTCATGTTTGCTGATGTCTCATTGGTCAAAGCAAGTCACAGAGCCAAACCTGATTTCCAGGATGGAGAAAGAAACTTTGCCTCTTGATGGGAGTTGCAGCCGGGACAATTGCAAAGGGAAGGATATTGAGAAATGGAAGGGATTTGTGGCTATTTTGCAATCTACCAAACCACTATAAATCCTCTCTACCTCCTCTGAGAAACTATATGATCACACTGTCCCATGCATTATACTTCTTTCTACTCTTTAATGTATTCATAATAATTTAGTGAGTGATTATATGTTGAATTTTTAAATTGACTCTCAATTATTTACTTGAGGATTACAAAAATCAAGCAAAACGTATAGGAGGTGAAAGACTTTTCAATCGCTAAAAATCTGTTGAGCCCAGCTGATGTTGTTCAGTGGTTGAGCATCCACTTAGGAATCAGGAGATCACAGTTTTGATTCCCAGTCAGGGCATGTGCCCGGGTTGCGGGCTCCATCCCCAGTATGGGGCATGCAGGAGGCAACTGATCAGTGATTCTGTCTCATTATTGATGTTTCTGTCTCTCTCTCCCTCTCTTCCCTTCCTCTCTGAAATCAATGAAAATATATTAAAAAATTATTTCAGTCTGGCTGGTGTGGCTCAGTGGTTGAGTATCGACCCATGAACCAATATGTTTCAGGTTTGATTCCCAGTCAGGGCACATGCCTGGGTTGCATGCCCACTGGGGGTGTGCAGGAGGCAGCTGATTGATGTTTCTCATCAATTTTTTATCTCTGTATCCCTCTCCCTTCCTCTCTCTCTGAAAAAAAATCAATAAAAACATATTTTTAAAAATATTTCAAAAAATCTATTGAAAAGTTATTCTGTAAAAAGTATTGTGCTAGTACTAAGAATACAAAGATGAGAAGATTTCTGCTCTTCAACTAAAAAAATTCATAGCTTAATAAGACATTGTAAATTGTGTATGTGATTCTAAGCCTATTTTATTTATTTTTTTCTTTATTGATTTTTATAGAAAGAGGAAGGGAGAGGGATAGAGAGATAGAAACATCAATGAGAAAGAAACATCATCAATCTGCTGCCTCCTGCATGCCCCCCCACCCCCCAACACTCCCAGCCTCCGCACCAGGGATGGAGCCCACAACCCGGGCTTATGCCCCAACAGGGGATCGAACCAGCAACCTCCTGGTTCATTGGTTGACGCTCAACCACTGAGACAAACCAGCTGGACTAAGTCTATTTCTTTACTCTGAACTTAGATTTCTGTTTCATGCTCAACTCACAGGTTAACTGGTTTTTCACCTTGCATAGATTGGACATTCTTCTGTCTATCACACTGCTAGGTGGTTGTTGCCTATTCTATTTTGTGTCTGGCTTTCCCTGCCTCTGGTTTATATGATTATACTACCTGTTACTGTTCTTAAGATATAAGATATAAGCAGTGGAAGATATATTAATCATAGAGTACATAAAACATATCTTTTAGCCCTGACTGGTTTGGCTCAGTGGATAGAGCGTCGGCCTGCGGACTGAAGGGTCCCGGGTTCAATTCCGGTCAAGGGCATGTACCTTGGTTGCAGGCACATCCCCAGTAGGGAGTGTGCAGGAGGCAGCTGATCGATGTTTCTCTCTCATCGATGTTTCTAACTCTCTATCCCTCTCCCTTCCTCTCTGTAAAAAATCAATAAAATATATTTAAAAAAAAAACATATCTTTTAAAGAATAATAGAGTGCATAAAACATATTCTTTAAAGAATAATAGAGTACATGAAACATACATTTTAAAGAATAATTATAAAGCCAAGTGGTCAAGAAATAGAACATTGCCACTCAGCTGGTGTGGCTCAGTGGTTGAGCATCGACCCAGGAACTAAGAGGTTGCCAATTCAATCCTAGTCAGGGCACATGCCTGGGTTGTGGGCTCGATTCCCAGTAGAGTGTGTGCAGGAGGCAGCTGATCGATGATGTTCCTCTCTCATCGATGTTTCTATCTCTCTCTCTCCCTTCCTCTCTTTAAAAAAAAATCAATAAAACCACCTTGAAAAAAAAAACATTGCCAGCATCTCAGAAGCTCCCTTGTTTATCCCCAAAGAATCCATTCTTGTGATTTTTGTGAAAAATCATGTCTTTACTTTTTAAAAATAGACTTACTACCTATGTTTGCAACCCTATTTAACATAGTTTAGTTTTGCTTATTGTTGAACTTTATATAGAAGGACTTATATTGTATGTATACTTTAATTTTACTTGATTTTGTTTGTCTTTTGTGAGATTCATTCATGTAGTTCAGTGTAGCAGTAGTTTCTTCATTTTCATTTCAGTATAGTTTTTTTTTTAAAATATATTTTATTGATTTTTTACAGAGAGGAAGGGAGAGAGATAGAGAGTTAGAAACATCGATGAGAGAGAAACATCGACCAGCTGCCTCCTGCACATCCCCCACTGGGGATATGCCCGCAACCCAGGTACATGCCCTTGACCGGAATCGAACCCGGGACCTTTCAGTCCGCAGGCCGACGCTCTATCCACTGAGCCAAACCGGTCTCGGCTTCAGTATAGTTTTTGTGGTAGGTAGAGTAGTGATCCCCCAAAGATATTGATGTCCTACTCCCTAAGACTGGTGAATATGTCACATTATATGACAGAAGGGACTTTGCAGGTATAATTAAGTTAAGGCTCTTGGGATGGGAAGATTATCTTTGATTATCCATGTGTGTTCAATATAATCACATATTAGAAGAAGGCATATATATTTTGTCAGAGAGAAATAAGATGTGATGATGGAAGGAAGCAGAAGTCAGAGAGAGATTTGAAGATGCTGCTCAACTGGCTTTGAAGATGGAGGATGGGGCCATGAGCCAAAGAATGGCAGGCAGCTTCTAATCTAGAAGCTAGAAAAGGCAAGGAAATGGATTCTCCTCTAGAGCCTCTACAAGGAGCATAGCCTTGCTGACACCTTGATTTTAGTCCCATGGAAATCTGCCTGGACTTCTGATATCCAGAACTGTAAGATTATAAATTTGTGTTGCTTTGCCACTAAACTTATGGCAATTTGTATGTCAGCAGTAGGAAACTATTTTTTACTGTATGAATATACTACAATTTATCCATTCTTCTCTTACTGGACATTTGGGTTGTTTTGAGTTTGGGGCATTTATGGATAGTGTGGCTATGAACATTCTTGAACATGTTTTCTGGTACACGTGAGAGAAGAGTGTTTGTTGAATATATATCTAGGAAAAGAGTTACTAGGTCATAGGGTGAGCATATGTTCAGCTCTACTTTATAATACAGAACTATTTTCCAAAGTACATTCCTACCAACAGTGTATGAGAGTCTATTTTTTTTTTAAAGAATTTCTTTGATATTCACTATGATAATGCTTCCTCCCTTTATGTAAGTGGGTACTGAGAATTTGCTTCAAATCAAAACACATTTGGGATCCAATTTATACTCTTTCCAATCTAGAAATAATAGGTTACATTGATTTATTTTTATTCCCTTTTTGATTAGCTAATTTTTCTATTAACTTTAAAAGCAAAATTATAGCAATGCAATGCTATAACTTAATTTTTAATTACAGTTGTAATTTTTCTCTTGTTAACAGAAATATTTTTATATAAATTTGATAAATAATCTATACATATAAAAGCCAAGTGACTGGAACGACCAGAATGACTGGTCGTTATGACGCGCACTGCAGCAGCCAACCGGCCGGATCGGGGCCCCAATTGGCACCCCCAACCACTTGCGGCCTCTCCCCCCAGCTGGCTCCGCTCCTGATCGGCCCTTCCCCAATTGGGGATAGGGCTGGCCGGCCAACCTCCTGTGTCCCTCTCTCCCAGCCCTGCCGGCCCAGCCCCAATAAGCCCCCATTGGGTTGGGCCAGCCGGACCTCACCCGTGCACAAATTCATGCATCGGGCCTCTAGTCTATAATAATAAAAGGGTAATATGCTAATTAGACCAGACATCCTGGGGCTGGAAGGAAGCCAGCCTGGGTCCCGGGTGCCTGTGGGCAGCCTGAGGGAAGCCATCCCGGGTCCTGGGTGCCTGTGGGCGGCCAGAGGGAAGCCATCCCGGGTCCTGGGTATCTGTGGGCAGCCAGAGGGAAGCCATCCCGGGTCCTGGGTGCCTGTGGGCGGCCAGAGGGAAGCCAACCTGGGTCCCGGGTGCTGGAGAGAACTCTTATAGGGAGTTCTCTTCATTAAGTGCGGTTTACTTTGGTTTATGTTTATGGAATTCTTATATAATTTTTTTATCCATTTGCCTTTTACACTTACTCTTAGTTTCATTCTCTGTTTATTTCTCATTTTTCTCTCATCTTTTTGTTACATTTGTAACAAAGCCAGCCCGGGTCCCAGGTGCTGGAGCGAAGCCGGTGTCGGCAGCCGGGGGAAGGAAGGCCTGCTCTTGCATGAATTTTCATGCATTGGCCCTCTAGTCTTATATAATAAAAGGCTAATATGCAAATTGTCCCCTTGACTGGGAGTTTGACCAGGGGGCGGGGCCGGCCAACCAATGGCCGGTGGCCCCTCCTCCTGCTGGCCCTGCCCCAAATCGCCCCCCCATCAGGGGTGGGGCCAGCTGGCCTACCACTCTCGGCTCCTTCCCCCAGCTGGCCCTGCCCCCGATCAGCCCCCATCAGGGCTGGCCGGACCCCACCTGTGCACAAATTTGTGCACTAGGCCTCTAGTAGTTGTATAATAGGTTTAAATGCTAGGCCTTCATGCAAACATGATAATTTCCTTTTATCAACACTCAAGCAGTATAGGGACTGTTTTGGACTGTCTGTAAATGTGATTGTTTTCCCTTCTATTGGTTAAAAAGCTTGCAAAATGGGGAACTACCATTCATTGAGGATAGACAATGTGCTAGGCACTATGTTTAACACTTTTCAAATATCCTATATCAGCGGTTGCCAACCAGTGGTTCGTGGACCACTGGTGGTCCGTGAGGTCTGAAAAGTTGGCGACTGCTATTCTATATCACTTTCAATCCTTAGGTAGCCATTGTTCTTATTCCTTTTTTAATAGATGAGGAATTTGAGGCAGAGAGACATTAAGTAATGGGCTCTAGTTTACACAGCCAGGATTTGAGTCTAGGTTAGTGGTCGGCAAACTGCGGCTTGGCAAACCACTGCTCGCGAGCCACATGCGGCTCTTTGCCCCCTTGAGTGTGGCTCTTCCACAAAATACTGGCTCTTCCACAAAATACCGACTTCTGTGCATGGGCTACGAAGTTTCAATCGCACTGTACGTGCGCGCCCGCACGTGGTATTTTGTGGAAGAACCACACTCAAGGGGCCAAAGAGCCGCATGTGGCTCGCGAGCCGCAGTTTGCCAACCACAGGTCTAGGTAGTCAGGTCTTAATCTGTATTTTGTGGGTGAGTTCTTGGAGTTAGAGACAGTAAGCACACTGCAGTGTTACATTATTTTCTCAAATAATACTCTTTTTTTTAAAATATATTTTTAATGATTTTAGAGAGGAAGGGAGAGGGATAGAGAGATAGAAACATCAATGATGAGAGAATCATTGGTAGGCTGCCTCCTGCATGCTCCCTACTGGGGATCAAGCCGTAACCCAGGCATGTGCCTTTGGCCAGAATTGAACCTGGGACCCTTCAGTCCACAGGCCAACGCTCTATCCACTGAGCCAAACCGGCTAGGGCTCAAATAATACTCTTATAAGGAGTTCTCTTCATTAAGTGCGGTTTACTTTGGTTTATGTTTTTGGAATTCTTATACAATTTGCCTTTTTATCCATTTGCCTTTTACGCTTCTTATTTTTAGTTTCGTTCTCTATTTATTTCTCATTTTCTCTCATCTTTTTGCTACATTTGTATATGTGCATCTATATGACTTTTAAATTATGTACAGTTTGCTGTCTCATTTTTAGCTGATTAACTTCACCAAATATCTATCTATTGATAAAATGCAAATTTCATAAATTTTTATCTTGGTAGAGAATATAATGATTATAATATGGTCTTCATCTTCATGGATTGTCATTGTTTACTTATTTAATTTGCCAGTTACTTCCTTCTCAATCTTTTTCTACTTAACAAATGTTTTAAATGATTTTCACCACATGTTATTTTACAAGTTGAATATCCATTTAGTATGTTCTGTCCATATTTTGATCTTCTTTGGTTCTGTTTTGTCAACACCTCCAGATTTAGCATCATTATCTGAATTCATTAGCATGCTCTTTACTCCTTATTTTAGGTCATTGATGATATTTCCAAGGAAGAATTTATTTAATTTCTCTCTTTTAGTATCTCCATTTTTACACCAAGATAGATTATTTTTTTTTAAAATATATTTTATTGATTTTTTTACAGAGAGGAAGGGAGAGGGATAGAGAGTTAGAAACATCGATCAGCTGCCTCCTGCACATCCCCTACTGGGGATATGCCCACAACCAAGGTATATGCCCTTGACCGGAATCGAACCTGGGACCCTTCAGTCCGCAGGCCGACGCTCTATCCACTGAGCCAAACCGGTTACGGCCAAGATAGATTATTTTTAAGTTATTAGCATTACTGAAAAAATGAGTCCTAAATAATTATTTGATAGCATTGGTGCTATAGCCAAATTACATTAATTTTTCAGATATAATTTGTGATGTGGAATAAAAAAGAATCTGTGCTTCAGGTACAAGTTTGAGATACCAAAAAGCCTGGTGGTGTATTAGTTATCTATTGCTGCATAACTGCAGAACAAATTACCCAAGTTTTAAAACAACATTTCTTAATTTCACAGTGTCTGTGGGGCATGATTTGACTCATCTAGATAGTCTGTTTCAGGGACAGTCACAGGCTGCAATAAAGGTAGGCTGTAGTCATCACAAGGCTCAACTGGGTAAGGATCCATTTCTAAGCTAACTCTGATGATTTTTGGATTGATTCAATTCCTTATGGGTGGGTGGACGGAGGGCCTCGGTTCCCTGCTAGATGTTGGTACCTATTAAAAGTGGAATCAATACTGCTAGCAGGGGCTGCCCTCAGTCCTTTGCCATGTGGCCTTTCCTTGGCAGCTCGCTTGCTTCATCAGAAGATCAAGCAAGTAGGAAGAGTCAAAAAAAGAGAATGTGAGCAAGGTAGATGTCACAGTCTTCTGTAGTACATCTGGGAAGTGACATCCTATCACTTACTGTATTCTATCATTAGAAGCAAGTGACTAGATCCATCCACATTCAGGGGAGAGGATCAGCAGCACAAGATGGGGGTTCATGGGGAGCCATTTTAGAAGTCTAGTACAGCCCTAGCCGGTTTTGCTCATTGGATAGAGCGTTGGCCTGTGGACGGAAGGGTCCCAGGTTCGATTCTGGTAAAGGGCACATGCCTAGGTTGCAGGCTCAATCACCAGTAGGGGGCGTGCAGGAGGCAGCCAGTCAATGATTCTCTCTCATCATTGATGTTTCTATCTCTCTTTCTCTCTTCTTCCCTCTCTGAAATGAATAAAAATATACATATTTTTTAAAAGAAGTCTAGTACACCTTGGTAGCTTAAAGGATTCTGGGCTTTTTTCACTAGGGTTTATTTCCTAATTGGAACAGGTGTATTTTTTTATTTACTTAAGTGTTCTGAAGGATTTTATCCAGATACCACTTTGTTCCATGATCTTCCCACTGGTAATTTAAAGTGAGATAGATCTTGGAGCCTGTGGAGGCCTGCTGGGAACAGGACTTCTATAATGACAAATATGTCCAAGGCCATTATTGCTGGCTATGAGTGGGATCTCCGGAACCAGAGGGAGCACACAGCTCTTCTGAAGATGTCTAAGCTCGAGATGAAACAATTCTATCTAGGTAAGAGATGTGCTTATGTATACAAAACAAAGAACAACACAGTGACCCCTGGTAGCAAAAAAACAGAGTAATCTGTGGAAACTCACGCTCATGGAGACAGTGGCATGGTTCTTACTAAATTCCAAAGCAACCTTACTGCCAAGACCATTGGACACAGAATCTGTGTAATGCTGTACCCCTCAAGGATTTAAACTTATTGAAAAGTAAAAAAAAACAAAATGGATTTGTCCTCTTAAAATATGTGAGATATACATATACTGAGTGGCCAGATTATTATGACCACCTGACGTTTGTAGGCAAATTAGCTATAATTTCGCGCTGAAGTTGCTAAAGGGCCAGACCATTGTAAATAGGAAAGCAGGTTGTTTACCACGACAGTAGAAGTGATTTTTTTCTGAAGATATGGGTAAACAATGCAATTTAACAGCCTTTGAACGTGGGATATATATATATGTGTGTGTGTGTGTGTGTGTGTGTGTGTGTGTGTATCCTGAGTGGCCAGATTATTATGACCACCTGACGTTTGTAGGCAAATTAGCTGTTCACTGCATCTTATGGGATATGGAAGCCGAAGGCCTGTTCGAACACCTTTGCTGTCTGCAGTTACCAAGATAAAACGTCTCCAATTCACACAAGAATATAAGGATTGGGCAGTCGAGCATTGAAAAAAAGTCATGTGGTCCGATGAATCACGTTTCCAATTGCATCATGCAGATGGCAGAGTGAGAATTTAGCAGAAACAGCATGAAAGCATGCCCCCCACATGCATGAGTACAACCCTTCAAGCTGGTGAGGTAAGTGTGTTGGTTTGGGGCATGTTTTCCTGGCATGATTTGGGCCCTTTAATTTGTGTGGAACAACGTCTGAATAGCACAACATACCTAAGTATCATTGCTGATCAAGTTCATCATCATGTTGATGGCGTATCGCAATGGAGATGGCTTCTTCCAACAAGACAATGCACCATGCCACGGTGCTCATATTGTGCAGGAGTGATTTCAAGAACATGAGGGAGACTTTACCTTGCTTAGGTGGCCCCCACAATCACCAGATCTCAATCCAATTGAGCATTTGTGGGACGAAGTTAAAAGAGCCGTCAGGCAGCTGGTTCCACAACCATCAAATCTTACAGAACTGGACAGTGCTATTCATCAGGCATGGTGTCAGATTCCTCGCATCACCTTTCAACATCTCATGGAGTCAATGCCAAGAAGAAATGCCGCAGTATTGAAGGCAAAAGGTGGCCCAACAAAATACTATTGGGGTGGTCATAATAATCTGGCCACTCACGTTCAAATATAACCCACGTTCAAAGGCTATGAAATCGTGTTGTTTACCTATATCTTCAGAAAAAAATCACTTCTTCCGTTGTGGTAAACAACCTGCTTCCCTCTCTATAATGGTCTGGCCCTCTAGCAACTTCAGTGCAAAATTGTAGCTAATTTGCCTACAAATGTCAGGTGGTCATAAATAATCTGGCCACACAGTGTATAAAAGGCTAATATGCTAAGTGTCTCTCCGACCATCCAACTGGTCACTATGACATGCACTGACCACCAGGAAGCAGATGTTTAACGCAGGAGCTGCTGTGACGCACACTGGCCATTTACAAAGAAATGGCACTGCGGACCTGGCACCGACAAAGCAACTCTTGGCTTCCCCCAAGTGGGACACAGGCCCCGCCACCACCCCAGAGCAACAGCCCACCAAA
Source organism: Myotis nattereri (assembly GCF_964212035.1). Classification (NCBI taxonomy): domain Eukaryota; kingdom Metazoa; phylum Chordata; class Mammalia; order Chiroptera; family Vespertilionidae; genus Myotis; species Myotis nattereri. The sequence continues at coordinate 65,687,206 of NC_138075.1, forward strand.
TCGCAGCCAATGCTGCTGAGACCCCATGGTGCAAAATGCAGCCCAGAGCCCAGCACAGCACAGCTCGGAAACAGTCGCTGTGGGTGATGGGTAATGACGTCACATAGCAACGCCCAGCTTCCTCTCCCTAGTGACTAGCCTCCCTGGAGTTTCTTCAGCCCAAGAACATGACTTGCTTTATAGCCAGGTGCAAACATTTTACAGCTTAAACAAATGTCTGTGAACTGTTTTCCCATGCCTCATCTCATTTGATCCTCACAGAAGTCCTGGAGTAGATAGGAGACTCAGTAGAATCCTATTTTCTTTTTTTTTCTTTTTTCTTTTTTCTCCTATTTTCTTTTCATTAGCCGGAAAATGGAGATTTAGAAAGTTTTGAAACTTGACCCAACTGAAAAGAAGTAAGAAATGGTGGAACTTGAAAATGATTTCAGGTTTTCTCACTGCGCAGAATATAGTCAAACACTGCTACAGTTAAATATTTCACCCTTTGTTCTCCCTGCGTGATCTACAATAATAATCTGTGTTGATTTTACTGCTGTGTTGCTGACAATTACCTGAAAGAGAAGTTGGGGTGCTTCACTGGGCTTGAAAAAGTTTAGCTAAATCAGAAAGCAGGTCTAATTAAGCAAGTTCATCTATATATATAAAGCTCTTGCTGGTGCCAATTGCACGTGTGTGTTTCCATCTGTCATTGTTGATTGTGAATTTGACACTTCCATTATAGAGAAAGGGCAAATAGCAATATTAAAATATTTCTTCTAATTAATTTTCTTTCAATGTGCATGAATTTGTGCACCGGGCCTCTAGTTTAATTATAAGCTGTTGTAAAATAGTTACTGTATCTTTTTCTTTAGCAATATGTTGTGCTTAGGATAGTGGTCTGTTTGGGTCAACTGCTATTGACATCATGCTTTCTCTATAGTCTTGCAATCTGAGCTATTTGTAAGTTTTATTTCTGTGTTGTAGTGTAATGTTTTTGTAATGTCTAGCAATTTCACTGGTATCTGTAATGGAAAGATAAGTAGTTTTTAAAAATATGCACTGAACAGATTTTGGAACTGAGTTTGTGGGTTCTCCTCCTTTCCAACAAAGTAACAGAATTAATGTATAGGATTAGTAGTGCTACTTGGTGCTGAAATGTTTGTGTTAATTAATTAGCCCTGATATGCTATTTCTTTTGTTTTAGGTTAAATGGAAACCACCCTTGGGAGCTGGATGCCTGTGTAGCCTTTCTGTCATATCATTGAATTGCAATGAGTGGAGGAGGAGAGCAGCCAGATATCCTCAGTGTTGGAATCCTTGTCAAAGAAAGATGGAAAGTGGTGAGTATGCATGAGAGAGAGAGGGAGAGGTAGATTGATTGTCTTGGGGGCAATTTTGGGTATCTTGATAAAAAAAGTAGCATTTTGTTATAGAATCTATACTAATAAAAGGGTAATATGCTAATTAGACCGGGTGGACTGGACATCTTCCGGACGTCCAACTTCCTTCTGGACAAAGCCATGGTGGTGGGGGCTGAGGCAGAGGCAGTTAGGGGCGACCAGGCAAGCAAGGGAGCAATTAGGGGGTGACTAGGCCGGCAGGTGAGCAGTTAGGGGGTGGCCAGGCTGGCAGGTGAGCAGTTAGGGGGCAGCCAGGCTGGCAGGGGGGCAGTTAAGGGGTGACCAGGCCAGCAGGTGAGTAGTTAGGGGGCGGCCAGGTTGGCAGGGAGGCAGTTAGGGGGTGACCAGGCTGGCAGGGGGGCAGTTAGGGGGCGACCAGGCCAGTAGGGAACCAATTAGGGGGCAATCAGGCAGGCAGGTAGAGTGGTTAGGGGTGATCAGGCCAGCCGGCAGGGGAGCAGTTAGGGGGCAACTAGGCCGGCAGGGGGGCAGTTGGGGGCGACCAGGTCAGCAAGGGGGCAGTTAGGGGTCAATCAGGCTGGCAAGCAGAGGCAGTTAGGGGGTGACCAGGCCAGCAGGAGAGCAGTAAGGGGGTGGCCAGGCGAGCATGGGACCAGTTAGGGGGCTATCAGGCTGGCAAGCAGAAGCAGTTAGGGGCGATCAGGCAGGCAGGTAGAGTGGTTAGGGGTGATCAGGCAGGCAGGCAGGCAAGCAGTTAGAAACCAGCAGTCCCGGATTGCGAGAAGGATGTCCGACTGTCGGACATCCCCCAAGGGGTCCCAGATTAGAGAGGGTGCAGGCCGGGCTGAGGGACCCACCCTCCTCCCATGCATGAATTTCATGTACTGGGCCTCTAGTAATACATATATTGCTTGCTAAAGCAGTTATTTTCAGGTGTTGGTTTTTTTATAATCTATGATTAAGTTTGGTTTATGCCCTAATTCTTACTCTAGTTTTATATAACAGTAAATTTTTCTAACCTTTGATAGCCAATTTGAGTAAGGTAAATAAAAGTATACTTAGGGAAAGAACAAAATTTTAAAAATATAATACAATGAACTACTCTCTATTTTTTCTTTTAAAACCCTTTATTAAGAAAAATTGTAAGTATACATAAAAATAGCAACACTGATAGAGTGAACCTCCATGCACTCATGCCCCAGCTTAAACAGTCATCAATTTATAATCAATCTTGTTTCATCTTTTTAAGCTCCCTCCCAAAATATTTTAAGCATATATTTTCTCTTAGCATTTTTATATATATCTCTGAGAGATAAAGACTTCTTTTTAAAACATAATCATATTGTTACACCTAAAAAAGTAGTAATTTCTAAATGTCATTAAGTATCCTTTCAGCTTTCACATTCCCCTGTTTTTTTATAGATTATTATTGCTATTATTATTTTATCAAATTTATTGAGGTGACATTGGTTAATAAAATTATATAGGTTTCAGATGTACAGTTCTATTATACATCATCTGTATATTGCATTGTGAGTTCACCACCCCAAGTCAAGTCTCCTTTCATCACCATTTATCTCTCCTTTACCCTCTTCTACTTTTATCCAGCCCCTCTTTCTGATAATCACCATGTTGTTGTCTGTTTCTATGAGGTCTTTTTTGTTTTGTTTCGTTTTTTATTTTTTGCTTGATCCCTTCATCTTTTTCACTTGGCCCCAAACTCTCCTCCCCTCCGACAGCTGTCAGTCTGTTCCATGTATCTATGCCTCTGTTTCTATTTTGTTAGTTGATTTTGTTCATTAGATTCCACATAGGAGTGAAATCATATGGTACTTGTCTTTCTCTGGCTGCCTTATTTCACTTAGCATAATGCTCTCCAGGTTCATCCATGTTGTCACAAAGGGTAAGATTTCCTTCCTTTTTTATGGCCAAGTAGTATTCCATTGTGTAAATGTACTACAGCGGTTTTATTCACTCATCTGCTGATGGATACTTGGGCTGCTTCCAAATCTTGGCTGTTGTAAATAATGCTGCAGTGGACATAGGGGTGCATGTATTCTTTGAACTTAGTGTGCTGGGTTTCTTCGGATATATGCCCAGAACTGGAATTGCTGGGTCATAAGGCAGTTCCATTTTTAAATTTTTGAGGTAACTCCATACTGCTTTCCTTAGTGGCTGCACCAATCTGCATTCCCACCAACAATACATGAGGGTTCCCCTTTCTCCACATCCTCGCCAACACTTTTTGTTTGTTGATTTATTGATGATAGCCATTCTGGCAGGTGTGAGGTGATAATCTCATGGTGGATTGTGAATGTTATTTGCATTTCTCTGATGATTAGTGACATTGAGCATGTTTTCTCTATTGGTCATCTGTATGTCCTCTTTGGAGAAGTGTCTATTCAGGTCCTTTGCTCATTTATTAATTGGATTGTTTGTTTTTTTGGTGTCAAGTTGTATGAGTTTCTTAGGTATTTTGGATATTAACCCCTTATCAGATGTATCATTGCTGAATATGGTCTCCCATTCAGTGGGTTCTTTTCATTTTGTTGAAGATTTTCTTTGCTGTGCAAAATCTTTTTGGTTTGATGTAGTCCCATTTATTTATTTTTTCTTTTGTTTCCCTTGCCCAAGGCAATATATCAGAAAAAAATTTTAATGGTTTGAATCAAATCCAAATAAAATCTGGATATTACTGTTGGTGATATTATTTAAGTTTTTTAATTTTTAGGTTTTTCTTTATCTCTTTTTACTTACAATTTATTTGTTGGAGAAACTAGGCCATTTGCCTGTACAGTTTTCCATGGTTTGGATTTTTCCAATTGCTTCCATGTGGTGTTAACATGTTTCTCTGTCATGTATTTTATGTAAATTGTTAATTATGCATAGAGGTTTGATTAAATATGAGTTCAAATCTAATCTGAAATGGCATTTTTCTCATAAAAGGTATTGTGAACTTTCAATAGGAGGAGCATAATATCTTATTGCTCATCATTTTTATGGTGTTAGTACTGTGGTTCATCATTGTCTAGGTCTGTTAATTCATTAGGGATTGCAAATTGGTGATATTCTAGCATTCTTTCATTTATTATTTAAAGTACATTATAAAGTGAAATTTCTCATCAACTGTTTATCTGAGATATCATTTTATTAGGAAAACAGGATAAACGCTTGATTCTTTTTCTTAATTTATCAATTTTCAAAATAATGAATTGGTTCCCTAACATAGTCTGAAAGTGACCATAGTCTGAAGAGCATTTTAAAAATTACAACTAAGAAATTTTTAAAAATTATAACTAAGAAGCCATGGATTTAAACAAATTTAATGTGTTTTAGTTCATCCTTATTGATGTTAAAATTGTCTCATTTTACTAAGGGGACACCCTTCAGGTTGTCTCAGTTCTTTGAACATGATTCTAGCAGTCTTTTGATGGCTTCTTTGCCCTAGACTTGAAATCTGCCACCTCTCCTCCTCTTAAGGGAGCTATTTTCGTTTTGGAATATTTAAGTAGATCCAAAACAAAATATACCCAATCTTTTCTTACCTAAAATTTTGTTCCATTAGCAGGTTTAGCAAAACTATTTTAGTGGTTTCCTTAATCTACCAACAGATTGGAAAAAGAAGATCTCTAGAAATAAAAATTTTGTTTTTAGAGTACATTTGATCAGGCAATTCAATAGGCTTTGAAAATTTCTTTTATATATATATATATATATATACATATATATATATATATAAATATTTTATTGATTTTTTACAGAGAAGAAGGGAGAGAGATAGAGAGAGTTAGAAACATCGATGAGAGAGAAACATTGATCAGCTGCCTCCTGCACATCTCCTACTGGGGATGTGCCCGCAACCCAGGTACATGCCCTTGACCGGAATCGAACCTGGGACCTTTCAGTCCGCAGGCTGACGCTCTATCCACTGAGCCAACCCGGTTTCGGCTGAAAATTTCTTAAGTAAATGTAAGGAAAAGACCATGTCATCATCATGGATTGGTGCAGGGAGATTCCAACAATTGGTAATCTTTTAAGTAAGTAAGGAGTGAGTGTTGTTTAGGTAAGAGCTTTGGAGTACAGGCTGCAGTAAAGATTGGCTGTTCGCCAGGAGACATATCAAAAGGTGGCAAATGAAACTATGCCTGGCATAGTTGTTCTTTCCTGATAATTAGAGCTAATAACATAGAGAATGACGCCAAATCATTGTTAAGGATTGTATTTTGGTTATCTACTTTTATATAACAAACTACATCCAAATTTAGAGGCTTAAACAGTTACTCATTTCACAATTTTGTGGATTAGGACTTTGGGAAGAGTTAGCCTGGGTGGTGGTTTGTCCCTTAGTCATATGGTACTAGCAAGGTTGGTTGGTCTGGAGGATTCACTTCCAGATGTTTTGTTTGGTACCTTGGGATCCTTAGTTCCCTCACCCTCCGCCCCCACCCTCCCCCCTCCCCAACCTGGTGGCTCATTTTTCTAGGGCCTCTTTACAGGGCTATGACTTCTGAGGTAGCTAGCTCTAGAGATACAAGTTAACAAAAGTTATAAGGGCTGGTTAAGAACTTTGCAGTGTTACTTTGCCATGTTCTGTTAGTTAAAGCAGTCACAAGATTCACACAAATTTAAGGGGGTGGGGAAATGGACTTGACTCTACCTCTTGATGGGGAAGCAGCAGGGTCACACTGACGAAGTAAAAATGATGGGCAATATTGTGGACGTCTTTAAAAAACAAAATCTGTCATAGGCCTTACCTTTATTCTTTCTCTAATCTGCATTACCCCATCACACTAAACTCTCTCTCTGTCTCTTTCCCTCATGAGCACTGATGTCTTAGGGCTTTGTCAAGTTCAGTAAAAAAATTAATGCTCTACTGTTGTTCAGATGACATTATAAGAATAGACCAAGAGCAAAATTATTTACTTCAGCCTAGATTTTTTTGTTCTGTCATTTGGTAAGGTTTTTTTTTGTGGAAAAAAACAAACAAAAAAAACCATGAAGCCACCTCTCTTCACAGTCCATAATTAGAAAAATGTTCTCATTACTTTTTATGAGCTTTTTAAGTTACACTAGGCTTTGTTTAATGAATGTGTATGTGTATGTGTGTGTATATATATACATTCTCTGTTGAGTATCAATCAGGACTCAACAGAGAGCAATTTACTTAACCAAAATTAAGTTCTGGAACTTTTTTTAAATTCTAAACTCATACCTGAGTTCCTCCTGGTATCTCTTCCCATCATCACCAAACCAGAATAAAGAAGGATTATGGTTTATATATACAAAGCAATGAATGGTTACTTAGCAATGCAGGGTGGGACAAAAGGAGGTTTGTAATTGTGAGTACACAAAACACAGTTTATTCTTGCATTATTATTTATTAATTATTGTATTATTTTCCATATGAACAACTGTCAAACTACTTTTCCTCACCCTGTATATATAGTTATCACTTTTGTTTTGCTTGGGGAAAACGAAAAATAATGGAGTGGCCTTCTCTTTGAAGAAGCTTAGTTTCACTATAGAGAGCGAGGACACTGACAATGGAAAGTTGGAAAAGTAATCAACATAAAAGATAAAGAAGCAGGATAGGGTTAATACAAGTGTTATCTGAGGAGGAATTAAGCCTAGTAAAATTATTAAGTGATTAAGCAAATAATTCCTGTAGAAATTCAGAAGATAAAGAAATCAGCCTAGATAGAGTAATCAGTATTGACCCAGTGGAGAAAGGAGTGGGACTTGAGGTGAGTCCTCTGAGGTGGTGAGGATTCAGGACTCTGTGCCTCCAGTGATGACTTTCTATATTATAGTACATTCTAGATGTTTGATAATGTGGTAAAGAGAGACCTAGTTTCAGGAAATGGAAGAAGGCTAATTGCATATTGTTTCTAGCTTGAAGAAACAACATGCACACCAGTTTAAAACAGGAGTTTTCTGTGTGCTCTTTGACGACTGTTCAGTGCCTCAGAAAGGAGGGTAAATGCTGCGGAGAGGGCTTGGCTCTGGCTGCCCTATTTCTACCCCAAACTCCCCACATACACATCTCAGTTAGGTTCCAGATAAGATTTCAACTGGCAAAAATATTTCATGGTTTAAAAAGCCTTCAAATGATTACCTTAGAATTAAAACAACAAATCTGGTTGTTGAGACAAATCTGGTCATTGGACTTTGGCAATTTGTTTTCATGGTGAGTAGGGATGAGAGAGAGTGAATTACCTGAAACATTTTGTGTTAGAAAGTGTTTTCATAAATGTTATTGTAAAACTAGATCTCTTTCAGATATTGTTTTTGTGACAGTTCTAATGCTAGCTGTAGACCAAATTTTAAAATAGTTTGTGGCTGAAATAATTTTTTAACTCTTTGTGGATAAATTTGTGGAAAAGGTTCTGATGTTATTTCTAGACATTTCTTCTTGGCATGTCATGGTTAATTTAATAATGCTAAGATCTCTTTATAATAAAACAGCAGTAGCAAAATTATATTTAATATCAGAGACTAATTGGTTTCCAGTTAGAATCTTCTAGTAATTTTGTGTGTGTTCTTATTTCTTATGCAGTTGAGGAAGATTGGGGGTGGGGGCTTTGGAGAAATTTACGATGCCTTGGACATGCTTACCAGGGAAAACGTTGCATTGAAGGTAGAATCAGCCCAACAACCAAAACAAGTTCTGAAAATGGAGGTGGCTGTGTTGAAAAAACTACAAGGTAAGTTGTTTTGTATGATATCAAACAATTTATAATTTATTATTTTCTTTCTGAACCTCAGTTACATTCTCTAACTATTAATTAAATATTCTAGTGTCATATTGGTATAAACATACTGAGCACATTTCTCTTGGAAATTTTACCACTAGCTAGTAATAGTAGAAAGATTGATTGTTTAGAGTAATTGGACTTTGGCAATTTGTTTTCATGGTGAGTAGGGATGAGAGAGAATGAATTACCTGAAACATTTTGTGTTAGAAAGTGTTTTCATAAATGTTATTGTAAAACTAGAGGCCTGGTGCACGGGTAGGGTCCCTAGGTCTGGCCGGTGATCAGGGCTGATCGGGGCCTTCAGGCTGCCGGCCAATATAACGGTATGTAAGAAACGTTTTAATAAAAATTTCGTAACTTAATTTTTACAATATCCTGTTACACATAATTATTAATAATAAACTACAACGTTTGCTAATGACTGATTACTGTAATTGTGTTACATTCATTTCCCTTACGCACCTTACATGCAGGTGCACCATTTCTCTCCACTAATACTAGCAGTGAATATTTTAGCACCCGATGGCCACGTCACTAGTCTTGGATTGACTTGTTTGGTGTGTGCAACAGGAAATATTTTGCTTTTGGAGAACAAGAAAAATAGGTTTATTTGTGTTATGCTTATTAATTTGTGCAGTTATTCAGTGTCTGGTAAGTTAATGTTCAAGCTACACTCCTAAGTTGTACTTGGTTTTTACTGATGTATTTGAATATTTTAGTCACTTCTAAAACTAAACCACTTGTCTGTAGGCCTATTTGCTAGTACTTCTACATTCATTATTATCTAAAGTATCCCTAGTAAATAGAACCATAAAAATTATTAAGAGGAAAATATATTTTCTGGTGTAAGAGGAAAAAATATTCTGTCCTATGATTTTAACTCTGATCACTAGTAATTCTGCAGTACCTCATGAATCTACCATCAGAAGGTACTTTTTTTTTTAAATATATATTTTATTGATTTTTTACAGAGAGGAAGGGAGAGAGATAGAGAGTCAGAGACATCGATGAGAGAGAAACATCGACCAGCCGCCTCCTGCACATCCCCCACCGGGGATGTGCCCGCAACCCAGGTACATGCCCTTGACCGGAATCGAACCTGGGACATTTCAATCCGCAGGCCGACGCTCTATCCACTGAGCCAAACCGGTTTCGGCAGAAGGTACTTTTTAAAAAGTTAGATTTTCATTATAATCTTAACAAAATTTGATACATGTCTAGAATCTTGCAGGTGAGATAGTCAAATCTTAAATTAGATTTTTCCCTTTTTATCATGAAAAATTTCAAATATATAAAAAATAGAGAATCATATAATGAACATTCACATAGTACTCAGTTTCAATAAGTATTAGCATTTGCTCAGTCTTGTTGCATCTAAATCTTACTCCTTTAACATTTTCCCCTACCATGCTGGAGTATTTAAAAAGAAATCCTAGACATATATTATCTAGAAATACTTCAGTATGTCTCTCTCATAGATCAGGGCTCCTTTAAAACCAAAGAAGGAGAAGAAGGAAATATTCTTTATTTTATAGAGTCATGAAATATCAGACAGATAGGGAATTTGTGGGTTTTGGGGGGGCGGTATTTGGAGATATATCAGTATTTGCAGACAGTGCTTTGTCTATGAGAGCTTTGTTGATTTTGTGAATCCATTAAAGTGTATCTATTGGAACATAACACGTGTTAGCCCAGTGATGGCGAACCTATGACACTCATTTTTTTGGTTGATTTTTCTTTGTTAAATGGCATTTAAATATATAAAATAAATATCAAAAATATAAGTCTTTGTTTTATGATGGTTGCAAATATCAAAAAATTTCTATATGTGACACGGCACCCAAGTTAAGTTAGGGTTTTTCAGAATGCTGACACACCGAGCTCAAAAGGTTCACCATCACTGTGTTAGCCACTTACCCTCACACACATAAAAAATCACTACTTAAGTCACTGAATGACTAGAAAGTTGTCCTGCCTTTCTGTGCTATTTTAGCCCTCTATGTCATGTTGTGGATGATCAGCATATCTTATCTCTTGTGTTCTTTCAAACACCAACTTGAATATTACTTTGGATGAGAAGGTGATTAATTAAAGGTTTATTTAATTATTTAAAAAATTATCCTATCAGTGGTTCTCAACCTTCCTAATGCCACGACCCTTTAATACAGTTCCTCATGTTGTGGTGACCCCCAGCCATAAAATTATTTTCGTTGCTACTTCATAACTGTAATTTTGTTACTGTTATGAATCGTAATGTAAAAATCTGATATGCTATATGTGATTTCCCGATGGTCGCGACCCACAGGTTGAGAATCCTCTAAAAGCAAGGGAGGATCCTATTAATAGCAAGAAATAATAAAGTAAATGCCATTGTTTGATAACCAAATAGTTTTATTCTCAGTAGAAGTAGTTGGGAATTAATTTGTTTTGCCCCATATCAGTGCAGAGAAAAACAACTGACCCATAAAGAAGTTATTTTATTTGGAATATCAGGGACTTTTTTACCCTGAGATATTGATTCTGGGTTTTACTTATGCCTTGGAGACTGCAGAGCACAGCTCTGAGAGTTGGGAAGAAGGGGTACTATTACAGAAGAGCAACTGTACCTCTTCTGCCTTCCCTGCTTGAAGTCTCCAGCTGCTGCTGTGAAGTACGACTACTCCCTTTCCCTAGTCATAAGAATGTAAGAAATGTGTAATTTCTTTCCAGTATAAAAGGCTGCCTATGAAAGTTATTCCAAAGTTGCTTGCCCTCGTGAAGGATCATCTGTTCCATCAAAAAGTGTTATACGATCTTTGATAACTCCTTTTATGGAAGAGCATAGTAGTCAAACTACGGGTCCTAAAAGGTTAGGAATAAACTCTTCATTGATCCTTTAATCTATCATCTGCCCTTTTGTTTGTTTCATCCTGTGCATTTCCCCCCTTAAAGTAATTTTGCTTGCCCTGTATAAGGTTTCATTAAAGAGTGTTAGGAGATCTCTGAGAACTTTATTTGTTCAGTATGTTCACTTTAACATTTACCTAGTTGGGAGATTTAACATATCTGCTAGCTCGGGGATTTGTCTATTCACTACTCTATTTGAGCCTAGAAAAATGGCACATAGGAACCAGAATAGGTCTAGATTATTTTAAGGAGCAGAGATTAATTTCCTTAAAATAGAATGTAATGTATATATGTGTGTCTTTATATGTACATACACATGTATTTATATGTTTTTTATATGCACAAAGAAAGTCTGGAATCATATAGCACTCAAGAAGTCATTGGGAATGGTTATGTTTAGGTATTGGAATTAGAGGTACCAGGAAAGGAGAGGATCTTTTACTTTTTTCCTTTATAAATTCTTTTTGGTGCTTAAAAAATGGAAAAGAATAATGGGAACTTTTTATAGTAAAAATATAATATAAAAATTATATACATTTCAAAATCCATTCTTTATCTTCTCTTTAAATTTCCGAATGCTTAAAAATACATAGTAAATTAATGTAACTTAATTAAAAAGCTGTTTTGGGTTGTGAACTTACTTTATAATATCTTATTTGTGGGGAGATCTATAGCAGTGTCTGAGTGCTTACTATGTGCTAGGAACAGTGCTACTGAATATTAGGTTCATTCATACTTGTATTATAATATCTTATATGTTTCTTTTATCTATGCATGTATAAGACCTTCCTCCATTTTGTTTACAACCTTTTAAAGTCTGTAAATGTTCACAGCAAAAAAATTTAAAACTCAAATAGAAGAATAAAGTAAAAAGTAAGTTTCTTTTTCTTAGCCCCTCTTTCTCCTCCAAAGTTTAGCATTGTTACTGGTTTCTTGCGTTTTTTCCAGAAACATGTAATACATATTATAAATATACCTATTCACACATTTATATAATCACATGATTATATGCACTGATATATAACCATATCATTATATATGTCATATATATGTCATGTCTGACATATATGATGATGTGATTGTGTGTATCTATAAAATCTTCCTCCATTGCCCTGGATGGTGTGGCTCAAGTAGGTTGGAGCATTGTCCCATGCACCAAAAGCTCATGGGTTTGATTTCCGGTCAGGGCACATATTTCAGTTGTGGGTTAGAACCCTGGATGGGGTACCTAGGGGAGGCAACCAATCCATGTATCTCTCACATTGACGTTTCTCTCTCCCTCTCTTTCTTCCTCCCTCTCTAAAATTAAAATTAAAAAAAATCTCCCTCCCTTACCCATATCCCCCAACAATATGTGGAATCATACGTTACTGTTCTGCAACTTTATGTGACTCCTTAGATTCAGACGGTAAGATTCATTTTCTGTGCACCTTTATGTTCTTCAGCAGGAGTGCTCCTTCAAATATATCAGTTGGGTCATGTCACTCCCCCACCTTTGCTAAAATATTTCAGGGCCTTCCTTTTCTCAGGTAAAGTCTACCCACCTTAACATGGCATGTTTTTTTTCAGTTCCTAAACAGTTTATGGCCACTTACCTGCAACTCTGCTTCCTCTGTTTTATGCTTTGGATAATTCCTACTTTCTTTATTCCTTTAAAATAAATTTATAATAGGCCTAGTATTTATAAAAATCTATAGGTAAACTAAGATTTAAAGAAATAAAGCAAAGTACAATTAAGAGCTTCACTTTTTTTTTCCTAAGCATGTAATATCCAAAAATATGTATGCTTAAAAAAAGTGATTCTACTAGATTGCCTGTTCCTTTTTCCTAGATAAGATTACTACAGGATTTACTTAAAAATTTTAATTTATAATCAAAGTTATACAAATAGTTTAATCAGTCAGTTCTACAAAGCCTGTTATGAAAAACAGTAGTCCAGGTTTTGGTTCCAGATAAGATGGAGTAAGCATACTTCACCCTGTCTCTCCCACTGAATGCAGCTATAAATCCTGGACAGAATGCTTGGAGTGGCTATTTGAGGACTCAAAAAATAAATAGTAGGAGGCAGATTGGGGAAGAAGACCAGAATTCAAAGTACCAGTGAACTGGCGGTGAGTTTACTATTTTTTTCTTCCAATATACCCCCGCCTGAACTTAACATATCCTGTAACTTGGAAGTGAGCATTATTAACTCGGACAGAAAAAGAACAGGAGAAGTCCTCTAGTTCTGACTCAAGGAGCAGGAAAGGGGGTTCCTAATGCTCAGAGAAAATGTGGCAATCCCGCATCTTTTTCTTTTTTCTTCTTTGTTTTCTTCATTCTCTTACACCCTAGGCCTCAAACAATTCTTGGCAGTGACTACAGTGGCCTCAACGGGGTCAGGCAGGAGCCTAAATCTCAGAGGGAGCGGAACCTTCCTCTCAAATTGAAGGAACTATGGTCTTAAGAGAGTGGAGCAAATTCCATTGCTTTTCTTCTCCCTTAGCTCTTCTATTGCTCACCCTGGGCCCTGACTTCTGACACAGTCATGGGAAGTACACAGCAGAGTGTGTTTAATGAAGCCCAGCTTTCTGTTGGAAGGCCTAAAAAGGGGAGTCCTAGGGAACCAGAAGATTGCAGGGAAACCACTTAAACCTGCTTATGGACTGCTGAGCTGACTTCCAAGTTTTGCTTGCGTGAGCCTGATTCTAAACAGCCTAAGAAAATGTTGAGCACGGAATTATGGGATAGACCACCCCCCAATCCCTAAACTGGACACTATGTGGGACAGTTATGAAACACTTAACTGAATTGAAATTGGAAACACAACCCACAGAAGACATGTCAGAACTTGAAGTATGAACCCAACTGGGTCAATTGCTGGCTTTAAAAAACCCCCAAAACTCAACAAACATGTGCAGTGGGACTTAAATAACAACCAGAGTTTCAACATAATGTTAAAAATGTCTCAGCTTAAAAAGAATTACTCAGCTTACAAAGAATCAGAAAAATCTGAACTCACATGGGAAAACACAGATCCCAATGCCAACATCACACAATTGTTAAAATTATCTCAAAAATTAAAAAAAAAATTTAATATGTTTTTATTGATTTCAGAGAGAGAGGAAGGAAGAGGGAGAGAGAGCTAGAAACACTGACGAGAGAGAACATTGGTCGGTGCCTCCTGCACACCTTTTACTGGGGATTGGGCCCACTACCTGGGCATGTGCCCTGACCGGGAATGGAACTGGCGTCCTCTTGGTGTACAGGACAACACTCAACCACTGAGTCACACCAGCCAGGCTGTCTCAAAGACTTTTAAATCAGCTATAATGACCATGTTCCAGGAATGGGCAGGAAGTTAAGTCTTAGCAAAGAAATAGAAGATAGAAAGAACTAAATGTTCCAGGAATGAGTGGAAAGATAAAAAAAAAAAAAAAAAAAGAAGAAGAAGAAGAAGAAAGAAAACTCAGCAAAGAAATAGAAGATAAATAAGAACTAAATGAAAATTTAGAACTGAGAAATATAATAATGGAAATTTAAAAATTGCTGGATGGGCTTAATAGAGTGGACATGACAGATGAAAGAATCAGTGAACTTGAAAATAGATCAATAGAAATTATCCATTTGGAAACTTAAAAACCAAACAAAAAACCCATAGGCTTATGCTGCACTTAAGCCAAAAATACTTTGTACACCTAATTGAAAAAAAAAAGAAAAAAGAAATCCAGTTGGAACAACAACAAAATGAAGATTAAAAATAAATAAATAGTCTTGGGGACCTGTGATACTATCATAAGGTCTAACATTTATGTCATCAGAAACCCTGAATTAGAGGAGAATGAGTGTGGTTCAGCAAAACTATTCAAAGAAATAGTGGCATATAGATTGCAAAGGAAGAAGTAAGACTGGCCCTATTTGCAAATGGCATGATTGTCTACATCATGCCCAAGGAATCCACACATAATTTTCTAGAATAAATGAGTTTAGTAGGTGATTCAAGATCATCCACAAAAAGCAATCATACGTCTATATGTTAATGGTAAACAATTGAAATTTGTATTTTAAAAAATTTACAACAGCTCCCCCAAATGAAATACTTAGATTTAAAGTCAATAAAATATGTATCTCTATGCTGAAAACTATATACCCTGATTAAAAATAATCAAAGAACATTTAAATGGAGAGACATATCATATTCATGAATTGGAAGATTCACTATAAAGACATTCATTCTCCCCAAACTGATCTATAGATTTAACACATCATCAATAAATATCCCAATAGCACTGTTTGTAGTTATAGAGAAACTGATTCTAAAATTTCTATAGAAAGGCCAAGGACCTGGAATAGCTAGAACAGTTTTGGAAATGAAATATGTTAGAAAAACCAAACTACATGAATTAAAACGCAGTACAAAGCTGCCATTATCAAGACTGTGGTATTAGCAAAGAGGTAGACATATAGATCACTGAAATAGAATAGAAATTCCAGAAATAGAACCACACAAATATGGCCAATAATTTTTTACAAAGTTTCTAAGTGAAAAAAGAATATTCTTTTCCATTAGAGGTGTTGGAACATTGGACATCCACATACAAAAATAATGCACTTTGCCTGGCCGACATGGCTCAGTGGTTGAGCGTTGGTTGCCCTGTGAACTGGAATGTCAGTTTGATTCCTGTTCAGGGCACATGTCAGGGTTTTGGGTTTGACCCCCAGTGTGGGTCATGCAGGAGGCAGCCAATCAGTGACTCTCTCTCATCATTGATGTTTCTCTCTCCCACTCCCTCTCCCTTCCTCTCTGAAATCAATAAAAATATATTTAAAAAATAATAATGCACCTTGACCTTAGCCACATAAGTTATACAAAAATGAACTTAAAATGTACTACACATCTATATGTGAAATATAAAGCTATTCAGCTTTTAGAAGAAAAACATTTAAATGATAGAATTTTCTTTGATGGTTATCTAGAAAGATGAGTTTGGAAACTTCCTTCTGCTATCTTCCTTCAGCTTCTGGTGAGCTACTTAGAAACAAAGGGATTGTTAGATGGGCTTTCTCATGAGGGCTGGAAGGAGCCTTTGTATTTTGATTTCCTGGTGGAATTATTTTTCCTGTGGACTTGGTGTAGAGGACACCCCTTTTAAAAAATATGTATATGTTTTTATTTATTTTAGAGAGGGAGGAAGGAGCAGGAGAGAGGGATGGGGAGAGAAAGAGAGAGAGAAAGGGAAAAGGAAGGAAGGAAGGAAGGAAGGAAGGAAGGAAGGAAGGAAGGAAGGAAGGAAGGGGAAGGGAAGGGAAGAGAAGAGAAGAAATAAAAAAAGAAAAGAAAAGAAAAGAAGAGAAAATAAAAGAAAGACCTACTGGGGATAAGCCTGCAAATCGGGCAAGTACCTTGACCGGGAATAGATCTGGTGGCCTCTTGATTCATGGGTGGACTTTCAACCACTGAGCCACACCAGGCCCTTCTTTTTGTATCACTGTCAAGTTAACTCAATGAAGCTCAAGCTCTATGATGCATTTTATTTTATCTTTTCTTTTTTTAATCCTCACCTGAGGATATTTTTCCATTGCTTTTTACAGAGTGGAAGAGAGAGGGAAAGACAGAGAGAAATATCGATGTGAGAGAAACACATCAATCGGTTGCCTCCTACACTTGCCGACTAGGGTCTGGGCCGTGGAGGAGCCTGCAACCAAGTAAGTGCCCTTGACCAGATTCCAACTGGGGACCCTTTGGTCCATAGGCCAACGCTCTATCCACTGAGCCAAACTGGCTAGGGCTATTTTATCTATTGTTGAAAGTATTACAGATGTCTCCTTTATTGTTGTTTTTTTCCATTGATTTTCCCTCCACCCTGCACCCGCCCCTCCCAGGCCTTCACAACACTATTGTCTTTGTCCATGGGCTTTGCATATTTGCATATAAGTTCCCCATTAATCACTCCCCTCCTCTCCCCCCCCCCCAAATCCCTCACTCCCGACTTCCCTCTGAAATTCGTCAATCTGTTCCATGTGTCTATGTCTCTGAATCTGATGTATTTTAATCCAGCTAATGTATTGATTTCTCTGTAATGCTTATTCTTTGTTCTTATAAGCTATCATTTGATCTTATTGTCTATATTAGTCTTATAATATGTTCATTTCTTTTAATAAGGTTGTAAAGTCTTTGAGAACAGAGCCTAGCTTTATATTTTTCTGTCTCCCATGGTGTAGATATTTCATGAGTTGTTATTATTTGGGTGGGTGTGGTTTCTTTGTTTTTGGTGGGGAGTAGGTAAATATCTGGAGTAAATACAGATGGGCAGGGAAGCTAACACTGGTTTTGTGGTGTCCTTATTAGGATGGTAGTCCATCTTTTTAGAATCTCAGTGTTTGCTAATTTGTAAATGACCTGGAATTTGTTCTTTGAATTCTGGAGCATTGCTGTTAGTGGATTTGGGATTGTTTCAGCTTAGCTTTTCACTTTATTGCTAAACTAGAGGCCCAGTGCACAAAAATTTGTGCACTTGATGGGGGCGTCCCTCAGCCCGGCCTATGCCCTCTTGCAGTCTGGGACTTCTCAGAGGATGTCCACCTGCTGGCTTAGGCCCGCTCCCTGGGGGATCAGGCCCAAGCTGGCAGTCAGACATCCCTCTGGCAGCCCGGCAGCCCTTGGGGGATGTCCACTTGCCAGCGGGGAACAGAAGCAAGGAATGAGATCAGGACAAGACTAGCAGCAAGCGTGAATGCATGATGACATCCAGAGTACTATGCTGGATAGAGTTCAATAAATGTTTCCTGCTGAATCTAAGGGTGAGAGTGAGGTGGGCTTGAGTCTGTAGGTGAGAGTTAAGTTGCAGCAGTATTATGGAGGGGAATATAGTGGCAGGGAACTAGAGGGCCTTCAAGTATTTTGGAGAGCATAGAGCCAAAGGGTTCTAGAGAAACACTCTATGAGATAGTGATGTCCTAGGCCAGGGGTGGGCAACCTTTTTGTGAGTGCGTGCCAAAACCAGCAAAATCTCTGACTCAGAATTCTTCTCTGTGCCAACCCTAATTTTTTGAGAACATGTTACGCCTACTTGATATCTCTTAAAGGTGTACATATGTGAAGAACCTTGAAGAAATAATAAAATTTATTCGAGCGACAAAAACACAGTATATGATGATGAAAAATACATTTATTTTTTTAATGTATACATGTACACTGATAGTCCGACAGAAAACTTTATGACTCCATTTGATATTATCAGTGGGACTTTTGCTGCTGCATCCCTGATGACAGAGATTTTACATCAGGTTTATATTTCGTGACCTTCAGAGATATGCACGAGCTACTACTTTCATCAGTCAGGCTACTCCTATTACGAGACTTAACAAAATTCATCACTGAGAACAAAGATTCACAAGCATGTGTGGATGAAACCAAAACACTGGTCGGATCTAGGAAGGGAGGGAGAGTTAAGGCAAAGGCATAGAAATTGCTCTTCCCCTCTCTCGTCAATCCATGTTTATGGTCTTTAAGATAACTTGTTATGTAAAATTATTTATCTAAGATGCACCTACACTGAATTTATCTGAAAAATAAAAAAGTCGATATTAAGAAAAAAATTGTAAATGGAAGATTATAAGAGAGGGTTTCGCGTGCCAGCAAAAGTTACTGGCGTGCCATGTTTGGCACGTGTGCCTGGGGTTGCCCACCCCTGTCCTAGGCCAAAATAGTCAGTCACAGGAGTAAAAATAGAAAGAATACATAAAGGATAAGAACTGGTAATTTACAAAAAAGGAAACCTAAACCATCAGTCAACTGATAAAAAGATGCTCAATGTCACCCAGCTGATGTTGCTCAGTAGTTAAGTGTTGATCTATGAACCAGGAGGTGATAGTACGATTCCGGGTCAGGGCATATGCCTATGTTTCAGGCTCAGTCCCCAGTGGGGGGGCCTTTAGGAGGCAGCCAATCGATGATTCTCTGTCATCATTGTGTTTCTATCTCTCCCTCTCTCTTCCTCTCTGAAATAAATATATATATATATATATATATATATATATATATATATATTTTAAAGATGCTCAATGCCACTAGTAATGAAAAAAATGCAAATTATAGTATGACACCAATTCATACCAATCAGACTGGAAAAATATAGTCTGACAATATTAAGTGTTGGTGACCATAGGGAAATGAGAACTTCCTTGTGTCCCAATAGTAGAAGTATAAATTGGTACAACCACTTTGAGAAGCAATTTGTACCTATCATATAATGATGATGCTAGCAACCATTTAAGATACTTTCTGTGCCAGGCATAGTTTAGTTGTTTTTATCCTCACCTGAGGATAGTTTTTTGTTTGTTTGCTTGCTTGCTTGTTTTATGTGTTTTGTTTATCCTCACTGGAGGATATTTTTTCCATTGACTTTTGTAGAGAGCATGGAAGGAAGGGGGAAAGACAGAGAGAGAGAGAGAGAGATACATCGATGTGAGAGAGACACATTGATTGGTTGCCTCCTGCACCAGCCCAGACTTGGGTGGGGGACTGAGCCTACAACCAAGGTATGTACCCTCAATGGGGGGAATCACACCTGAGACCCTTCAGTCCACAGCTGACACTCTTAACAACTGAGCCAAACCAGCTAAGATAGATATGTGTGTGTTTTTTAATTGATTTTAGGGAAAGAGGAAAGGAAAGGGAGAGAGAGAGAAGCATCAATGTGAGAGAGAAACGTCAATCGGTTGCCTCAGGTAAGCACCCTGACTGGGATTGAACCCAAAACTTGGATATGTGCCTTGACTATTAGTCAAATCCTTGACCATTTGGTGTACAGGATGATGCTCCAATCAACTGAGCCACCTGGCCAGAGCTGTGCCAGGCATTGTTTTTAAAAAATATTATTTAATTAAATTCTTGCCATAACTTTTACCTCATATTATAGTTGAGGAAATTAAGTCTAAAAGAGGTTAATCTGTCCAAAGCCACAAAAACATAGTAAATAGAATTTTTAGCTTAGATGTCTCATTCCAAAATAGGGCCCACTGTCACTAATCTTTAATGATAATAATAGGTAGCATATATTGAGCACTTCTTGTAAAACCACACAGTATATTATGTATTAGATATACTTTAGCTGATTTCACCTGTGCAATAACCCTTTGAGGGTAAGTGCTATTGTTACTCCTTGTGTGACTTGTGGAGATTAAGTAACAAGCTAACATATGAAAAAGCTGGTATTTAACTCAAGCAGACTTGAGCACATGCAGTTTTCTTCACACCAAACTGAAAGATCCGGAGGTAGGATAGGTTTTAGGTACCTATATTTTGATCTGAGTTCTGACCCCCCCCCCCCTTCCAGTTTTATTGAGGTAGAATTGACATTCTATCTAATAAAAGAGTAATATGCAAATTGACCATCACTCCAACACACAAGATGGCCGCCCCCATGTGGATACAAGATGGCCTGCAGGGGAGGGCAGTTGGGGGCAATCAGGCCTGCAGGGGAGGGCAGTTAGGGGTTACCAGGCTGGCAGAGGAGGGCAATTGGGGGCAACCAGGCCTGCAGGGGAGGGTAGTTGGGGGGACCAGGCCTGCCGGGAGGGCAGTTAGGGGTGACCAGGCCTGCAGGGGAGGGAAGTTCAGGGTGACCAGGTCTGCAGGGGTGGGCAGTTAGGGGTGACTGGGTCAGCAGGGGAGGGCAGTTGGGGCAACCAGTCGTGCAAGGGAGGACAGTTAGGGGAGACCAGACCAGCAGGGGAGAGCAATTAGGGGCAATCAGGCCAGCAGGGGAGCAGTTAGGCGTCAATCATGCTGGCAGGGGAGTGGTTAGGGGGTGATCACGCTGGCAGACAGAAGCGGCTAGGGGCAATTAGGCAGGCAGGTGAGTGGTTGGGAGCCAGCAGTCCTGAATTGTGAGAGGGCAGTCGGACATCCCCCGAGGGTTCCCAGATTGTAGAGGGTGCAGGCTGGGCTGAGGGATACCCCCCTCCCCCCCGCACGAATTTCGTGCACCGGGCCTCTAGTCTAACTTAATAATTGTTTAAGATATACAACAGAATGATTTGATATATGTATATACTGAAAAATTATTAGCATAAGTTTGTTAACATCTTATGATGAGAATTTTTAAGATTTACTTTCTTAACAGCTTTCAAATATACAATTCAATATTATTAACTACTAGGGGCCCGGTGCACGAAATTCGTGCACTGGGTGTGGGGGGCGGGGAGAGTGTCCCTCAGCCCAGCCTGCCCCCTCTCACATACTGGGAGCCCTCAGGCGTTGACCCCCATCACCCTCCGATCGCTGATCGGCCCCTTGCCCAGGCCTGATGCCTCGGCCAGAGGTGTCAGGCTTGGACAGGGGACCCCCATCTCCCCCCCGATCACTGGCTCTGGCCCCCGCCCAGGCCTGAGGCCTCTGGCCCAGGAATCATGCCTGGGCAGGGGACCCCCATCTCCCTCTGATCGCTTGCTCCACCCCCCGCCCAAGCCTGACGCCTCTGACCCAGGCTTCAGGCCTGGGCAAGGGGACCATCATATCCCCCCAATCCCCGGCTCCGCCCCCCACCCAGGCCTGATGCCTCGGCCAGAGGAGTTGACCCTCATCACCCTCCGATCACCAATCACCGGATCGGCCCCTTGACCAGGCCTGAGGCCTCTGGCAGAGGTGTCAGGCCTGGGCAGGGGACCCCCAGCTCCCCGCGGTTGCAGGCTCCGCCCCTGCCCAGGCCTAACACCTCTGGCCTAGGCTTCCGGCCCGGGCAGCGGGGACCTGCAGTGGCAGCGGGGGGCGCCGCGATCGTGGGCTTCGCTTTAGGCCCAGGCAAGGGACCCCTAGCTCCTGGGACTGCCAGCTTCGACCGTGCCCAGCTCCCATCGCTGGCTCCACCCCTACTTCCTGCTATCACTGGCCAGGGCAGCAAAGGCGCCTGATTCTCCGATCATGGCTGGGGGGGCAGGGCAAAGGCAGCCCCAGGGCCGCCTTTGCCCTGCCCCCCAGCTCTTAGCTCCCCCCTGGGTTTCCGATCACTGTCAGTGGCAGGTGCTTCTTCCTGCTTTCCCTTTCGCCTCCCTGCATTGTGCCTACATATGCAAATTAGCTGCCATCTTGTTGGCAGTTAACTGCCAATCTTAGTTGGCAGTTAACTGCCAATCTTAGTTGGCAGTTAATTTGCATATAGCCCTGATTAGCCAATGAAAAATGTATCGCCGTACGCCAATTACCATTTTCCTCTTTTATTAGTGTAGATGGTCACCATGCTTCACATTATATCCCCAGGACTTATTTTACAACTGGAAGTTTGTACCTTTTGACCCCCTTCACCCATTTCCCCCACCCTTTCCTCACCCCCTACTTCTGGCAACCACCAATAATCTTATTCTCTGTTTTGGGGAATTTGTGTTTTTTTTTAAGATTCCACATATAAGTGAGATCATATAATATATGTCTTTTTCTGTCTTATTTCACTTAGCATAATACTTTCAAGATCCATTCATGTTGTCACAAATGGAAGGCTGTCTTTATTTTTTATGGCTGCATAATATTGTACGTGTTTGTGCTTGCATATTATGTTTTCTTTATCCATTCACCTGTCAATGTACACTTAGGTTGTTTCCATGTCTTGGCTATTGTAAATAATGCTGCATTGAATGTGAAGTGCAGTTATCTCTGAGAGTAATAATTTTGTTTCCTTCGGGTATATATAGGGTATTCCAAAAAGTGTATACGCACACTTTGAATAAGTATAAAGGCAGTGTTTATTAAAATAGATTTCATTTTCAAAATTGAGCTATCAGCTGTTAAAGTGTGTATACATTTTTGGGGGGCACCCTATATATACCCAATTGGGTAATTACTGGATCATATGTTAATTCTATTTTGAATTTTTTAAGGAACTTCCATATTGTTTTCCATAGTGACTGCACCAATTTTGATTTCCACCAATAGTGCACACTCTCCTAATATTTGTTATTTCTTGTCTTTTTTATTATAGCTGTTCTCACAAGTGTGAGGTGATATCTCATTGTAGTTTTGATTTACATTTGCCTGATGATTAGTGATGTTGAGCACCTTTTCATGTGCCTGTTAGCTATTTGCTATCTGCTTTGGAAAAATATCTATTCAGGTCCTCTGTCCATTTGGGGGGATTATTTTTTTTTTTTTGTATTGAGTTGTATGATATTAATGCCTTATCAGGTACATGATTGGCAGATATTTTCTGCCATTCAGTAGTTTGCCTTTAAATTTATTGGTGGTTTCCTTTGATATACAGAAGCCACTTATTTTATTTTATTTGTATGTGTGCTTTGTTTTATTAGAAACTCATTCATTCAAGAAACATTTACAAAGTGCCTACACGAAGACATTTAGAAAATGAACAACATATATATATTTCCCATCCAACACAGGCTCTTGAGAGCAGTCCACCTGGCCTAGTTGTGAGGGTACTTGGCTAGCAGCACCCTGGGCAGGTGTGCAGAAGCCTTTTAATTTGGTGCAGTCCCACCTGCTTATTTTTTAGTTGTTGTTGTCTTTGCCTTAAAAACATATCTATATCTATATACTTATATCTATATCTATATCTATATATCTATATCTATCTGTCTGTTTATCTATCTATCTATCTATCTATCTATCTATACTAGAGGCCCAGTGCACAAAAATTTGTGCACTTGGGGGCGGGAGGACTGTCCCTCAGCGCGGCCTGTCCCCTCTCGCAGTCTGGGACCCATCGGGGGATAACCACCTGCTGGCTTAGGCCTGCTCCCCGGGGGATTGGGCCTAAGCTGGCAATCAGACATCCCTCTGGTAGTCCAGCAGCCCTCAGGGGATGTCCACTTGCCAGTGGGAAGCAGACCTAAGCTGCAGTCAGACATCCTTAGCGCTGCTGAGGAGGCAAGAGAGGCTCCCACCACCGCCGCTGTACTGGCAGCCGTCAGCCTTGATTGTGGCTGAGCAGAGCTCCCCCACGTGGGAGCGTACTGACCACCAGAGGGCAGCTCCTGCGTTGAGCGTCTGCCCCCTGGTGGTGAGTGTGTGTCATAGTGGCCAGTCATTCCCAGTCTTTCTGCTGTTAGGGTCAGTTTGCATATTACCCTTTTATTTTATAGACTAGAGGCCTGGTGCACGGTGGGGGCCAGCTGGTTTGCCCTGAAGGGTGTCCTGGATCACGGTGAGGGTCTTGCTTGGGAGCCTGGCCAGCCTGGGTGAGGGGCTGGTGGCTGTTTGCAGCTGGTCACATCCCCTTTAGGGTGGGGGTCCCCACTGGGATGCCTGGCAAGTCTGGGTGAGGGACTGAGGGCTATTTTCAGGCTGGCCGGCGACTGAAGCTCCCAGCCTCTCCTTTTTTTTTTTCTTTTTTATTCTGGGATTTATTTACCTTCTATAATTGAAACTTTGTTGCCGTCCTGCTCGCTCCAGCTCTGAGGCCACTTCCTACTGAAAGCAGGTATCTGGGGTTTGTTTAGCTTCTATAATTGAAACTTTGTTGCTTTCGGAGCTGTTGCTTTTGGAGCTCAGAGCCAGGCTGCGGCAGGCGGAGAACCTTGGCTTCCTCCATCACTGAAGCAAGCAAGCCTCCTGCTTGCTTCAGCTGGATGGCTGCCGGCCACCACCTTGGTTGGCAGTTAATTTGCATATCACACTGATTAGCCAATGGGAAGTGTAGCAAAGGTACGGTCAATTACCCTTTTTGTCTTTTATTAAAATAGGATACCCTAATATGTAAATTGACCAAAAGGTGGAACGACCAGCGGAACAACTGGTCACTATGACACACACTGACCACCAGGGGGCAGACGCTCAATGCAGGTGCTTCCCTCTGGTGGTCAGTGTGCTCCCCCTGTGGGAGCGCTGCTCAGCCAGAAGCCGGGCTCATGGCTAGTGAGTGCAGTGGTGGTGGTGGGAGCCTTTCCTGCCTCCATGTCAGCGCTAAGGAACAGCGAGCCCGGCTTTTGGCTGAGTGTGTGTGTGGGGGGTGGGGGAGGGGGGAATTGGGCCTAACCCGGCAGGTGGACATCCCCTAAGGGGTCCCAGACTGCGAGAGGGTGCAGGCCAGGCTGAGGGACACCACCACCCCACCCCCCCCCCACCCCCCCAGTGTACAAATTTCGTGCTTCGGGCCTCTAGTATATGTGTGTGTGTGTGTGTGTGTGTGTGTGTGTGTATTTTTTAAAAATTTTTATTTTATTTCAGAGAGGAAAGGAAAGGGAGAGATGAGAGATAGAAATATTAATGATGAGAGAGAATCATTGATCAGCTCCCTCCTGCTCGCCCCTCCAATGGGGACTGCGCCCGCAACCCAGGCATGTGCCCTGACCAGGAATCAAACCATGACCTCCTGGTTTATAGGTTGATGCTTAACCACTGAGCAACTCCGACTGGGCTGTTGTCTTTTTTTATTTTTTGGTGTCAAATGCAAAATGTCATTGCCAAGACCTATGTCAATGAGCTTACCCTCTATGTTTTCTTCTGTGTTTAATGGTTTCAGGTGTTATGTTCAAACCTTTTTTTTTTTTTTTTTTTAATGTTCAAGTCTTTAATCCGCTTGAGTTGATTTTGGTGTATGGTACAAGATAGGGTCTATCTTTTCATTCTTGTCTTTCATTCTTTTTCATGTTGCTGTCCATGTGACTTCCTTTTTTTCTGTAATTATCTCTTTCATATTGTGGACTTTATCCTCTTACTGATTTTCTTCATGGTTGAGAGATGATTGCTGGTAGCAACTAGAAGGGACCTACATTCTTTCTTTTTTAAAAGACAGCTCATGATTATTAGATGAAAGTCTTGAGTTTTGTCAGAGTAATGTCATACATTAATTGTCTTTGGGTCTTGAATTTCTAGTTTTCATCTCATTATCAAACTAATATTCATGGCAAAAGATAATTTTCTAGATTACTCTAACTTGGAGCAATTAATGCCCAACCTTGGGCTTGGGAGGAGGTCAAGTCCATTGAGATAGTAGATACATAATTGAGGAAGATAATTCCTTAAGAGAGATTTGGGTGCTGTTAATAAGGGAGAATGAATACTGGATAGATGATTAAGTACATGCTTTGTAAATATATCACCTTATTCAATATTCTCAATGGCTCTTCTGACAAAACTGAAACTTTCTCAAGGTTCCATAATTAAGTGGCAGAGTTGAGATTTAATATTGCCAGTGTTGTTTTTCTTTTGCATCCGTCTGGTGTCTCCTTTAAAGAAAAATAATAGATTATCCTGTGTGGTGTATGGCATTAATGACCCTACCTTTCAAGATTCCAAAGTGATTTTCTGTAGATTCAAAAGTTACAAGATATAGCTTAAGCAGTGGTTAGAAGGTATTTATACCTGTAAATGCTATACCAGTATGAAGAAGCCAGAAAGATCACCAATAAATAGTCTATCCTTTCACCTTATGACACTAGAAAGAGAAGAGCAAATTAAATATAAAGCAGAGGACGGAAATAACAAAGATTACAGAAAATTAATGAAATTGAGAATAGAAAAACAATGGGGAAAGACAAAAATTGGTTCTTTAAAAAAAATGAACAAAATGGACAAAGCTTTAGCTAGACAGACCAAGAAAAACAAGACTCAAATTACTAAAATGAGGAATGAGGAAGTCAGCATCCTCTCAGACTAAGAAGACCCCTTTGTGTATCTCAAGATTTACAAGTCAGAGATCTATAATCAAAGTTGTTCCTCTGCTTAACTCACAAACATGCCCGAGAGATCCATGGATCAGTACATCTGAAGGTGGGTGTATTTTAACGTATAGAGGAGTGAAAGGTAAGAGGGGCAGAAGGAGAATCTGTGCCCAAGAATCTTGCTCCTTATTCCCCAATATTGAGTCAGACACTGGTAGTAGTTACAGCACAGCGATGCCAGCAACCTTAAGGAACAAGGTAGCAGTGCTGAGGATGCACAAACCCAGCTTTCCCACATCTCCAATAGGGTGGTGCTATCCAGAGACTAAGAGGACCTGGAAAAGCGGGGACACCCACCACTCTGGTCACCCAGGCACCAATCCACCACTGCAGAGAAACACCCCCCCGCCGCCCTGCCCTCCCCCCCCCCCCCACACACACACTACAGAGGCACAAGTAGTGCAGAAACTTGTGCTATAGCACCGTCTACTGGAGAACAAAAGAAAGACCTCTATCAACCTGCTGAATTGTTAAAATCAAAATGATATCTAAATAAAAAAAGAGTTCATTATTTCAGATGCACAGGCAAGGGAACAGTCCATCAAATACCATGAAACAACCAAGATAACATGGTAACAGAAAGAAAATGACAGTCTCAAGAAACCAAAGTCATGTAAGACTGATTTAAATGACAAGAGAATTCAAGATTTTTAAAAAAAATATATTTTTTATTTCAGAAAGAAAGGAGAGGGGGAGAGAGAGATAGAAACATCATTAATGAGAGAGAATCATTGATCGGCTGCCTCCTATACACCCCCTATTGAGGATCAAGCCCACAACCCGGGTATGTGCCCTTGACCAGAATCAAACCCAGGACCTTTCAGCCCCCAGGCCGATGCTCAATCCACTGAGCCAAACCAGCTAGGGCAAGAGAATTCAAGATTTTAGTCATGAAGAAACTCAACAAGATACAAGAAAACTCAGAAAGGCAGTTCAATGAGCCCAGGGATAAAATTAATGAATAAAAGGAGTACTTTTTACCAAAAATATTGAAATTAGAAAAAGAACCAAACAGAAAGTCTAGAACTAAAGAAATTAAAGAGGAGCTATTTCTACTGATCTTACAGAAATAAAAAATCTACACTAATAAAAGAGAAAAATGGTAATTGGCGTACGGCAATACCGTTTTCATTGGCTAATCAGGGCTATATGCAAATTAACTGCCAACTAAGATTGGCAGTTAACTGCCAACAAGATGGCGGCTAATTTGCATATGTAGGCACAATGCAGGGAGGTGAAAGGGAAAGCAGGAAGAAGCCCCCTGCCACTGACAGTGATCGGAAACCCAGGGGGGAGCTAAGAGCTGGGGGGCAGGGCCCTGCCCCCCAGCCATGATCGGAGAATCAGGCACTTTTGCCGTCCTGGCCAGTGATAGCAGGAAGTAGGGGTGGAGCCAGCGATGGGAGCTGGGCACGGTCGAGGTTGGCAGTCCCAGGAGCTAGGGGTCCCTTGCCTGGGCCTAAAGCGAAGCCCACGATCGCAGCGCCCCCCGCTGCCACTGCAGTTCCCCGCTGCCCGGGCCAGACGCCTAGGCCAGAGGTGTTAGGCCTGGGCAGGGGCGGAGCCTGCAACCGCGGGGAGCTGGGGGTCCCCTGCCCAGGCCTGACACCTCTGCCGGAAGCCTCAGGCCTGGTCAAGGGGCCGATCCGGTGATTGGTGATTGGAGGGTGATGAGGGTCAACTCCTCTGGCCGAGGCATCAGGCCTGGGTGGGGGGCAGAGCCGGGGATTGGGGGGATATGATAGTCCTCTCAGAGCCAGTGATCGGGGGGGAGATGGGGGTCCCCTGTCCAAGCCTGACACCTCTGGCGGAGGCGTCAGGCGATCGGAGGGTGATGGGGGTCAACGCCTGAGGGCTCCCAGTATGTGAGAGGCGGCAGGCTGGGCTGAGGGACACTCTCCCCCCCCCCGCCCCCACACCCAGTGCACGAATTTCGTGCACCAGGCCCCTA
Organism: Myotis nattereri; assembly: GCF_964212035.1. Lineage (NCBI taxonomy): Eukaryota > Metazoa > Chordata > Mammalia > Chiroptera > Vespertilionidae > Myotis > Myotis nattereri. The sequence goes on from NC_138075.1 coordinate 65,715,792, forward strand.
GTATTATAATAAGGAAATATGGACTACATGGCAACAAATTAAATAACTTACATGACATGGACAAATTCCTAGAAAGATATAAGCTATGGGAACTGCCTTATGAAGAAATAGGTAAAGAGATTAAATTTAAAATAATAATAATGAAAAGCACCTACCTACTGTGGAAAACGCAGGCCTGGATGGTTGCATTGATGAATTCTAACATTTAAAGGAAAATTAATACCAATTTTTAAAAACAAGCTCTTCAAAAAAAAAAAAAAGAAAAAGAAAAAAAGAAAAGGAGGGAACATTTTCCAATTTATTATATGAGGCCAATGTTACTCTGATACCAAAACCAGGTAAAGACATTAGAAGAAAGGAAACATACAATGTCCCTTATGAGTATAGATGTAAAAATCCTCAGCAAAACACTAGCAAACAGAATTCAGCAACATATGTAAAGGTTTATTCACAATGACTAAGTGGGATTTATGTCTGAAATCCAAGTTGGTTCAAAATATGAAAATCAATATAATGCACTATATCAATAGAACAAATGACTTTAAAAACCTCATGATTATGTCAATAGAAACAGAAGACTATGTGTAATACTTTAAACAATTAAAAAAAAAAAGAAACAGAAGACCTATTTAATGAAATCCAGTACCCCTTCGTGATAAATATACTAAATAAACTAGGAAGAGCAAGGAACTTCCTCACCCTGACTTTGTGTTTTGGTTGCTCAATAGGGTATACAGTTCATCTGATGTGTTTTTTTTTTTTCTTTTTAAAAGTAGTGTGGTTTTAGTATCAAGAGATAAATAGTATTTTGGTATAACTTTAATATAAAGATATTTTAAAAAGAGCATTCCAAGAGGAGCTAAATCTGGTATGGCCTTTTATTTTTAGGTGGTCAAAATGTTTTTGTAATAAAGACATTGCATTTATTTTTATATATTTTTATTGATTTCAGAGTGGAAGAGAGAGGGAGAGAGAAACATCAATGATGAGAGAGAATCATTGATTGGCTGCCTGCTGGGGATGAAGCCTGCAACTCAGGCATGTGTCCTGACCTGGAATTGAACTGTGACCTTTTGGTTTATAGGTTGATGCTCAGCCACTAAGCCACACTGGCCAGGCTAGAGACATAGCATTTAACTGTTACATGATAGGAAGGTAGAATCTTGAAGAATCTACTTATATAAAAACCATGGGTGGTGTTCATCACGACCACAACCGCCCGTGACCAAGCGGAAGGAAGTCAGACCTTCAGGGGTTGTCTTGGCATCGGCTACGCCCTCCCCCAAGCTGTTTCTCAGAGCCTTTTCCTGTAAGGGCAGGGTTTGAGGCAGGAACCCGCCCTGGGAGCGTGGAGGCATTATCTTTCTAAAGTGTGCGGCGCCAGCACTGCCAAGGGTGAACCTGAGTGAGGGTGGCTGAAAGGCTTAGAAAAGACAGACAAGAGAATGAAAGCTGGGTCTCAGTGGGACGCTGCTTCTCTGAGAGACAGCAACCATGCCCACAGCCATGTCTTTATTTTATAGCAGATGCTATGAAGCAAAGTAAGGTCATGACCAAGATGTTTACAACATTCTCCTGGGTTTCAGTCCTACTCAACTACATGCACCTGAACTCAATCAAGCCTACATCACTCAGGCATGTGGGGGCCACGTGTTCAGACCATAGGTTCAAGCTTACAACTACAGCTGTTGGCTATAATTGTGCTGAGAGGGCCCTGCCCTCCCAGCTGGGACTTGCACATGGCAGTGAGAGGACTGTGCCCTCTCATCAGTTCAAGGCTTGAACCTGTCCAAAACACTGTAGCGGCTCCCCATAATAAAGTTTTAATTCTGTTTCTTTGTTACTGATGTTGTGGCCCCACCCCATAACAAAGAAACAATTTCTGGAGGATGAGGCCCAGGAATCAGAATTTTAAAAAAGATTCCCAGGTGATTCTAATGTGCAGCCAAGGTTGAGAACCACTGCTATAGATAATATTAAAAATATATCTAAACGTGCAATTCTTTTTTTTTTACCATTGTAAATTATGTAAATTTATATTTATTTATTTTTTTAATTAAATCTTTATTGTTCAGATTATTACAGTTGTTCCTCTTCCCCCCCCCCCCGCCATAACTCCCCTCCTCCCAGTTCCCACCACACCCCCGCCCTCACTCCCCACCCACTGTCCTCATCCATAGTTGCACGATTTTTGTCCAGTCTCTTCCCCCATCCCCCACACCCCTTTACCCACCCCCCCCCAGAATAGTCAGTCCATTCCCTTTCTATGTCCCTGATTCTATTATAATCACTAGTTCATTCTGTTCATCAGATTATTTATTCACTTGATTCTTAGATTCACTTGTTGATAGGTGTGTATTTGTTGTTCATAATTTGTATCTTTACCTTTTTCTTCTTCTTCCTCTTCTTAAAGGATACCTTTCAGCATTTCATATAATACTGGTTTGGTGGTGATGAACTCCTTTAGCTTTTCCTTATCTGTGAAGCTCTTTATCTGAACCTTCAATTCTGAATGATAGCTTTGCTGGATAAAGTAATCTTGGTTGTAGGTTCTTGCTACTCATCACTTTGAATATTTCTTGCCACTCCCTTCTGGCCTGCAAAGTTTCTGTTGAGAAATCAGCTGACAGTCGTCTGGGTACTCCCTTGTAGGTAACTGAGTTTCTTTCTCTTGCTGCTTTTAAGATTCTCTCTTTGTCTTTTGCTCTTGGCATTTTAATTATGATGTGTCTTGGTGTGGTCCTCTTTGGATTCTTTTTGTTTCGGGTTATCTGCGCTTCCTGGACGTGTAAATCTATTTCTTTCACCAGGTAGGGGAAGTTTTCTGTCATTATTTCTTCAAATAGGTTTTCAATATCTTGCTCTCTCTCTTCTTCTGGCACCCCTATAATTCTGATGTTGGTACGCTTGAAGCTGTCCCAAGGGTCCTTACACCATCTTCGTATTTTCGGATTCTTTTTTCATTTTGCTTTTCTGGTTGGGTGTTTTTTGCTTCTTCGCATTTCAAATCATTGATTTGATTCTTGCGCTCCTCTCATCTGATGTTGGGAGTCTATATAATATTCTTTATTTCAGTCAGTGTATGCTTAATTTCTAGTTCGTCCTTTATCACAACATCGAGGGTCTCATTAGATTTCTTGTACATCTCATTAAGTTTATCGGCAGTCTCTAGAAGACTCTTCGAAAGACCTCAAAAGTGTGGTTTTGAATTCTATATCCTCCAGCCTGCTTTCCTCAGTCATTTGTGTCCTGTTTCTTTGTCTCGGCATTTTTTATGCTTCGCTGTGTCGCTAGAGTAGCTTTCTGTGCTAAGTGTCCCAATTACCTGAGGTAGACACTCTTGGTGCACCGCCTTGTGGTCTTTGTGCACAGTCTTGCTGTAGCTAAGCCTTGATTGCTGTAGGTAATACTGGGAGGGATTTGACCTCCAGGCCAATTGGCTGTCAGAATCAGCTGTGTCTGCAGTGGGAGAACTTCTGTCCTGGATCTCTAGGGCAGCGCTAATCTAGCCTCTGCCTGAGGCTAACCAGCAAATGCCTCCGTGCAAGGCTTGGGCGGGGCAGGTCCCAGGGGTTCAACAGAGCGGATGGAGTGAGCAGTTATGGCTGCTCTTAGTCCCGTCCCCAGAGGCTCTGCCTCTTAGTGTCCTAGCAACCGCTGCAAACCTCAGAGAGAAAGCTGCCCTCGAGTTCCGACCGATGCCAGACAGTCCCGCTTCTCCCGTTTGAGTCTGGGTCCCCAAAGACTCGGCCCAGAACTGGAGCCCAGAGCCTGAGACTCCCTCCCGATTGAAAAAGACAACCACGCCCTCAGCTGCCAGCCCGCACTGCACGCACCTTTGTATTTTACTTCCGCACTGCGTCTCCTCTGAGTCTCCGTATGCTTTTCTCTTTCCTTCTAGTTGTAGAATTTCCCCTCAGCCAGCCTTTCTGTGGTTCTGGGTGATGCCCGTTCCGTCTTTTAGTTGCTTTTTTGAAGTGGTTGTGCGAGGCAGCAATCTCCAGTGTTTACCTATGCTGCCATCTTGGTTTCTCCCAACGTGCAATTCTTTGTCCAAAAAATGAGCATGTTCAAAAATTAAATGAAGAAAATTTGAATATACTCGATGGAGATTTTCACACCTATTTGAGTGATGATTCCATTGATTCCACAGATGATACTGAAAAGGAAAATTTTTCCATCAAATTTCTTAATAGTATTACTCCTTTGGGAATGCCGTGTCATAAATTAAAATTGAAAGTGGGTGCAATCATCATGCTATTGAGAAATCTCAATAGTAAATGGGGTCTTTGTAATAGTGCCAGATTTATTATCAAAAGATTACAACCTAACATTATTGAAGCTGAAGTATTAACAGGATCTGCAGAGGGAGAGGCTGTTCTGATTCCAAGAATTAATTTGTCCCCATCTGACACTGGCCTCCCATTTAAATTGATTTGACGACGGTTTCCTGTGACGCATTTGGGATGACTATTGATTAATCACAAGGACAAACTCTAGACAAAGTAGGCATATTCCTACCTGAACCCGTTTTTGCACATGGTCAGTTATATGTTGCTTTCTCTCGAGTTTGAAGAGCATGTGATGTTACAGTTAAAGTTCTAAGTACTTCATCACAAGGGAAATTAGTCAAGCACTCTGAAAATGTTTTCACTCTTAATGTGGTGTACAGGGAGATATTAGAATAAGTTTAATCACTTTATCAGTCATTGTTTGCATCACTGTTGTTTTTATATCATGTTTTTGTTGTTTTCATATCATGTTTTTATTGTTTTCATATCATGCCTCTGTTGTTGTTATATCCTTTTGTTACTGCTTATTTATTAATAAATTTATATTATTATTTTCATATACATTTTACTAATTTCCTTTCATCTCTCACACTTCTATTATAGAGAAAGGGCAAATAGCAATATTAAAATATCTCTGCTAATTAATTCCCTTCTTAAAAAATATATATTTTATTGATTTTTTTACAGAGAGGAAGGGAGAGGGATAGAGAGTTAGAAACATCGATGAGAGAGAAACATCAATCAGCTGCCTCCTGCACACTCCCCACTGGGGATGTGCCCACAACCAAGGTACATGCCCTTGACCAGAATCGAACCTTGGACCCTTGAGTCTGCAGGCTGATGCTCTATCCACTGAGCCAAACCGGTTAGGGCAATTAATTCCCTTTTAATGTGCACGAATTTCGTGCACTGGGCTACTCGTCTACATTAATAAAAGGGTAATATGCTAATTAGACTGGACATCTTCCAGACATCCTTCCAGACAAAGCCACAGCAGCTGCAAGGGCCAAGGGCTGGCAGCCGTGGCAGCTGTGAGGGCCAAGGGCTGGCAGTGTGGTAGAGGCTGCGGCACGGGCCTGTCCAGTGCCCTGGCTGCTTTTGCAGAGGCGGTGGGAGAAGGCGGCACCACGGGAGAAGGGAGAAGGGAAAAGGCCGGCGCCGCGGGAGAAGGGAGAAGGCCAGCACCATGGCCCCTTCCACAGAGACAGCGGGAGAAAGGGCTGCGTGGTCCCGGTCCCAGTGCTGCCCCTTCCACAGAGGCAGCCACAGAGGCAGTTGTGCGGGCTGGTCCCAGCGCCACGCCTCCACAGAGGCTGGACGGGGTGCGACCTGCTGTGCCTCAAACTCCCACAGCCCCAACCCCAGCTGGCCTGGCCCCAAATCGCCCCCCACCCACCAGTGGGCAGGGGGCGGGGCCAGCACTAAGGAGTGAGGGCCTAGGGCTGGCAGCTGCAGCGGCCAGCAGTGGCAGCAGCAGCAGCATGAGGGGGGCGGCTCCTTCCCCTGATCAGCTTAGTTGCCTCCCGCAGAGGAGAATATCCCTTGAGGGCTCCTGGACTATGAGAGGGGGCAGGCCGGGCTGAGGGACCTTCCCCCCACACACACCAGTGCATGGATTTTCATGTACCGAGCCTCTAGTCTATAATAATAAAAGTGTAATATGCTAATTAGACCGGACAGCCGAACAACCTTCCGGACAAAGCCGCAGTGGCAGGGGCCAAGGCAGAGGTGGTGAGGGGTGATCAGGCAGGCAGGCAGAGTGGTTAGGGGTGCAATAAGGCAGGCAGAGTCGTTAGGGGTGATGAGGCAGGCAGGGAGGCAAGTGGTTAGGAGCCAGCTGTCCTGGATAGCAAGAGGGTGCAGGCCAGGCTGAGGGATCCCCCTCCCCGGTGCACGAATTTTGTGCACTGGGCCTCTAGTTGATAATAAAAGGAAAATACTTTTTAAATTATTTCTATGAAGCTGAAGAAAAGAGTAAGTTGCTAATTGACCATCATTTTATCCTTTCATTCTTCTACAATTTACAGTTTTACAAGCATGTACAATACATGTAAAGTGTTGAACATATATTGTACCCATTGTGAATTACTTTTCCCATTGCACCTATTCTTCCTTTTCAACAAAGCACAAAGAATGAGAGAACAATGTGATAACCCATATGCCAAAGAAAAGTGTGGAATTCTTAACTAAAATAAGTCTGGATTGTATTTATATTTTAAGTCAGTCAGTGGACAAACCTTTATGACTGTTAATGTATAGTTCTCATTAGTCTACCAAATCTTGCCCTTTTTGCTCTTGATCTGTGACTTCCTCAAGCATCTTCAAAGATTGTCTCATATCCCATTTACTCTTGAACCCATTGCAGACTGGCTCCTGCCCCTTCTACTCATTAGTAACCACCTAATTTTTTATGTTAATTAGCACTTCTCAGCCCTTCTATAGCTCTTGTCATCAGCCACTTCCACCTTAAAATGTTGTTCTCTATTGGTTTCTGTGATACCCCTTTCTCATCATTTCCTCTACCTTTCAGGCTATTACTCTGTTTCTTTCATGGACAATTTTACTTTTTGCTTATACTTTAAATGTTGCATATTGTATAACTAGAGGCCTGGTGCACAAAATTCGTGAACGGGTAGGGTCCCTAGGCCTGGCCAGCAATCAGGGCCAATCGGGGCCTTTCTTCCCCTAGCTGCTGGCTGCCAGCTGCCGGATAGAGCCTTCCTTCATTCTGCGCTGCCACCTTGTGGTCAGCACATGTCATAGCAATTGGTCGAACTCATATCCTCTATCTTCCCCCACAGATTCCGAATCAGTATAAAGTTCAGGACTCTTTAAAACATTTCCCAAGGGGGAAATTTGCATATTTGCCTTTTATTATATAGGATAGGATTCTGTTCTTAGGTTTCTTTTCTTCTCATTCTTTATCCTTTCAACTAGGCAATCTAAAGTCTATGTTTGTAGTTCCACGTACCTTCCATTAGCTCAGCTGTGGGCAAACTACAGCCCGCGGGCTGGACCTGGCCCGTTTGAAATCAATAAAACTAAAAAAAAAAAAAAAAGACCGTACCCTTTTATGTAATGATGTTTACTTTGAATTTATAGTAGTTCACACAAACACTCCATCCATGCTTTTGTTCCGGCCCTCCGGTCCAGTTTAAGAACCCATTGTGGCCCTCAAGTCAAAAAGTTTGCCCACCCCTGCATTAGCTGATGGTTTCCCAATGTATTTCTGGAGCTCAGTTTTTGCTCTCATAACCAACCTTGAAATTACAGTGTCTACTGAATTCAACTGGTTACCTTCAAACTACACATTCTAACATCTGTTAACTTCTATACGACCTACTTTTTATATCCTCTTATTTTGGTACAACGTTTTATTTAGTTGTACCAATTTCTAGTAAAAAAAACACTACATCTTTAATATCTCTCAGATTTATCTTATTTTTTTCTCTCTAATAATTATGATTTAAACCCTTCTTCTTGCTCTTTTTGTTTTTTCCATGCTGTATTATTTTTAATTAAGTACAAAGACTTTTCCAATCATGTCACCTAGAGCTCACTTCACTCACTGCTTTGTTTGGCCGCCATTCTCTTGTCTCTCTCTTCAGCAATGGTGAGGCGGATACCCTTTCCACAGGGTAGGGAAATCCATGGTTTGTTGCCTTTGCCAATTACGAAAATGTTGGAGAGCTGGGTGGCAAAACTGTTGCCATTGCCATCTTTCACATGAACTATGTCAAAAAAACCAGGGTGCCTTCCCTGTTGGTGATCACACCAATTCTTCCCAGGTTGGCACCTCCGGTCACCATGCACAAGTTACCATTGTCAGTCTTGATGAAATCAGTAATTCTGCCAGTCTCCAACTCAATCTGAATGGTGTCGTTCACCTTGATGAGGGGATCAGGGTAGCAGATGGTGCGAGCATAATGGGTTACCAGATGAGGGATTCCTTTTGTGCCCACAAAGATCTTCCTCACTTTGCATAACTTGTACGTGGCCTCCTCAGGTGTAATACGATAAACAGCAAAGTGGCCCTTAGTGTCATAGATAAGGCGGAAATTCTTTCCAGTCTTGTCAATGCTGATGACATCGTAAAACCAGCAGGGTAGGTTATATTGGTTCGGACCTTGCCATCAATCTTAATAAACCACTGCATGCAAATCTTCTTTACTTCATCTCCTGTTAGAGCATACTTAAGTCTGTTCCTTAAGAAAATGATGAGAGGGAGACATTCTCTCAGCGTGTGGGGACCAGTAGATGGCCGAGGAGCAAACACACCGGTCAATTTATCTAGCATCCAATGCTTTGGAGCTGCTACACGCTTCAGATGCTTCTTGGGCCCATGAGCCATGGTGCGCCTGGCAATGAAAGAGCCTTTTTCTCTCTCTTGGGAAATTGTAACTATCCCCAGAGTGACCTTTCTACCTCCTGAAGTAGACTCTCTCTATAGTCTATCCTTCTTATTGCCATCATAGCAATGTTCTAAAATGCAGTGTTTGAAGTGCGTTTTTCCTTATCTTAAATCTTTTAGATGCTTCTCATTACCCAGCAGTAGTTTTCAAATATTCATCCATGGTCCATCTGCTTTTGGATCATTTGGAAAACTTTTGAAAAACTCATATCCTCTATCTTCCCCCACAGATTCTGAATCAGTACAGAGTTCAGGACTCTTTAAAACATTTCCCAAATTATTTTATTAAGCAGGCAGGGTTGGAAAACACTGACCTATCCATGTGGTTCAGATTCCTTATCATGGAGTCCAGGACTGCTCAGGGTCTGACACCTGCCTGCTTCTTCGGTGCCATCTCTTTTTGTTTTTCCTCCTGTTCTCTCTGTGCTCCAGCCAGATGCTCTCTTCTGGCTCTGGAACCTACCAGTCTTGATCCTCTTTTAAAACCTTTGTTTGCTTTTGTTGAATCAGAGCCAGGACCCTAGATTTCTACCTGTTCCACCTCTGCTTCCCCCTGTAACCGAGGCAGTATACCTCCTTGGATTTTACATGTGGAATTCAGGTTGAAAACCACTGAGCTCATTCAAATCAGTGAGGTCAGAAAAGGGACTCACTGACATCTTACAATGGTGAATGGCAGACCATATCTAAAATTCAGAATTTATATTCATAATAAAGTTCTTAATTTATTTCTCTTTTGTACTTTCATATATTTAATGTCTGGTCTGTTTGATCTGAAATGACCTCTTAATTCTTTCCTTCTTAAATAAATTATCATCCATTTGTTCCCTCATTCATTGTTTATTTATTCGTTCAGTAAACATTTATTTGAATACATAAGGAGCACTGTAGGATTTGGGGGGAGGTGTGTAGAAAATTTAAACAATACAAATAATTCTCTATCCTTTAAGGTTCTTAACATAGGTCCTTTATATTCAATCATAAGATTCTATACAAAAAAACTATTATTTTTTAGAAGAGAAACTATAATATAACCTTTTTCCACTGTTTTCTCTCTCTTTTTTTCCCTCCAGGGAAAGACCATGTTTGTAAATTCATTGGCTGTGGGAGGAACGATCGCTTCAATTATGTGGTCATGCAGTTGCAGGTAGGTTGCCTTGAAAATATATCTTAAAATCTTGCCTAAGTTTTGGTCAAAGTACGTAATTATAGTGGAAAATAATAATAATAACAACAACAACACTCTCGGTATCATATCAGAATGTTTTATATTATTCAGATGAAAATTTGTTTAAACACACTTGATACAGATATTTCCAAAGATGGAAGGGTTGTCTCTCTCAGTTATTTTAGTTGATTCACGTCTTCACTGATTGTCATCATTGCAGAGTTTTCAATCCTTACATGGATTGCTGGATATAATGTGAGTCTTGTCCTGTCCCTGTCCCCTCCCTTTCTACCCTTTGTTACCTTAAGGATTTAGTTTTCCATTTATGTGCTCAAGTACCAACCTGACCTGCTTAAAAATTTAAGCACTAGTTGAGATAGAAGAGAAATGTTAGTCCTCTTTCTCTTTTAATCTTTTAACATTGCTCTCTCTGTTCCCTATCCTTCAAATGAGAAGTGGAGTTGGATTGGAGCAGCAGAGAGAAATTCAGAAGGGGAATATTGGAGTAATGACTGCAGCAGCCCCTTCTCTCTGGCACTAACTGTCCTGAAAACACACACACCTCTAAACTGTAGTCACCCTCAAAGTGAAAAAGTTTGGTTCACCTTGCTGCCTAAGTTATAGATCGCAAGGTTTTCTTTCATTTGTTTTGGGCATTTGGTTCTTTTCTTTCAACTTAATAACTACATAGCAGTGATTTCAGAGACATGGATCCTGGACTAAATGCTTCCTCTTCTCCTCAGAAGGCTTTTCCCGTTTCAATCAGCTATCCTTCAGCATTTGAGTTAGATGTAAAGATATTAATCTCTCTGTAGACTTAAAGTTTGTTTTTTTAAAAATATATTTTATTGATTTTTACAGAGAGGAAGGGAAAGGGATAGAGAGTTAGAAACATTGATGGGAGAGAAACATCGATCAGCTGCCTCCCGCACACCTCCCACCAGGGATGTGCCTGCAACCAAGGTACATGCCCCTGACCGGAATCGAACCCGGGACCTCTTAGTCCTCAGGCCGACGCTCTATCCACTGAGCCAGACCGGTCAGGGCGACTTAAAGTTTTTGAGTCATATGTTTCACTATCTCTTGAGCCAACACAGGTTTATAAATTCTTTGGTTAATCTCTTCCCACCCACCCGCCAACCCAACTTTCCTCTCAGATTTGACAGTCTCTTCTTTGCTTCTATGTTTTTGGATCTATTTTGTTCATCAATTTATTTTGTTCATTAGAGTCCACATATGAGTGAGATCATGTGATACTTGTCTTTCTCTTATTGGCTTCTTTTTAAATATTTTATTGATTTTTTACAGGGAGGAAGGGAGAGGGATAGAGAGTTAGAAACATCGATGAGAGAGAAACATTGATCAGCTGCCTCCTGCACACCTCCTACTGGGGATGTGCCCGAAGCCAAGGTACATGCCCTTGACCAGAATCAAACCTGGGACCTTTCAGTCCGCAGGCCGACACTCTATCCACTGAGCCAAACCAGTTAGGTCTCTTAGTGGCTTCTTTTGCTCAGCATGATACTCTCCATGTCCCTCCATCCTGACACAAAGGGTAAGAGCTCCTTCTATTTTACTGCTGCATAGTATTGCATGGTGTAAATGTACCACAGCTTTTTTATCCACTCATCTACTGATGGGCACTTGGGCTGTTTCCCGATCTTAGGTATTGTAATAACACTGCTATGAACATAGGGGGTTTCTTAGGATAGATTCCTAGAAGGGGGGGTCACTGGGTCAAAAATTCTTTAAAAAGCACTCTACCAGCTATTAAGGTATCTTGAGGAAGGACAACATTTCCTACAGGAAGGACAGGACTAATACTTGATTCTTTTATTTACCAGTATTCAGAATAGTAAGTTGGTTCCCTAATATTTTCCAAAGGGGACTAACTAGCCCTCTCTTTTTAAGAAATATAATTATGGCCCAGCCAGTGTGGCTCAGGAACCAAGAGATCAGAGTTCAATTCCCAGTCAGGGCACATGCCCGGGTTGTAGGCTCAATCCCCAGAAGGAGGCGTGAGGCAGCTGATGGATAACGTTTCTCACTGATGTTTCTCTCTCTCTATTCCTCTCCCTTCCTCTCTCTCACAATGAATAAAAACATATTTTTTAAATCCTTAAAATATATATAATTATGAATTCATAGATTTAACATGACCTGTGTCTTTCAATCATTGTTTTTCTTTTTAATTTTCAAATTGGCCCATCTTTGGCTAACAGAACTTCCTTCAAGTTGGATCCTGATTCATTTGACAGTACTAGACTTCAGCAGTCTTTGATAGCATCCTTACTTTCTGGTACAAAATTGTGTACCTAGCTCTTTCTGTATAATTCATGCTTTAAGTGGATGGATTCAGGAGATGTATATATATATATGTATATATATATATAAATATATAGTATTTTTTAAGAGAAAATATATCATGGTTTATGTTCTTATTTACAATTCAAGTTTTTGGTAATAGAATTGCTACTGCTCTCTTTGATTTTATATTGTGAGGTTCAGGGACATCAAAATGCATCTCTCTACTCTTTTTTTTTTTTAAATATATTTTATTGATTTTTTACAGAGAGGAAGGGAGAGAGATAGAGAGTCAGAAACATCAACGAGAGAGAAACATCGATCAGCTGCCTCCCGCACATCTCCCACTAGGGATGTGCCCGCAACCCAGGCACATGCCCTTGACCGGAATCGAACCCGGGACCCTTCAGTCCGCAGGCCAACGCTCCATCCACTGAGCCAAACCGGTTTCGGCTGCATCTCTTTACTCTTATGTAACTTTTAAAAATATGCAGATGAAATGATATGATTGGGATTTACATGAAAATAGTGCATTGTATGTGTGTGGGGAAGGGAGAGGAGGGTAAGTGCTGCTGGGGAGAGTAGATAACAGATGAGGGTTAGTTATATTATTTTCTCTCCCTTTAAGTATGTTTCAAATCCTTAATAATTAATTATATTTGTATTTTTATTAAGACTATGTTAAATTTATAGAATTAGTTGGGAATAAATGAATTTACTTTTTTATTCAATAATATTTATTCCATATTACTGTGTATAAAGGTTCTTTTTTTATAGTGGCTGCATATTAGTCAATGAGATGACTGTACCATGATTTATTTAATCTTTCATTTATTGATGGATATATAGGTTGTTTTCAGTTTGTCTTCATAACAAATAATAACCACTTGTAGTATACACTCTGAAGTACAGGGTGAGGCAAAAGTAGGTTTACATTTGTTCATATGGAAAATGATACAATAATTAATAAATAATAATATAAGAAAAACTCTTTCACGTACTCATAACTGTAAACCTTCTTTTTCCCCACCCTTCATAATTTACTGGCTCAAACCTGCATGTGTTTACCACGTTAGTAACTCTTTCCTCATATGCCACCCTTGTACTTATATTTTCAGATTCTCTTATTTGATGCCTTAGGTGTACATTTAAAAGGATTTAAGCCCAGCTTATGTGGCTCAGTGGCTGAATGTCTGAGGTCACAGTTTGATTCCAGTCAGGGCACATGCCCTGGCTGTGGGCTCAATTCCCAGTAAGGGGAGTGCAGGAGGCGCTGATCAATGATTGTCATCATTGATGTTTCTGTCTCTCCCTCTCCCTTCCTCTCTGAAATCAATAAAAACATATTTAAAAAATAAAGTATCTTTCAAAATATTTTAAAAAAATAAAAGGATTTAAAATCATTACTGATATCATAAGTTAATTTAATTGATCTCCTTTTTTAAAAAACGTGTTTTTATTGATTTTTTTAGAGAGAGAGGAAGGGAGAGGGATAGAGAGATGGGAATCTAACCGTGACCTCCTGGTTCATAGGTTGACGCTCAACCACTGAGCCATGCCCGCCAGGCTAATTGATTTTATTTCTAAAGCTTTTATGATGGTGGAAGTTGTTTATAAATGAAATTCTACTATTAGGTATATTTTTGGCAATGAAAATACTGATTTTTGAAGAAAAATTTATTGGAATGCTAATACAGGTTATTAGATACTCCCATGGGATTATAAAAGTTGTTCTAGATTATCACTTATTTTACATTTGCTAAAGATATAGAGAACAACAAATTCTCCTAACATTAAAGAAAGAAAAAATAACTACCAATTTGTGCTGTGGGAAAACTGCATTTTTTAAAAAAATATATTTTATTGATTTTTTACAGAGAGGAAGGGAGAGAGATAGAGAGTTAGAAACATCGATGAGAGAGAAACATCAATCAGCTGCCTCCTGCACATCTCCTACTGGGGATGTGCCCGCAACCAAGGTACATGCCCTTGACCGGAATCGAACCTGGGACCTTTCAGTCCGCAGGCTGACGCTCTATCCACTGAGCCAAACCGGTTTCGGCGGAAAACTGCATTTTTAAAGAAGATATGTAGTATGAAAGGTTCCTGACATTCTGGTAAATTTTCAATTCTTAGTTTGCTTGAGTACTATTTAATATTTTATTTCAAATGGTACATGAATTACTTAAGATTTTATTACTTTTTCAAAAGTGAACCAACTGTCTTTAGTTGAGGTGATAGTATTAGTGGTATTAATCCTAAACATATACTACAAAATTTTGGGAATAGGGAGATTGGGATATTTAAATTTCTTTGAGCTATAGGGGCCAGTTTCCATTCTTTGGGAGGTAGAACTACAGCATTATTAACCATTCATCTCATCAGATTACTGGTTGTTATCTAGGCTATAAGGAACCTTCTGGTGAAATAGCACAGTGAAGCGGAAAAAGAACACTGGAATCTGGCAGACTTAGATTTGAAAGACAACTTTACCTTAACGGTATTATCCTAACAGAATGTCTTCTCTTGAGTGAAAGAATCATGATTTTGGTAAAATCCTTGCTATTTCAGTCAAAACATTTTTTAATGATAAATGGATAATTCCCCATCTTTTCTTATAACATAATTTTAGTACCATATTTGAAAGTGTGTTTTTGTTTCCATAGGGTCGGAATCTGGCAGATCTACGCCGTAGCCAGTCCCGGGGCACATTCACTATTAGCACTACTCTTCGGCTGGGTAGACAGATTCTGGAGTCTATTGAGAGCATCCATTCTGTGGGATTCTTGCACCGAGACATCAAACCGGTAGGGGGCCATTTCCAGCCAGAGCACAGAATGAATTTGCTTAGTACTCTTAATCTTAAAATGGGACACAGTAACTTACAAATGTAGCTTTCTATATTAAATGCAAGGTAATATTTTAATTTCTGTAGCAGAAATGGAACTGGAAGCAAAATATAACTTGCCTTTTCATTAAAAAAAAAAAAGATAATTACACACTGCAACTTATATTCAAGAGCTTTTCTCCTACAATGAAAATGTTGTTCAACAGCCAAATTAAAAATGACTAATGCTTGGCTATTATTATTATGTATGTTAACATTGCCATATTACTTAGCTTTACACCTGAATTGATCGTTATTCTTTGGATTTCTTTTTCCTAATATTGGTTACAGATATTTACCAAAGTTGTTTTTAGATATTGGCATGATGTTCTTTTGAACTATTTTTTTTTATTTGAGTTATGGCTAGGAAAGAATTCAGGGCCAAGAATTAAACTATAAGAGAGTTTATTTAAAAAGACACAGAGGTAAAATAAGTGAGTGGTAGAAGAAATGGGCTCAGGAACCAAGTTACAGAGGCAAAAGGAGTGTCCTTGGAGTTTAGGAGAGAGGAGGGCGAAGGTAACATGCTGAGGGAAGAAGACGGGGAGGGGGAAGGCACAGGCATGCTCCCGAGAGGGAGAACACCTGAACTACTTTTAAGTAACAAATTATACTTATAAGAAACTATTTAGCCCTAGCCAGTTTGACTCGGTGGCTAGACCGTCGGCCTGAAGACTGAAAGATCCTGGGTTTGATTCCAGTTAAGGGCACATGCCCAGGTTGAGGGCTTGATCTCCAGTAGGGGTCGTTCAGGAGGCAGCCGATCAATGATTCTCTCTCATCATTGATGTTTCTATCTCTCTCTCCTTCCTTTCTCACTGATCAATAAAAATATATTATATATAAAAAAAGAAACCATCAATTTTGAAATACTACTTTTTTCTCCTGACTATTACAGTGGCAATATATAGTATTTTTTCTTATTGTATTTCTTAGATATTGTCATTTCCATAGCTGTGAAATAAACTTTTTTTATTTTTTCTTATTTATTAATTTTTATTTTTTAAGATATATTTTTATTGATTTCAGAGAGGAGAGGGAGAGAGAAATAGAAACATCAATGATGAGAGAGAATCATTGATTGGCTGCCTCCTATATGCCCCCCACCAGGGATCTAGCTGCAACCCGGGCATGTGCCCTTGACCAGAATCAAACCCGGGACCCTTTACTTCAAAAGGCCGATGCTCTATCCACTGAGCCAAACCAGCTAGGGCCTTCTTTTTTTTTTTTTTCTTTATTGCTCACAAGGGGAATGACCCATTTTGGAAATATTGTATTTACTAGAAATTTTTCATTTTTGGTGCAGTTGAAAATGACACCAATCTGTTGCTACTTGATTTCTAAACTTAGTTTACATGAAAATGGCAACTAAAAGTAACATGATTGAATGAGACTGAATGTAATGTAGATTTCTTTGGCTCTTATTTCTATGCCAAACTAAATGTCATTATTTGAGAACTGTGGTGATGAAGAGCTTCCATTTTTATCAGAAAGTTCCCTAAGTAGAACAGTGTTTTAAAATAAAAGCTAACAATTCTGTGATAATTTGACTTTTGCTTTTATAAATTCTCTTGTTTACATACCCATCTTTGCAAGTTTGTGGCCATTTAACGTTAAATTTATTTTTACTAAGGGAAGAATACAAAGTATATTTTCCTTTAGTCTGTTTTGAAATGTTTCCTTAAATTGCATCTTAATTTTTACACTTGGCTAAATTCAGCTTTAGGATATTCATTTACATTTTTGAGCTATGTGCTCTATTTTGCCCACTCCTAGTTCTTTCCATTTTAAAAAATTAAGAATTGGGTTTTCATTTAGGCAGTGGCTTAGAGGAAGTTAGAGTTCTGATTTCAGTTAAGTCAGTGTTGTGTTGTATACAACTTTATACAGTCACTTAAATCTTTGTTGCTCAAAGTTCACCTGATCATAGGCATTAATAGAACCCACAATGAAATTTACAGTAAACATAATTGACTAGAATAGTATATTTGAGACATGTGTGCTATATGGAATTTAAGTAGAAGAATTAAAATCTAGAAAGAGTAATATATAAGGGCTAATTATAAGAATATGTATATTTTCCTTCTTTATTTTCTAGTCAAACTTCGCCATGGGCCGCTTTCCTAGTACATGTAGGAAGTGTTACATGCTCGATTTTGGCTTGGCTCGACAATTTACTAATTCCTGTGGTGACGTCAGACCAGTAAGATTTTTCATGTTATTGGATATTTGAGACTTAAACTATTATTTATTATATCACTCTATTTAAAGAAATGCTAATTATGTATCAGAATGGATGTGATTCAAGAAGTAGCATACATATTTATAATTAAATCATAAAATGAGTTAATTATTCCACTATTGAAAGGTGTAGACTTAAAAAAAAATACATTAGACACAGATTTAGAGTTGTCTTGTACTAAGAACACAAATTAGCCCTTTAGGATCAGTGATCTTTTTTGCAGTCCAAAGCTCTTTCTACATATAATGGTTTTTCTGTTTCAGTTATTGTACTTTTCATATCCATTTGGTTCTTTTAAAAAATTTCTCTTTATTGATATTCTCTATTTGATACAATGTTGTCATACTTTCCTTCTGTTAACAAGCATTCCTTTAGTTTTGTGAAGATATTTATAATGGCTAGTTTGAAATCTTTTATTGTTAAATCCAACATCTAGTCACTCTCACAGACAATTTCTATTGCCTGCTTTTTTTTTTTTAATGTATGAGAGATAATTCCTTGTTTCTTTGCATACCTTATAATTTATTTTTTTTGGAAACTGGACATTTTAGATAATATGTTGTAGCAATTCTGGGTACTGGTCCCCCTTCCAGGGCTTGTTATTATGTGCTTGTTTATTTGCTTAGTGAATGTATTATTTTAGTGAAGTCTGTTTTTTCCACACCCCACCCTCAAAATACAGTGTTAATCTGCACTAATTGATTGCTCTATTGTTTACAACAGTGCCCTAGGGCACAAATTCCTTGACAAAGTAATCAAAGTGTGCCTCCTAAAATGGAATAGTTCCCCCCCCCCCCTTTTTAAAGGAATTTATTGAAGTGACATTGATTAATAAAATTATACAGGTTTCAGATGTACAATTCTATAATACATCATCTGTATATTGTATTGTGTGGTCACCACCGCAAATCAAGTCTCCTTCCACCACCATTTACTTCCCCTTTACTCTCTTCTTCCTCTCCCCAGCCCCCTTTCCCTCTGGCCATCACCACACTGTTGTCTGTAGCTATGGGTTATGCATATATGTTCTTTGACTGATCCCTTCACCTACTTTCATCCAGCCGCCTAGCCCACTCCCCTCTGACAGCTGTCAGTCTGTTCCAATGTATTCATGCCTCTGTTTCTATTTTATTAGTTGATTTTGTACATTAGATTCCATATATAAGTGAAACCATATGGTACTTGTCTTCCTCTGACTGGCTTATTTCACTTAGCATAATACTCTCCAGGTCCATCCATGCTGTCACAGAAGGTAAGATTTTCTTCTATTTTAAGGTCTAGTAGTATTCCAGACTGCGGAACTTCAGAGGGAAGGTGGGGGAGGGTAGGAAGAGATCAAAGAACTTATATGCATATATGCATAACCCATGGACACAGACAATAGGTTGGTGAAGGCTGGGGTCAGGTGGTGAGGGCAGGCTAAAAGGGGTCAATGCTGGGGGAAAGGGGACATATGTAATATTTTCAACAATAAATATTTAATTTTAAGAAATGGTGAGAGAGAATCATCGATTGGCTGCCTTCTGCACGCCCCCCCACTGAGGATTGAGCCCGAAACCCTGGCATGTGCCCTTGACCAGAATTGAACCTGGGACCCTTCAGTCCGAAGGCCAACGCTCTATCCACTGAGCAAAACCATCCAGGGCTTTAGTTGTTTTTTTTAAAATAATTTTCACCAGTTTTACTGGGGAGTGGAGCTCCTCATGTTGTCATACTGGCATTTGTTCTCCCACTATCGCTCTTATACTTGTGTCTTCCTTTTACCTTTAGTTTTGTTTTAACTTGCTACTGATTGTGACTCTCATTCCTAGCAAATTGGTTGCACAGAATTAAAACACTGGTTTTGAATGAACTAACTATATAGTAATAGTTGTATACAGAAATGTAAATTATATTTAAAATAAGGGCACATGAGAATTTAAGTGCCTAGAAATTATGAGAGAATCTTTCTTATTCTGGTGAAGGTCTTGCATGTTAATAGGAAATATGGGGTGCAGGGAGCGGATCTCCCCCTTGCAGGTTCTTGCCTCAGGAAGTTTGAAGAATAAAATTCATGGGCTAAAAGGACTTGTTAGTAAAAGGGTGGAAATTTATTGGAAGCAAATACAGACTCCCATGTAGGGAGGGGCTCCCAAGGGGGTAAACCACTAAGCTCCTTTTTTCTAAGGTTTTTAAATGCTGTGGTTCTTTGTCTCTTCATGCTCCCTTCTAATTGGACGCCTTCCCCATTTTATGACCCTGTGCTTTTCTAATTGGTCACTCTTTTGCAGAATATCAGCTTCAAAGTTTAAAACCCACTTGGTGCCCTTCCTTTTTCTCTCCCCCTTATCTTGTACCATTCCTCTATCTCCTGTGAACATGTTTCCCTCTTTCCAGCATCTGTGGACATTTCTCTATCCTCTGTGAAAGTATGTTTCCTTTTTCCCCATAGCAGTTTTTCAATTTTTAGAACATGTTTTTAAAAAAGTCACTCTGGCTGTAAAGAGACTATTGAGAGCAAGAGTAGAATCAGAAAGACAAGTTAGAAGACTAACATGAAGGTCCAGTGATCAATGATAGTGGCTGGGACCTAGGACATTAGGGTGGTACAATATGGTAGTGAGAAATGATTGTGTTTTGCATATATTTTAAAGATAGATTTAATAAGACTTCCTTCTGGATTTGATATTGGGATGTGAAAGAAAAAGAAGAGTCAAGAATGATTACTAGATTTTTGTCCTGAATGAATGATCATGCTATTAACCATGATGGGGAAGGATGAAGAAGATCCGATAAGGGGGAAAAAACACAAGTTCTATTTTCTAGAAGTAAGTGAGATGCCTCTTAGATTCAAGATGGAAATAACAAGAAGCTGATAATGATATATTAATTTGTAGCTCAAAGGAGAAATCAGGGCTGGGGATAATATAAATTTAAGAATCACTTGTTCCCAATGTTTAAAACTAAATGGTAATTTTAAAAAATGAAACTAGATTAGATCAGCTAAGGAGAGGATATTGCTAGGTAAGAAAAGAGGTTCTGAGTTTGAGCAATTGGGGCACTTAGCAACTTGATGATGGAAAAAGAAGAACTGTGAGCCAGCCAAGAGGAGTGAGAGGAGGATCAGCCAGTGAGGTAGGAGAAAAATCAGGAGAGTGTGATATCTTGGGAGCCGAGTGAAGAAAGTGCTTCAAGTATGTAGGGGTGGTTATCACCTGCACCAGATGCTGCTGATAGGTCAAGTAAGGTGGGAAATGAGAACTGACCATCTGGATTACTCAATTGGAATAAGTTAAAGAGAGTTGGAGAGACTAAGTGAAGAAAGAGAGTATAGGTAACTCTCTAGTGGAGTTTCTGTGCTCTAGTCTTTACCAGAGGATATGTTTTTTATTTTATTTTATTGATTTGAGGAAGGGAGGGAAGGTGGGAGGCAGAGAGAGAAGAGAGAGAGAAAGAGAGAAACATTGATGGGTTGCCTCCTGTATGCACCCCACAACCTGGCTGGGTATGTGCCCTGACCAGGAATCAAACCTGCCACCTTTTGGTGTACAGGACAGTGCTTTAACCAACTGAGCCACACAGGCCAGGGCCAGAGATTTTTTGTTCTAAAGAGGAGTGGTAAAACAAGAAGTAGTTGAAAGGGCAGTGAAAGCCATCCTTCCTTCCTTCCCTAATTTTTAAAAAATGGTAGTTATTATAGCATACTTGTGAACTGATGGTAATACTCCAGGACATGTGAAAAAATAAAAACTGATGTAGGACAGAGCAGGAACAGTTATGAGAGCCAAGTTCTTGCATAGCTGGCAGGGGAAGAAATCCTGGCACAAATGGTGAGGTTAGCCTATTATGTAAGAGCAAGAACACTTTTCCATGTAACTGGGAAAAGGCAGAATAAGTGGGTACAGATTTAGGTAACTAATATTTTTTTAAAATATATTTTTATTGATTTCAGAGAGGAAGGAAGAGGGGGAGAGAGATAGAAACATCCATGATGAGAGAGAATCATGAATCGGCTGCTTCCTGCAAGTCCCCCAATGAGGTCGAGCCCACAACCTGGGCATGTGCCCTTGACCAGCATTGAACCTGGGACCTTTCAGTTTGCAGGCCGATGTTCTATCCACTGAGCCAAACCGGATAGGGCAGTAACTAATATTTTGATTTTTTTTTCTTTCCATATATGTTCCAAAAGAGTGTAAAAAACACATATGTAAATTTTAAATAAGAATATTAAGACATTCATGGCCTCCATCTAGGTTAAGAAATAGCTCATTTCCACCTTAGAAGCATGCTATGGTCCTTTCCTGATGGCATCCCTTTTCCTCCCTCAAGCAGCATGTCCAATAGAACTTACTATGAAGTTGGAAATGTTCTGTATCTGCACTGTCCATTATGGTAGCCACTAGCCACATGTGCCTAGTGAGCACTTGAATTTTGACCAGAGAAAACAAGGAACTCAATTTCAAAAATTATTTAATTTGAAGTTGCTATTATATTGGCCATTGTAGCCCTAGACAAATTCCATTCTTAATTTTGCATTAACCAGTCCCTTGCTTTGCTTTCTTCTCTCTTCTGTAGACCCAAGAGTAGTTATTTGGAGTATGGAACAGATTCAAGGAGCTTTGTAAAATACTATAGTTACCATATGCCCTTCACCTAGCTTCCCCCAATGATATCTTAGATAGTCATAGCAGTACATTGTCAAAACTAGGAAATTTGATATGGGTATACTATTATTAACTCAAGGACAGCCTGAGTCAGATTTCACTATATTTTTAAAAACATTTTTTTTTAGGAGTGGAGAAATGCTATATGAAATGTTATCACATGTATAGATTCATTATAGCCAACACCACAATCAGGATACAAAACTCCTTCAAAACATAATGTCTGTTTATCTACCAAAGTTATGGTACAGGATTATCAGTCAGCTTGCATCACAAACAGAATGATGGGTAGTATCTGTGACACTAGTGAGTTGTTTATGTGGTTGGTTTTGAGATTCTCTTTTTTTTTTATTATACACATACACACACACACACACACACACACACACACATATATATTATATATCCTACCTAATAAAAGACAAAAAGGGTAATTGACCATACCTTCGCTACGCTTCCCATTGGCTAATCAGGGCAATATGCAAATTAACCGCCAACCAAGATGGTGGCTGAAGCGAGCAGGAGGCTTGCTTGCTCCAGTGATGGAGGAAGCCAAGGTTCCTTGCCTGCCGGCTCTGAGCTCCGAAAGCAACAAAGTTTCAATTATAGAAGCTAAATAAACTCCAGATACCTGCTTTCAGCCGGCGGTGGCCATGAAGCTAGAGGGGGCTCTTAGCTCCAGTGACGGCAACATAGTTTCAGTTATAGAAGCTAAACAAATCCCAAATACCTGCTTTCAGCAGGCCGTGGCATCAGAGCTGGAGTTATAAAAGGTAAATAAATCCCAGAATAAAAGAAAAAGAAAAAAAGGAGAGCCTGGGAGCTTCCGTCGCCGGCCAGCCTGAAAACGGCCCTCAGCCCCTCTCCCAGACTGGCCAGGCACCCCAGTGGGGATCCCCACCCTAAAGGGTGTGTGGCCAGCCTGAAAACAGCCATCATCCCCTCAACCAGACTGGCCAGGCACCCCAGTGGGGACCCCCACCCTGATCCGGGACACCCTTCAGGGCAAACCAGCCGGCCCCCACCCGTGCACCAGGCCTCTGTGATATATAGTAAAAGGGTAATATGCAAACTGACCCTAACAGAATGATTGGGAATGACTGGTCACTATGACACATACTGACCACCAGGGGCCAGATGCTCAATGCAGGAGCTGCCCTCTGGCGGTCAGGGCGCTCCCACATGGGGGAGCTCTGCCCAGCCACAAGCCAGGCTGATGGCTGCCAGTACAGCGGTGGTGGTGGTACAGGCTGCCTCCTCAGCAGCGCTAAAGATGTCTGACTGCAGTTTAGGCCTGCTCCCCGCTGGCAAGTGGACATCCCCCGAGGGCTGCTGGGCTGCCAGAGCGATGTCTGATTGCCAGCTTAGGCCCAATCCCCCGGGGAGCGGGCCTAAGCCAGCAGGTGGTCATCCCCCGAGGGGTCCCAGACTGCGAGAGGGCACAGGCCGGGCTGAGGGACTCCCCCTATCCCGAGTGCACAAATTTTTGTGCACCGGTCCTCTAGTGTGTGTGTGTGTGTGTGTGTGTGTGTGTGTGTGTGTGTGTATAAAGGTAATATGCAAATTAGGCCAGGACACCATAACGGCCACGACTAGCTCAGGAGGAGAGGCCAGGCACCTTTGCCTGTTCAGCTTGGTCGCCTCCCGCAGAAGGAGGTCAGACTGCAGTTTAGTAAGCCATCAGTAGGACATCCCCTGAGGGTTCCCGGACTATGAGGGGGCAAGCTGGGCTGAGGGACCTCCCCCCCCCCCCCGCCAGTGCATGAATTTTGTGCACCGGGCCTCTAGTCTTTAAGATAAATTAGTTACATTAAATAGATATGTGAAATATAAAGATGCTTTGATCCATACAGTTTCAATTTTGAATTCCTGTTTGCTTAATGATTTCAGTCTGCATCCTCATTTTTTCCATTCTGGTTTAAAGTATGCCCCAGTTTCCTTAGCCCTGCAGCTGGCATCTCACATTGGCCCTTTGTGTCTAAGCTTTTGGAATGCCATGTTTTCTCCTTCCTAACCATTCAGCTAAAACTTCTAGTGCCTTGGGCTGTAATGACCTAATTAAGAACAGTTTTTAAAGTCTTTTTTTCTGTTACCTTTCCAGAATTTCAACTATGGAGTGTCCCCCCAAAAAATGTATGCACACTGTGAATGATTATAAAGTCAGTGTTTATTAAAATACAGTTTATTTTCAAAATTGAGCTATTAGTTGTTAAAGTGCATATACATTTTTTGGGATACCCTGTATTTTCTTATTTCCACTGGGGATTTTATTACAAAGTGCCCCATGCCATTTCTCTCCCCCCTCCCCAAATCTCCTCCCTTTGATTAGCAGTAAATGTGGGCTCATGCCTAGAGTCCTTCCTTTTCTCCTATATTTATTCTTCTAGGAGCTCATTCTATCTCTAACATTTATCCCCTTCTTCACATTCATACTACTTCTGTCCTTGTATAGGTCTCCTGGTTTCTTGTTTGGATTATTAAAATATTTTCCTCACTGATCACCCTTCCCTCTCCTTCTAATCTATCCGTTATACTTCCAGCAGAGTAAACATGCCAAGCACTTTCTCAATCATATCACTTCACTACTTACAATTTTTTATGAATTCCATTTGACTGCACATTATAAATTAAAGAATTTACTATGATATTCAAGGCCATCCTTAATCTGATCCCAACCTATGTTTCCATTATTTTCTCTTACCATTTGCTTCAGCACACCAAACTCTTTTCCCTAACACCTATAGTACTTTCCTCCCTTTTGGCATTGTTGTATTCTTTTTATTTAAGATGCATTTTCTTCTTCCTGTTGTAATTCTTCTGCCAGTTCCTCTAAGCACAGTATACTTTTTCTTTTCTTTTTTTAATTTTCACTCAAATATCTAGGTATTTGTTTTAATAAAGCACACTCTTAGGTTTTTAACCATTTTAACTTTTAACTTTTTTCTCTAAAGATGTTTTTAAATGTAATTTTTTGAGAAGATAATACTATATTCATGTGTTGCAAAAATAAAAGTCTTAACAATTCATCAAAATTTGTACTTGTTCTGGCTGAGTAGCTCAGTTGGTTAGAGTGTTGTCCGATATACCAAGGTTGCAGGTTCGATCCCCACTCAGGGCATGTACAAGAATCAATCAATGAATGCATAAATAAGTAGGACCAAAAAAAAAATCGATTTTTCTTACTTTTTCTCCCCCTTCCTCTCTCTCTGTAAAATCAATAAATTAAAAAAAAATTAACACTGTGGTCTTTGAAGGACACTGTTAAGCAAATGAAAAAATCAAGTCACAAAAGGGGAAAAATATTTGCAAACACACATCTGATAAATTATATCCAGAATCTATAAACAATTCTCACAACTCAAATAATTTTTTTAAAAAGGAAATGAGCAAAAGTTTGAATAGATATTTGATCAAAGAAGAGATACTACAGATGGTAAATAAGTATATTAGCAAATGCTGAGCATCTTTAGTTATCAGGGAAATGCAAAATAAAAACTACAGTGAGATACTATTATACAGTAGTTAGTATGCCCAGAGTAGTGAAGGACAGAAGTCACAGGTTGCCAGAGATGGAGTGGAGGGAAGGTACTACAAAGGGTCTTTAAGGGACACTTGGGGTGATAGAAATATTCTATATCTAGATTGCAGTGATAGCTACATGACTATATATCTTTGTAAAACTCATAGAACTGCGTATACCTAAAGTATGAATTTTACTATATGTAAATTATGCGTCAATAAAGTCTGACTTTAAAAAAATTTAAAAGATAAGAAGTGAAACAAATCTCCATTTCACTCCTCTCCCACTCGTTTCCTGTCTGCCCTTGTCCCTCCCTCCATCTTTAGGTAACTGTATTGTTATTAATGTATTCTTTCAGAATTTCTTTATGCGTATACAATAAATATGGATGCGTATTCTTTTTCCCTTTTTTATTCAAAGTAACATGATGTACATTCTGCACTTTTCCCCTCCTATCATTGTATCTAGATCTTTCCATGTAGGATATGGAGTTTCTTCCTATTTTTTTTGCAGCTACAGAGTATATTCTATTACATGGATGTACTGTAATTTATTTAGTCAGTCCCCTGTGGATGAACATATGGGTTACTTCTGCTCTTTTGCTATCACAAACACTAATGTAATTGATAAATTTGTACATTCACTATTTTTGCATCTATGCAAAGTATATGTGTAAGATAAATTTCTGGAAATGAAATTGCCAAATCAGAAAGAATGTATGCATTTGTAATTTTGAAAGCTATCAGTCAAAATGCCATCAATTAGGGAAGTTTCAAGAGATAACTTATGTCAAATTCCAGTTAAAAGTTGCCTTATTCTTAAAACTTTTCCTTCTTTCCACCAAATAGAACTAATCCTACCACTCCTAGGCTTTCGTAGCTCATTGTACTTTGCTAATTATGTTCATTATAATCTGCTTTGAATTAGAATTCTTTATATATATAGCTGTTTTCCCCAACTGGGTGTATTGTTTCTTCTGCATTGTATAAGGTGGCTAAATTTTCTTGACATGGTAGTATTTCTTTGATGAGTCAGTCATATCAAGCTCTCTCTAAAACAGCTGATCCCTCTTTATCTATATTTCAGCCTTTTCAATGGCAATGACAGAAGTACGGTCAGAGCCAGGCCAGGGCTACTTTTAACTGGAAAGTCTCCTGGGCTTATGTTGGCTAGAGTCCATGGGGGCCTGGGGGGAGAGTCTAGTGCTCAATAGACTTGACTGCAGAGGTCATAATAGGTCTGGGTGTATTCATCCTAACAGTTATCGGAATGAAAATAACTAGGCAAAATTACGTGCTACAAAAACATTTGTGTGTTAGAGAAGATCCCTGGGAGCTTGAGGGAGGCAGCCAATCGATGTGTCTCTCTCATATCGATGTTTCTCTCTGTCTCTACCCCTCCCTCCCACTCTCTCTAAAAATCAATGGAAAAATGTCCTTGGTTGAGAATTAACAATTACAGCAACAAAAACAGAAAGGAGTAATTAAAGGGGGAAGAGAAGTTCATGGAAGAAGAAATAGACTATTAATTTGAATAGATTGAACATAGATTATAAAAATGAGCAAACAGAGGAAGAATATATAGGATATTTATCTTATAGCATATGACCAAAAGATTCTGGTAACTAAAGATTTTGAAAATATCATTTATTATACACTTTTTCTGACTACAAAAGTAATGCATTTTGCCTAGCCAGTGTGACTCAGTGGTTGAGAATTGACCCATGAACCCAGAGATCGTAGTTCAATTCCCAGTCATGGCACACTCCCCAGTAGGAAGTGTGCAGGGAGCAGCCAATCAGTGATTCTCTCTCATCATTGATGTTTCTATTTCTCTCTCCCTCTCCCTAAACCAATAAAAACATTATTTTTTAAAAAAGGTAATGCATGTTAATTGAGGATAATTTAAAATTACTGATAGCAAATAAAAATTCTAGTGAAAATTATTGGCTATGATTATTTTAAAGTTTGTCAGTTTTCATATTGAGCTATGGTGCTTTCCATAAATCTTTAGGTTATTGACTCCATCCTTGTGAAGCAACAAAATTGAACAGTTTATGATTTCAAGTCAAAAGACCTTAGTTGATGCCTGGTTTTATCACCGACTAATTCTGTATCTCTCAGAATCTGTTTCTATGTCTGTAAAATGAGCAATACAGGGACCCTGCCATCACAGAGTTTATATTCCAATGGAAGAAGCTAGGCAATAAAAAAGTGAAAGTATAAATAAAATCAATTCTAGGTA
The DNA here is from genome assembly GCF_964212035.1 of Myotis nattereri. Lineage (NCBI taxonomy): Eukaryota > Metazoa > Chordata > Mammalia > Chiroptera > Vespertilionidae > Myotis > Myotis nattereri. Next base: position 65,743,503 of record NC_138075.1, read on the forward strand.
GTGAAATGTATTATGAGAAAAAAATAAAGCAGAGTAGAAGAATAAAATGGGCCCTGGTGGGTGTGGCTCAGTTGGTTGAGTGTCCTCCTGTGTAATCTTAGATTACTCAGAGGTTGCTGGTTTGATTCCAGGTTAAGGGCATATGCTTGTGTTGAGAGCTCATTCCCTGGTAGGGGACATGCTGGAGGCAGCCAATCAGTATTAAGCTCTCACGTAGATGGTTTTCTCTCTCTCTCTCTCTCTCTCTCTCTCCCCCCCCCCCCCTTCCCTTATCTAAAAATCAATAAACTTTTTTTTTTTTTAAAAGAATAAAGTGGCATTTCAGGGGTGGGTAGTATTTTTTACTAGGATAATTAAGGATTGTTTCTCTGAAAAACTGGCACTTGAGTAGAGGGCCTAATATGGAGAAGAGCTAGCCATTGGAGGCATTCATAGAGAGAGCATACCAACTGAAGATACCAGCAAGTGCAACTATCAAGTGGAATGAGGCCAGTGCCAAGACAGAGAATGTTTTGTAGGCCAAGTAATAAAAGTTTGAACCTTATCCTACGTTGAGCTCTCTGAGAACTGGGATCATGTATTATTCATGTTTGGATTTATTCCCAGTACCTGGCACATAGTAAGTACTCATTAACTTAAATTTATGAATATTTGAATTGCATATATAGGTAGGGATACAAATTGCCACTATCTTTGAATGGAGTTTGAATGAAATAACCAAGTCACGAAGAGATAGGCATCTTAGATTCCTCATGGTCTTACTATACTTTTTTTTTTTTTTTTACCAGAGCCTGAATATTAGTGCATGTACTATGATGCTGGGCAGGATTCTGAGCATATGAAAACATTTAATGTTTTCTTTTTTATATATATATATATATATATATATATATTATTGATTTTTTTACGGGGAGGAAGGGAGAGGGATAGAGAGTTAGAAACATCGATGAGAGAGAAACATTGATCAGCTGCCTCCTGCACACTCCCTACTGGGGATGTGCCTGCAACCAAGGTACATGCCCTTGGCCGGAATCTAACCTTGGACCCTTCAGTCTGCAGGCCGATGCTCTATCCACTGAGCCAAACCGGTCAGGGCTTATTTATTATAAATGCCACTTTATTTTACTTTATTTTTAAAAAATACATGTTTATTGATTTCAGAGAGGAAAGGAGAGAGAGAAAGAGAACATCAATGATGAGAGAGCATCATTGATTGGCTGCCTCCTATATACCCCCTACTGGGGATTGAGCCCACAACCCAGGCATATGCCCTGACCTAAATCAAACTGTGACCTCCTGATTCATAGGTTGACACTCAACCACTGAGCCACACCAGCCAGATAAAAATTAGAAATTTAAATAGTGTTTTATTGTGACAGTAATGCACATGTTTCTCACATCCACTTTATGGCTCAAGTGTACTGAGTCTTTTGCTATTTGATGCTTATTTATTATTCTTTTTTGGTTTTATTGTAGCCTCGAGCTGTGGCAGGCTTTCGAGGGACAGTTCGTTATGCATCGATCAATGCTCATCGGAACAGAGTAGGTATCTGAACTAGAGTCATGTCTGTATAACCATGGTGATGGCTTGAGTTAGATTGATTTCTTTTTTTAGAGTACAAAGTGTGGAAATTGCTTTGGAGAAGAGGGAAAGGCATTAGTAATGCATGGTAAGGTGTATAGTGGATAACAGATGTGTGCATCTGCATAGAAAATAAAATTGGATTTGCCAGGAAAGATAATAGTAAAGTATATATATGTATGGGGAATCTTGTGTCTTTAATAGGTATAAATAAATATTAATGAATTTAATATAAAATTTTGAAGAAATAAAACATTTGTGTTCGATTTCTAGAAATTACTTGGGAATATCATACTGTCACAATACCTAATGAAATGTGGGGGTCATCATCCTATCTAATAATAGAGAAACATGGTAATTAACTGTAACTTCGCTACCCTTCCCATTGGCTAATCAGCGAGATATGCTAATTAACTGCCAACCAAGGTGGCGGCCGGCAGCCAGGCAGCTGAAGCGAACAGGAGGCTTGCTTGCTCCAGTGATGGAAGAAGCCAAGGTTCCCCGCCTGCTGCTGCCGGCCTCTGAGCTTGCTTTGCACTCTAAGAAACAATGTTGCAAATAATAGAAGCTAAACAAACCCCATGGAGTTGCAACAGTGTTTCAATTATAGAACCCAAACAAACCAGAAACCTGCTTTCAGCAGCTGAGGTCTCAGAGCTGGAGCCGAGCCTCAGAGCTAAAGCCGGCTCTCAGCTCCAGTGACAACCATAGAAGGTAAATAAATCCCAGAGTAAAAAAGAAAAGAAAAAAAGGAGAGGTTGGGAGCTTCAGTCACCCTCCAGCCTGAAAACGGCCCTCAGCCCCTCACCCAGACTGGCCAGGCATCCCAGTGGGGATCCCCACCCTGAAGAGGGTGTGACCAGCTGCAAACAGCCATCATCCCCTCATCCAGGCTGGCCAGGCACCCAAGCAGGACCCCCACCCTGATCCAGGACACCCTTCAGGGCAAACCAGCCGGCCCCCACCTGTGCACCAGGCCTCTATCCTATATAGTAAAAAGGTAATATGCAAACTGACTCTAACAGCAGAAGGACTGGGAATGACTGGTCACTATGACACACACTGACCACCAAGGGGCAGACACTCAATGCAGGAGCTGCCCTCTGGTGGTCAGGGCGCTCTCACATGGGAGGAGCTCTGCTCAGCCACAAGTCAGGCTGATGGCTGCCAGTACAGCTGTGGTGGTGGGAGCCTCTCCTGCCTCCTCAGCAGTGCTAAGGATGTCTGACTGCAGCTTAGGTCTGCTCCCTGCTGGCAAGTGGACATCCCCCGAGGGCTGCCAGGCTGCCAGAGGGATGTCTGATTGCCAGCTTAGTCCCAATCCCCCGGGGAGCGGGCCTAAGCCAGCAGGTGGTCATCCCCTGAGGGGTCCCAGACTGCGAGAGGGCACAGTCCGGGCTGAGGGACCTCTAGTCCTATATAATAAAAGCCTAATATGCTAAGTGTCGGGTCGTCTGTTCAATCAAACAAAGCCTAATATGCTAATGATTTCCTAAGGCTGCCCAACTGCTCTTTATGACATGCCCTGACCACCAGGGGGCAGACAGTTGACCGGTCGACCAGTCGTAATGACATGCACTGACCACCAGGGGGTAGATGCTCCTACTGATAGGTTAGCTTGCTGCTGGGGTCTGGCCGATCAGGACTGAGTAAGACAGGTCGGACATGCCCTGGAGCCCTCCTGCAGTCCCTCCCCAGCTGGCCAACCTCCCGTGTTCCTCCCTGGCCCTGATTGTGCATCGGCGGGGTTCCTCGGCATGGTCTGCACCCTCTTGCAATCCGGGACCCCTCGGGGGATGTTGGAGAGCTGGTTTCATCCCAATCTCACAGGCCAGGCCGAAGGACCCCACTGGTGCACAAATTCATGCATCGGGCCTCTGGTTTTATCTGTAATATACATTAATCTATGGTAGATGTTTTCATGAAGATCTCAAATGGAGACTTTAAAATTTTTATTTTAGTAAATATATCTTTCCTCTTGGGTTAAATTTTTAGTACTCTCCCCCACTTTTTTTTTTTTTTTTTTACTTTGGTCCTTTTGTTTTGCTCTGATTTTTTTCCTTAACCTAAACCTTAAGTATGAGTAGAAAAGTTGGGTATTGTAAGGATTCTCAATCCTTAAACTTGTTTAGATAAAATTGAGAAATTTAACAAGTAATTGCTTGATAAAATAAAGGTAATCTTTTCTTGGTCTTTGTTACCTTATTTTTGTTCTGTAAAGCCAAAATTGCTCTAATGAAAATTTGACAAATGCTAAATATAAAGGAAGAGTATGCTGAGGTTGTGTATGCTATGCCCCAGTTAATTTGGTTTCTTATGATGTAACTAGAGGCCTGGTGCACAAAATACATGCACTGGGGCGAGGGGTCCCTCAGCCGTCAGTCAGACATCCTTAGCGCTGCAGCGGAGGCGGGAGAGGCTCGCACCACCACCACTGTGCTTGCCAGCCATGAGCCCGGCTTCTGGCTGAGAGGTGCTTCCCCTGTGGGAGCGCACTGACCACCAGGGGGCAGCTCCTGCATTGAGCATATGCCCCCGGGTGGTCAGTGCCCATCATAGTGACTGATCATTCTGCTGTTTGGTTGATTTTCATATTAGCCTTTTATTATATAGGACTATAAATTAAAAATAGGAAAATTATTTTTTATCAGTGGGTAGCACTCTGCCAAGCATTTTAACTCATTCATTTTGATTCAGTATTGTTTTATATTATGGCATTTAGTCAGTTATTCTGCCTTGAAAAGAAGGTACTCTTATTTTCCAGATAGATTCTTACAAAATGTTGTAAGTAGTAAGCTTTATAGTTAACTAGAGGCCCAGTGCACAGATTCGTGCATATTGAAAGGAAATTAATTAGAAGGTGGCTAGCGGGGTAGGAATGGGCAAGATGGGCCAGACACACCCTGGAGCCAACCTCCCGCAGTCCCTCCTTGGCCGGCCGCACCTGGGGCAGCACTGGGGCTCGAAGGGTGTCTGTGGAGTGAGCAGAGGACCCTCCAACAGGTGGGGTCCCTCGGCCTGGCCTGTGGGGATTGGGCCGAAACTGGCAGTCCGACATCCCCCGAGGGGTCCCAAAGTGCAAGAAGGCACGCTGCAAAGTTGTGTCGCTCGGCAGCTCCTGCGTTGAGCGTCTGCCCCCTGATGGTCAGTGCATGTCATTCCTACTGGCTGGTTTTTAAGTGTGCAATATGTTAGTGTTAAGTATATTCACATTATTGCGCAACAGATTTCTGGAACTTTTTCATTTTGCAACACTGAAACTCTGTACCCACTAAATACTAATTTCCCTTACATTTATCAATTAATGGGCTGTTAATTATATTATTGCAAGCATTGTGGGTTTGGGGGCATTTTTTTTTAAATATATTTTATTGATTTTTACGTAGAGGAAGGGAGAGGGATAGAGAGTTAGAAATATCGACCAGCGATCAGCTGCCTCTTGCACACCCCCTACTGGGGATGTGCCTGCAACTGAGGTACAAGCCCTTGACTGGAATTGAACCTGGGACCCTTCAGTCCGCAGGCCAATGCTCTATTCACTGAGCCAAACCGGTCAGGGCAGGGGCATTCTTTATATCAAGTTCTTCAGTATATTCCTTCTGCCATGTACATTGTTATATATTGTGTGCTTTCTCTCTCTCATTTGTGGGCACTATATTTAAATGTTTAGGCCTTATTATAGGATGAAACACAATAGTTAGGTCTTAGACAATGTAATATACTCACAGGGAGTATATTAATATAATGTGACTGAATTTTGTTTTGTTTATGAAGGAAATGGGAAGACACGATGACCTTTGGTCCTTATTCTACATGTTGGTGGAGTTTGTAGTTGGGCAGCTGCCATGGAGAAAAATAAAAGACAAGGTAATTTTGGAAATGGAAATGTCAGTTTTGGGTAGGGAAAATAATAAAACTTCCTCCTTTGTAGACATCTTTGTTGAGAATATATTTAGGTATAAGAATTAAAATGTACAAGCACCTTCACTGTATAATACCCAATATGTATATTTTTGTGTCTATGACCTGATATTAGAGATCTAGTTAATTTTATGACTTTTTCTATGTACACAGGAATAGATACTAATATATGTACAATTATTATTTCTGATTTGATTTCTAGTCTTCCCTCTTAGTTTTTATTTTCACTAGTTCTCTTTTTTTTTTATAAACCAATGAAACTCTTATTTTAATCGTCACATTATATTGTTTGATTTGAAAACTGTAAACATCTTTGTTGATAACCAGATTTAAGATCAACTGTTTTGGGGGAAAGCTAATGATTCACTGATGCAGAACTCGGTATTATCCTTTGGTTCTGCATTACAGTTCCCCTCCCCACCCCTTAAAGCAGTATGCATTAAGCTATTAGTATGAGCTCAGTTCTTGCTTTATACTTAATTATCTTCAGCACATACCCTTGAGACTGTTACTGAGAGGCTCTTAATGTGTAGCTGCCAAGAGAAATTGACTTTGGTTCCATTTCTCTTTTCTTCCCAGGAGCAAGTAGGCTCTATTAAGGAGAGGTATGACCACAAGCTTATGTTGAAACATCTCCCTCCAGAATTCAGCATCTTTCTGGACCACATCTCCTCTTTGGATTATTTTACAAAACCAGACTATCAGGTAATCAATCCTCTTGTGAGTTCTGTGGGCTAATTATTATGTCTTCACTTATTGTAGTTATAAATGACTCTGGGAGGTCCCTAGAATAATACTATTTTAATACATTCTGAGAATGTGGTGAAATTAACTGATGATGACAGTGTCTGTGTGTGTGTGTTCCCTTCCTTCGGGATGAACATACTTCATTAGAGTTTTAGGTTTGTTCATCATGAAACAGATTTTACTGTTCCTGCTATTATTCATCTGATGTAGAAGTGCTGACAGTTCAAATTATATAAATCCTATAGTTAATGTTGACCAGAAGGAAATGTTCAGCTAGGTAATGTATCTGTCGAGGGCTTGAGGGCTGCATATTATATATTAATATGCTTTGGGACAACAGTGAAGATTGTTGGCTCCATTTTGTCTGTGCTCTGTTAATCATTTCCTTAGAGCATCCATTAATGAGGCCTAAGGGTTGTCTTGGTTTGTCACAAATTGCATCCCTAACCCAACCAGCTATATTTCAGAAGATTCTATTGGTTTCAGGGAAAACTGGGTCAGAGCTTAATGCAGAATAATCACTACCACTGAAAACATAAATGAAGCCACACATAGATTAATAATAATAATATTAGTGTATTATTTTTATCTACAAAGGACTACACATAGACTTTATTGCCTGTTGATGGAAGTTTTATATTCTAAAGTGTTGTAAGTGTTGCCTAGTCAAAAGACTAAGATTACCCACCTCACAGCAAACTTATTTGCATGTAATAACTATTTCTGTGTGAAATTGCAGTTTTTGTATAAGATATAAATAAGATATAAAGCAGAGAGGCAACATACAACATTGGGTCCTTAGAGACCTTAAGGGCGTGAGCTTGTCTTCTTTCCTATATGACTATTTGTGTTATAAACTATATACTGTCTAACAAATGGAGAAAATACATTGTATACCAGTCACTTTGGAGTATGTTCTTATATTTATACTAGAGACACAATGCACAATATTTGTGCACTTGGTGTGGGGAGTCCTTCAGCTGGCCTGCACCCTCTCGCAGTCTAGGATTCCTCTGGGGATGTCCACCTGCCGGCTTAGGCCCGATCCCTGGGGGCATTGGGCCTAAGCTGGCAGGCAGACATCCCTCTCACAGGCGGGAATCCTTCTTATAGTCTGGGACCCCTCGTTCCTTACAACCTGCCTGCTCGCTGCTCCTTAGTGCTGCTGTGGAGGTGGGAGAGGCTCCCGCCACCGCGCTTGCCAGTTGTGAGCCTGGCTTCTGGCAGAGCTGTGCTCCCCCTATGGGAGCGCAGTGACCACCAGGGGTCAGTACCTGCATTGAGCGTCTGCCCCCTGTGGTCAGTGCACATCATAGCAACCGGTTGTTCTGCTGTTTGGTAGATTTGCATATTAGGGTTGTATTATATAGTATTTCATAGATGTATTTTCTGAAATGCTGACAGTTCACATTACTTGCAATAAAATAATGAAATTATTCTTGTAAGACTAGATTCAGGAAGAGCTAGAAAATTTTCCAACTTTCCCATCTTGGGTGTTAATAATTTTGTTATTGACATTTGCCTAGGAATGTAAAAGTTTAGCATAGCAAAAACTTTTAGATTATGTTCTCCACTTAGTTATATCTACAATTTTAAGAAAACTTTTGTATTCACCAGCTGGATTTGAAACTTCAACCTATATTTAATTTAGTTTAAATTAGCACATTATGTTCTTGAGTTTTTCATTTGTATATTCTCTCGGAGGCTTCTCTGTGTTTCTGTTACAAAACAAAGCACAGTGATTTTCGTGTTTTTGGAAGAGAAAGAGCAAGCATAATATTTTCTTTGTTTCACAGATTCCATAAATAGTCTGGTTCTTTCTTGTTCTCCAATCTTTCATAAGCAGCGAGTGGGAGCAGGGGGCCAGTGGACAGGAAAAGGATAATTGGATAAAAGATATTGGTGTGACTGTGTTCTGATGCCTAGTATCAGTGTGGCATCAGGTTCCAAGAAGAGCTGAGCTTTGTAGGTTTTCGTCTCTTGCTTTCCTCGCAGAGGCCTACTGCAGTCTTCATTTTGAGGAAAATTACCCTACTTTGTATCTGATTATTCTTGTGAACGGAATTCATTCTTGAATTTTAGTTTAATTACTGTTCGGAATTTTAAATTTCTCATTGGGCAACCACTATAGTTAAAAACAACAATAAATATCCTCTAGCAACAAGCAAAATACCTACCAGTATTTAGCATGACTGCTGCCCTGGCTACATCAAAGGACAAATAATATTTCTCTAACTTTCTGTGTTCTGAGCCAAGACAAAAATGAATATATTTTATAATCAGAGTGTTAAATGAGGCTGTTTAATAAAGCCTCTTACACTTTGAATGTGTATGTTTTATACATTTTAAAAATCAGAGTTTCTTCCTAGAGAAAATTATCTTAAGAAATTGTGCATGGCCAATATATCATCCAGTAGCCTGCTGCTGCTCACTCTGACAGCAGGTGCAGGCTAGAAAGAAGAGCTGTTTGTTCTCGTCTACCAGGAATCTTTTATGCATGTCTCAATCAGAAAAAAGGCCAACACAGGTTTTGGAAAATGTTATGGTGTTTTGGGATATTATATACAAGTTTATCAGTCAAAATACAGGGTGTGGCATAAGTAGGTTTATAGTTGTTCCTATATTAGGAACAATAACTAATAGGTAATAATACAAGAAAAAGACTGTTTCACATACAACTGTAAACTTATGTTTGCCCCACGCTGTACGATTATATGCTATGTACTCTAAATACTATTTTCTGTCTCTTAAACTGGAGGTGCAGATATCAGAATTATAGCCAAAATTAAAGCAAATATCTTATAAATATTGTTTTTATTATTTGATTTTGAAAAAGCGTAGCAACCATAAGAAACAAAAGAGTGCTGGGCCGTGAATCTCCTTGGATGACAGAATTGCATAGATTTATGCACACACACAGAGGAGTGCATATAAAACTTGTAAAATTTGATAAGTTCTATGAATTGTACCAGTGTCATTTTCCTGGTTTTGATATTGTACTTTAGTTCTTTAAGATGTTACCACTGGGGAAAACTGGGTGAAGGGTACTTCTCTGTATAATATTTTTGTACCATGAATCTTTAATTACAGTTGATGAAAATATGTGCCCTTGAACAACATGGGTTTGAACTGTGTGGGTCCACTTATAAGTGGTTAGGAATTTTCATACATGGATGGCCAACTTAAGTTATACCTGGATTTTCGGCTCTGTGAGTGGTCAGTACCTCTAACCCCTGAGATGTTGAAGGGTCAACTGTATTTCACATTAAAACTTTTTTAAAAAGTGCTTGGCCAACGTTTTTTAAATGTGTTTTAAAAAGTATGGCTACCTTATAATTTAAATAAATCATTTTAAGGTGTTTTAAGAAAGGAAATCATCTGAGTGGTACCTAGGAAAATCTTTATCAACCTTGACTTCGACTACAGGACTCCACCTGTAAGTGTCACTATTAATGGAAAACTAATATAGTAGCATCAGACTGGACAAAGGAGAGCCCATGGTGCCTTTACACATTATTGTCACATGCACAACAGTGTCACAGTTACATCTAGGCAGTACTATTACCCCGTCTTATGGAGACTTAGTAGCCTGGGAAAACTAGTGGTGCTAGAAGTGGTTATCTGAACCCATTTCTGATGCATTCAAAAAGGCCCATGCTCTTTCCAGTTTGCCATCTGCCTTCCTTGGAGAGGCGGCCACAAGTACAGTAGGCACTATAAAGTAAATAACATGACTGGTTAAGAAAAATTCAGTGAAATTACACAAAAATTATATGAAGAATTATCTGAAATTGTTGTTAATTAATAGAATTACATGATTCTGACATAAGAACACAAAAAGTATCTTTATTGGAGTGTTCAGGTTATGTTAAGTATTGTTTAGCAAGTTGAGAAGTCTAATGAAACCTATATATACCCCATTGGTGAGCCTGAAACTAAAATGTGTATATAAGCCAGTTCATACACTGCCACAACATTGCTAAAATCAGAGGTTATGATAGAGCGGAAATCCAAAACCGGCCCCTCTTGCTTTGGGGGACTTAAAGCAGTTTTAGTGTTTAGCAGTTTAGTGATAAGAGTTAAATTTTTCAGAGGGCATAGATGAGCGGCTTATGAAGCAAACAAATAAGAATTTGAGCTAGAGACAAAGAAGGAGGAACTTCCCATAAATTAGGTCAGAAAAAGTCTTTTTCTAAAGCTGCCATTTAAGCCATGCCCTAAAAAGTGAGACTATATTGACCATTTGGAGAGAAAGAATATTATAAGCAAAAGGAAGAACAATGGGCATAGACTCTGAATCAAGAAAGGAACTAAAAGAAGACAAGTGGCCAGAAGATAGTTAATTAGGGGAGAGAGTGGTTTGAGATGAAATCTGAAAGGCAGAGACTAGATCAGCCGTGGGCAAACTACGGCCCGCGGGCTGGATCCGGCCCATTTGAAATGAATAAAACTATTGAAAAAGAAGACCGTACCCTTTTATGTAATGATGTTTACTTTGAATTTATATTAGTTCACACAAACACTCCATCCATGCTTTTGTTCCGGCCCTCCAGTCCAGTTTAAGAACCCATTGTGGCCCTCGAGTCAAAAAGTTTGCCCACCCCTGGACTAGATGATGCAGGGCCTTATAGTCCTTGTTAAAGAATTTGGATTTTATTCTCTGCAGCAGGAAGCCTTGAAAGAACATACAGAAGCATTGTGATCCAATTTGTGGTGGTTTTTTTCTTTATTTTATTGTTGAGAGTATTATAGATATCCCCCATTTTTCCCCCCTTGACCCATCTCCCACCCCATCCCAGGCCTTTACCTGTCTATTGTCTGTGTCCATGGGCTAGGACTAATTTGTATTTCTAAATCCCTTCACCCTTTTCACCCATCCCCCCAATCCTTCTCCTGTCTGGCAGCTGTCAAAATGTTCTCTGTACTTATGAGTCTGTTTCTGTTCTGCTTGTTTATTTATGTTATTGATGTTTTCACTAAGTTCCTTGAAGTTCTCATTAAGTTCCTTGAGCATCATTATAACTATTGTCTTAAATTCTGTATCTTGTAGTTGTTTTGTTTTGTTTGTTAATCCTTACCTGAGGACATTTTTTTCATTGACTTTTAGAGAGAGTGGAAGGAAGTGGGGGAGAGACAGAGAGAGAGAGAAACATCCTTATGAGAGAGACACTTCGATTGGTTGCCCCCTGCACACACCCTGACCAGGGCCAGGGATGGAGCCTGCAACCCAGGTACATGCCCTTGACCTGAATCAAACCCACAACCCTTTAGTCCATGGGCCGATGCCCTAACCACTGAACAACTGGCTAGGGCTATCTGGTACTTTTCTTACTTCCATTTCATTTAATTCTTTTTCTGGAGATTTCTCCTGTTTTCATTTGTAACATGTTTCTTTGTCTCTAAATTGTGGCTGCTTCCCTGTTTGTTTCTATGTATTAGATAGATCTGCTATGTCTCCCAAACTTGATAGAGTGGCTTTATGTAGTATGTGTCTTGTAGGGCCCAGGGGCTCAGCCTCTCCAGTCACCTGTGCTGGGTGCACTGTCCTATTGCAGTTGAGCCTTGATTTATGTTGGTGTCACTAGGAAGGATTGACCCCCAGGCCAGTTGGTTGCGAAGATGGTCTGTGACTACAGCAGAAGAGCTGCTGTGCAGGAGCCTGCCCTGTGGAATAGGACTTGCTTCAGTGGGGCTTTGTTGCTCTGAGTCCTCCCTTGAGTGTGTCACTCGTGAAGGTGGTAGGGTTGTAATCCGGAGTGCTCAAAGCTCACCACTGGGTGCACTGTCTCTGGAGCCTCCCAGTAGGTGCAAAGTCAACCACTGCCTGTCCCCTGCCCAGGGACACTCAGCATGAGCTATAAAGCAATCTGCAGATGGCTGCTACTTGTGTTGGGCTTGGAGGTGCCCAGGAGAGGCCAAGCTATGAACCAAGGTGGGCTGCTGCTAGTGCCAGGTCTGAGGCCACTTACTGAGACTTACGGGGTACACTAAGACCAGCTATTGCTTTTTTGAGAGATTTTAGGAAGGTTTGAAGCATGAGGCAAGAGAGGTCAATTTTATGGAAAAGCCACTGGAAATGGCTTGCATTAGCCTGCTAATAGGGAGGGGCAGGGCAAAAAAAAGTGTGAGCCAGGTTGATGAAAATTCATATGTGGTGCCCTGCCTGCTAACTCAGCAAGTGGCCTCTGCCAGCACTTCTGTCAGAAAGAAAGCTGCCCCTCCAGCTCTCGCCCTGATTCCAGGCAAGTTAGTTCCTCCCCGAATGTCCCAGGTTCCTTGCAAGCTGCTGTCCCAGAACTGGAGCTCAGAGGTAGTGAGTCTGAGGAACTCATAGATTGGTGCCCAGGCCCTTTAAGAGGACCTGCCTGGGGCCAGCAGCCTCTGTGTCCCTCATGCATCATCCCTGCTGGTTTTTACAGCCAAAGTTGTGGGGCTGACACCCCTCCTCAGGGAAACCTCACAGCCAAGATAGCCCTCCTGATTTTAAACCTACACACGTGGGTGTGGTACCAGCAAGTTTCGTGATTCTGCCCTTCTTAACAGTCTTGATGAGCTACTTCTTTAATTCTCTGGTTGTAGGACTTCTGTTGAGCTAGAGTTCAGGTGGTTCTAAATGATAGTTCTTCTGTATTTTAGTTGTAATTTCAATGTGATTGCTTGAAGCAGCAAGTTCCACATTTACCTACACTGCCATCTTAACTGGTCCTCCAATTCGTGTTTTAAGAGGATTGTTTTTGCAGTTGTGTGCATTCAAATGAAGCAGAAGAGAATTAGAGACTATTTAGGGAGGTATAGAGAAAGACTGAACTATGCTTTGGAAAGAAAAAAATATTTTTTAAAAAATCAATGTCTTAATATTACAGAGGTTTGTTTTTTGTGTCATAAAGCAGTGTAGTTACTGGGCAGCTCTCCTAGGCAACTCTCAAGTGGTAACTTGAACATCCAGTCTCCATCCATATTTTGACACTGCTGTCTATAATACATAGCCTGTACAGTCATCAGGAAGGGGAAGAGCGAGTGTGGATGATGCTTTAGGGGTTTTATAATGAGGCCTGGAAGTGGTCCAAACAGTTTGGCATATACCCCTGTGGCCATAACCCATTCACATTGTCCCAATTCTAACTGCAAGGGAGGCTGGAGATAGTCTTTCCTTGTGGGCAGGAAAAATGATGGTCTTGATTTGGATATAAGTAGAAGAGATGGAGAGAGGTGGATGAGCAGCCATGCTGCCTCTCACTGCCTCAGGTCCCCTGGGGCTGCCGACTAGGACTCCTGAGTTCTCTTCCAGATATTGATATAAAATGGTGAAAACTGCTAAAACTCTGGGCTTTTTCAACTCATTCTCTATTTGATCTCATTTTTTGTTCTGTTCTTCAAAGGGTAGATGCAGTACAGTTTTTTTCCCTTCTATCGATGCTGCTAAAAATCCCTGGCAGAGAAGGGAAATCTAGAGCATTAGCATTTCCTTACCTGTATTGCATCTACTTATCACTGAGTCAGTTTATTTTTCAGTAAATAATCTATCTTTGAATCAGCCAAGCCAGCATTGCCATTGCACTCTGCTGACTAAGTGCTTTATTGATCCATTAATTTACTATTTATTAACTGAGAATTCAGGTATCAGGATTCTCAGTGAGTCCTCAGTATCACATTGCAAATAATTCTTGTTATTGCATAGACTGGAATTAGTCTCCATTGTCTTTGAAAGGGCAAGCTGGGATTTCATTCAAGGAAGATGTACCTTTCTCATGATGTATGCCTCTAGCACAGCAGTTCTCAACCTGTAGGTTGCGACCCCTTTGGGGGTCGAACGACCCTTTCACAGGGGTCACCTAAGACCATCGGAAAACACATATATAATTACATATTATTTTTGTGATTAATCACTATGCTTTAATTATGTTCAATTTGTAACAATGAAAATATATCCTACATATCAGTTATTTACATTACGATTCGTAACAGTTGCAAAATTACAGTTATGAAGTAGCAACAAAAATAATTTTATGGTTGGGGGTCGCCACAACATGAGGAACTGTATTAAAGGGTCGCAGCATTAGGAAGGTTGAGAACCACTGCTCTGGAGTTTCCCACACTAGTTCACCATTCTCTCCTATTGCAGCAATGTATAAGCATTTTGTCAAGAGTTCTAGGAACAGTCTTAAAGTGTCAGCCATAAATTCAAAATTTATTTGCATTCTTCTGATTTATCTTAAAGGGTCATATGAATTTTGCTTTCTAACTTTATTTTTATTGTATTATAAAATATATTAAATGTCTTAACTCTGAGCAAAATTCTTCAGGAAGCTGTGCGACATTCATCAGGTGACTTTAAACCCTCTCTGGCATGTGGCGGCATCCCCTGGGGGTACTTGGATTCTTTAGATGAGTTTGTATTTCTAAGACTGTATTATCAAATAAAAGAAGTAAAGAAGTCAGGCGTATACTAGATTTTCAGTGATACTTTTTTTTATTGATTTCAGAGAGGAACGGAGAGGGAGAGAGATAGAAACATCAATGATGAGAGAGAACCATTGATCAGCTGCCTCTTGGACACCCCCTTCTGGAGACTGAGCCTGCAACCCGGGCATGTGCCTGACTGAATCGTGAACCGTGAACCCCTGAGTCACACCAGCAAGGCAAATTTTCAGTGATTCTTAGTGGAGAGATATGGGACATGGGACATGCCTTCTTATAGGGGAAGTGTCAGAATCAACTGTAAAGTGTTTTCAGATTTTGTTCTGCCCCCTTTTCAGTTTGAAAATTACTGCTACAGTGAGCTCCTATTTGGAAAGTGCTTTGTTCCTCAGTTATATTGGGGTTAAAAAAAGATGAGGACTACAAGTTTCATTTGTGTGTGTGTGTGTGTGTGTGTGTGTGTGTGTGTGTGTGTGATACCTATACTAGAGGCCTGGTGCACAGATTCATTCACATTGAAAGGAAATTAATTAGAAGGTGGCTGGCAGGGCAGGACTGGGCGAGAGGGGCTGGACACGCCCTGGAGCCAACCTCCCACAGTCCCTCCTTGCCCAGATGCACCTGGGGTGGTGCCCGGGCTCGAAGAGCATCTGCAGAGTGAGCGGGGTCCCTCCAGCAGGTGGGTTCCCTTGGCCTGGCCTGGCCTGGCCTGCGGGAATCAGGCTGAAACTGGCAGTCCAACATCCCCTGAGGGGTCCCGGACTGTGAGAGGGTACTCTGCAAAGTTGCTGTTGCTCGGCAGCTCCTGTGTTGAGCATCTGCTCCCTGGTGGTCAGTGCGCTTCATAGCTACCGGCTGGTCGGCCAATCGGCCAGTTGCTTAGCCTTTTATTTATATAGATATAGATATAGATATAGATACAGATATATAGACATAGATATATGTGATTTATAAGGTGACTAATGTATATTGTTCTCAAATCTATTTGAATGAGTAACTGAATTGGAGGGATTTTTGTTTTATTATTCATTTTAGTGAATTCAGTCCCCACTCCATCTGCAAAAGATTCCTTGACTTGTCCTGTTTCTACATGTCAAAGATTAGTATTTAGAGCCACCTTGGTCCTGATTTGAAAATTATTTTGCTACATTAGAAATGCTTTGTTCTTTAAAGTATCTGGAGAGTTGTATCTAGTCAGACCATTTAGTGCCTCAGTGCTTTTAGCTTTCCTTCATTCTGTGCCTTCCATCCTTCTACCTCCTGTTGCTGTTCCCTAGAATCACCATCATAGTGACAAACTGAGGCCCAATTGCATGTGCTACATTCTTATTTGAGGCCCAATGGCATGTGTTATATTTTCTAAGACAAATGATACTATGATAATTATAGGAAAATAATCCCATGATAAAAGGATATTTTACATAAAAGCTGTTTAGGATTATTCCTATTGCACCCAGTTCATAAGTACTCACACAGCAAGGCCGTTGTTGCCTCATGGTAGGAACTCCACCTTTCAGGAAGCATACATCTTACTCAATGAGAACCTATAAGAGAGCCTCGATTTCCAGAGTCAGGAGAGAGGTCAATGGTCTGCCACTTCAATTCCAATATGCTGATTCTCAACCTGTCTTCCTTCTCCTTTGTGTTTTCTACAGCCCCCTGCCTCTGATAATTTTGGGAGACTATAACATAGTGAACAACAAAAATATGACCAAAATAAAAATTACCAGCTTTTGCCCGCCCAGTGTGGCTCAGTGATTGAGCATCAACCTGTGAACCAGGAGGTCACGGTTCAATTCTAGTCAGGGCATATGCCTGAGTTGTGGGCTCGATCCCCAGTGTGGGGCATGCAGGAGGCAGCCAATCAATGATTCTCTCTCAGGTTTTATAACTACCTTTTCCAGTTCCTTTTATCTTTTTAGTTTCCTTTTAAATTGTATTATTTTTCTTTGGGGCTTATTACAAATAGACATTCATAAAATGTTTTTAGAGTATCTATTTAAGGGTCTGTCATCACAATTCCAACATGGGTTGTTTTGTTGTTGTTTTCCCCACACCACCAAGCAATTCTCTGATATCAGCTGGGTGTCCAACAATTGAAATAAATTCTGACACTATCTACCGAGATAGAAAGCATCAGATTCCACAGGTTAAGGACTCAGCCCCACAAGACTGCCCTCCACTTCAGAAGCCAATCACAAGTCCTGGTTGTCACATGTCCTTCTGATTGGCTATAAATCAGAGGTTGCCACAGCTCCCGCTTGGGTTCAGTTAATTTGCTAGAACAGTTCTAGGTCTCAAGAAACCAATTTTTATCACTAGATTACTGGTTTATTTCAAAGGATATAACTCAGGAACACCAAATGGAAGAAGTCCATAGGGCAAGGTATGGGGAAAGGGTGCAGAGCATCCATGCCCTCTCTGAGGTAACCACCATGTGTTCACCAATCCAGAAACTCTCAGAATCCTGTCATTTTGAGTTTTTGTGGAAGCTTCATTAGAAAGGCAGAGTGATTATAAAGCATTGGCCATTGGCAATTGATTCAACTTCTAGCCTTCTCTTCCCTCCTCCAGAAGCCAGAGAGGTGAGACTGAAGGTTCCAATCCTCTAATAACAGGGTGGGTTCTTCTGGTGACGAGCTCTCATTCTTAGGTGCTTCCCAAAAGCCACCTGATGACCATGAACCCAGTTGTGGTGGAAAGGGGCTTGTTATGAATAACAAGACAGAAATTTCAACTTTATAGCTTTGAAGTGATTTCAGGAACTGAGGACTAGATCAAATATTAGAAGAAAAGATACTCCCATTGCTCTTATTACTCAGAAAATTCCAAGGGTTTTGGGAGCTGAAAGCTAGGAACTCTGGACAAAGACCAAATATATATGAGGAATATAATTTGGTTATCTGAATGACCAAATATATATTTTTAAAGATCACAATACTGCAGTCACATATAAGGCATTGCGTTAGATACATTATGAGCAGAATCAGACATGTACTGGCCTATCGGAGCTTACTCTCTGGGTGAAAGAGAGAGACAAATCGATTAAATAATCAGAAATAGACCCAAGGAAAGAGAAACCAAGATGGCAGCATAGGTAAACACCAGAAATTGCTGCCTCGCACAACTACTTCAAAAATACAACTAAAAGACAAAACGGACATCATCCAGAACCACAGGAAGGCTGGCTGAGTGGAAATTCTACAACTAGAAGGAAAGAGAAAAGCACACTGAGACTCAGAGGAGGTGCGGAAGTATAGTGCAGAGGTATGGAGGCGCACGAGGAAAGGGCTGGCAACTGAGGACGTGGTTATCTTTTTCATCTGGAGGGAGTCTCAAGCTCCCCACTACTCTGAACTCCAGTTCCAGGCGAGTCTCTGGGGACCCAGACTCGTAAGGGTAGAAACTGGACTGTCTGGCATTGGGCGAGTTGGAACTCGAAAGCGGCTTTCTCTCAGAGGTGCTTGCGGCGATTGCCAGGACACTGAGATGCAGGGCCTCTTAGGGTAGGACTGAGGAGCAGCCATAGCTGTTTGCTCCGCCCTGCTGATTCCCTGAAACCCCGCCCCACCCAAGTTGTGCGAAGAGGCTTTTACATATGAAAGGCCTGGCCCTTTGCAATCTGAAAATTACCTAACAAACTGCAGCTAGGTCAGAGAGACCCAGAACTTCCAAAAGAAAGCCCAAGGCCCCACAGCAGCTTGCATTGCTTCACAGCTGGGCCTCATCTGGGCAACTCCAAACCACAAACAAAGAAGAGGAATCTGCAGATCTCTCCGTAGCTCATGCTGGGTAGCCTTAGGCAGAAGCTAAATTAGCACCTCCTTAGAGATCCAAGCGCCAGTGTACCCAGTGGTCAGAGTGGGACCATCCAGATTACAACTCCTCAGATCCATAAGGGACACAGAGGGCAGACTCAGTGAGCACCAAAGCCCCACTGAAGCAAGTCTACCCCTGAAGGGTGTCTCCAGCACAGAAGTTCTCCTACTGCAGACCCAGCTGATTCTCACAGCCAATTGTCCTGGAGGTCAATTCCTCCCAGTGATACCTACAAAAACCAAGGCTTAACTACAATAAGACTGTGCACAAAGCCCACAAAGGGGTGCACCAAGAGTGTCCACCTCAGGTAATTGGGGAGGATGAGCCACTGGGCCCTATAGGACACCTAGTACAGAAAGCCACTGTATCAACACAGGGAAGCATAAAAAATGCAGAGACAAAGAAACAGGTCACAAATGACAGAAATGGAGGAAAGCAAACTACTGGATATAGAGTTCAAAACCACACTTATAAGGTTTTTCAAGAATTTTCTAGAAACCGCCGATAAATTTAGTGAGACCCTCCAGAAATCTCGTGAGACCCTCAAGGATATGAAAAAGGACCAACTTGAAATTAAGCATACACTAACTGAAATAAAGAATATTATACAGAGTTCCAACAGCAGACTAGAGGATCACAAGAATCATGTCAAAGATTTGAAATACAAAGAAGCAAAAAACACCCAACTGTTAAAACAAAAAGAGTCCAAAAATATGAAGATAGTGTAAGGAGCCTCTGGGACAACTTCAAGCGTACCAACATCCATCTTATGGGGGTGCCAGAAGAAGAGAGAGAGCAAGATATTGAAAGCCTATTTGAAGAAATAATGACAGAAAACTTCCCCTACCTGGTGAAAGAAATAGACTTACAAGTCCAGGAAGCACAGAGAACCCCAAACAAAAGGAATCCAAAGAGGACCACACCAAGACACATCATAATTAAAATGCCAAGAGCAAAAGACAAAGAGAGAATCTTAAAAGCAGCAAGAGAAAGACAGTCAGTTACCTACAAGGGAGTACCCAGACGACTGTCAGCTGATTTCTCAACAGAAACTATGCAGGCCAGAAGGGAGTGGCAAGAAATATTCAAAGTGATGAATAGCAAGAACCTACAACCAAGATTACTTTATCCAGCAAAGCTATCATTCAGAATTGAAGGTCAGATAAAGAGCTTCACAGATAAGAAAAAGCTGAAAGAGTTCATCACCACCAAACCAGTATTATATGAAATGCTGAAAGGTATCCTTTAAGAAGAGGAAGAAGAAGAAAAAGGTAAAGATACAAATTATGAACAACAAACATGCATCTATCAACAAGTGAATCTAAGAATCAAGTGAACAAATAATCTGATGAACAGAATAAACTGGTGAATATAATAGAATCAGGGGCATAGAAAGGGAGTGGACTGACTATTCTTGGGGGAGAAAGGGGTGTGGGGGATGCGGGAAGAGACTGGACAAAAATCGTGCACCTATGGATGAGGACAGTGGATGGGTGGGTAAGGGCAGAGGGTGGGGTGGGAACCGGGTAGAAGGGAGTTATGGGGGGGAAAAGAGGAACAACTGTAATAATCTGAACAATAAAGATTTAATTAAATAATCAGAAATAATAATAAACTTACAATTGATAGCATTTGACCCTTTTCTTGTTGAAACTGCTCATTTGGTATCTAGAACACCACACACTTGGTTTTCCTACCACACTCTTCACTTCTTGGTTTCCATTGCCGAGTCCTTTTCTTCTTTCCATCTAAATGTTGGAGTGCCCTAGCCCAGTGGTTGGCAAACTGCGGCTCTTTGGCCCCTTTAGTGTGGCTCTTCCACAAAATACCACGTGTGGGCGTGCACGTACAGTGCGATTGAAACTTCGTGCCCTATGCGCAGAAGTTGGTTTTTGGCCTGGGCGAGTCTATTTTGAAGAAGTGGCGTTAGAAGAAGTGGGGGGTGTCGGTCCGTCGGGCGACAGGAGACGCGGCACAGGCGGGCCGCGGGATATGCATCACAGGGAGGCGTGCGCAATTCATGCAAGTGTTGAGTGAGCCAGTCAGTCAGCAGTCTCATTGTGCAGTGGTTAGTGCTAGTTGTGTACGCAAATTGCACGTGGGTGATAAAAATACCTACTTGAAGCATAAAGTTACCTGTATTTTTCCAACCAGCTGCAAATCCTACAGGTATTTTTGTCATCAATTTAAGAATTGTAATTCTTTTGTGTTGGTGGCTTTATTATTATAAAATGAAACATTTTTTAGGTGCCCTGTTTGAGATGGCTACACAGAAGAAGCAAAGAAAAACGGAAGACGAAAACTGTGAATTTAAAGTTGAATTTAAAGTTGAATGTACCTACCTATATAGTTTAAAAAATTTGGCTCTCAAAAGAAATTTCAATCATTGTACTGTTGATATTTGGCTCTGTTGACTAATGAGTTTGCTGACCACTGCCCTAGCCTTACCCTTGGGCCTCTTTGCTACCTGCTTTTCTTAGATTACATCATTCAGTATTTATGGCTTTAAATACTACCTATTAATATCTATATGCTGATGACTATCAATGTTGTATCTGTATTCCTTATTCCTCCCTAATCTCTAAAATTTTCAATATCCCAATATCTCAAACTCACTGCCTTTCATCTTAGTAAATGGTACCAACATTTACCCAGTGGCTCAGGATAGAAATGTACATTATTCCTTATGCTTTACTTTCCTAGCTTTCATCTAATCCATCAGCAAGTTCTGTTGGCTGTACAAATTATATCCAGATCCTACCACTTTTTACCACCTCCACTGTTACTGCTGGTTCAACTTCAGTAGCCTCCTAACTGACATCTATTCCTAGCACCCTCATCCCCAACCCCCTTTATGGCTTCTATTCTTCACTTAATAGGCAGAACAATCTTTTTAAAGCCTTAACAGACCCTTCACAAAATCCTTCAATGAGGAAGTGCTGATTCCAGGTCTGGGGTAGGAAATGTACAAGATGAATCTTTGAGGATGAGATACTAATAGATACAGAATGAGAGAAATGGTGAGGAGAAAATGAGGCCCTAATCATAAAATTGAAAATGGTATGGACTGTCAAAAACAGTAAGGAAAGGTCTCTGAGAGATGTTTCTCGAGATTACATTAGGCTTTTGGAATTTAATGGCAAAAATAACTGAAATTATATATACTATAAATCAAATAATAAGGCAGATTTCTTTTTTTTTTTTTAATCCTCACCTGAGGTTATTCTTTCCATTGATTTTTAGAGAGAGTGGAAGAGAGGAGGAGAAACAGAGAGAGAGAAACATCATTGTGAGAGAGAGATACATCGATTGGTTGCCTCCTGCATGTGCCCTGACCGAGGGGATCAAGCCTGTAAGTAAGGCATGTGCCCTAGAGCAGGAATCAAACCCAGGACCCTTCAGTTTGACAGCTGACGCTCTTTCCACTGAACCACGCTGGCGAGGGCGGCAGATTTCTTTTTGATAATTGTGTACACACACACACACAGTTTAAGAATTTTTCAAACCCACAAAAAAGAAACGTAAAAAGCATAATGAATTTCTGTATGCCCCTTCACCTATACACACCAGCTGTTAACACTGGCCACTTATTTAATTTGAACCATATAGAAATGCTCCTTTTGACCAAAAATAACACACAAAATAGATCATGTAGATGGTTGCAACTG